>NW_028317849.1:4907500-6107500 GCF_062004578.1 Staurois parvus
GCTGAAAGGCGGCTACAGCGTGGTTCTCTTGTTTTGGGATGGGGTCTACAGACTTCCTCATAGGGCGCACATCAAGTGCGCTCCATGGCCGCTGTTTAGTTTGGCCACAGGTGATCACAGATCGAAGTAAAGGGCCAATAACAGCAGCCCTTTGCATGTGATTGGACACAGCTGATCACATGGTAAACAGATTGACGGTCATTGGCTTTTCCTTTCCTTGGTGCCGTCACTGAGTGAGGAAAGGAAAGCCAATAACCAGCAATCCTGACAGAGCTTTGTTTACACTGATAATTATTACACAGTATTTATATAGTGCCAACAGTTTGCTCAGCGCTTTACAATATAACGGGAGATAATACAGCAACAATACAGTTTGATACAAGAGGGAAAGGAGGGCCTTGGAGCTTACAATCTAGGAGATAATCAAGGCACTGATTATCAGTGCAACCCCAATAGTGCCCATCAGTGCACATCTGTGAAGAAAAAAAATTAATTATTTGCAATATTTTACAACAGAAACGAAAAAAGCTTTTATGGGGTTTTTTTTTTCAAAATTTTCAGTCTTTTTTCCTTTGTTAAGCAAATCTAAAAAAGAAGTGGTGATTAAATACCAGCAAAAGAAAGCTCTATTTGTGTGAAACAAAATGTCATAAGTACAGTGTTGCATGACCACGCAATTGTCAAAGTGCGACAGTGCTGAAAGCTAAAAATTGACCTGGGCAGGAAAGTGATGAAAGAGCCTAGTATTGAAGTGGTTATTCTACATTACATGTTGGATTGATGGGACCAGTAGTTTATATAATATAGATAAGGTTGTGCTTTATTTTCAACTCACAGGAAGAGACAAGGACATTGCATTTGTGGCAAGATCAACATGTACAGTTAGGTGCATAAATATTTGGACACATGCACAGTTTTAGAATTTGTCAGGTATTTACCAAAACATATTCAAACTATAAATATATAATGAATATGGGCAGAAAGTGCACACTCAGGTTTAATTTGAGGGTATGTACATCCAATTTGGTGGAAGGGTTTAGGAATCACAGCTCTTAAGATTAGCCATCCCTCCTTTTTCAAGGGACCAAAAGGAATTGGACAACTGAATCAAAAGCTGTTTCATGGCCACGTGTGGGCTACTCCTTTGTTATTTATTCATCAATTAAGCAAGTAAAAGGTCTGGAGTTGATTCTAAGTGTGGTATTTGCATTTGGAAACTACTGCTGTGAACCTACATCATGCGTTCAAAGTAGCTGTCCATGAAAGTGAAACAGACCATTATAAGGCTTCAAAAACTAAACAAATCCATCAGAGACATAGCAGCAACATTAGGAGTGGGCAAATCAACAGTTTGGTACATTCTGAGGAAAGAAGAACACACTGGTGAGCTCAGCAACATAAAAAGGCATTGACGTCCACGGAAGACAACAGTGGTGGATGATCGCAGGATCCTCTCTATCGTAAAGAAAAACCCATTCACAACATCCAGACAAGTGAAGGACACTCTCCAGGTGGGCTTACCAAAATCTACAATCAAGAGAAGACTTCAGGAGAGCAAATACAGAGGGTTCACCACAAGGTGCAAACCATTCATTAGGCTGAAGTATAGAAAAGCCAGATTAGACTTTGCCAAAAAAAAAAAATCATCTAAAAAAGCCAGATCAGTACTGGAAAAGCATTCTTTGAATGGATGAAATTAAGATTAATCTGTACCAGAATGACAGGAAGAAAAAAAAAAAAGTGTGGAGAAAGCTTGGAACAGCTCATGATCCAAAGCACAAAACGTAATCTGTAAAACATGGCGGAGGCAGTGTGATGGCATAGGCATGCATGGCTTCCAGTGGCAATGGGTCTTTGGCGTTAGATGATGTGACAGAAGCAGCCGGATGAATTCTGCAGTGCTTATAGATATACTGTCAGCACAGATTCAGCACAGTTGGTTGGACGGAGCTTCACAGTACAGATGGACAATAATCCAAAACACACTGCAAAAGCAACCCAGGAGCTTTTGTAGGAAAAGAAGTGGAATATTCTGCAATGGCTGAGTCAATCACCTGATTGCAACCCCACTACAAGGCAAAACCAAAGGCAGAAAGACCCACAAACAAAGAACAACTGAAGACAGCTGCAGTTAGAGCCTGGCAAAGCATCAGAAAGGAGGAAACCCAGTCTTTGGTAATGTCCATGGGTTCCAGACTTCAGGCAGTCATTGCCAGTAAAGGATTCTCAACAAAATATTAAAAATGAACATTTTATTTATGGTTATAGTCATTTGTCCAATTACATTTGAGCCCCTGAACATGGTGGGACTGTGTATAAAAATGGTTGCAGTTCCTAAAATTTGTACTTGCACGTTCAACCCTTAAATTAAAGCTGAAAGTCTGCACTTCAAATTCAGTTGGGTTGTTCCATTTTAATTTATTCTGGTGGCATACAGATCCAAAAGTATGAATATTGTGCCTGTGTCCAAATATATACGGACCTAACTGTATTTGCTGTACCTATGGTCTCAGCCCAAAAAAGAAAAACAGTCATCATATTTAAGGATGGGTAAACGGCAATACAATACATTTTTGTTTTTAGGTTTAGATATGCTTAAAGGGTAACTTCACTTTTGTGTAAAAAAAAACAGCAAATTAAAAAAAAATGCATATACAATAGCTACACAAACCATATTGTGATTTTCTTTTTCATCTGCAGTGCTGTAATTTTCTGGAAAATGAAAAGCAACATGGCACCCTGGAGGCATTCTGTACACCACTGGAGTACAGAACATCCCTAAAAATTTGGTTTTCTTATTATGTGATTGCCTCACTGGTTTTCCCAGAGGTCTGCACTAAGATACAAGTCAGATTTTAGGCATCCTCTACAACAAAAATGTAATTGTTTGTATGACGCTCCCAAAGGGTTCATCACTTCTAAAGTCAAGCAGACCCTGCAACTTTTCTCATTAGAACACTGTAAGTGCATCAGCTAATTCATAATGAAAAAGCCACTCCCATTCAAAACCAGTACCCAAAAAGACATAGCTGAACAAACTGGTGTTTGTTCACAGAATAAGCAGGCAGGACTCTGCAACAAAGTTTGTTAAAATCTTTGCAATGTTCATAGAACACCCAGAGGGAATTTTTTCTCAACAAAAGTGAAGTTAGTCTTTGAATACATTGGGGGGGGGTTACTAAGACAGGAGCATACAGAATCTAGAACAGATATGAATAGTAACCAATAAACATCTAACGTTAGTTTCTTTAGTTAAAATGGTCTTAAACCCAAAATCATAATATATACCATCTTACGGCTGCATTTGTTTTCTCTTATTTTAGCCTTTTTTCTTTATGTTCCCCTTTTGTTCTGGCCAGCAAATCTGTCATTTTTCAACTTCCTTTACCATAATAAGCTGTTTAGACAAAGTAGCAGTTAGAAAAACCATTTACTGCTAACAGAGGTGCTTACAATGATCAACTTTTATTCATGTATGTAATCCCTTTATCCCAAAAAGAACACAAAACTACTGCTGTAACTGCTTAAAAGGGTTAGCTGGAGTTAGGATTGAATTATTTTGGCCAAGTCTAAATCTGTTAACACTCCCTTCCAAACTGACAATGCTGCTGTCAAAAGGTGCCTCCACTGCTCCTCCATCCAGAGTGAAAACGCCTTAAGACAAGGAAGTCTGTTATTGGCTGGATCACGAGGTGAAAATAAAGGAATAAAAAAAAGAAGAAAGAAAACTAATGCCACCACATTTAAAAACTTCTAGGCTGCAATATCTTACAGGAACTAATCTCAGCTCCACTCCAGTGATGTGCTGTCCAGGAGCTCCCTGTTCACATCTTGGCCAGCCTCCTTCTGCGTTTTAACCTCCAATCGTTTTGATTAGCTGCGCCAAGACGATACCACTCCCGTGCATGCGCAGAAGTTCATTCATCTCAGCAGATGCTGACATTGCATGCTGTCCTGCATATATGCAGCTTAGCATATATTGTGAACAAGCAGGTAAGAATACTTTAAAACAGAAAAACCTAGAATGTCTCCTCTGCATTAAAAAAGCCTGTTTGGAAAACTTTTTGTTTTTAAGTAAAGTTCAATGTTAAATGTTTTGGGGTTTAATACCTCTTTAAGCTTTTAAAATGAAAGCTAGGAGCTGATTGGTGGCCATGCACAGCTGTTCCAGATTCTGGCTGCTCCAATCTTAATAAATTCCCCTCATCGTACTATTTGGCCTCATGCACACACGCCACGTTTTACTGATCTGAATATCTATGAATGGTTGTATATGGAACAATGCACACTGTTATGCATACAGCTGTGTAAAGATCAGTAATAAAGTGATGAGTACAGAGTTCTAACACAAAAATAAAAAGTATTACATTTGCGTGCAGTAATTTGCATGCATACAAATTTATATTTATATTGCCACATTAGCAATGAAAAAGAATTATATGCATTTATGCAAGGTTTTTACGGAACACTTTGCTCTGGATCTGGCTCCAGTCACACGTCTGTGACTTGTGCGACTGTGGATACAAAGTGCATGTCAAGTCGCAGCATTATTTTTAATGTCACCTGTTTGGATCTAGGCATCGTCGCTGCGACTTTGAAGGGGTTCCTGCACTACTTGGATGTGTCTTAATGGCACAGAGTGTAAAGTTGTATCAGAGTCGTGAAATCATGTGACTTTGGAGTCGCACAAGTGTGAATGGAGCCTTTTTCAACAAGATCCTAAGTATAAACATTGGTAAATTCTTACGTCCATGTGCAACTGGCTTTTTAGCTGTCACAAGGTTTGACCCTTGGTTCACACCTATGCAGTACAGTCCATTTAACATGGTTTCCTATGGCTCTAGATCACATCTGTGCATTTTTGGAAAGGGTCAGGGACTTTTTCTCCTGCAGCAGATTGTGTGTCTCGTGTAATAGACTTCATTGGACCTGCACCAAAAGCGCGAGTATTGTGTTTTTGTTTTTTTTTTATAAATAGGAAAGTACAGTATGACAGTTCTGTTCATGTGATGTGACTTTAAACTCTCTGGCAGTCAAGTAGTCCCAAAGTACCATCAAAGTCACACTACATGAACAGAACGGTGATACTTTCCTATTAAGAAAAAAGGGAAATAAACGCATCAAAAACAAAATCACCCCAAACGAGCTGGAAAAACACATCAACCGTAACCTGCATAGATGTGAACCTAGCCTTGGAGTAAACAGGCACTCACCTGCAAGTGTAACTTAGGTTTCTTCGAATGCTCCTCTTAAAGAAACTCTTGCATCCTTCGCAGGTGAAAACGCCATAATGCTTGCCGCTGGATTTGTCGCCGCAGACCACGCAATCCACCTGAATGCCGGGCCGCTCCTCGTCCCCTTGCTCTGGGTCGCTGATTCCTCCGGGAGGCGAAGCTTCATCCTCTTCCGAGTTTCTGGGGTAACCCTTACCCATTCCATTCGTGTCTCCGTTGGGGTCTCCCCAGCCCCCAGACACCATGGCCATACCAGCACCCGAGTCAAGAACACCAAGAATCGAGCTCTTGGAAGCCCTTTTGAAGAAGTTGGGACGGGCTCCGGATCTCTCGCTCCCTATGGCAACTATTTACAACGGCATTTTCTTTCCGGGAGAGGCGAAATCCTGGAAAAACCAGGGCTGTCCAGAGCTGAGGTGGTGGTTGTGTTGTGGCTTCTCCTCTCTTGGCGCTGGATGGGGGAGGTAACAGAGGTCAGACATGTGGCAGCACTTTTGCCCTCCTTGTTTGGACTGCCTAGGTGATTAGAGAAGAAAACAGGACAGACCAGTTTGTGGGAGAGCACACAGGTAACAGGATGGAATGGACTAGAGCAGCCCTCAGGGAGCTTAGCAGGGAAGACAAGCTGCTGCAATAACACACTGCTAGGGCAAAGTAGGTGACAATATGGCCACGGGGGGGACTACAAAGTCCTCCCAATTAGCCTGGTGTCCAGTCACAGTGAGAGTTGGAGAAGTTTACCCGCTCTTGGTATTGCCCTATCAGCCCGGGCTGGGAGTCCTGTGTGTGTGGACGGCTACGTACACTGAGCACACAAGCTGGCCGTGCTCTGTGTGGGCTAGGTGCCGTGTGAAGGACTACTGCTGCCCTAATAGTGCTCTATGGCTGAGGTGAAAGGTGTGTGACCCGAATTGGGAGTATACTAGGCCCCCCCTGCGGGGTACAATTACCCAGAGAAGCCCTTGTGCGCTAGCCCCATGCCCCGGTCCGGAGTGCGGCCGATGGGAGCGGAGAGGGCGGAGAGCTGGGGCCTACCATGTGACCCTGGAGAGGTGGGTCCTCCTGACCAGAGGAGGGAGCCGGCATACGGAGGAGGCTGATATCCTGTCTGTGTGAGGAGAGCTGATTGATGACTGAGTCCGTACAGCTAGGCGCCAAGTAGACATAGTAGCTTGGAGTGTATGTACGGAGGTGGGCTGTGCAGGCTGTAGGTCCGCACGCATGACTGAGTGAAAACTGTACATGGAATGATGGTATTCACATATGTGTCTTCAATTTTACACATTATAGGACCATTTTCATCACATTTCTCCAGGTTGCCTTCATGTTTAAGGGTTTGCAAATGCACATGTAATTGTGCCACATGCGTAGGACTGCTCACTGATTGTAACACGCTGCTACAGAGTACCCTTCACACAGCCGTCATCATCACTGTACCCATCACACAGCCGTCATCATCGGTGTACCCGTCACACAGCCGCCAACATCGGTGTACCCGTCACACAGCCGCCATCAGTAATGTACCCGTCACACAGCCGCCATCATCAGTGTACCTGTCACACAGCTGCCATCAGTAGTGTACCCGTCACACAGCCGCCATCATCAGTGTACCCGTCACACAGCTGCCATCATCAATGTACCCGTCACACAGCCGCCATCAGTAGTGTACCCATCACACAGCCACCATCATCAGTGTAACCATCACACAGCCGCCATCAGCGGTGTAACCATCACACAGCCGTCATCATCACTGTACCCGTCACACAGCCGTCATCATCACTGTACCCGTCACACAGCCGTCATCATCAGTGTACCCATCACACAGCCGTCATCATCAGTATTACCCTTCACACAGCCGTCATCATCACGGTACCCGTCACACAGCCATCATCATCAGTGTACCCATCACACAGCCGTCATCATCAGTATTACCCTTCACACAGCCGTCATCATCACGGTACCCGTCACACAGCCGTCATCATCAGTGTACCCATCACACAGCCGTCATCATCAGTATTACCCTTCACACAGCCGTCATCATCACGGTACCCGTCACACAGCCATCATCATCAGTGTACCCATCACACAGCCGTCATCATCAGTATTACCCTTCACACAGCCGTCATCATCACGGTACCCGTCACACAGCCGTCATCATCAGTGTACCCGTCACACAGCCGTCATCAGTGTACCCCTCACACAGCCGTCATCATCAGTGTACCCCTCACACAGCCGTCATCATCAGTGTACCCATCACACAGCCGTCATCATCAGTGTAACTGTCACACAGCCGCCATCAGTGGTGTAACCATCACACAGCCATCATCATCAGTGTACCCATCACACAGCCGTCATCATCAGTGTACCCGTCACACAGCTGCCATCATCAGTGTACCCTTCACACAGCCGTCATCATCAGTGTAACCGTCACACAGCCGCCATCAGCGGTGTACCCTTCACACAGCCGTCATCAGCAGTGTACCCATGACAAAGCCGCCAACAGCAATGTACTCTGCACACAGCAACCATCAGCAGTGTACCTGTCCCAGTGTCACCAGAGCTAGCCATGTCCAAAATAAATTTATACTGGCCAGGGTCAGTTTAAGTGGAAGGGAGAAACATAGTTCAGAAACAATCCAGATGGCAGGCAGGGTAAGGATGGGGTACTCTGAACACCAGGCAACCACCAGCAGCTCAAAACATTCAACTGGTGAATTGCTAAGCACCAATGGTGCGAGACCCCTTGATGAAAGGCCTAGTACTGGGGTATCACATCAAACCTCAAGAACTAGGGCCCATACAAGTCTCCCAGAGGCACTTGCAAACCCATTATGACTGCCCTCCACCTCAGAGTTTATTTTTCACCAACAATTCAGTCAATTGTGGACCAGACCAATCTTCTTGCCCAGCAATATATATCGTAAATAACCCCAATTCACCTTCTGCCCATCCATTTGAATGGAGACCTGTCACAGTGGAGGAATTCAAATTATTTTTGGGCCTGAAAATTAACGTGATTTACAAAAAAATGAAGGACATGCTTACTGGTCCACCCAACCCATTCATTGCATGGCCATTTATTCAGCTGTTACATCAAGGTCACGCTAAGGATCATGCGCTTCCTCCATTACAATGATAATACACTGCCCTCTCTGAAATCAGCCTGGCTGTGATAAGCTTTACAACAATCTTTCGATCATTATTTTTTTTCTCCCAGAGATTTGCCAAATTATATATACCTGACAAGCACATCTGTGCTGATGAGTCCCTTGCCATTTAACTGGCTGGCTGTTAAATGAGTGCCCAACCTACATCCAGAAGTACAGTACAATCCCAGTAAAAGAGAAAGATATGGAGTGACTTTACAAGCTGTTTGAAAAAGTCACGTGGTATTTGCTTGCCTTCTGGGTGCACAAAGGCAAAGATTTTCTCCACCAGCCCCTTGAGTGTCAACCTACATTGGCACAAGTGGAAAAATTGTCTGGTATTTCCACTATTCAAAAAGGGGTATCACATCTACCTGGAAAACTTCTACACAAGTCTAGACTTTTTCTGCCACCTGTATATCCAGAAAACCTTGGCCTGTGGTACAGCACAAACAAACAGTTCTGACCAGAGGCTGGAAAGGGGGGAACAAAGAAGTGTTGACCATGAAGCGGAGGGATAAGCGGGATGTATGTGTCCTGTCCTCCATTCACAGACAACATGGTCCCATCCATGATTATAACCATGGGGTGGGAGTGGACTTCAATGATCAGATGCTACAGCCCTACTTTTTTCATTTGGCAATTTATAATTCATATGCCACCTATCACAGGTCACAGAAAGACTTGCCTCCTTTCTCAAATTTATAGAAGATATTATCACTGCATTTATCTACCAGCAAAGCTCTCCACCAGAAAATATTTGCTCTGATGCTGTGAGCAGACTTCATGAGCGACATTTCCCAGAGAACATTCCACCCACAGAAACGGAGGAAGACACCAAAAATGTCAGGTATGCAACAGGGGGAGTTAGGCAAGACACCAGTGTTCATTGTCCCCAATGTCCTTCCTTACCTGGTCTTTGCATCAGAAACTGCTTCTGACGTTACTAGATGTCACAAAGATATTAGTGTAGGTATTGTGCCGATATTTCTAACAACTTGCCACTTCTGATATCTGTGCTGATCATTTGCTGCAGCCTTGACTAACCATGCCTCTGTCTTCCACCTTAACTGATCCTGGCTTGTTTATCAATGATGCCTCTGCCTGCCATCTGGATTGTTTCTGAACTATGTTTCTCCCTTCCACTTAAACTGACCCTGGCCTGTTTATAGACAATGGTTCTGCCTGTCTTCTGGATTGTTTTTCAACCATGTTTCTGCCTTTCACCTGAATTGACCTCAGCCTGTAAATCAATCATGTCTTATGCTTGTTACTTGTACTGATCTTTTATCCTGCTACTGTAGTACTTGGAAGATAACACAGGGGTCTCACATATCTGAGAGGCCCTCAGAGTAATGTTTTGAATAGAGAAAAACAGTTTTGTCATTCCTGGATCAGGGTCTGGAGTCCAAAGGCTTCAAAGAGATTTAGGTGGGAAGAGGCCTCTACTCCTGTGCCCAGGTTTTACCTGACTGAGGCCCTAAGTTTGATGTTTCTGCCTGCTGATATATGACCCTGGCCTATTAATTGACCATGCCTTGACCTGCTGCCTGGACTGATTCTGGACTGTTTATGGACCATGTTCCTGCCTGCTACCTGGACCAATACTTTGGCTGTGCTGACCATGTCTCTACCTGCTCCCTGTACTGATCCTGGATTCCACGATATATGGAATTACACCCCAAAATACATTCTGCTACTTCTACCGAGTATGGGGATACCACATGTGAGAGACTTTTTGGGAGCCTAGCCACATACAGGAGCCTGAAATCCAACGATCACTTTGAAAGCTTAAAGATGTGTAACTTCCTCATTTCACTTCTTCAATACCTATCACAGTTTCGGAGGCCCTGAAATGCCAGGATAGCACCAACCTCCCCAAATGACCCCTTTTTGGAAAGTAGACACCCCAAGGAATTTAAAAAGTCTTGGTGAGTATTTTGCAGATCTAATTTTTTGAAATATAAAAAAAGAAAAGAAAAATGTTTTTGTTTTCTTTCTTCATTCAGCATGCTTCTTATCAAATTCCTTGGGGTGTCTACTTCCCAAAAAGGGGTAATTTGGGGGGGGGGGGGGTTGGTGCTATCCTGGCATTTTAGGGATTCCAAAACTGGATCGGTAGTCAGGAAGTGTAATGAGGAAATAACACCCTTTAAAAGCCTGAAGGTGCTTATTGTATTTTGGGGTCCTGTACTTGGCTAGACTGCCAAAAAGTCTCTCGCATGTGGTATCTCCATACTCAGGAGAAGTAGCAGAATGTATTTTGTGGAGTAATTCCACATATACCCATGGCATGTGTGAGCAATAAATAATTTATTTGACAATTTTGTGTAAAAAAAAAAAAATTTTTTTTTTGTCATTTTCCAAAAATTTGTGGTAAAAAATTAAATTCTTCTATTGACTCAACATGCCTCTCAGCAAATAGTTTGAGGTGTCTACTTTCCAAAAAGGGGTCATTTTGGGCGGTGGGGGAATTTTATGCCCAGTATTAGAAGTTTATGCCACACGTCACTCACTCTTCTAACCACCTGAAGACCAAGCCTTTTCTGACACTTTTTATTCACATGATAAAAAATCTGTATTTTTTACTAGGAAATTACTTTGAACCCCCAAACATTATCTATTTTTTTTAAAGCAGACACCCTAGTGAATAAAATGGTGGGTACTACTATAGTACTCTCACAGCAAATTTTAAAGCAAATTTAAAAAAAAAATACACTTTTTTTACTTTTAATGCATAAAAACACAATATATTGGGCAATTATTTGGTAAAACACCCTAGTGAATACAATGGTGGGTGCTGCAATTTTTTATGTCACATAGTACTCTCGCAGTGCACAAGAACACAATATATTGGCCAATTATTTGTTAAAATACAACTTTTAAAACTGTAAAACTTACAAAAGATGATGGTATGCCGAGTAAATAGATACCAAACATGACATGCTTTAAAACTGTTCATGCTCCGTGCAATGGCGACAAACTGCATACATTTTTAATATCCATAAGCAACGCTTATGGATATTAAGAGCCTTTAAAATCTACCATTTTAAATTTACAAAGGAGGTCTAGAGCTAGAATTACTGGCCTTGATCTGACGTTCGTGGCGATATCTCACATGCATGGTGCAACCGCTCTTAACATACTGGCATGGGGTGAACGCTCGCGACGCAGGTGCACGCGCGTGTGAGGGTGCTTATTTTTTTTAAGTTATTGTGATTTTTTTTAATTATTTTTACACTGTCCCTTTCATTTTTCATTTTTATTTTATCACTTTTAATGCTATCACAGGGAATGCAAATATCCCCTATAACTTCAATGGGCTTTGTCATGTATTCTTTTTTGAGAAATCTGGGGTCTATCAGACTCTAGATATCTCCATCGCACCAAGATCGGTGTGATCAGATGCTTTCCCAATTTACAAATGGCGCTGTTTATATCCTGCGAATCTGAAGTGATGAAATGCCCGTAGCTTCCGAATTCTTAGACTATAGAGATGATTGGCACGACTCTGGTCTCCAATCAGCTCTATAGTCAGCTGGCAGAAAGACCAGCGGCATTCTCAGGTTCCCCCGATGGCACGGGACTGCCCGAGAAGGCCGTGGAAGGCAGTGGGGGAGGGGGGGCATCTGCTTGTAAAAGCAATCCTGCAGCTAATTAGCCACTAGGATTGCTTTTACATGAAAGCCGATCGCCGGCTGAAAAAAGATGCATCCTGGTATAAACACTCAAAGTCCAGTGATGTACCAGTACCAGGTCCTTGTTGGGTGTATATGCTATGTTCTTTTTTTTTTATGCAGACTGTGGGCTGAATGGAAAAAAGACAAGAAATCTGCTAGAAAAAGTGTGTGGTATGCCCACTATTAGAATATACCGCCCTGCATCCACCCACTGCTAATGGTGGGCACACATGAAATGTGGCAAAAAATATTATAAAATATATGCCGAAGCATAGGGGCCATCCACCCACTGGCAACCCCAGGCCCCCATGCTTCAGCATGTCTGCTCTTTTTTAACCGGATGAAAAATCTCATCCAACAGCACTGCACACACCTACTTATTTATATTCTGAGAGCAAGACCCTGTTTCTGTCAGATTAAATAAGCCTGTGCTGCAGCTGAATGACATTCCTGCAAAGAAAACAGCAATGGTTAACAACAAAACCGTAAAATTGTAACAGAACAGTAACAACAACAAAAAAAAACTATTTTTGGTTTTTAACATTTTTGGGATTTGTACTTATTTTTTATGCTTTATTTTTTAAACAAACTTTTTAAAACAGATTGTAGGGTCTCTCAACATGTGATATACAGTTTCTTGACTACCTAACATCTTTCGAGCCCCTGTGCAAATATGTGCCCTGAACTGTGCCATGCTGTACCCTATACTAATACTCCATTAGTGTGTGGTAGCGACGGAAGCAGCCCTTGAGGCAGAGACCAGGAGGGACAAAAAAAAGCATGTGTCGTGCCTAATTCCATGTCTGCTCCAGGCGCAACATTTTTTTGGAGTGTCCTTTGGGTTGGGGTATGTCAGTAATACGGATATGACCAGAGATGTGTGGACTGACACGGAACATCAGGCTTCAGGAGTGATGTGGATAATGTAATTTTTTGTGAGCTACACCAGTATACAAAAACGCACAGTGCAAACAAAAACCAAACCTTCAACTAATATATATATGTATAAGAAAATTCAGAAATAAAAGCGTAGTCAGGGTTGGAGAGGTAGAATAGTCAGACAGGCCGGGTCAGGATCAATCAGGCGGATCAGGTACAGAGGAGTATGCAAACGGATAGCCAAAAGGAGAGCTGGGTCGGTGCAGGCAGAGTTCAATCGTAGTCAGAATCAAGCAGGAGAATCAAGCAGGTAGATGACAGGATACAGATACAGGACAACAAAGGCTCATGGGAAAACAAACACAAAGGCACTGATTAGAGGCCTGGTTACTGTTTAAGTATACCTCCTGCAATCAGCCTCAGGTGATTGCTTGATTGCAGGAGGTGAGATCCTGGCTGCTGAAAGGCACCTGCTGGTAAGTCCCAGTGCTGCAGCTCATAGAGCAGGTGAGCCACAGCACCACCAGCAGTGAGCCCTTTCCTGACAGGGTACCAGGAATGGCATCGGGAAAATGCCTCTCATGCAGCCGGCTAACTGAATCTGGGTTGGCGGTTTGAACCACAGCACCTTCTGGATACAAAAGTGCCGTGATGGTCTCTTCCTAGAATTTTAGGAAGGATCCACTTCATCCAGTTGCTTTGTAAAGCACAAAAGCACTATATAGAGCCAATTGAAATAAACACACTTTTTTGTACCAGCGTCTGGCTTTTTGGGAAACTAAGTACGGCTCCATCATCTGGTCTTTGAAGCCCACTCCTCCCATGTTAAGGTTATAGTCATAGACAAAAAGGGGCTTCTCAACACCAGCTGCCGTGGAAATTTGGATGGTCATGTCTGGGTGAATGGAAGACAGGACGAAAACATCCAGTTTGTCCTTCCACTTCATTGCAAGCAATTCCTCATTTCCCAAGCAGGCTTTTTCCCCCTTTCTAAGACGGGTATTTACAAGCTGTTGTGGAAAGCCTCGGTGATTAGGTCGCATGGTGCCACATACGCCAATTCCAAGATTGTACATATGTCTAAATAGTTGACCTCTCACAGGTCTTATACATCTTGACCCCTTATCTGGCACGCTTGCTGAGGAGAAATTGAATGCAAGGCGGCCAGAAAAAATAATGAGGGACTCGTCAACGCATATATGTTGCTGGGGAGTATAGACATCTGCAAATTTTTGGTTAAAGTGATTTACGAGGGGCCGAATTTTGTGGAGCCAGTCAAATTCAGGATCCCCCCAAGGACGACAGAGTGTGTTGTCGTTGAAATGCATAAAATGCATTATACTCTCATATATGTGCCTGGCCATGGCAGCAAAGAACACGGGTATATGATGAATCGGGTCTGTGGTCCAATACAACCACAATTAATTTTTTTAGTATTCCACCCTATAATGGGTAGGCCAATGAGAGAAAAACTGAAAGTAGTCAGAGTCTACTAACAGAGTAGACAGATTAAATGACCACAGGGAGTTGTGTCAGAGGTTCTTAGAGATGTAATTGTGCATTTTCATCACTATGAAGCTAAAGCTCTGAAAACCACTACTGAACCTGATGCGCAAGGAGAACGTTCGATACAGCTGGGGGTTCCCAGCATGTTTGATCAGATGGAAAGACAATCGGCAAGGCTAAGGTTTCCAGAAGATTTAAAGCCCTTTTGTGAAAGACTGGACTTGCAGATAGTTGATATTCCAGGATGGTCCAAAGGGACCAGGGAAAGTGTAGAACTAAGGAAAAATAGGTGGCAAGGGGTCCCCAAGTAGAGAATGGGATGGAGAAGTCCTAGTGTAGTGTACATAGGGGGAGGGGGAAAAAAAGGAAAGAGAATAATATTTTTTTTTCTCTTCCTATACAGGGTTTTAAGGTTGGATGCAGCGGGGAGGCAGGGAAAGGGGAGAAGGAAAAGAAGAGGGATTTATAAGATCAGCATCGGGAAGCTGCTTATTATTTCACGGTCTAGTGGGAATCTAGGGGATACTGGCCCAGTCAGGCGCAGGTGCTCTGAGTCATACACTAAGGAGGAATCGAAGGTGTAAAATAGCCACAACTGATTCCAGGGCCAAATATGTGCTAGGGAGAAGTGGGAGGGGGGAGGAAGGTAAAAGTCACCCAGAGAGAGTACTTTACCTAGTCCTAAAATTTATAAATCTGTCTCCCTCTGAGTCCCCACATAGATGGAGAATAGACATGGAGTAGGAATGAATATGTGTAAGTTTATGCCATACAGTGAATGAAATAAGTATTTAATCCCCTGCTGATTTTGAATGTTTGCCCACTGACAAAGAAATTATCAGTCTAAAAATGGTAGGTGTATTGTAACACTGAGAGACAGAATAGCAACAAAAAATTCAAAAGAAATGCATGTCTAACAAATTATGCACTGATTTGCATGTTCATGAGGGAAGTAAGTATTTGATCCCCTATCATTCAGCAGGATTTCTGGCTACCAGGTGTCTTTCATACAGATAACAAGCTGAGATTAGAAGCAGTCTCTTTAAGGGAGTGCTGCTAATCTCATTTTGTTACCTGTATAAAAGACAACTGTCCACAGGAGCAATCAAACAATCAGATTCCAAACTCTCCACCATGGCAAAGAGCTGTCCAAGGATGTAAGGGACAAGATTGTAGACCTACACAAGGCTGAACTGGGCTACAAACATGGTGGTGGAAACATTCTGCTTTGGGGGTGTTTTCTGCTAAGGGGACAGGACAATTGCACCGCATCAAAGGGACGATGGACGGGGCAATGTACTATCAAATCTTGGGTGAGAACCTTCTTCCCTCAGCCACGGCATTGAAAATGGGTCATGGATGGGTGTTCCAGCATGACAATGACCCAGAACACACAGTCAAGGCAACAAAGGAGTGGCTCAAGAAGAAGCACATTAAGGTCCTGGAGTGGCCTAGCCAGTCTCCAGACCTTAATCCGATTGAAAATCTGTGGAGGGAGCTGAAAGTTCAAGTTGCCAAACGTCAGCCACCAAACTTTAATGTGTAACAAAGGTATAGCAAGCGCTACAAGCAGGTTTGTGTAAGCAGCTAGAACACCGAAAAAGGTAACCAAACAACCTTACAATAATCAATAAAAGGAGAAAGATAGGTGCAGCGCTTGAATCAGAGTGCAAAAACGAATGCTCTGTAAAGGTATATATACATATAAATATAAATGCTCAAGAAGGTAGGTACAATGGTAAACAGTGCGCTAATCAATAAGAAATGTTAAAGCACACACATAGTCCACATCCCAAGTCAATGGTTGTAGGAGGGGTGAAAAAATCCTAGGAGTGAATAGAGTGCGCACTCACCAGAAGTGCGTATAAAATACGCATGTAGAGAGGTATACTCTTCAGAATGTCTCTGGCATCAAAGCTCTGGTCAGATCGCACTCCACACTATCCTCTGTCTCACCACGAAGAGCAGTAACCAGGATTCATCAGACAGTATGGGTGTCAAAGATACTCCTTAGTCCAGATAGGCACTGTGGGAGATGGTGCTCTCAAGGAGAGCCCAATAAGGACGCCACATAGTGTAATGCGGTTTGACTTAGGTTTATTTAGTCAAAGCAAATAAAACACAAAAAATTACTGACCATAGAATGTTGGCCACATGTAGTGGCTAGATGTCCATGTGCTGTAGCCCCCCTGACGCATTTCGTGCGATGCACGTTCTCAAAGGGCGCAGGGCTTGGAGAGGAACTGCAAAGAGGAGTGGGCCAAACTCCCTCCTGAGATGTGTGCAAACCTGGTGGCCAACTACAGGAAACGTCTGACCTCTGTGATTGCCAACAAGGGATTTCCCACAAAGTACTAAGTCATATTTTGTGAAGGCGGTCAAATACTTACTTCCCTCATGAACACGCAAATCAGTGCATCATTTGTTAGACATACATTTCTTTTGAATTTTTTGTTGCTATTCTGTCTCTCAGTTTTACAATACACCTACCATTTGATTTTTAGACTGATCATTTCTTTTTGAGTGGGCAAACATTCAAAATCAGCAGGGGATAAAATATTTATTTCCTTCACTGTATAATGTAAAAGGATTGAATACCATGACTAAAAAGGTATGTGGTATTCTTACAGGAGACCATTTATCTCAGGATACAAACATTAAGTTATACTCCAAATATTATTCAACTTGGTTTTATGCGGATTCACCCATTAAACGTGCAAAGGGGGTGGCAATTGGGATAGCAAAGAATGTTGACTTTGTGGTTGAAGATAGAGTGGTCGATATAGGGGGTCGACTTTTGTTCCTGAGAGGGAAATTACAAGGAGTAGAATGTAAAGTATAGCAAATATCTACTGCCCTAATAAGAATCCGATGGTATATCTGGAAAGCGTTTTGAAAAATCTTATGGATTTCGAGAGGACAGCTGATTGTGGCAGGTGATTTTAATTTCTGTATGGATCCATGGATGGATGCGTCAACATCGGCGTGGAGGGAGGGAGGTGGTAGTCTTAAATTAGTTTAAAAAAAATGTTCTATCAATGTCAATTGATGGACACATGGCGAATTAAACATCCAAGGGATAAGGACTACACCTTCTTCTCTCCGGCGCATGGGACGTATTCAAGGCTGGACCATATAATGATAGAACATAGATTTTTGGATTCTTTGGTAAAGGTTCATATTGAAGTAATCTCACTATCAGATCATGCACCTGTTACAATGAGTTTAAGGTGGGGAAGAGAGAGGATCAGAAGTAATCCGTGGAAACTAAATGAAACGTTAATACAGGATGTGGAAACAGAGATGAGATTAAAGAAGGATATAGAGCAATGATTTACCCTCAACAAAACTGAAGGGATGTCTGTTAGAGCAGTATGGGAGGCACATAAGGCGTATATTAGGGGCATTTTGCTATCAATAGAGGCCAAAAAAAAGAGTGTGAGAAAAAAATTAAACTGTTAATTAAGGAATTATATGATCTAGAACAAGCACATAAAAAGAACATAGATGCTGAAATGCAACAGAAGATAATTTTGAAAAGAGAGTAACTAAAGGATATATGGAACAAGAAACTAGAAGGGTATTTAACAGGGTGGCAAAGGAAAGATATCAGTGCAGAAATAGGCCAGGAAAATACTTAATGAGAAAGGTAAGATAAAAGAAATCAAGGAATTGTATAAAAAAAAAATCAAAAATGAGAACGGAGAAATGGTCTATTTAACCACTGATATTGCTAGTGTTCCAAAAATATTATAGTAAGCTATGATTTGAAATCTAATAACTCAAAAGAATCTAAAGGAGCGAGAAAGGAAAAAAGGAAGTTATATGTAAATGAGGCCAGACTTCCTAGCCTGGAGGAGGAGAGGTTACTGAAATTGGAAAGTCCAATCTCGCAGGAGGAAATCAATGGAGTATTGGGGAGCACAGCTGTAGGAAACAGCCCGGGACCAGATAGCTTCACGTTGAGATATTATAGGAAGTTTCAAGAGCAACTTGTGTCCAAAATGTGCATGTATATGAATGCATTGGGAGGGGAGATGAAAATGAGGGAAGAGTTGTTACGGGGTATATTACAATTATACCAACAGAAGGGAAAGATCCATCCCAATGCGCCAGCTATAGGCCCATATCACTCTTAAATGTAGATACAAAATTATATACTAAGGTTCTAGCAAGCAGGATGAAGGGGTTGATGCCAGATTCAATCCATATAGCCCACTTGGGATTTGTGCCAGGATGGGAGGGCAGAGATAACGGAATAAGACCATTGCACCTTTTGCAAAAGAGTAAGAGGAAGACTGATTCTGTGTTGATAATGTCAATTGAAGCCGAAAAGGCCTATGACAGAGTAGATTGGGGATTCATGATGGACACACTTTGGGAATTGGACCTAGGATGATTCAGTGGATAAAAAGGTTGTATACTTTCCCTTCAGCAGTGGTGAGGGTTAATGGCGCACTGTCAAAATGCTTTAAAATGTATAAAGGAACAAGGCAGGGATGTCCACTCTCTCCACTGTTTTTTGTTATCTCTCTGGAACCTCTCTTAGAGACGGTTCAAAAGACCATAAATGTGAAGGGAGTCTCGATAGGAAATGAAGAGCATAAAGTAGCGGCTTATGCAGACGATATGTTATTTTATATTGTGAACCCTAGAATAACACTACCCGATCTAATGAAAGTTTTAAAAGACTATGGTGAAATATCAAATCTGAAGATTAATCTCTCAAAATCAGAGATAATAAATATTACAGTTTCATAAAAAGAGAAACAGATCCTAGAGAAAGCTTTCCCCTTCGTATGGAAGGAAAGAGAACTAAGTTACTTAGGAGTAAAGCTTACTCCTTCCTTGAAGAATCTTTATCAGAGTAACTACATACCATTAATAAATGAATTAAAGGAAGAATTGAAGAGAACATCTATTGGATCCCCCTCTTGGGTGGGTCGTAAAAATATGATAAAGATGGTGATAGTCCCAAAGATTCTATACAAGTTTCACATGCTCCCAATAGATCTACCAGGATCCTTTTTTAGGATTATAATAAAGATGATTACTAAGTATATATGGGTAAATAGAAAAACAAGAAGTATGAAGTATTGCGCAAGGATAAAGAGAATGGGGGTTTAGGAGTGCCAGATATTAGGAGATACAAAAGTAAAAATTTGGGTTAAAATGGAAAATACACTAAGCAGGTCACAATTAGATAAGATAGTTTGGATTCCACAAAAGTTTCAGAAAATATGAGCACTTTAACACAGAATGTTATAAGAGATAGGGATAGATGTTACAACCAAATGGACTGGGAGTACAATTCACTGTTAACGCTGGAGGGAACTGAAAGAACAAGAGAAAAGGAAAATATTGAAATTAACACACGGTGCTGTAGATATGAGAGTAGTGGAAATGGATTATAAATGTTTAGTCAGATGGTACCGTACACCTACTGTGGTACATAAACAACGAGCTCAGAGTTCACCTTTATGTTGGAGGGGTTGCGGGAGGGAAGGAACGATGGCACACATATGCTGGGAATGTCCTAAAATACAGGAGTTCTGGCAAGAAAGTTCAGGAGATAACAGGAATTAAAATATCAAACAACCCTTGGGTCTGTGTATTTCATAACTTAGATTTTACAGTGAAACAATATAAGAACATGATAATATTTCATCTAATAAATTCTTGAAAAGGATTGATACCTAGATTTTGGCAGAGACAGGAAATTCTTAAAATAAAAGATTGTATAATTAGAGTGGAGTATACGTATAGGAGGTTTAGGAACTGTGCCATACTGGTGAGTATAAGTTGGAAAATTTAGGAAAACCTGGGAAAAATGGATAAGCTATAAAACAACTAAGAGATACTTTGAACAAGTAGGAATGTAGAAGATGGAAAGGGGAAAGACTGAAAGTTAGTAGACACTTTCATTAAGTGAGATAGGAGGAGGAGGACAGATGATAGAGGTTAACTGAGGATCTAGGTGACTGGGGGGGGGAGGGGGGATGGGAAGGGAGTTTTGTAAAAATTGTGATATGGAAAATGTGAGTTTAATAATTGATATAACTTTGTTTTATAATGTTAAAACCAATAAAAGATATAATACTAATTAAAAAAAAGTTTTCTTTGGGTAGTGTTGCATGCCTGTGTAATTGTCATTCGAAATGTGAGAGCACTGAAAGCTGAAAATTGGCCTGGGCAGGAAGGGGGTAAAGATGACCGATACTGAGGTGGTCAAAAGAAGTTGGGACAGTCTCCAGATCTCTAGCTCCCTGTGGAAACCATTACCCAGTGGGATACTTACCTGCTGCCTAAAGTTGAATAGTCCTTAATTGCCCACTATCAGCTGACATCAGAGAGCCACTCCAAGTTCTGGAAGATCGTAACGATATTGTCGGGATCCTATCAGCTTCCTGATTGACAGCTGTCTCTGTACTCAGCACACAATAATGGTGTCACTCTCTGTGTTGTATATCTCAAAAGCTGTCACAGTGTTAAGCTGTCTTTGCCAACATTTTTTACAGAATAAAATCATATTTGTTATATTTTATTTAAACAAAAGAAATTGCTACACTATCTCAATGATAGTGACACCCTATCTGATATGTCACAAAAACAGTTTAAATGGTATTTGATTTTAACGCAAAAATGCTGTGCTATTTCAATGGTAGTGTCACCCTCTATGTTATTTTTATGTTTCCATTCTGGGCAGGACTGCTGGTTTGTCCAGATTTTGTGATCTGCCGTGCAGAGGGTGACAACACCATTGAGGTGTGCAGTAACTTTTCAAACATAATACAATTTGTTTTTGTGATATGTCATATAGAGGGTGACACTACCATTGAGATAGCTCAGCAAATTTTCATTAAAATAAAATATAACCATTATTGGAATAGTGCAACAATTGTTCATTTAGATGTCTCTAATCTGCTCATAAATGCTGGTTTCTCCTATTTTTGTGATATATCATATTGTAACACCATCATTAAGATAGTGCATCAATTTTTTGTTTAAATGTTTTCTTTTTGAATAGAGATGCTGTCTGGTCTGTCTAGTTTTGTGATATAACACACAGAGGGACACCATTATCAAACCACTGCAGCAATTTCTTTTAAATGTTTCCATGCAGGTTAGAAATTCTGGTCTGTCCAGTTCTTGTGATATGTCACATAGAGGGTGACACCATTACTGAGACAATGCGGAGATTTGTTTTTAAAAATCTCCATTTTGGTTAACACCTTCCTGCCCGGCCTATAGCAGATTGACGACCGGGCGGGACACTCCTCCTTGTGACTGGGCGTCATATGACGTCCTGTCAAAATGAGCCGCTCACGTGGCGCAGCGGCATGATCTGTCACAGGCTATGTCCATGGGACACAGCCGATTACATATCACTACACCGGCCCATTGCCAGTGTCATGTGACCGCTGTGACCAATCACAGCAGATCACATGTCAATTGTATACAATGGATGGCTTCCTGTCATGCCATCCATTGTATACAATTATGTTGTTAGCTATGACTGGTCAAAACAGTCACATGATACAGACAAGGCCAATCACAGCCCATCTGTATCATGTGATGAGCTTTGTCCAATCACAGCTAATCACAACAAGAAACTGAATGAATCAGTTTCATTCAGTAACAATGATTGCAAATACAGTATCAATGCAATACATTGGTATTAGCAATCATAATGTGTTAAAAAGAAAAAATCCTGATCACTTGCCCAGAGTAGTTTAATGTTACTATGGTAACATTGTATTGCTTTGGTCGCAGTGTGCTTAAAAAAAAAAAAAAAATAATGTAATAAAAAATAGAAACATTTGAAAAAAAAATACAAATTAAAGTATTATTTTTATTTTTTTACTTACTGTCACCAGTCAGTGTCTCTGATCACCGCCGTACCAGTTATATAATAATGCTGTACTGGACTGGTGACAATATGTAAAAAAAAAATTGTGATTTTTTTTTTTTAATTTCTACATTTTCCAAAAAATTTAACAAAAAATTACAACCTCCAAAAAACCCACCATGCCTCTTACTAAATACCTTCCAAAAATGGGTGATTTAGGGGGTATTTGTACTATCCTGGCATTTTCGGGCCTCAAGAAAGAGATGGTCCGTCAGTACATCAGGATCGATCAATTGTCAGATATATATACCTTGGTTTATGGACTCTTTAACTAGTCTATAACTTTCCTACAGACTATTTCACCAAGGAAGTGTAGCAGAATAAATTTTGATTGAAGTTTATAAAGAAATGTTATTTATTTACAAAATTTTATAACAGAAACAAAGAAAAATGCATTTTTTTTTTCAAAAGTTTCAGTTTTTTGTTTTATTTAGCAAAAAATAAAAAACTCAGTGTAACTAAATACCACCAAAAGAAAGCTCTATTTGTGTGAAAGGAATGCTAAAAATTTTGTGTGGGTACAGTGTTGCATGACCGCGCAATTGTCTTTCAAAGTCCGACAGAGTTGAAAGCTGAAAATTGGCCTGGGCAGGAAGGTGGTAAAGGTGCCCAGTATTGAAGTGGTTAAAGATGTTGGTTAGATTATGTATAGTCCAAAACTATTAGCTACATCATTTTAACTGATATCTTTGTATGATGATTGAGTTTGGTTGGTGTAGCCACTGCTCTGACATTTGCATAATAGATTTAGCTGTTTATTTGGATTTAAATATCTACACCTGTTTTTCTAATGTGTTTGAAGAAAGAGGGTTTCTATTTTAGTGAGTGTTCTGTGTTTGTGCAAACATGCTATGACTAAGGCTTCCGCCAAAACACGTTAGCAAGTTATTACTGTATCCTCCTATGCCATTAATAAAGAATTGTTCCAATGGATGTCACCAAGTAACCGGCTTAAGGACCAGTTCACACCAAACTCCATTCTGGTGCAGTTTTGATGCAGTTTGCTATGTTCCAGTATCGTTCTGTGCAGAAATAAATGCAGCATGTTCTACTTTTTTTTTCTACATCGGAAACTGACTGCACTGGTGTGAACTAGGGCAATTGGAATGCATGGAAAACACTGTGCATGCATTTTTGATGCAGAAAAATAAGCACTGGCCTGCATCTAGTGTGAACTAGCCCTAAATGTATCAGAAGAGTATTGCTACATTTGAAAGGCACTTGGGAAAGAGCATTGGTTCCCAGCCTCCTTGGTAATCTGTGGTAGGGCATATTTTCTTTGTGGACTGAGTTGGAGCTTCTCCTTTAACAATGAATGGCAATGCAAGCATGACAGATGATTTTGCACATGTTCATGAAATGGGAAAGTGTGAATGCAGCCTCACACTTAGTAAGCACTTATACACGTGCCCTTTTCTTTTTTTTTTTAGTGTTTTTCTAAGGGTTCTTACACATGGTACCGATGTGTGAGTGAGTAATCTTCCTGGAAGAAAGTTTCTGTGCAAAAAGCAAGAGTATGGTCCATATATTGCACATGTTTACATGCAAATATATGTAAAATTCTTCTAGCTCCCAGAATCCCAAGTATTCAAATAATATAATGTACTATTTAAGAAGGAAAGGTGTGATTTGCACATGTCATATACTGACTAGTAAGGGCTCATGTACACAGGGTGTTAGAAATCTTTTCCGACCACTGGAAACTGAGTGCTAGAAAACGTAGGTTAAAAACGGCAGTTTAGCTGTGTTTACCTAGCGCGTTTATGCACGTTTGTGTTTAGAATTGGTTTTAAAAGATATCCTCAGGAGACCCTCCCAAATGCCCAGAATGCACTTAAAAATAGTAAATAATTAAAATGTAGAGTTTTGGGCACCTATGTGTAAGAGCCCTATGCCTGCATTCACACCTTAGCAGAAAGTATTCCGGGTTATTTTACAGCATGTTTTACAGGCATGTTTGAACATGTATCAAATGTAGCTTTAGGTAAGAAGAGCTGTGCTATAGAACAGGAGCTCCTCAGAGGTGCATTTATAGGAGCCCACATTGAAGTCTATAGGACCAAAAAATGCTTGAATATGCAAAAAAAAAGCTCATATATCTTTTCAAGCAATTGGTTGTAGAGATGTAAAGAGCTTATATAGAAAAGAATGAGATTACTATTTCTGAGCTTTGTCATATATAGGTTTAGGTACAAAATCTCTGAGATGGGAATAGGGGCTAATGAATGTTCATTATTGCATGCAGGTGTTGCACTTCTGATTGCACTGGCTACAGCCTCCAGGCTAATGTTTTTCACCTTTTGGTGTCAGCGGCTTTAATTTACTATTAGGTCTGGGCATGTCAAGATCTTATGAGCTGGAAGATGATAGTAAGCAAGTGCAGGTTTTCCTCCATCCAGTAGGTGGCACCGTGCCGCTATACAGATGGAGTGGAGTGTTTTGAGGGAATTGTCCCCTCAAGGTTTCCATTGGTGTCTGAAAAGTAGCAGCTATTTGATTGGTCACTGTAACCTCTGGTGAACTTCAGTGGCCATCTTGGATGAGGAAAAATTTTAAACAAAGGTCCCCACATCATTTTGGTACACTTCTGGTGAGTGTGGGGTAGAAAAAAAGAATCCCCTTTAAGGACAGTGTTTAGCATAGGGTCAGGTTCCAGACGAGGAGGGATAGCTCAAAGAAGGCTCATTTTCACACTTGAGGGAACAATGCACAATGGAGGAGCCAGTATAAAGTGCCAATACAGCTACAGTCTATGCAAGAGGAACACTTAACCCTAAGCCATCCTCTGCTAAAACATACTGTGATAAACTAAATCTTTACTTTTTGGATTCCATATGCTGGTGTTGAAGATCTATTATCTATGCTGTTAATAGACTGTGCCAGATAAAAAAATATATATATATATATATATATATATATATATACACTCACCTGTTCAACTGCATGGTAACACAAATTGCTAATCAGCCAATCACATGGCAGCAAGTCAATGCATTTAGGCATCTAGATGTGGTGAAGAGGACTTGCTGAACTTCAAACTGAGCATCAGCATGTGGAAAAAATGGGATTTAACCATTAGCCGCCCGGCCAATGGCCGTTTGGCGGCTTCAAAACTGTCTCTGCACTCCGGGTGCACGCCATTTGGCGTGCTCCCGCACATGCGCAGTTTGCGCTAATGCAGAGCGGCGCAGCAGTGCGATCTGTCACCGGCCGTGCACCTCGGACACGGCCGATGACAGATCCGAGTACCGAATCCCGTTGCTGGTACCATGTGACCTGCTGTGACCAATCACAGCAGGTCACATGACAGTTGTATACAATGGATGGCTTCATTCATGATGCACATGTCATGTGATTAGCTGTGACCAAATCACAACTAAGCACAAAAAAAAAAAAAAGAAAAAAGCTGAATGAATTGATTTCATTCAGCTAAATGCTTATAGCAAAGTAATTCTTTGCTATAAGCAAATTGTGTAAAAAAAAAAAAAAAATACTGATCACTTCCCCAAAGTAGTACAATGTTACTATGGTAACATTGTACTACTTTGGTCATAGTAAAATATGAAAAAAAAATCTTAAAAAAAATAAAAAAAAATGTAATAAAAAATTAAATATAATAAAAAAATTAAAAAAAATTAAAAAAATATATATATATTTTTTTTTCATACTGTCACCAGTCAGTGTCCCTGTTCACCGCCATGCCAGTTATATGATGACACTGTACTGCACTGGTGACAATATGTAAAAAAAAAAATAGTGAAAATTATTTTTTTAATTTTTTCATTTTCCGAAAAATTCTGACAAAAAAATACAACTTCAAAAAACTCGCCATACCTCTTATGAAGTACGTCGGACTGTCTACTCTGCAAAAAGGGGTCATTTGGGGATATCTGTACTATTCTGACATTCTTGGACCTCAAGAAATTAGATTGGCTGTCAGTACTTCAGGATTGATCAATATTCAGATCTATACCATAGTTTGTGAACTCTATAACTTTCCTACAAACTAAAAAATACATCCTAATTTGGGTTATTTTCACCAAAGACAAGTAGCAGAATACATCTCGGCCTAAATTTATGAAGAACAATTATTTATTTGTAAACTTTTATAACAGAAACAAAGAAAAATGTGGTTTTCTTTCAAAATTTTTGGTCTTTTTTTGTTAATTTAGCAAAAAATAAAAACCCCAGCGGTGATTAAATACCACCAAAAGAAAGCTCTAGTTGTGTGAAGAAAATGATAAAATTTTAGTTTGGGTACAGTGTTGTATGACCGCGCAATTGTCATTCAAAATGTGAGAGCGCTGAAACCTGAAAAATGGCCTGGGCAGGAAGGTGTAAAATTGCACGGTATTGAAACGGTTAAGTGACTTTGAACGCGGCATGGTTGTTTGTGTTAGATGGGCTGATCGGAGTATTTCAAAAACTGCTAATCTACAGAGGATGGTTCATCAATTACTAGGAAAGCACGTAATGGTGTTTACAGGACTGTAAGATTATGCCTGTTTTGATGTTCTTGAGCAACCTATTCATTATGGGGACACAGTTCCAGTTCTGGAATGGAACTGCAACATCCCACTAGCTCTGTGCTAAGAAGTCAAAAACGTACTCCACAATATGCTCTAAAGCGAAGTAATCAAGGAGAAGAGTAGCTCCCGTTTAAAGTTTGCTGTACAACATTTAGACAAGCCAGTGAAATACTGGAAGAATATAGTGTGGTCAGATGAGACCAAAATTGAACTCTTTGGATGCCATAATACACACCATGTTTGGAGGTCAAATGGCACTACACATCACCTTAAAAACATACGGTCCTGGCAAACATCATATCATTGAAGGAAGGATGAATGGAAAAATGTACCAAGACATTCTTGGTAAATATCAGCTGCCATCTACCAGGATGATGAAGATGAAATGAGGGTGGACATTTCAGCAAGACTATGATCTCAAACACAAAGCCAAGGAAACTCTCAATTGGTTTCAAAGAAAATAAAGCTGCTAGAATGGCTCAGCCAGGCCTGGACTGCCAGAATACAATGACATAGTGAGGAGAATTTCTGCATCCACGTCAAATGTGTGGATGGGAGAATCAGGTCTGTTTTTTTTTAGCGCAACCCACTAGTTCACGTGTAGGCAACCTTTGAGAGGTGGAGATCTACCTGAACAACATGAAAGAGATCAAAAATCACCTGGGTTTAATGCCCAAATGTCACTGTAAAAATATAAACTTAGCCTTCCTTAAAAGTGGACAGTGTCAGTCAGCAGAGCAGTGGACAGTATCAGCAGGGCAGAGGAAGGTGGCAGTAAGGCAGGAAAAAGTGTGTGGATGGTGTCAGTGGGGCAGTGGACAGTGTCAGTAGGACAATAGATGGTGTCAGTTAGTAAAGCAGTGGACAATGTCAATAGGGCAAATGATGGCAGCAGTGGGGCAGTGGATGGTGTATGGATGGTATCAATAGAGCAGTGTGGATGGTGTCAGTAGGGCAGTGGATGGTGTCAGTAGTTTTTCATCTGTGATATATATACAATATATATATCCCGCACTAGGTAACCTAAACCAACCCAGTAAATGATTCCAAGTAATTAAATGTGACAACAGCACTCACCGATATTGTACAAAATATCCAAATTAATCTTAAAGAGATAAAATGTTGCGCCGTCATAAACATTCAACATTCAAGTTACAACACAAAAATAAATCAATCAACCAATAAAAGTCCCAGAGTGTAAACTGTGAAAAGTCCACCCTGAATAAAAATCTTGATACATTCAAAGTGCACCAGACATGTGAAAAACGAGGCTGCTCACCAGAAGTTTAGACCTCACATATTAAGAGGACAAAACCCCACATGCATGGATGGATGACCCCGCTTGACTTGATCTCTTCAGCTATCAATACCTTGGATCCTCCTCACACTGATATTAGGCCACAGGATTACCACAAATTCATTAAGTTTATCCAATTTCATCAATTTATTAAAACTAAATGGAAAGATACTCACAAACATAAAGCAATAAGAGCATGCCCCAGGAAGACACATCATTAAACAAAATTAATGTCAGGAAGAGGTAAAGTCATTACGCATGCCAAGAGCACTGGCCATGCATTTTTTTAATGCACTTATTGCTTTATGTTTGTATCTTTTCATTCGGTTTTAATAAATTGATCAACAGTACTTCACTATGGGATGCCTTTATCCTATTTGGTACAGTTAGGTCCATATATATTTAAACACAGGCACAATTTTAGATTTTTTCAGGTATTTACCATAACATATTCAAGCTATAGTTATATAATGGATATGGGCTGAAGGTGAACATCTCAGGTTTAATTTGAGGGTATGTACATCCAAATTGGAGGAAGGGTTTAGGAATTACAGCTCTTAAGAGTAGCCATCCACCCTTTTTCAAGGGACCAAAAGTAATTGGACAATTGAATATAATCATAAATAAAATGTTCATTTGTAATATTTTGTTGAGAATCCTTTACCTAGGACTACACTGGGGCATCTGTTTGGGCAAATTGTTGTTTTTGTCTGCTTTTTAACCTCCTTAACATTTTTGCCTCTTCACTGCTCAGGAGCAACCAAGATAGGTGTTTGTTCACCAACCTATAACACTTGGTCACTATACTTTTTTCATCTGGAACGAACAACGTCTTGGCGTTTGCTACCCAATTTGATCTGAGGTATTCTTGGACTGGTGGCTTCCTTCCTGGTGCTCAGAAAATTTCCCTTTGTGTATCCAATCACTACTGATATTCATTTACATCAGATGCTACTGTTAAACAGAGTGCTATCATCGACTAGCATTGTTGCTCAGTTTTTCCACCTTCCCTGAAGAAGTGGGTCACATCCCACGAAACGCGTCAGCTCTTTTGCGTGATTATCCAGTTTTGGATTCAATTTTATAGAAAAGCATTTTTGGTTTCTAGTGGAATTGCCACCCTTCTCAAATTACATCCAATGGTCTATCATTTGGTTAGTTTATATAAATTTAGATATTTCCACTAATTACCAACATTTTTCATACCTTTCATGTCTGTAATCGTTTTACCAGTTTGATGATGATTAATTCTTTTGATGGTATCAATAGGGTTTTAGGACTCTTGCCCATGACGTTCTCACGTCCCAAGCCAGAGTCTTTCCCACTTTTATCGCTTTATATTTTTGTTAACTCATTATGTATGTGCCTACATTGGCGTTTGTCTTGCTTACCACTCTGTGTGTTTTTTTTTATAATGTCATAATCAAATATGCTCTATATTATCCAATTTTGTTTATGATTATGCATCCTTATACCCATAATGGTATGGTACCTTAAAAGCCCCATTATTTTCTCCTACTAGAGTTTATTTTCTTTACTGGCAATAACTGCCTTAAGTCTGGAACCCATGGACATTACCAAAGACAGGGTTTCTACCTTTCTGAAGGTTTTTTTACCTTAATGCAGGTAATGCATTAGGGTAAAAAACCTCTTGAGTTTAGAACACCTTTAAGCTGGTCATACATGGGTCAGTTTTCTTTTCGTTCAACTAGTGTGAAAGCCAGCATATCAACTCATTGATCACGATCTACCCATTGATCGCAAGTAGGTGACGGGTAGATCACGTCCCTTGGTTGCCGAACCTGAAGAGGGGGGCGATGGGGATGGCATTTAGTGGATACAATGGGCCGTATTTTCCACACTGCAGCAGCTGAATGTCAGCAATGCATCAGAATTCTTCCTTGCAGCAGGGAGGAAAATACAGCCCATTGATTCCACTAAGGCCTGGTTCCTTTACAATGACCTGTGAGCACATGAAGAGAAGGTTTTTAAGTACACAAGGATGTCTGTTCAAAGGTGAGTACATGAATTGGTAAAAGGACCCTTTAACCACTCAAGTGCATTCCTAACTGCTGTGTGCACAGGTGCTTGCATAGGTCAGTAACCATTTTTTTTCTCCCACAGTTTTGACAAATTGTTGGGTTTGTTTAGCAACAAGCTTCAAGCTTCAGCGACAGAACACATTCTTCAGTGACAGTATTCCATTTGTTGAGCGGCAATTTATCACCTTGAGGTGAGTGTGTTCAATTTCTCTATCTAAACCTACTGTAAACTGTATTCAGATGAATAGGACACGTAAGGTAAGATTTAAATATTTAAATGTCGAGTTTCACCTGTGTATATATATATGTATACATACATACAGGTGAAACTAGAAAAATTAGAATATCGTGCAAAAGTTCATTTATTTCAGTAATGCAACTTAAAAGGTGAAACTAATATATGAGATAGACTCATTACATATGTGCACACTCTCAGGTTTAATTTGAGGGTATGTACATACAATTTGGTGGAAGGGTTTAGGAATCACAGCTCTTAAGATTAGCCATCCCTCCTTTTTCAAGGGACCAAAAGAAATTGGACAACTGAATCAAAAGCTGTTTCATGGCCAGGTGTGGGCTACTCCTTTGTTATTTATTCATCAATTAAGCAAGTAAAAGGTCTGGAGTTGATTCTAAGTGTGGTATTTGCATTTGGAAACTACTGCTGTGAACCTACATCGTGCGTTCAAAGTAGCTGTTCATGCAAGTGAAACAGACCATTATAAGGCTTCAAAAACTAAACAAATCCAAAAACAAATTTGAGGGTAAGTACATCCAAAATGGAGAAAGGGTTAAGGAATTTCAGCTCTTAAGAGTAGCCATCCCCCCTTTTGCAAAGGACCAAAAGTAATTGGACAAATGAATATAATCATAAATAAAATGTTCATTTGTAATATTTGGTTGAGAATCCTTTACTGACAATGACTGCCTGAAGTCTGGAACCCATGGACATTACCGAAGACTGGGTTTCCTCCTTTCTGATGCTATGCCAGGCTCTAACTGTAGCTATCTTCAATTGTTCATTGTTTGTGGGTCTTTCTGCCTTTAGTTTTGTCTTCAGCAGTGAAATGCATGCTCAATTGGGTTGGGATCAGGTGATTGACTCGGCCATTGCAGAATATTCCACTTCTTTTCCTACAAAAGCTCCTGGGTTGCTTTTGCAGTGTGTTTCGGATCATTGTCCATGTGTACTGTGAAGTGCATTCCAATCAACTTTGCTGCATTTGGTCGAATCTGGGCTGACAGTATATCTCTAAACACTGCAGAATTCATCCGGCTGCTTCTGTCTTCTGTCACAGCATCAATAAACACCAATGACCCAGTGCCACTGGAAGCCATGCATGCCCATGCCATCACACTGCCTCCACCATGTTTTACAGATGATGTGGTGTGTTTTGGATCATGAGCTATTCCAAGCCTTCTCCACACTTTTTTCTTCCCGTCATTCTGGTACAGATTAATCTTAGTTTCATCTGTCCAAAGATTGCTTTTCCAGAACTGGTCTGACTTTTTTAGATGTTTTTTGGCAAAGCCTAATCTGGTTTTCTAGTCTTCAGACTTATGAATGGTTTGCAGCTTGTGGTGAACCCTCTGTATTTGATCTCGTGAAGTCTTCTCATGATTGTAGACTTTGACAATGATACGCCCACCTCCTGGAAAGTGTCCTTCACTTGTCTGGATGTTGTGAATGGGTTTTTCTTTACCATAGAGAGGATCCTGCGATCATCCACCACTGTTGTCTTCTGTGGACGTCCATGCCTTTTATGTTGCTGATATCACCTGTGCGTTCTTCTTTCCTCAGAATGTACCAAACTGTTGATTTGGCCACTCCTAATGTTGCTGCTATCTCTCTGATGGATTTGTTTAGTTTTTTAATCGTTATAATGGCCTGTTTCACTTGCATGGACAGCTACTTTGAACGCATGATGTAGGTTCACAGCAATAGATTCCAAATGCAAATACCACACTCATAATCAACTTCAGATCTTTTACCTGCTTAATTAATGAAGAAATAACAAAGGAGTAGTCCACACCTGGCCATGAAACAACTTTTGATTCAACTGTCCAATTACTTTTGGTCCCCTGAAAAAGGGGGGATGGGGTTCCTCCAATTTGCATGTACATAACCTCAAATTAAACATGAGACTGTGTACTTTCAGCTCATATATATACATTATATAACTATAGCTTGAATATGATTTGGTAAATATCTGAAAAAATCTAAAATTGTGCCTGTGTCCAAATATATATGGACCTAACTGTATATAGCGCCAACAGTTTGCTCAGCGCTTTACAATATAAAGGGAGACAATACAGCAACAATACAGTTCAATATAAGAGGGGTATTGTAAATGTACAGTCTCCCTTTAGACTGTAAAACTCTGTGCAAACTGTTGACGCTATATAAATCCTGTATAGTAATAATAACAATAATATTGTAAATGTACAGTCTCCCTTTAGACTGTAAAGCTCTGTGCAAGCTGTTGGCGCTAAATAAATCCATTATAATAATAATAATAATATTGTAAATGTACAGTCTCCCTTTAGATTGTAAAGCTCTGTGCAAACTGTTGCCGCTAAATAAATCCTGTATAATAACAATATTGTAAATGTACAGTCTCCCTTTAGACTGTAAAGCTCTGTGCAAACTGTTGCCGCTAAATAAATCCTGTATTATAATAATAATAATATTGTAAATGTACAGTCTCCCTTTAGATTGTAAAGCTCTGTTCAAACTGTTGGCGCTATATAAATCCTGTATAATAATAATAATAATATTGTAAATCTACAGTCTCCCTGTATAATAATAATAATAATAATATTTTAAATGTACAGTCTGCCTTTAGATTGTAAAGCTTTGTGCAAACTGTTGCCGCTAAATAAATCCTGTATAATAATAATAATAATCATATTGTAAATGTACAGTCTCCCTTTAGACTGTAAAGCTCTGTGCAAACTGTTGACGCTATATAAATCCTGTATAGTAATAATAACAATAATATTGTAAATGTACAGTCTCCCTTTAGACTGTAAAGCTCTGTGCAAGCTGTTGGCGCTAAATAAATCCATTATAATAATAATAATAATATTGTAAATGTACAGTCTCCCTTTAGATTGTAAAGCTCTGTGCAAACTGTTGCCGCTAAATAAATCCTGTATAATAACAATATTGTAAATGTACAGTTTCCCTTTAGATTGTAAAGCTCTGTGCAAACTGTTGGCGCTATATAAATCCTGTACAATAATAATAATATTGTAAATGTACAGTCTCCCTTTAGATTGTAAAGCTCTGTGCAAACTGTTGGCGCTAAATAAATCCTGTATTATAATAATAATAATATTGTAAATGTACAGTCTCCCTTTAGATTGTAAAGCTCTGTTCAAACTGTTGGCGCTATATAAATCCTGTATAATAATAATAATATTGTAAATCTACAGTCTCCCTGTATAATAATAATAATAATAATATTGTAAATGTACAGTCTCCCTTTAGACTGTAAAGCACTGTGCAAACTGTTGCCGCTAAATAAATCCTGTATAATAATAATAATAATAATCATATTGTAAATGTACAGTCTCCCTTTAGATTGTAAAGCTTTGTGCAAACTGTTGGCGCTAAATAAATCCTGTATTATAATAATATTGTAAATGTACAGTCTCCCTTTAGACTGTAAAGCTCTGTGCAAACTGTTGCCGCTAAATAAATCCTGTATAATAATAATATTAATAATAATATTGTAAATGTACAGTCTCCCTTTAGACTGTAAAACTCTGTGCAAACTGTTGACGCTATATAAATCCTGTATAGTAATAATAACAATAATATTGTAAATGTACAGTCTCCCTTTAGACTGTAAAGCTCTGTGCAAGCTGTTGGCGCTAAATAAATCCATTATAATAATACTGTAATATTGTAAATGTACAGTCTCCCTTTAGATTGTAAAGCTCTGTGCAAACTGTTGCCACTAAATAAATCCTGTATAATAACAATATTGTAAATGTACAGTCTCCCTTTAGATTGTAAAGCTCTGTGCAAACTGTTGGCGCTAAATAAATCCTGTATTATAATAATAATAATATTGTAAATGTACAGTCTCCCTTTAGATTGTAAAGCTCTGTTCAAACTGTTGGCGCTATATAAATCCTGTATAATAATAATAATAATATTGTAAATCTACAGTCTCCCTGTATAATAATAATAATAATAATATTGTAAATGTACAGTCTCCCTTTAGACTGTAAAGCACTGTGCAAACTGTTGCCGCTAAATAAATCCTGTATAATAATAATAATAATAATCATATTGTAAATGTACAGTCTCCCTTTAGATTGTAAAGCTTTGTGCAAACTGTTGGCGCTAAATAAATCCTGTATTATAATAATATTGTAAATGTACAGTCTCCCTTTAGACTGTAAAGCACTGTGCAAACTGTTGCCGCTAAATAAATCCTGTATAATAATAATAATCATATTGTAAATGTACAGTCTCCCTTTAGACTGTAAAGCTCTGTGCAAAATGTTGCCGCTAAATAAATCCTGTATAATAATAATAATAATAATCATATTGTAAATGTACAGTCTCCCTTTAGATTGTAAAGCTCTGGCCAAACTGTTGACGCTATATAAATCCTGTATAATAATAATATTGTAAATGTACAATCTCCCTTTAGATTGTAAAGCTCTGTGCAAACTGTTGCCGCTAAATAAATCCTGTATTATAATAATAATAATATTGTAAATGTACAGTCTCCCTTTAGACTGTAAAGCTCTGTGCAAACTGTTGCCGCTAAATAAATCCTGTATAATAATAATAATATTGTAAATGTACAGTCTCCCTTTAGATTGTAAAGCTCTGTGCAAACTGTTGCCGCTAAATAAATCCTGTATTATAATAATAATAATATTGTAAATGTACAGTCTCCCTTTAGACTGTAAAGCTCTGTGCAAACTGTTGCCGCTAAATAAATCCTGTATAATAATAATAATATTGTAAATGTACAGTCTCCCTTTAGATTGTAAAGCTCTGTGCAAACTGTTGCCGCTAAATACATCCTGTATTATAATAATAATAATATTGTAAATGTACAGTCTCCCTTTAGACTGTAAAGCACTGTGCAAACTGTTGCCGCTAAATAAATCCTGTATAATAATAATAATAATAATCATATTGTAAATGTACAGTCTCCCTTTAGATTGTAAAGCTTTGTGCAAACTGTTGGCGCTAAATAAATCCTGTATTATAATAATATTGTAAATGTACAGTCTCCCTTTAGACTGTAAAGCTCTGTGCAAACTGTTGCTGCTAAATAAATCCTGTATAATAATAATAATCATATTGTAAATGTACAGTCTCCCTTTAGATTGTAAAGCTCTGTGCAAACTGTTGCCGCTAAATAAATCCTGTATAATAACAATAATAATATTGCACATGTACAGTCTCCCTGTATAATAATAATAATAATATTGTAAATGTACAGTCTCCCTTTAGACTGTAAAGCTCTGTGCAAGCTGTTGGTGCTATATAAATCCTGTATAATGATAATAACATTGTAAATGTGCAGTCTCCCTTTAGATTGTAAAGCTCTGTGCAAACTGTTGACACTATATAAATCCTGTATAATAATAATTATAACATTGTAAATGTACAGTCTCCCTTTAGGTTGTAAAGCTCTGTGCAAACTGTTGACACTATATAAATCCTGTATAATAATAATAATAATAATCTCAACAAATGAGACAAAGAGATGAGATAAAACATTCAGAGTTTACAAGTCTTACTCTTACTCTGCTCCTGGATTACTAAGGTTACTGAGTATATTTAGTTTTTCTCCTGTGTTATACCTAGAGCTATAGATTTATTTAATAAAGTAAGGCAAAGACTGATGATGATGTTTATCATATAAATCATTTTAAGATAATTGTTGATTGGCCATGTATAGCTCTCTACTATATATACTCATATATATATGAATTTGATTGGCTTTCAGGTCTAATGAGTTTGTATGGAAAGCATAAATTTGTCCAGGTGAATTCTTTTGCACATTTTTGTGTAATTCAGTATTTTTAACCATGAATTATTGTGCTGTTTCCTAAATTTTCCCACGTTGGTAACTGAAATAAAATAAGTATTTATATAAAAAAATGAATCAAGCTGCATGCATATAAGCTTCGGAGTGGCAATATATGTCAGATTAGAAGAGACTTTTTTGTGATTTATGACATCTACAGACTTACAGAAGATGTCGTCTGTATGCTCCACAAATGTGAACCTTTCCTATGAGTGTAAATATCCTTCTGTCACAGTGACATAGAGTTCTCAGGGCAGCTGGGCACAAAGAACAGAATGATCTCAGCATTCATATTAGGGGTACAAAGATTAGAAGGTCATAAAAATCCTGGATCACATCCAAAGGGCCATGGGAAATTAGAAACAGGGAAACCCCACATATAGCCATGCACACAGTTACACAGTAAACATTATGGTTTGTTTTTATGTAAATGAATTACATTAAAAAAATGACTTAATCTGCTATAAAAGAAAGCGTATTGAGACAGAAATTTCACCTTCAATTTTGTCTAGTGCTAGACACAGCATTCATAAACATTCCCCCCTCCTGCAGCACTCTAACCTCTGCCCTCTCCCACTAACCCTTCTCCATCCCCTCCCTGTTCTGGTGTTAACCTGTGACCTCCTTCTCAGCTGGCAAGGCGGGACAGAAAACAGAAAATGGAAACATGGGTTTCTGGGAAGATATGGGTGACTATAACATCTGCCATTCTATTACCAGCCTGGGAACGTCTTTACCCTGGTTTCACCCCCAGTGCTATTACTATCGTTAAAGGAAAATCCAGTTTCTTCACTACCTGTTGATCACATCTTGCTACCTGTTCCTATGTTTACTTTATATTTATATATTCTCATAAATCCTCACTATATATTAAATAAAGATTACCAACATGATTTTTTTTTAGTCAGAAAAAAATAAAAAAGAGAAATTATTATTAGCCATGAAAAAGATTTTTCATAGGGTTTGATGAGAATGCAGTGAGCTAATTGGTGAATGCAGCATTCTAGGAACAACAAACACTGAAAATCAATAGGAATGAGAAATGTCAGTTTACATTTTTCTTTCTGTTTGCTGGAAAATCATTCTTTGCTGTTGATCATTTTTCAAGAAATGTAATCAATGTGAACATCTCTTTAAAGATAAGGGTATTAACTGTCTATAGGATATGTTACTAATATTCAAATCACATATAGAATATAGAACTAAATTGAATATAGAACTAAAGCTGGCTGTACATGTTACAGTCTGGTTGCATAGTTTCAGTGCAATCTCCTCTAGACTTATCGTAACTAACATAAGAGCCTATATCTCCTAGATTATAAACTCCAAGGAGCAGGGCCCTCCTAACCCTCTTGTATTGAACTGTATTGTTGATGTATTGTCTCCAGTTATATTGTAAAGCGCTGAGAAAACTGGTGGCACTATATAAATCCTGTATAATAATATAGAAACTGTATGGTTGTACTGTATGTATGAAGTGGTGTATTTAGGTTTTGTGCTGCCCTAGGCAACACAAAAATCGAACACCAACCAACACCACCCCCCTATCCTTTGCAGTGGGGCTTTGCCGGCATTGCAAGGGTTAATTGCTCATTTTTATCTAGGGGAACATCCCCCACTTCTCCTTGCAGCTAGACAGGTTCCCACAGTGTCTACAACTCCACGCTTCACTGGTCCTGACGTCATCAAGACCAGAGCAGGGTCCATAGCTTTGCTTTGGATGTGAGGACACCAAGGGGCAGTCCCCCTGCGGGGGTTGTTGGGGAGTGCCACATGCCAAGGGAGCAGAGGATCAGGTAAATAGAACTGCAGAACAATGTTGTCACCCTGTGGCCACACTTGAAAGAACTGGAAAGATAAGGACGGATCAACAGATTATAAAAGTATGTGTTAATGCTGGTTACAGCATGTCATTTTATATTTTTCCTATAGTTCTGCTATATTTATTTCAGGTACTTATATAGTGTTGTCAATTTATGCAGCACTTTACATATATACATATATAGTACATTCATATCAGTCCCTAACCCTCAAGGGGTGTACAATCTAAGGTCCCTAACTTACGTTCATACATACTAGGGCCAATTTAGACAGGAGCCAATTAACCTACCAGCATGTCTGGGAGGAAACTGGAGTACCCAGAGGAAACCTATGCAGGCACAGGGAGATCATGCAAACTCCAGGCAGGTGGTGCCATGGTTGGGATTTGAACCAATGACCTTAGTACTGCCAGGTGGAAGTGCTAACCATTTAGCCACTGTGCATTTGTCCTCAAAGGAGCATTTTTCTGGTGAGGGTATGCAGTTTCTCAGGTGTATGTTTATGAATACATAGCAACCGCCCTGGCCTTTGATGTGAATTTTGGCTATATTGTTATAAATTTAGGTGTACATTTATCAAGCAGCGGTAAATGACCACTGCCGAGTTCACAGGCATTCTCAGAGGACACAGCTCTCCATTGAGTACCTGTTTATGAAGCGGTGTAGATCGCTTCTAATGAGGAGTGAGGAAAACTACAAATGTTTTGAATTCTGGAAAATGGCTACTGTTGCTGTAATATTGTGAGATCTAGTGAGATTAAAGTAACAAGAGATCAGTAAAACACACAGCTGTCAGTTTATTAAGCAGCGGTGAATTACTGCTGCTGAGTTGGTGGCTCTCCTCAGTACCTCACTACACTGCATACACAAATTATATATATATATATATATAAAGTGCTCAGCATAAATGAGTACACCCCAAAAGATTTGTCAGAAAACCTTTACTTTCCTTTCACAATCAACAATTTCTATGTTGCAAAAATGAATACACCCCAACAATAAAATTCTAATGAACAAGAATTCAACTACAGGTGAGTCTAATTATTCATTAAACAGGTGTCCAGCGGACAGTTGATTATACAAGGGCGTTACTTAACAAAGAATACCCCTTCCCATCTCCTGCTGTCAGCAATGGCACCACATGGAGGAGAAATGTCTCAAGGAGTGATAAAGAAAATAATTTCTTTACACAAGAAAGGTGAAGGTTACAAGAAGATCAGCAAAGCTTAACTTATCAGTCAGAATACTGTAGCAAAAGTGATACAAAAATTTAACAAAGATAGAACCGCAACCATCTCACAGAGACGTCCAGGCTGTCCTTGGAAGTTTAAACCTCAACAGGAGCGTTTTCTGATGAGAAGCGTTGAAGAAAATCGCCATGCAAGTTCACTGCAGTTAGCTAAAGAAGTAGAAAGCCAAACTGAGGGAATTGTTTCCTTTGACACAATACAGCGATTACTGCAGGAGAATGGCATGCATGGGTGTCATCCATGAAGGAAGCCTCTCCTAAAGCCCATGCAGAAAAAAGCCTGTCTAGAATATGCAAGGGTTCATGCTGAAAAAGAAGAAGACTACTGAGACTCTGTACTCTGGAGTGATGAGACCAAAATAAATGATGGCTTCAAAACTGTATGGTGTCACAAAGGTGAGGAGTACAAAGAAAAATTAATGGTGCCTACAGTGAAACATGGTGGTGGCAGTGTCCTTCTGTGGGATTGCATGAGTGCTACTGTTTTTGGGGAGCTGCATTTCGTTGATGGTATCATAAATTCACAGATGTACTGCTCTATATTGGAAGAGAAGATGCTACCATCACTCTGTGCCCTTGGACGTCGTGCACTTTTCCAACATGACAATGATCCAAAACACACATCTAATGCCACTGTTGCATTTCTGAAGAATAACAGTAATTCAGTGGCCAAGTATGTCTCCTGATCTGAACCCAATTGAGCACCTAGGGGAATTCTGAAGAGAAAAGTTGAGCATCAATCTCCATCCAGCATCCAGGCTCTAAAAGAGGTCATTCCTAAAGAATGGAAAAAGATAGATGTTGCAATATGTCGCCAACTTGTTCATAGCATGCCTACAAATCATGGAGGTCATATAAAATACTAGATGGAGTAGTTTTTGTTCTAGGGTGTATTAATTTTTGCATCAACTAATTTCAGTAAAACTGTAGATTTTGTTATCTAAGTTATATTATTAACCATAATTTCATGTAATGGGCTAAACAATCGTTCTATAAAACTCAGTTTTGTCAAAATTGTGGACATTGTTATTATGTCCATTGAGATTTTGATTAAATTCTTATTTCTCAAAATGGGTGTACTCATTTATGCTGAGCACTGTATATACACTATATTGCCAAAAGTATTGGAACACCCCTCCAAATCATTGGAACCTCAATGGCCACAGGTGTATAAAATCAAGCACATAGGCATGTAGACTGCTTTTACAAATATTTGTGAAAGAATGGGTCACTCAGAAGCTCAGTGAATTCAAGCGTGGTACCGTGATAGGTTGCCCCTTGTGCAATAAGTCTATCCATGAAATTTCCTTCCTATTATATATTCCATGGTCAACTGTTAGTGGTATTATAACAAAGTGGAAGCAACTGGAAACAACAGCAACTCAACCACAAAGTGGTACCATATAAAATGACAGAGCAGGGTCAGCGCATGCTGAAGTGCACAGAAGTCACCAACTGTCTGCAAAATCAATAACTAAAGACCTCCAGACTTCATATGGCCTTCAGATTAGCACAACAACAGTGCATAGAGAGCTTCATGCAGTGGGTTTCCATGGCTGAGCAGCTGCATCGAAGCCTTACATCACCAAGTGAAATGCAAAGCTACGGATGCAGTGGTGTAAAAAATGCTGCCACTGGACTCTATAGCAGTGGAGATGTGTTCTCTGTAGTGATGAATCTTGCTTCTCTGTCTAGCAATCTGATGGACATGTCTGGATTTGGCAGTTACCAGGAGAATGGTATTTGCCTGTGTGCATTGTGCCAAGTGTACAGTTTGGTGGAGGGGGGATTAAGGTGTGGGTTTGTTTTTTAGGGGTTGGTCTTGGCCCATCAATTCCTGTGAAGGGAACTCTTAAGGCGTCAGCATGCCAAGACATTTTGGACAATTTCATGCTCCCAACTTTGTGGGGACAGTTTGGGGATGGCCCCTTCCTTTTCCAACATGACTGCGCACCAGTGCACAAAGCAAGGTCCATAAAGACATGGATGAGCGAGTTTGGGGTGGAGGAACTTGACTGACCTGCAAAGAGTACTGACCTCAATCTAATAGAACACCTTTGGGATGAATTAGAGCGGAGACTGAGAGCCAGGCCTTCTCGCCCGACATCAGTGCCTGCCCTCACAAATTCACTTCTGGAAGAATGGTCAAACATTCCCAAAGACACACTCCTAAACCTTGTGGACAGCCTTCCCAGAAGAGTTGAAGCTGTTATAGCTGCAAAGGGTGGGCCACCTCAATATTGAACCCTACAGACTAAGACTGGGATGCCATGTGAGTGTAAAGGCAGGCATCTCAATAAAGAAGAAAGTTCAAAAACTTCCTTCTTCCTCAGTTCTCCAGCGATCCACTCTTCTCTCCCTGATTCTCCACCCAGGGGTGGACTGACAACTCATGGGGCCCCCGGGCAATAGGGGATCATAGGGCCCCTGTGTCCTTGCCCAAACTCAAAAAAGCCTATGAAAAAGGTACCAGGGGCATCTCATGGGGCCCCCTACTGACCCCGGGCCCTCGGGCAGTGCCCGAGTTTCCAAATGGTCAGTTCGCCTCTGTCACCACCTCAGGGCTGGAGAATCCGGGAGAGAGTATCCTCACACAGATTACCATTGAAGGGCTGACATCTCACCTTCATAAACTGGCCATTTCTGTTTCTGTTAATGACACATGTTCTCCGCTGATCATTTCTGTTTCATAAACCACTAATGAACAGAGATAAGCGCCGATCCTCAGTGATCCAGCAACACCTCATTGTCATCAGCACATCTCTGTGAGTTTAGGGAACTTTGCAGCTTACATCACATAAATAGTGACAACAGCTTCATACTGTGCTGCATATGTTTTAGAGCCAACATTCATCAGAGGTTACAGGGGGATGCATGTTCTAAGCATGCCTAAGCAAACTATAGTACTAGGTGTCAAGCTGTATCTGTGAGAACATCATGGCTGTACCCTTTACAGGTGGTCAACAATATACAGTTAGATCCATATATATTTGGACACAGGCACAATTTTAGTTTTAGCTTTTGATTCAATTGTCCAATTACTTTTGGTCCCTTGAAAAAGGGGGGTGGGGGGTGGCTACTCTTAAGAGCTGTAATTCCTAAACCCTTCCTCTAGGTTGAATGTACATACCCTCAAATTAAACCTGAGAGTGTGCACTTTCAGCCCATATCCATTATGTAACTAAAGCTTGAATATGTTTTGGTAAATACCTGAAAAAAAACAAAAATTGTGCCTGTGTTCAAATATATATGGACCTAACTGTATGTAATATGGTAATTAAAAGGAACTAGGTAATTTAAGTGGACTAGCCTAGAATTTACTAATCTTAAAACAGCTCCCACCCACCTTCTAACACCTATACTATCCTGTAAAAGGAAGATGCTTACACAGCACTTACCTATTCTCAGATAAGTCCAGCCCAATCATCTAATCTCCCCAGTGGCTGCCTTCAGGGGAGAGGAGAGAGAAGGATGGAATGCCTGGGCACTGATGTCACCCATAGGCTTGCTATGGGGCTACCGTTGTGGACTGTCCCTCCTCTGCTCTGAAGCCAGTCGCTGGAAGTTGATCATGTAAGCAGACTGGAGCACCCTGAGAATAGATAAGTATGTAAGCAAGTTCAGTCCTAGTTCTCTACTGTAGGTGGCGCTCCACCAGAGCAGTACCACAGCTGGAGAAAAAGTCGAGATAAACTTGGTCGGGTTCGCTACGCTGCATACAGGTGACCCTGGTGGCCATCTTGGGTCAACAAAGTCTTTTAAAGTGCACAGAATCCTCCCCTTTGGACTCAGACTGTCCAGGCCACACTCCGCCCTTGAAGACAAACGCTGTTAGTGCATCAGAACCTGTTCTACATTGCAAGTTGTGCAGAACTGTGAGTGTTTCCCAGCTTGGGGCCTTCTCGCTGGGATATTTGTAAATTTAGGACATTTCTTAGAAGTCTTGTTAATTGCAACTGGACTGAGAGTGATAACTCATAAGTATAAGCATCTTCCTTCTACAGGAGCCATTTTGAGCTTAGTTAGTTCTAGCCCAGACTTTCCACAATAAAGGGTCAAAATAAGCTCACAGCTAAGCAGCTGTTTAGATTTTAATCCAGTGCCTCTTTACACACTATAGAAGTGATCTGAGTGGCTACACAGTCACTGGATTACTTCTATACAGGTACAAAATTCCCCCACTGTTCCTAGTTCCGTAACTTCTAGTAGTTTCTTTTCTGGGTTGTAGAATGGGGCCGCACGGTTCCTCAAGTACCACTAGCAAGCTTCAGGCCCAAGTCATGCTAATGTGAACCCACACTCCCAGAAGGAGTCATTGTACCCCAAGTCCTTGTACTGCTCAAGCAGTAAAGTAAAACCACACACATCTTCCTCTCCTCCTCTGGATGATCCAGAGGCCTGCTTACTTTTCAGGAATAGACCATAGGCGATAAGAAGAAGAGACTAGTACAAAAGTTATTTTCTGCTTTTCTCTTTACTGAAGTGCAAACAACAGTAAAACAACAGCCTCAGTTATAATGGTGTAGTGATGTCACTTCATGCCTCTATCAGGGGCATCCTAAATGTCCTTTTCTTCCCTGAGTAAAGCCCACAGGGTAGGAGGTCTCTGCAGTTTTCTCCATTCAGGGAAAGTCATTTTCAGATAAACTACATCCTGCAGGACTGGGCGACAAGGTTTCCCATGGGAACCAGGTTTTTTCATCCGACACCCAAACTACTTCCCCCGCAGCTCCATTTATGCACTCCAAATAAGGAGAAAGGGCAACCTCTTGTCACCCAGCAGAGGACTACACTGTTTCCCACCTAACACCCTCTTACAGACTTTTTAGGATGGCAAATGGTGAAAGAGAGTCATGATTACTAAACTGTGGTGCAGTTTTGCTGCGATTCTCATGTGGCAATCCTCATCATGAGAAGCTTGTCGCCCAAAAGAAGCTCTTGCTCCTTTGGGCGACAAGCTTTCCGCGATAAATCACGTGACACACCACATTTTAGGTACCATTAAAAATGAATGGCACACAAACGTGCTTGGTGCGTTTTGCAAAGATTGCAGTGTGATTTGGAATCAACAGAATCACCATGATTCTGCCCACAATCCCAAATAACTAGATGTGAATAGGGCCTTATAAAGATTTTATAAAAATTTTTACATTTAGCATAGGACATACAAAAACAACAATTCCATATGTAATTCCAGAAGTTCTGTGCTTTCAGAAAATATATTGCATTTGAATGTGCTGCTTGATGCAATACTGTGTCTACACTGTAAACCTGGCCATGGATGGATCGAAATTCCGATCCATGTATGCCATCTCTGTCGGCAGAAGTTGATTGTCACTATCTAGGTGCTATTCAAGTTTATCTCTAGAGATACAATTGATGTTGATGGGGAATTAAAGCAGAACCTCACTCTCTCATTCTATTTTTAATCCTTATGCTGCTAGCATCAGTAAATAGATAGGAAAGTACAGTTAGGTCCATAAATATTGGGACATGGACACAATTCTAACATTTTTGGCTCTATACACCACCACAATGGATTTGAAATGAAACAAACAAGATGTGCTTTAACTGCAGACTGTCAGCTTTAATTTGAGGGTATTTACATCCAAATCAGGTGAAAGGTGTAGGAATTACAACAGTTTGCATATGTGCCTCCCACTTGTTAAGGGACCAAAAGTAATGGGACAGAATAATAATCATAAATCAAACTTTCACTTTTTAATACTTGGTTGCAAATCCTTTGCAGTCAATTACAGCCTGAAGTCTGGAACGCATAGACATCACCAGACGCTGGGTTTCATCCTTGGTGATGCTCTGCCAGGCCTCTACTGCAACTGTCTTCAGTTCCTGCTTGTTCTTGGGGCATTTTTCCCTTCAGTTTTGTCTTCAGCAAGTGAAATGCAGGCTCAATCGGATTCAGGTCAGGTGATTGACTTGGCCATTGCATAACATTCCACTTCTTTCCTTTAAAAAAACTCTTTGGTTGCTTTTGCAGTCTGCTTTGGGTCATTGTCCATCTGCACTGTGAAGCGGCGTCCAATGAGTTGTGAAGCATTTGGCTGAATATGAGCAGATAATATTCCCGAAACACTTCACAATTCATCCTGCTGCTTTTGTCACCAGTCACATCATCAATAAATACAAGAGAACCAGTTCCATTGGCAGCCATACATGCCCACGCCATGACACTACCACCACCATGCTTCACTGATGAGGTGGTATGCTTAGGATCATGAGCAGTTCCTTTCCTTCTCCATACTCTTCTCTTCCCATCACTCTGGTACAAGTTGATCTTGATCACATCTGTCCATAGGATGTTGTTCCAGAACTGTGAAGGCTTTTTTAGATGTCATTTGGCAAACTCTAATCTGGCCTTCCTGTTTTTGAGGCTCACCAATGGTTTCCATCTTGTGGTGAACCCTCTGTATTCACTCTGGTGAAGTCTTCTCTTGATTGTTGACTTTGACACACATACACCTACCTCCTGGAAAGAATTCTTCGAGTTGCTGAGCTCACCAGTGCGTTCCTTCTTTTTAAGAATGTTCCAAACAGTTGTTTTGGCCACGCCTAATGTTTTTGCTATCTCTCTGATGGGCTTGTTTTTTTTTTTACAGCCTAATGATGGCTTGCTTCACTGATAGTGACAGCTCTTTGGATCTCATCTTGAGAGTTGACAGCAACAGATTCCAAATGCAAATAGCACACTTGAAATTAACTCTGGACCTTTTATCTGCTCATTGTAATTGGGATAATGAGGGAATAACACACACCTGGCCATGGAACAGCTGAGAAGCCAATTGTCCCATTACTTTTGGTCCCTTAACAAGTGGTAGGCACATATGCAAACTGTTGTAATTCCTACACCGTTCACCTGATTTGCTTGTAAATACCCTCAAATTAAGGCTGACAGTCTGCAGTTAAAGCACATCTTGTTTGTTTCATTTCAAATCCATTATTTTTTACATTTCTTCAGTTATTTCCTGGTTTCCATGCGTAGGCAAATGATGTCATACATCCCAGCAGTCTTCAGGAGGGGAGGGAGGGTTCTCAGATTAGCGTATGTCTAACCTAAGGGCAGATGGATTCCAGGAAGTAAATGACACATGAATCATTTGCCCTTACTCAAGATGGCCACTGCCAGAAATGCCAGGTGGGTGTTTTTCTAAATTATTTCTCAGCAAAATAAAGCATGGAGACATGAATTGATGGGTGAGTTTGCTTTGAATTTTAAAAATGAATTAAACAGCATTTTTGGTTTGTGGTGCTCAGATTCAGTGCATTTCCACTTTGAGTCATTGTTGGGTTTTTTTCGTTCAACCTGCTGGTTGAACAAAACACAAATTACTCATTTATGGGCTGTTTTTTTATAGTAGAAGTGTCTCTAATCTGTCCTTGTTTCTTCTGTTTAACACCGTCTTTCTGTGTGACAGAACTATAAATGAGCCCAGTATTTATAAGCAGCACAGGTTACTTGCATGATGAACCTGTAACAGCTTGCCATATGGAATGCCTAAAATTGTAAACTAACATGCTATTACACATATTTAAAATGACTGATCAGGAGTTCACTATGTACAGTATGTTTATAGATGTGTAAGACTCAGAATTTGGGTTTTCTTGCAGGATTCTTCCCGGTTGCAGTATTTTATCCTAATAACAGTGTTTGAAGCTACAGTCACAGCATAGTAAAGAACTTACTGCTCAGGTGCTATCCGAAGCTAGCCATAAACTGGTAGATTTTTGTATGAACATTTGCACACAAAAAAATCTCATTGGTACATTTTATAATTAGGGCTGCAACTAATGATTATTTTCATAATGAATTAGTTGGTCGATTATTATTTCAATTACTCATATAAACACCTCAAAAAAGTGTAGTGTATAATTTAGTTATTATTTAAAGTCATTTATACTTGAATATCTATATGCAGTGGTAAATAATGTATAAATAATCAGATATATGGTTAGGGAACAAAATATCTAATTTACTCTGAGAATACCAGACAGAAGAGATATATACTATTAGAGGTTGAATCTGGTACATATCATCAGACTCAGAGATCAACATTTTTATTTAAAAAAGAAAACAATTTAAAAAGACCTAAAACACTATTTTGCAGATTTTCAGACAGGATTGTAATATAATTTTTTAAATTACAAACTCCCTCATCATTATCAGGTAACTTGATACCTGATAATGCTACCTGCACCTGCTGTCACTTATGCTGGCCACACACTAACAAATTTTTCTTTCAAAAATTTTTTTTTTAACAATGTTCGTTTGTCCGTTTTTCTAATCATTTGTGGGATCAGATCAACATTCGTTTTCTACCACAGTGACAGGAAAATTAAAAGGAGCAGAATGGAAAACTTTTCTTAATCAAACAAATTTTCGGACAGTGTATGTGGTTTTTGTTCAGAAATTACATTCATTTTAAAATTGAATGTTAAAAGCAAGTAAAATTTTCATACAACATTCATCCATTCGTTGAATGTACAAACATTTTGCACGAATATGCTCGTCTTAAAATCGATATATGTATGGCCAGCATAAGCTATTCAGTAGCAGCAGCATGTTTTTTTTTATCACCTGTCACAATGGAGTTCAGAAAACAAAAATTAGGCCTTTACAGTACAAAAACAGCAGATAATCGCTACCTTAAAGGGCTAATTTATACTGTGAAACAGTGAAAGTACAGTGCCTTGAAAAAGTATTCATACCCCTTGAAATTGTCCACATTTTGTCATGTTACTACCAAAAATGTAAATGTATTTTATTGGGATTTTATGTGATAGACCAACACAAAGTGGCACATAATTGCGAAGTGAAAGAAAAATGATAATTGGTTTTCAACATTTTTTACAAATAAATATGTGAAAAGTCTGGCGTCCATTTGTATTCAGCCCCCACTGAGTAAATACTTTGTAGAACCACCTTTCACTGCAATTACAGCTGCAAGTCTTTTTGGGGAGGTCTCTACCAGCTTTGCACATCTAGAGAGGGACATTTTTGCCCAATTTTCTTTGCAAAATAGCTCAAGCTCTGTCAGATTAGATGGAGAGCGTCTGTGAATAGCAATTTTCAAGTCTTGCCACAGATTCCCAATTGGATTTAGGTCTGGACTTTGACTGGGCCATTTTAACACATTATTAGTTTATTATTATACAGGATTTATATAGCGCCAACAGATTGTGCAGCGCTTTACAAAATGAAGGTAGACATTACAGTTACAATACAATCTAGTACAAGAGGAAACCGAGGGCCCTGCTCGTTAGAGCTTACAATCTAGGAACACATGAATATGCTTTGATCTAAACTACTCCAACTTTTGCAAGGCACTGTAAATATATATATATATATATATATATATATATATATATATACGTGTATATAATAGTAAATATACCCAGAAGTAGGGTATACAGGTTATTTTGACTAGGAGTCAGACATGAAGCTATATGAAGGGTGGAGGGGGGTATAAATCTTTTTTTGCATGGATATAAACATTTTAAATATAATGCACAATACTGGAAAACTTTTACTTTATATGTAATTGTAATGCCTTATATTACCGTCAGTCTATCAGCCTCCAGCTACTCTGGGTTCAGATGCTGATCTTCACTGCACAGAGCTGTTAAGGTGATTGTAAACATTGATTTTTTTTCAAAACAAACTTATCATAATTACCTTCTCTGTGCAATGGTTTTGCACAGAGCAGCCCCTACCACCAGCCATGACCTGCCTGCATTGCATAGAAAAGTACAGGGATGCAGTGATGATGTAACTGGGTTTAAAATAAGGTATTTAATGAAAAAGGAAGCCTTTTATTTGAAAATGTTATTTGAGGGGGAAAGGAGGAACCAGGAAAGGCAAAATATTAACTTTGTAATGGTCATTTATAATTTTTCCTAGGGGCCCAATATATAACAAAAAGCTCACTAGCTATAGCTAGCTTGTTTATTTGTGATTCACCATTTTATAACATATAAAAAAAATTTTGATCTTGATGATGACGCTTTTGACAGTCTGGTGAAGACAATAAGAGGACATACTGGGCCACCCACTGGGGGTCTGTTGTAAAAAAAGGCTAATAAGATACAGTGCTCAACATAAATGAGTATACCCCTTTTGAAAAGTAAGATTTTAATCAATATCTCAAAGAACACAAGAGCAATTTCCAAAAATTTTACAAAACTGAGTTTTATAGAACGATTGTTTAGCTCGTTACATGAAAGTAGTGTTAATAATATAACGTAGATTACAAAATCTTCAGTTTTACTCAAATTAGTTGATGCAAAAATGAATACACCCCACAACAAAAACTACTCCATCTAGTATTTTGTATGACCTCCATGATTTTTAAGGACAGCACCAAGTCTTCTTGGTATGGAATGAACAAGTTGACGACATATTGCAACATCTATCTTTTTCCATTTTTCAAGAACAACCTCTTTTAGAGCCTGGATGCTGGATGGAGAGTGATGCTCAACTTGTCTTAAGAATTCCCACTAGGTGTTCAATTGGGTTCAGATCAGGAGACATACTTGGCCACTGAATCACTTTCACCTTGTTCTTCTTCAGAAATGCAACAGTGGCCTTAGATGTGTGTTTTGGATCATTGTCATGTTGGAAAAGTGCACGATGATCAAGGGCACGGAGCAGGGGTGGACTGACAACTCATGGGGCCCCCGGGCAATAGGGGATCATGGGGCCCCTGTGTCCTTGCCCAAACTCAAAAAAGCCTATGAAAAAGGTACCAGGGGCATCTCATGGGGCCCCCTATTGACTCCAGGCCCTCGGGCATATAGAGCAGTACGTCTGTGAATTCATGATGCCATTAATGAAATGCAGCTCCCTGACACCAGCAGCGCTCATTTAGCTGCACAGAAGGAAACCACCATGTTTCATTGTAGGCACCATTAAGTTTTTCTTTGTACTGCTCACCTTTGCGATGTCATACAGTTTTGAAGCCATCAGTTCCAAAAACATTTGTCTGGGTCTCATCATTCCAGCATACAGAGTCCCAGTAGTCATTTCCTTTTTCAGCATGGGCTCTGGCAAATGCTAGGTGGGTTTTTTTGTGCATGGGCTTTAGGAAAGGCTTCCTTCATGGATGACACCCATGCATGCCATTTATCTGCAGTGTACGCCGTATTGTTTCATGGGAAATAATCACCCTGGTTTGGCTTTCTACTTCTTTAGCAGTGAACTTGCATTGCGATTTTCTTCAACCCTGCTCATATCAGAAGACGCTCCTGTCGAGGTGTTAACTTCCGTGGATGGGCTGGACATCTCTGTGAGATTGTTGAAGTTCCATCTTTGTTAAATTTTTGTATCACTTTTGCTACAGTATTCTGGCTGATAAGTAAAGCTTTGCTGATCTTCTTGTAGCCTTCACCTTTCTTGTGTAAAGAAATCATTTTCTTTCTCAGGCCTTGTTACATTTCTTTTTGTGCCATTGCTGAAAGCATGAAATGGGAAGAGGTTTTCTTTGTTAAGTAACACCCTTGTATAATCAACTGTCTGCTAGACACCTATTTAATGAATAATTAGACTCACCTGTAGTTGAATTCTTGTTAATTAGAATTTTTTCCTAAAATTTAGCTTTGCTCCTAAGACTTTAATTTGGGTGTATTCATTTTTGCAACATGGTCTTGAAAAAAATTGTTAGGAAAAATACTTTTTAGTATGTGCGAATTAAAAAATCTTGTTTGCAAGCAATTGCCCGCATTTGTGGGAATGTTTTGTAGTATAGTGTCCCATAGAAAATGTTGATTCTGAAAGGAACGTAAAGGTTTTCTGACAAATCTGTTGGGGTGTACTCATTTATGCTGAGCACTGTATATTATAGGCAGGGGTTTTTTTTCTCAAAGAATAGGTGCAGGAACTCCCCCCTTCTTAGTCACCCCTTGTCTCTGCCCCCTACCCACCTTCGAGCACCATCCCATGGTTCCACCGTCTACCTACCTGCCATTACCACGGCAAGAACCAAGTATCATGTTGTGGTGTTAAGTAATTTGTTTGGAATTTGGTAAAGATAACATAAAAAGCCGGAAATAGATCTCCTGCTGCCAGCAACAAAACACCCCCAGCAAAAATAGACCCACTCCAGCAACAATAGACCCCTCCAGCAACAATAGATCCCCCAGCAGCCAGTAGCAACAGAGCCCTCCATCAACAGTAGATCCCTCCACAACAATTGACCCTTCAGTAACAATAGACCCCTCCCTCATCAAGAGATTTCTTCCTCCCCAGCAACAAGAGATCCCCCAAAAGCCAGCATCAATAGACAACCATGCCAATACAACCATTCAGTGCTGGAGGTGCCAAAACTGCATTCGCCAACCCCCCCCCGGGGTTCCCGCTGAGAAAAAAGACCTATGTATAGGTGTAAATTCCTTTTTTTATAACAAATTGTAATAGACTGAATTTTAAAATTATTTGGAGACTGCTATTCTTGGATCAAAGTTTAGTTTTCAGACATTTTTGCCCTAGTTAACCAGGCACCTTGAATAAAATAACAAAAGACAAATAAATATAGGTCCTTATAATAAAGGAATAATAAGTATTATTTCCAGATCTGTTTCTGCTCTTCTGCAGACATCCTTCCATAATATATATAGACATGTGGGTCTCTACATCTTGTGCACAGATGACATATGGATATCAAATGCATAACAGTGCTATTAAATCTCATATTAGTTCTCTTCGGTAGCATTGAATATCTTTTATATTGTACAACGAAAGGCAAAACTTTTTTTTTACTTTTAGATACTGGAGGTGGATTAGAACACCTGTCCGTTTTTACTGCTGTCTGTGCTTCCATTAGGAAGATCCACCCTCTCAATTTGTCCTGCTTATGATTATCATTGAAACTGAAAGCAGAAAAGTAAAAAGGGAAACTTCCAATGGATGCAATAGAAAATGTAAGATCAGTTGACAAAAAGGCTTATGATCCTTCTAGTAAACCATGGTATATAGTAAAGTCCATAAACAGTCTATAAATATCCATAAAATCCTATAACGCACAGGTGGCAGCCATCCCAGAGTAAGCCAACTCTATAGAAATGAAGGAAATGAAAAAGCGAAAAAGCCACCCTCTACAGTGCCTTGAAAAAGTATTCATACCCTTTGAAATTTTCCACATTTTGTCATGTTACAACCAAAAACGTAAATGTATTTTATTGGGATTTTATGTGATAGATCATCACAAAGTGGCACATAATTGTGAAGTGGAAGAAAAATGATAAATGGTTTTCAAAATTTTTTTACAAATATATATCAGAAAAGGGTGGCGTGCATAATCTCTGAGGAGTACACGCTATGGACACTATTTATGGAGAGCAGCACCTGGAGGACTACTAAGCCCAGTAGACCTACTATATTTACATATATGAATTAAATAAATGAAATAAAAATACTGAAGTGAAATACTCCAAAGACATGCTGGTAGGTTAATTGGATCCAGTCTAAATTGGCCCTTGTATATGAATGTGAATTAGGGATCTTAGATTGTACACCCCTTGAGGGTTAGGGACTGATGTGAATGTACAATATATACAGTCAGGTCCATAAATATTGGGACATCAACACAATTCTAACATTTTTGGCTCTATACACCCCCACAATGGATTTGAAATGAAACGAAGAAGATGTGCTTTAACTGCAGACTGTCAGCTTTAATTTGAGGGTATTTACATCCAAATCAGGTGAACGGTGTAGGAATTACAACAGTTTGCATATGTGCCTACCACTTGTTAAGGGACCAAAAGTAATGGGACAATTGGCTTCTCAGCTGTTCCATGGCCAGGTGTGTGTTATTCCCTCATTATCCCAATTACAATGAGCAGATAAAAGGTCCAGAGTTCATTTCAAGTGTGCTATTTGCATTTGGAATCTGTTGCTGTCAACTCTCAAGATGAGATCCAAAGAGCTGTCACTATCAGTGAAGCAAGCCATCATTAGGCTGAAAAAACAAAACAAACCCATCAGAAAGATAGCAAAAACATTAGGCGTGGCCAAAACAATTGTTTGGAACATTCGTAAAAAGAAGGAACGCACCGGTGAGCTCTGCAACACCAAAAGACCCGGAAGACCACGGAAAACAACTGTGGTGGATGACAGAAGAATTCTTTCCCTGGTGAAGAAAACACCCTTCACAACAGTTGGCCAGATCAAGAACACTCTCCAGGAGGTAGGTGTATGTGTGTCAAAGTCAACAATCAAGAGAAGACTTCACCAGAGTGAATACAAAGGGTTCACCACAAGATGTAAACCATTGGTGAGCCTCAAAAACAGGAAGGCCAGATTAGAGTTTGCCAAATGACATCTAAAAAAGCCTTCACAGTTCTATGGACAGATGAGACCAAGATCAACTTGTACCAGAGTGATGGGAAGAGAAGAGTATGGAGAAGGAAAGGAACTGCTCATGATCCTAAGCATACCACCTCATCAGTGAAGCATGGTGGTGGTAGTGTCATGGCGTGGGCATGTATGGCTGCCAATGGAACTGGTTCTCTTGTATTTATTGATGATGTGGCTGCTAACAAAAGCAGCAGGATGAATTCTGAAGTGTTTCGGGCAATATTATCTGCTCATATTCAGCCAAATGCTTCAGAACTCATTGGACGCCGCTTCACAGTGCATATGGACAATGACCCAAAGCATACTGCAAAAGCAACCAAAGAGTTTTTTAAGGGAAAGAAGTGGAATGTTATGCAATGGCCAAGTCAATCACCGGACCTGAATCCGATTGAGCATGCATTTCACTTGCTGAAGACAAAACTGAAGGGAAAATGCCCCAAGAACAAGCAGGAACTGAAGACAGTTGCAGTAGAGGCCTGGCAGAGCATCACCAGGGATGAAACCCAGTGTCTGGTGATGTCTATGCGTTCCAGACTTCAGGCTGTAATTGACTGCAAAGGATTTGCAACCAAGTATTAAAAAGTGAAAGTTTGATTTATGATTATTATTCTGTCCCATTACTTTTGGTCCCTTAACAAGTGGGAGGCACATATGCAAACTGTTGTAATTCCTACACCGTTCACCTGATTTGGATGTAAATACCCTCAAATTAAAGCTGACAGTCTGCAGTTAAAGCACATCTTGTTTGTTTCATTTCAAATCCATTGTGGTGGTGTATAGAGCCAAAAATGTTACAATTGTGTCGATGTCCCAATATTTATGGACCTGACTGTATATATGTAAAGAGCTGCGTAAATGGACGGAGCTATATAAGTACCTGAAATAAATTAAATAAATAAACTTCCAATGGGGACACTAGTTCTGGTGACCTGGGGGTCCCTTAATTTGCAGGCATTATCTCTCACTTCCTGTTTGGCTATGTGACAGGAAGCAAAAGGAATCCCCCCCCAATGGGACTCAGATGGCAAAAAAAAAAACTTGCCGGGGTTATTTCCACAGAAACCCTCCCTTACGTTATCCAAAACAAAATAAAACTTTTGTCTATAGTTGTACTTTAAATTCCATATTACAGAAATCTGCTTTGGGGGAAAAGAACAGAAATTGCCCAGATGACTGAACTAAATGAAAATCACTGTGACACTGTGCTGAATGCACCTGTAGAAGTGTGCCATTGCTCCAAATGGCCTGGGCAGGACACAAACAGGATGACATTATGACTTCTGCTAGTTGTGCTGCATGATCCGCTGTCAATCACTGGGTCCCAGTGATTCCCCGCCGGCACCCGGCGATTGTTGAGTATCACTGACGGAGAGAAACCTGTATGTAAACAATACAGATCTCTCCCCTGTCAGCTCCTGCACATTGCTTTGTATTGCAATGGAACAGTACGTCTGTAAACTGGACCATAACAAAGAGCAAAGGAAAATAATATGTAGTGAGAAGTACAGCAGCATTATTGAATGGCTCTTTATGCTGCTTCTTCATCTTTCAATCTGAGGTCTGCTACACAGGGACAGCAAAGGCTTATACCAGTTCATATTCAAGTACTGACACTGCTTGAATATAAAAATCAATTTAAGGATGTATTATTTCATAAGGAGCTGCATAAATGTATGCCTTTTATTTCTATCTGGGGTTTCATTCATTAAAGCTGAACTCTAGGCAAATATAGAAGGCACATGTTAAGGTAGCTCTGTAATTAACCGTTTTCCCGCCACCCTATAGGAAAAATACTGCTACAGGGCGGCAGGGCTGCGCAAAATCACGTATATATACGTGACTTTGCATTTCCGGGTAGGGGGTGCACGCGCACATTACCCACACCGCCATTGGTGGCCTCCACTGTCAATCACTGGGTCCTGGCCAGTGATTCCCTGCCGGCACCCAGCGATCGTTGAGTATCACTGATGGGGGAGAGGTCTGTATGTAGACAATACAGATCTCTCCCGTCAGCTCCTGCACACTGCTTTGTATTGCTTTGCATAGCAGAGCCATACAAAGCAATGTGCTTACAGACATATAGCACACAGTGAAACAGCACACAGTGAACCCTTTATCTCCCCAGATGTTAACCCCTTCCTGCCCAGTGCCATTAGTACAGTGTCAGTGTTTTTTTTAGCACTGATCACTGTATTAGTGTCACTGGGGATATCAGTGACAGTTAGTCAGTTCCCCCCCAGTGTCAGAATGCCTGCCACAGTCCCGCTATAAGTTGCTGATCACCACCATTACTAGTATTAAAAACAAAATCCAGTATATATTGTATTCTGCCATTTGTATATGCTAGAATTTTCATGTAAACCAATTAATTTGCACGTATTGGGATTTTTTTTTTTAGCAAAGACATGTAGCAGAATACATTTTGGCCTAAATTTATGACGAAATTTGATTTTTTAAATTTTTTTGCTGCACGTTTAACCATTTGACGCCCAGCCTATGGCCAAATGGCATCCGTAAAAATGTATTAGCTTTCCGGGAGGCGTCAAATGGCATATGCGCAGTTCGCGCTCTTGCAGAGCCGCGCAGCGGCGCGATCTGTCACCGGCTGTGTACCTCGGACATGGCCGATGATAGATCTGAGTACCGGCCCCCGTTGCCGGTACCATGTGACCTGCTGTGACCAATCACAGCAGGTCACATGACAGTTGCATACAATGGATGGCTTCATTCATGCCATCCATTGTATACTAGTGTCTAGCTGTGAATGGTCACAGCTAATCACATGCACATGTCATGTGATTAGCTGTGGCAAAATCACAGCTAAGAACGAAAAAAAAAAAAACCCTGAATGAATCGATGTCATTCAGGTAAATGCTTGCTTATAGCAAAGTAATTCTTTGCTATAAGCAAATTGTGTAAAAAAATAAATACTGATCACTTCCCCAAAGTAGTACAATGTTACAGTGAAATTTGAAAAAAAATCTTTAAAAAAATGTAAAAAACATTTTATTTAAAATAAAAAATTTTTTAAAAAATTTAAAAAAAAATATTTTTTTTTTTCACACTGTCACCAGTCAGTGTCGCTGTTCACCGCCATGCCAGTTATATGATGACGCTGTACTGCACTGGTGGCAGTATGTAAAAAAAAAATAGTGAAAATTTTTTTTATTTTTTCATTTTCCGAAAAATTATGACAAAAAAAATACAACTTCAAAAAACTTACCATGCCTCTTATGAAGTACGTCGGACTGTCTACTTTGCAAAAAGGGGTCATTTGGGGGATATCTGTACTGTTCTGACATTCTTGGACCTCAAGAAATTAGATTGGCTGTCAGTACTTCAGGATTGATCAATATTCAGATCTATACCATAGTTTGTGAACTCTATAACTTTCCTACAAACTAAAAAATACATCCTAATTTGGGTTATTTTCACCAAAGACATGTAGCAGAATACATCTCGGCCTAAATTTATGAAGAACAATTATTTATTTGCAAACTTTTATAACAGAAACAAAGAAAAACATGGGGTTTTTTTTCAAACTTTTCGGTCTTTTTTTGTTAATTTAGCAAAAAATAAAAACCCCAGCGATGATTAAATACCACCAAAAGAAAGCTCTAGTTGTGTGAAGAAAATTATAAAATTTTGGTTTGGGTACAATGTTGTATGACAGCGCAATTGTCATTCAAAGTGCGAGAGCGCTGAAACCTGAAAAATGGCCTGGGCAGGAAGGTGTAAAATTGCCCGGTATTGAAATGGTTAATAGGAAAAAGTCAAAAATATTGTTTTTTTTCTCAAAATTGTTGGTCTTTTTTTGTTTATAGCGCAAAAAATTTAAAACGCACAGGAGATCAAATACCACCAAAAGAAAGTTCCATTTGTGGGAAAAAAAGGACATAAATTTCATTTGGATGCAGCATTGCAGGACCGGGCAATTGTCAGTTAAAATAATGCAGCGCCGTAATTTAAAAAATGGCCTGGTCAGGAAGGGGGTATATACTCTGGAAGGCAAGTAGCTAATACATCATTATTGTACTTTTTCAAATCCAAGCACTGTAAGTACTTGAATCTGACCTGATATCTTGCAGTCTACAGTATAGCTCAGAGATGGGGAGGTAGAAGCAGTACAAAATGTCAATCACCTGTGTTGTAGTGCAAGATGCATGCTGGGAGAAGGAGATAGCAAAGTATCAAAAAAGATGAGCTTATCAGTTTTCTGCTTCTCCTTCCACTATCCAGTCACAGGGTGTGGGTGTGGAGGAGACCTATAATTGAAACTGCAGCAAAGAACAATCACATTCCCTCACACTGTATAAATCCCAGGAGAGGATGGACAGACCTAGAAAACCTTTGACAGGTAAAACATCTGTGTTAAAGTAGAACCAAAGTTCCTTTATCACACACTGCGAGCAGATGGGCTCTTTATTGCAGAAGAGACAAATCTACATTTGTTTTCAACTGTAGTGCAGCGACAATTTGAAGGAGCAGGATGGAAATTTTTTTCTAGAACAAATGAAATTCCAATTGTGAAAAATATTGGAAATATTCTAATGACACCAGTTTAATAAGTCTCAGATTCCATTCCAGGTCTGGATGAAATTTAAAAGCTTTTTAAAAAAATCAGTTGACTCAATGATGGCAGCTATTTCACAAATGGTTTTTCCACGGACATTCAAATGAAAATATTAATGTGTATGGCTAGTTTTAGTTTTGTGAACTGAGCTTTTTGTGCCTCATGCACACTTGACATTTTTACAGCTGCTGTTTTTGGCTTTTGACGTTTTTTTCTACAGCCAGTAAACCCCCCAGCATGTTATCCTACGTGTCCATGCACACATAGACTGTAATCAACGTTTTTTGGCTGGAAAAAACCCATGACTAGTGGGTTAATAGATGAGTTTTTAAGCTGTAAAAACGCTCTAACACTGAAAACCGGTGCAAATCAGTGTTTTTGGACTTTTTTTGACCAAAAAAAAATTTCATTTGATAAAAAAAATGCTAAAAAGGCAAACGTGGACAACTTGGGAAAACGCAGCTAATCGCGGCGAAACGCTAATGCAAAAACGCAAAAAAAAGCTGAAAAACACATTTTTAATGTGACTTTACACAGCTAACGTTATCAGTGTTATCAAAACACCCAGTGGGCATAGAGCCTAAAAACACCAGTAGCGTTAGCTGTAGAATACTGCAATAAAAATGTGAGTTTTTTTGCGTTATTTAACATTTTTCCATTAGCTTTTTTCAGTGTTTTTTAGTGTTTTTCACCGTTTGCAGTTATACTCTCACAAAATCTTCAGGCTAAAAAGCCCGGATAGCTGCGTTTTTTAGCATCTTTCAGCTTTTATTGGCGTTTTTCAGCTTTTATCAACATTTTTCAGCTTTTAACAGCGTTAGGGTAACGTTAGCTGGTAACGTTAGCTGTGTAAAGTCACCTTAAGTTCAAGTTCAGCTTTTTTTAGGGTGTTTGCATTGGTGTTTAGCGGAGTTTTGCCGCGATTGCATTTTTTTGCTGGTTTTTTTTTTGTCAAAAAACCCCTCCAAAAATGCTGGTTTGCGGCGTTTTGCCGCGTTTTTCAGCGATAGAGCATTTTTACAGCTAAATAACTCCTCTAGAAACCCACTAGTCCTGGGTTTTTTCCAGCCAAAAAATGTCCCAGCCAAAAAACGTTGATTACAGTCTATGTGTGTATGGACACATAGAATAACATGCTAGGGGGTTTACTGGCTGTAGAAAAAAACGTCAAAAGCCAAAAACAGCAGCTGTAAAAATGTCAAGGGCGGACTGGCAACTAATGGGGCCCCAGGGCAATAGGGAATCATGGGGCCCCTGTGTTCTTGCCCGCACTCAAACCACACCCAAAAAAGCCTATGAAAGGTACCAGGGGCATCTCATGGGGCCCCCTACTGAACCCAGGCACTCGGGCAGTGCCCAAGTGCTGGAATGGTCATTGAGCCCCTGATGAAGACTAACGGTGTCCTTCTTTCTTATCTTAGATAGATGGGAGGCATGCTGAAGTTTTATTTAGGATCATTTTTCTGTAAAGTCATTTTAGGTTCTGCTTCAATGATAGTATATCACTATCTCTTAGATTGTAGGCTCCCAGGATCAGGGCCCTCCTAACCCTCTTGTATTGAACTGTATTGTTGCTGTATTGTCTCCCTTTATATTGTAAAGTGCTGAGCAAACTGTTGGCGCTATATAAATCCTGTATAATAATAATCTTAGATTGTAAGCTCCCAGGATCAGGGCCCTCCTAACCCTCTTGTATTGAACTGTATTGTTGCTGTATTGTCTCCCGTTATATTGTAAAGCGCTGAGCAAACTGTTGGCGCTATATAAATCCTGTATAATAATAATAATAATGTTAGATTGTAAGCTCCCAGGATCAGGCCCTCCTATCCTTCTTGTATTGAACTGTATTGTTGCTCTATTGTCTCCCATTATATTGTAAAGTGCTGAGCAAACTGTTGGCGCTATATAAATCCTGTATAATAATAATCTTAGATTGTAAGCTCCCAGGATCAGGCCCTCCTATCCTTCTTGTATTGAACTGTATTGTTGCTGTATTGTCTCCCGTTATATTGTAAAGAGCTGAGCAAACTGTTGGCGCTATATAAATCCTGTATAATAATAATAATGTTAGATTGTAAGCTCCCAGGATCAGGCCCTCCTATCCTTCTTGTATTGAACTGTATTGTTGCTCTATTGTCTCCCATTATATTGTAAAGTGCTGAGCAAACTGTTGGCGCTATATAAATCTTGTATAATAATAATTTTAGATTGTAAGCTCCCAGGATCAGGCCCTCCTATCCTTCTTGTATTGAACTGTATTGTTGCTGTATTGTCTCCCATTATATTGTAAAGTGCTGAGCAAACTGTTGGCGCTATATAAATCTTGTATAATAATAATAATAATGTTAGATTGTAAGCTCCCAGGATCAGGCCCTCCTAACCCTCTTGTATTGAACTGTATTGTTGCTGTATTGTCTCCCATTATATTGTAAAACGCTGAGCAAACTGTTGGCGCTGTAAAAATCCTGTATAATAATAATTTGAATAGAATGGTTTGTATGCAAACCTACAATGAGAGAAGGCCTGTTATTCTGTTTGCTTTATAGGGTTTTAGCTGTGCTGCTCTTGCTTTCTTCATGGACCACTAATTACTTGAATCATGTCTGCAGTGGCACATACTCCTCCCCTCTGGCAATGCACTTGGCAGCACAGCTCCAGTTTGCAAACTTGCAGATGCTCTGAATCCTGATCAGCTGGAGCAACCCTCGCCAGATAAATCTGAACTGTTCAATAGACAGCACAAAGGCTCACCGCTAGCTGTCACATGTCACCTCTTCCCAACAGCTGAGCCTCACATTGCCCTGGTGACAGGTCTGCGACCTTGGTCAGCTGCTCATTGACCTTAAGAGTTTAATACTTGACCTAAGGATACCCTTCCTGATAGATATTGTTTGGAAATGGCTGAATTAAACTGTGTCAGTAAAAAGATGCAATTCATTAAATACAAGTGTAAGCTTGGGGGACTCTGAGAAGCATTATTCCTGTGTGTCATGTCCTGCAGCACCACTCCCTTGATAATTGTCTTGCCTTGACAGAAGCTTATTATTTCTACATGTGATGCTGCTAGATATATCTCTACTAACGCTAATATATAACCACCCACTTTAGTTTAAATTGCCATGTGACCTGCCTCTAGCAGGCCACAACAACCCCAGATCAGATTTATAAAAGTTGGCATATACAATACATAGTATGTAGAAGAATACCAAGGCTTCGCCATGTAGATACAAACAGTTCACAGAACGTTGGCTTGCTGCCAACACAGTAATCAAATAAAGGAACAGAAACAGCAATCTGTCCACTGCAATGAATTTATTGCAGTTCAGAGATGTTGGACAACCCACCTCTCTCTAATGTGTTATACTTGCAATGAGCTTATTCCTAGAATCTTGCTATAATATCATACAACAATATGACAGTATGACGTCACCTAGTATTGCATGATGTTTTCTTTACGCACTTACCTGATCACTAGAACGTGCCCACAGGTATCTGTGTAATGAGTATCCCTAGTTACATAGTTAGTCTGGCTGAAAAAAGACAAAAGTCCATCCAGTTCAACCATTTAAAAAAAAAAAAGCTTTAATCCTATACCCACAGTTGATCCAGAAAAAAACAGCAAAACGTGATCCAATTTGCTCCAGCAGGAGACAAAAATCCTTCCTGATCCCCCGAGAGGCAATCCGATATTCCCTGGATCAACTTTACCTATAAATGTTAGTATCCAGTTATATTCTGTGTATCTAAGAAATAATCCAGGCCTTTTTTAAAGCAATCCACGGAGCTGGCCAGAACCAACTATTCCACATTTTCACAGCTCTCACTGTGAAGAAACCTTTCCTAGCAAGGGTAACTAAAATTTTCACCTGCATTCAGAAACATAGGCCTGTTAGGATTTGTGAGTGTCCATCAGCAGAGCTCACTGTACTTCTGGTAATTAGACTATAGTAAATCCTGATACCAAGAACAGATATTCAGTTTACCTTCCTTGAACAGGCCAGGTGTTCATCAATGCAGTGCAAAGGCAAACTGTAGTATATTGTAAATAGTGGTCCTGCACGCAGTCTTAGTGAAATGTTTATTTTGCTTTGCATCAAGCAAACCTCAATTTGCCCCATCAAGTTTACTTTGCCATTATTATAGTTAATGATTTATGGAGTGTAATCATCTCTCTTAGTAGGAGAACATTCTACTTGTATGAGCTTACACTCTAAAACACAGGTTTCAAAATGTGGCCCTCCAACTGTTGAGGAACTACAATTCTCATCATCCCTCTGCCTTTGGAAGTCGTGCTTGTAACTGTAAGCCTTTGCAATGGGATTTGTAGTTCCACAACAGCTGGAGGGCTGTAGTTTGACACCCCTGCTCTAAAAGTATAGTGTGGGTGTGTGTATCTGTGTGTCCATGTCAATATCATTTCCCATATCCTTGTATATAACATTTACGAAGATAGCCATCTAAGAGTTTTTTTAAACTATCGACACTTCCTGCTGACACCACCAATTGTGGAAGGGAGTTCCTTATCCTCACCGCTCTAACAGTAAAGAACCCCCTACGCAGTTTAAGGTTGAACCGCTTCTGCAATTTCATTGAGTGGCCACATGTCTTCTTAAGCTCCTTGAAAGCACTGAAAATACACTCTAAAATTGAATACGCTCTTCACCTTCAGTACATGTGAGTGAAGTCTGAGACAAAAACTCCTAGGCTGGGCTACTTTGACACAGTTGACCAGCTTAAACATGTATTGCAATATGTGTGAACCAAATATCCCTATTATTTCAAAGTCTGCTTGAAAGGGTATGTACCAGTGTGCAGAGGGTCCTTCAGAATTTCTAGTGATCGGTGACGATACGCGTTGGGAGGAGCTTCAGTGACAAGAGAGCCACATTACGGGTCTTGACTGATGCCAGAGATTTTACAGCATCTTATAGCGGCATTTCATCTTGTCATATGTAAGTGAAATTTTAATAAAACCACTTGGTATTTTATACACTACACTATGGCGGGTTCCTTTTTTCTGTGAGTTCCACCCAATAGATCATCAGCTATAGGAGCATTCTTACATCAGTGTGCAGTACTGGAGAGAGAGAGTCCTATGATCCACAGAGACGCCTACACTCATCCCTCACAGATGGCGAGGAAGCGCTTTTGACCTGTTTTGAATTAAATAGGTCTCTGTGTGGAGGTGAGAGTCCATTTTAGACACACTTTTCGGGTAGTGCACTTTTGCATGGACTGCTGACAGCACCGGGGAGAAGGGTACAAACACCAGCAGGAGGACCAATATCAAGATTTTGTACAGATTTATACCTGTTTGCACGGGATATATGAGAGACTGTGTTATTGGATGTGGTTATATGTATATGTATTACGCACATAATGGACTATAGATTATAGTTCCTTTGGTTTTCACATTATTCACAGTAGCGCAACACATTTTCTTTGTTTTGTTTGATGTATTTGTGTTTGACACCCACAATTAGTGTTATGCTTAACACTGGATGTTTTATTTGCTTAATTATTTGGTTTTGGCAGCGTACAATTATTATCACTCTGTTATTAAAGGAAAACAAGCCTGAAAAAAAAAACTAATGTGGCCACTACATCTAAGGGCTGGTAAACTGCAATATATTAAACTTTTGTTTTTGGTTTTAGATACACTATAAGTAAGATATATTTCCTGTCTTTTCCACAAACAGAGCAATTGCTGACCTTTCTGCTGAGAATAAATAACCAGTTTTGTTCTCATACCACTTTAGACCAGACCCTGGGCTGCATAAACTGGGCACCAACTTGATTACCCAGAAATGTTTCATGAGCCTAAGATCAGTGTAACAACAAAACGTTTACTGAGACACACCACATGCACAGTAAACCTGATGGACTGTAGTACTTGTGAGTTACTGTAGATGGCAGCACATATAATAAATAGTGATAGGTTGAACACCCCCGTTTGGTTGCGGTCGAACATTTGAACAGAACTTCGAACTGGAACAATTCACTAAGCGGTATCTCACTGCATCCGAGCTACTAAAATACCACATGAGCTATATTATTAAGTTATGCAGTATTTAAGTAGTAAAAACATTCTTCAATCTATCAGCTGTCAAAGGGGTTCCCAGCTGACAGTATGTAAAAAGAATTGCTGGCAATTACATTTAAAAAAAAAACATTGTGGGGTCCCCCCACATCCTTACCAGGCCCTTTGGGTCTGGTATGGATTTTGAGGGGAACCCCCATGCCAAAAAGTTTTTTTTAAATGGTGTGGAGGTTCCCCTCAAAATCCATACCAGACCCTTATCTGAGCATGCAGCCCAGCAGGTCAGGAAAGGGGGGGAACAAGCGAGTGCCCCCCCTCGTGTACCTTACCAGGCCACATGCCCTCAACATGGGGGGTGCATTGGGGCATGTTGATGGGAACAAGGGCTGGTGGTTGTGGGGGGCCTATCGGAATCTGAAAGCCCCCTTTATCAAGGGGGCCCCCAGATCCTGACCCCCCTCCTCCCTTGTGAATAAGTATGGGGTTCATGGTACTGCTACTCATTCACAAAAAAAGTGTAATGTAAAAAATGACAGGAGACAGTCTTTGACAAGTACTTCATTAAAAACAGAAATAAAAAAAAGTATGCCGAAGTAGATCCAACGTCTGCGCTGGCCTGACCATTCTTAAATGTCTAAGGGGCGGGGCCACCTGGTGACATCAACCGGGTGACATCGCCCCATTGTGACATCATCCTGCACTGTGATTGGCCAAAGCATTGTACCTGACCTGACGAGGATTGGAGGAGAGGGCCTTGATGAGGGTCAGGAAGTAGGCTTGTTTGGCTACGTGGAGGGAGGAGGTGTAGGTGTGGAAGGCAGATTTGTAGCGTGTGAAGGCTTGTTGGGATTTGGTTTTGCGCCATAGTCGCTCCAGGGCACAACTGTGTCGTTTGAGGGTTTTGGTGTGATCAGTCTGCCAGGGCTGGAGCGGTCGGGATCTGATATTGCGTGTGGTTAAAGGCGCTAGTAAGTCAAGGGCTGTTGACAGCGCGTTGTTGTATACCGTCATAGCCAAGTCGGGGCAGGACAGGGGGATGATGCTGTCGTGGAGTTGATCAGCTGCAGAGTGGAGGGGGGCAGGGTTAAGGTTGCGGAGGTTATGACTGGTAGTAGTGTGACATTTGGAGGGGTAGGCGTTGGAGGACGAGGAGATAGAGAAGGTAATCAGGTTGTGGTCAGAGAGAGGGAAGGGGGTGTTAGTGAGGTTGTGGGGAGCGCAGCGGTTGGAGAAGACAAAATCAAGGATATTACCGTCGGAGTGGGTGGTGGATTGTATTCACTGTGCAAGTGCAAAGGAGGAGGTTAAGTGGAGGAGATGGGATGTGGCCAGGTTGTTGAGGTTGACAGGGATGTTGAAATCCCCAAGGATGATGGTGGGTAGCTCAGAGGAGAGGAAGAAGGGTAGCCAGGAGGAAAAGTCATCCAGGAAGCGGGATATGGATCCAGGAGGCCGGTATATCACAGCAATCTTCAGGGGGGTTGGGGAGAATAGTTGGACGCAGTGGGCCTCGAAGGAGGAGAAGGATAGAGAGGGGGGGTTTGGGAGGACTCGGAAGGTGCTCTGCGGTGACAGGTGCAGACCAACCCCACCACCTTTACGACCGTTGGGCCTGGGTGAGTGGGTCCAGGTGAGACCTCCGTAGGAGAGTGCAGCAGGGGAGGTAGAGTCAGTGGCCTGGATCCAGGTTTCCGTAATTGCTAGGAGGTTGAGGGAGCGGGAAACAAAGAGGTCGTGGATGGCGGTAAGCTTGTTGCACACCGATCGGGCATTCAGGAGTGCACATGAAATCGGGGGGGAGATTTTAGGGAGCAGGGGGACAGATACTAAGTTGCCGGGGTTGCGGCAGGACGTGGAGGCGGGAGGGTGTTGTGTGGGTGAGGGAGGTGGTGGAGGGCCAGGATTCAGGGAGATGTCCCCCGCGGTTAGGAGGAGGAGAAGGGTGAGAAAGGTGGCATGGGAGCAAGATGTGCAGGAGCGTGAGAAACTACTAGTGGAGGTGTTCGGGTCAGTGGGAGAGTGGAGTAATAGGAGGAGGTGGTGGGTGCCGTAGAGGGGTGAAGGAAGCAGTGAGGACACAATATACAATTGTTTGGGAGGAGCAGAGGGATATAGTGAATGGATTTTGGGAACGGAGGAGAGGAAAATGAGGAGGAGTGGAAGAAGCATTTCGGGGAGGTGCCCGGGAGGGCGGATAGGAGTGGTGGGAGGCTTGGTTGTCGATAGTCCAGCGGGCAGATAGTGCATTGTGGGGCACAGCGGTCGAACAGCCTGCCGAACGTCCGTACCGTTCGCGTGTTCACCGAACACATTCTGTTGATTTTCTAGTCGAACTTATGTCATGCAACGCTGTACATAAATGAAATTTATGTCCTTTTCCCCCCCAACAAATAGAGCTTTCTTTCAGTGATATTTGATCAACTCTGAGTTTTTTCTTTTTTTGTGCTATAAATGAAAAAAGACTGCCAATTTTGAAAAAATATATATTTTTGACTTTTTGCTACAAAACATATCTAGTAAAAAAACTTTAAAAATCAAATTTCGTCATAAATTTAGGCCAAAATGTATTCTGCTACATGTATTTGCTAAAACAAATCGCAACGTGTAAATTAATTGGTGTACATGAAAGTTATAGCTTCCACAAATGGCAGTATATATACTGGAATTTATATATATATATATATATATATATATATATATGTATACATACACACAGTTGTGTTCAAAATAATAGCAGTGTGTTGAAAAAAGTGAATAAAGCTCAAAATCCTTCTAATAGCTTTTATTTCCATACACACAAATGTATTGGGAACACTACACATTCTATTCCAAATCAAGGCATGAAGAAAAATATATCAAATTTGTGTTGTTCTTCTAAAAAAATTGAAGAAAAGTGACTATTAGACTGTTCCAAAAAATAGCAGTGTTTGTATTCTTCTTTACGGCCACTCCATAACGTCAATCTTGTTGTTGTGGAACCAAGATGTTGCACGTTTACTGGTGTGTTTGGGGTCGTTGTCTTGTTGGAACACCCATTTCAAGGGCATTTCCTCTTCAGCATAAGGCAGTATGACCTCTTCAAGTATTCTGATGTATTCAAACTGATCCAAGATCCATGGTATGCGATAAATAGGCCCAACACCGTAGTATGAGAAACATCCCCATATCATGATGCTTGCACAACCATGCTTCACTGTCTTCACAGTGTACTGTGGCTTGAGTTCAGTGTTTGGGGGTCGTCTGACAAACTGTCTCCGGCCACTAGACTCAAAAAGAACAATCTTACTTTCATCAGTCCACAAAATGTTGCGCCATTTCTCTTTAGGCCAGTCAATGTGCTCTTTGGCGAATTGTAACCCCTTCAGCACGTCTTTTTTTCAACAGTGGGACTTTGCGGGGGCTTCTTGCAGATAGCTTGGCTTCACATAGGCGTCTTCTAATTGTAACAGTACTCACAGGTAACTTTAGACCTTCTTTGATCTTCCTGGAGCTGATTGTTGGCTGAGTCCTTGCCATTTTGGCTATTCTTCTATCCATTCGAATGGTAATTTTTCGCTTTCTTCCACGTCTTTCAGGTTTTGGTTGCCTTTTTAAAGCATTTGCGATCATTTTAGCTGAGCATCCTATCCTTTTCTGCATTTCTTTATATGTTTTCCCCTCTCTCCAATCAACTTTTTAATCAAGGTACGCTGTTGTTCTGAACAATGTCTGGAACGACCCATTTTCCTCAGAATTTCAGAGAGAAATGCACTGTAACCAGCATGTACAACATTTGCTGCCTTCCTTCCTTAAATAAAGGCAATAATTGCCACCTGTTTTTCAAAGAATGAATGACCTCACTAATAGAACTCCACACTGCTATTATTTTGAACATGCCCCTTTCAATTAGTGATTCAATTACACAGAATCAGCAGCATGCATGTCATGACTGTTGGGTCTGTTGGATTTCTATTACTCTACTACACCTGCTAGTAAATTATGTGCCATGTAAAAATATAATTTCTACCAAAAACAGTGATTGATCAGGTTAGTGATGTCTGACTGCTATTATTTTGAACACAACTGTATATATATATACTAGTAATGGAGGTGATCATATAGCGGGACTGCGGTGGGCATTCCGACACGGGGGGGGGGGGGAACTGATGACTAACTGCCACTGACATCCCAATGACACTAATACAGTGATCAGTGCTAAAAAAGCACTGACACTGTACTAATGACACTGGGCAGGAAGGGGTTAACATCTGGGGCAATCAAAGGGTTAACTGTGTGCTGTTTTACATAATGTGCTGTGTGTTATACTAGGGCAACATGCTCTGCTATGCAGAGAAATACACAGCAGCATGTTACTGCTGGCAGGAGAGACCTGTGTTTTTTACACACAGGTCTCTCCCCTGTCAGTGTTACTTGGCAATTGCTGGGTGCCAGTGGGGAATCTCCGGCCAGGACCCTGTGATTGACATCTGTAGCCACCAATGGCAGTGTGGGTGCCTGCCTCCTACCAGGAAATGCAAATCACGTATATGTATGTGATTATGAGAAGCCCTGCCACCCATGTAGCAGTACTTCTATGGTTGGGTTAATACCCAACAGCCCCACTTTGATAACTGATAGCCTGTATCCATACACCAACTTGGAGCTGGTCGTAATTACCGTATTTTTCGCTCCATAAGACGCACTTTTTTCCCCCAAAAAAATTGGGGAAAATGTCTGTGCGTCTTATGGAGCTAATATGGGACAGCCGGCCTGGTATTCCCCCCGTTGCAGCTGCTGTGTTAGAATACCGGCCCGGCCGCTCGGCCCTTCTGTGGTCCAACGGTGTCCTCATCACTGCTGGTTTCACCAACCGTCTTCTATCCCTGGCACCGGCATCTTCAGTGTGGGCACCCAGCTGTGACAGCTTGGGGCTTCACAGCCGGGTGCCCACTGCGCATGTGCGAGAAGTGCTGAGCTTTGTGAATGGCCCCATAGTCTTCTGGGACCTGTCACGTGTCCCAGAAGACTACAGGGAGGGAGGACAACTTCCGATCGCCCAGGCAATCGCAGCGGAAGTGGGAGCGGGTACCTGTCAAATTCAGGTCCCCGCTCCACAAAGGTCTGCAGTTTCTGATCATCTCCTGTACTGTGTTTGCAGTCTCTGGTCATCTCCTGTACTGTGTCCGCAGTCTCTGGTCATCTCCTGTACTATGTCCGCAGTCTCTGGTCATCTCTTTTACTGTGTCCGCAGTCTCTGGTCATCTCCTGTACTATGTCCGCAGTCTCTGGTCATCTCCTGTACTGTGTCCACAGTCTCTGGTCATCTCCTGTACTATGTCAGCAGTCTCTGGTCATCTCCTGTACTATGTCTGCAGTCTCTGGTCATCTCCTGTACTATGTCTGCAGTCTCTGGTCACCTCCTGTACTATGTCTGCAGTCTCTGGTCATCTCCTGTACTATGTCCGCAGTCTCTGGCCATCTCCTGTACTATGTCCGCAGTCTCTGGTCATCTCCTTACTATGTTTGCAGTCTCTGGTCATCTCCTATACTATGTCCGCAGTCTCTGGTCATCTCCTGAACTATGTCTGCAGTCTCTGGTCATCTCCTGTACTATGTCCGCAGTCTCTGGTCATCTCCTGTAGTATGTCCGCAGTCTCTGGTCATTTCCTGTACTATGTCCGCAGTCTTTGGTCATCTGTACTATGTCAGCAGTCTCTGGTCATCTCCTGTACTATGTCCGCAGTCTCTGGTCATCTCCTGTACTATGTCCGCAGTCTTTGGTCATCTCCTGTAGCATGTATGCAGTCTCTGGTCATCTCCTGTACTATGTCCGCAGTCTCTGGTCTTGTCCTGTACTATGTCCGCAGTCTCTGGTCATCTCCTGTACTATGTCAGCGGTCTCTGGCCATCTCCTGTACTATGTCAGCGGTCTCTGGTCATCCCCTGTAGTACATCTGCAGTCTCTGGTCATTTCCTGTACTATGTCTGCAGTCCATTGGTTCAGAATATTCTTTTTCTTGTTTTCCTCCTCTAAAAAGTAGGTGCGTCTTTTGGTCAGGTGCGTCTTATGGAGCGAAAAATATGGCACTTCCAGTTTCCTTATCTTTGTAATGGCAGTAATTCCTTTTGATTTTGTTGCAGCCAAATTGACACATTGTAAGAGTGGTGCAAATAAGAACTACATGAATTTGACACACATTTTAGGAGTCTTGTGAAAACTGTCTCAAGGCTATGAATTAGGCATATGACTTATTAAAGGAACCATACAACTAGAAAAGTGTCACAAATGCTGTATTGAATTCCTCCATATGTCTCATTTTGCAAATGTAAGCAATTGACAAACACAAAACACGTATTAATGCTGGGCTGTTGCACCTAAAATTAAAAGCTGTTAGAGGACCAAAAGCCTTTATATCCTGCAGGTGTCTAGACTAACTCAAGTTCAAATGCAGCATAATATAATAGCACCATCTTCCCTAGTCATTTACAGCTCCCATTCGTTTGATAATTTGTTGTCTCACTGCTCATGGTTTCCCCTCTCTGGATCCTCTAACATAGGGGTATTGAATTAAAATTCACCAAGGTCCGGGCAGTAAAATTTGCATGCATGAGAGGCCTGAATCTCATGTAGGCCCCTGTGGTGCACTTTCGTGTGTGCCAAACCGCGTGTTGCTGCGGTGTGATTTTGAAAAAATGGGACTTCTTCAGGTTTCTAGCAGGTAGTGCTGACCTACCCAAAACACGTACATCAAATGCACATGTACAGATCTGAACCTGTTCTCACATCAGTGTGCTCAATCCCCACTGCACATCACAGTCCCCTCCTCATTCACAGCAAGATCCCTCTTGATGAGTGTTTTCAGCTCCTCCTTTACATCACCCCCCTCCACCCCTTTCACAGTAGTGTTCTCACACTTCCTTGACATCAACCCCCTCCCCCCCAACAGTACTGTCCACTGCCTCCTTCACTGAAGAGTACTCTGCCCCTTTTTACATCATCCCCCATATTACTGTTCCCAGACACCCCATGTTACTGTCCTCAGCCTCCCCATGTTACTGTTCCCAGACCCCCCCCCAACATGTTATTGTCCTCAGCGTCCCCCCATGTTACTGTCCTCAGCCCCTCCCACTTTAATGCCCTCAGCCCCCACACACCACAGTCCTTAGCCCCCCACATTACTGTCCTCGGCCCCCCTTCACACTAATGTCCTTAGCCCCTTTGACTTTGCCCCCCTTCACTGTCCTACCTTACACAGACAGTGATTGATTGCTAGGACTGCCCTTCATCCTAGCAACCAATCACCTGCTTGTTAACCTCAGGCAGCTCCCACCCACCGTCCAGAACTGTCCTGCCTCCCGCTGTCAGTTCTGGAGGAAGACTGTGAGACAGCTGGGGGAAGAAAAGGCTCTTAAATGGCAGGACTGCATAGGTCCAGATGGGACAGTGACTTAGACCTTATCCAGACCCCGGTCCACCATTTAGCTCTAGCAGCACAACAGCAGACAGATCAGGAGCTGGTCGCCCTGCAGTAACTCTGTCTGGAAGGTGTGCAGCCTGGAGCCTTATTCCTGAATTCAGTGACGTTCTCTCCAGCAGCAGCCAGCCAGATCCTCTTCTGCTTTCCTCCCTAATCTATAGCACACCCCACAGCCAGTAACTGTAACCACTCTATCCCCATGTGTGTTGTCCTCCTTGTATGGACTCTCAGTCATGTGGTAAGAATTTTGCAAGATATTTTACAAATTCTAAAAGTCTCTGGACTGCTTGTAGATTGCCTGATTTTTGCAGCTCTTTAATGGCTCTTACCGTTTTCTAAATCTGGACGCATAGTCTCAGTCTCAGCTTTTGTTTACTTAAAGTGGTTGTAAACCTCAGACATGAAATAAGAACAAAGCATATTCCTCAATAGTGTGTACTTGTCTCAATGCAGAGCACTGAGTGTTATTTCTCTCTGCTGCCTTGTTCCTCTGCTATCAGCATGAATCACTTCTGATGAGTTTTCCTGACACCAAAGAGAAAAAAATTATGTCAGGGAGGGAGCTCCAGCTGATTGACAGCCTCAGCTCTGTTCCTGTGTGCTGTGTGAAGGGGGGTGTGTCCCTTCCCTCCAATCATCTCTCAGAACTCTCCTCACTGATTTGACTTCAGCTCTCCACCCCCTGCTTTTCTGATCCTGTGTAAAATCTGCACTTTGAATGGCTGTGGGGGAAAGATGGCTATAAATATACAGGTGTAATTAACCACTTGCCCTCCTGAGGATTTACCCCTCTTCCTGACCAGGCCATTTTTTTGCGTTACTGTGCTGCATTACTTTATCTGACAATTGTGCTATCATGCAATGCTACACCCAAATGAAAAGTTTTTTTGGTGGTATTTGATCACCTGTGTGTTTTTTATTTATTTGCACTATAAAAAAAGACTGATAATTTTGAGAAAAAAAACAATATTTTGGACTTTTTGCTATAAAACATGTCCAGTAAAAACATTTAAAAAAATCAAATTTCGTCATAAATTTAGGCCAAAATGTATTCTACGACATGTCTTTGCTAAAAAAAATACCCCAATACGTGTAAATTAATTGGTTTACGTGAAAGTTATAGTGTCTACAAATGGTGGTACTGGTAGGGCATTCGCGTGGCTTGCTCACGTCCCCTACCCGGAAATACAATGATTTTGTGCACCCGTGCCACCCTGTAGCAGTACTTCTGTTATAGGGCGGTCAAGAAGTGATTAATGTAGGTGGATTTGTTTCAGTTGTTTGAGTCCAATCACTTCACTGGATACATGTAAGGGTTTACAACCACTTTAACTTCAGATTCAGTTTCCTTTCTTTTTAAGATATTAATCAGGTTCTTGTCATGATCTCCTCTAGCTTCTTCTGTGATGGCCCCACACCTTGTATCAAGATGTCATCTGCAATAACATATACTCCTGGAAAGACCACTACTGTTTTATGCCATCTACGCTAATATACTTCAGAAGCTTTGGCCATCCCAAAAGGCATGTGCAATCACCGGTATTCACCAAAAAGAGTCCAGAATGGGGTGAGGTAGTTTCTGCTTGTATCTAGCTTGACTTGCCAGAATACATCTTGAAGACCAGTTCACACCACAAAAATGCACTCTGGATGCATTCCGGATACATTTTTGCTTACAGTTCACACCACACTCAGTTCCGGTGCAGTTTTGATGCGTTTTGCTATGTTCCAGTACAGTTCTCTGCAGAAAAAATGCAGCATGTTCCACTTTTTTATAGTGACTGAGACCAATGTCTGGGTTTGCTATTGCAGTCAATGACGCCAATGTTGAGATTTGTTTTTGTAGTCATAGACACCAATGTTGTAGATTGTTATTGAAGTCACTGACACCAATGTTGGAAGTTGTTTTTGTTGTCATTGACACCAATACCAAGGTTGTTATTGCAGTCACTGACTTCAATGTTGTTAATTTATTACTATTTTTCTAGTTTATAGTACCACATATTACTTATGTGATTGAGAATGTGAAATAGACATTTTGTTATATATATATCTGCCATTCTCAATTTCTTGCAAACATTTTTTGACACACTGAATTGAAAAGGTTGCATAACGCTGTTGAAACTGTAGCCAGGGGTTGCAGACTAGCATAATCAAAAAGATTGAACATAAACAGACGCTACAAGGAGCCTTTATTTAAATATTGCAGAGGGAACCACCCTTAAAGTGTACACTGATGCAGAGGCCATCTGTCTATATGAGTACAGCCATTCACTTCTATGGGCGTCTGTACGCAGCACCTGTAGCCCCCTGGATGCAAGAAAGTACGGGGGACTTTGGAGAATCAGATGTAAATATCATGGAAGTAGCCACAATAAAAGCAGAGATGACTCTTCTGCTTATGCAGAAATATGCAGTGAATGCAAAAACTAAATCATTTTGCTATGCACGCTGATAAGAGGAATAATACCAGGGCTTTTTTTCTCAGAAAATAGGAGCAGGAACTCCCCCCTCTAACTCACCCTTTGTCTCTGTCCCCTATTCACCTCTAAACACCATCTCTTGGTTTCACCCCTACTTACCTCCAAGTACCACCCCTTTTAGACCCCCCAGCAACAACGGACTCCCACAACAAAATACCACCCCAGCAACATTAGACCCCTGCAGCAACAACAAATCTCCCAGCAGCCAGTATTACCCACTTGCCCTCCTGAGGATTTACCCCCCCCCCCCCCTCCCCTCCTGACCAGACCATTTTTTGTGTTCCGGCGCTGTGTTACTTTAACTGACAATTGCAGGGTCATGCAATGCTGCACCCAAATGAAATTTATGTCCTTTTTTTCCCTCAAATTGAGTTTTCTTTTGGTGGTATTTGATTGCCTGTGCGTTTTTTTTTGTTTGCGCTATAAAAAAAAACTGACGATTTTGAGAAAAAAAAACACAAAAACACAATTTTTAACTTTTTGCCCAGTAAAAAAATTTTAAAAATCTAATTTCATCATAAATTTAGACCACAATGTATTCTACTACATGTCTTTGCTAAAAAAAATCCCAATACATGCAAATTAATCGGTTTACATAAACGTTATAGCATTTACAAATGGTAGTATAGATACTGAAATTTTTTCTTTTATTATTTTTACTAGTAATGGCAGCGATCAGCAACTTATAGCGGGACTGTGGTGGGCATTCTGACACTGGGGGGAACTGACTTGGTGTCACTGACATCCCCAGTGACACCAATACAGTGATCAGTGCTAAAAAAAAAAAAGGACTGACACTGTACTAATGGCACTTGGCAGGAAGGGGTTAACATGAGGGGTGATCAAAGGGTTAATTGTGTGCTCTTCTTCTTCTCAGATTTTTTATCGGTAAAACGATTGGCCGATTTGCCCATCATTGCCGGGAAAATCGGCTGATCGGCAAAATCGGCCGATCGGCAAAAACGGACATTTTTTTCCAACTTTACCGATAAAAAAAAAGTGCCAAAACCCCGAAAAACGGCCGACCAATTAACCTAATAATGGTGCGAAAATTTTTTTTTTAGGCTGAAAAATCGGCCGATTTTTCGACCCGTCTATGGCCTGCATTAGGGATTTTCCAGATGGGCCTGTTCAGCATTACCAAAGCCGTATTTCCTCTGCTAAGGCCACCCAGGTGCTGGGCACAGTATGTTATTAACATGAATACCTGTGCATCATTGTACTTGTGTATATGTTGGTGAACAGTGTACGACCATTTGCAAAAAATAGAAATTTTTAAAAATGTTTGCACCTAAATACACTAACACAGCTTGGACTGGTGTTATTAGGGCTCATGCAAAAAGGCTTTGTTTACAACTACTGCATTATACATGCCAACACAGGTCTACTCAAGAGCTTACCTTTCTGTGTGCTAACTGCAATAAAACTGTTTGTCTGCTGCATCCAAAGAAACACAAAGCAGGTCAAACACAGCATCCTCGCTGTAACATTAAAATTAAATTGGAAAGGAAAACTGCTGACGTGTTTTTGAAACACGCTTTGTATGCAAGACAAACACATAAAAACAAAGTCTGTCTACACAAACCTGTATTTGGCACCTAGCTGTAAGTGTCCAACAGAGAAATGGCACCCAACAGTGGAACTTCCTCTAGGTTGGTGGTGACGTCACAATGTGACAACATCTCCAACTAAGATGGTGCTGCTGTCAACCAGAGTGTCAGGGATCCCCTCGATTCCTGCCGCGATGGTCCCGGCGCAGGCGCACTGCTCCGCCCTGTACACGGGCACTAGGTCCGGGCCGGCCGCGGCGTTCGAGTTCGCGCATGCGCAGTAGAAGCCGCGGCCGCCGCTGGGCACCAATGGCAGCGCAGGGCGGGATATTTAAAGGTCCCTGAGCTGTCATTTCGTTGCCTTCTGGTCTTACCTGCTTCCTGTGATTCTGTACCTGTGCCTTGTAAGTTTATTGGCCCGGATTGTTCTTGACCTGCTGATTTCTCCTGCCCAGACCCTTGCTTGCCTGACCTCTCTCCCTGGATGCCCCTCATTAGATCTGACCTCCTGTTGCTGACCTGGCGTGTGACCCGACGATTCTCTGCCTGCTCCCTTGTACCTTACCGTCCTCTACGTTACCAACTCGGCCTGTCTGACTTCGCACTTGCTCAGCCATCCATCCATCCATCCCATCGGGGTCACCTGACCTCCTCACATCTGGCTCTCCCTGGTTGGAGCCCCTGGCGAACACCCCTACCACTGACAGGTGTGCTCAGTAGTGGCGACCTGGTCTCGGGGTACTACAAGTCCATCCCCACCATCAGGGGCCCTGGTGAACAAGTACCCTGAGGCTTAGACTCCGCGATCTGGGCATGCCTGACCAGTGGAGTGCTAGTGGTGCCGCTCGGCGGTCCCTCACAGTACCAGAAGGCCATGACTGAGCCTTGAGGAGGACCCTCCCCATTGGACGAGGTTTGCAGGCACCTGGCTACCCTGACGCAAGCAGTAAACACATTACAGGACAGATGTTTGCAGATCGAGAATCGGTTTCAGGCCTGCACCATATCTGCTCCTGTTTCACAGGCCCCGGCTCCTGCACCGCCGGTCGCAGCAGCCCACGGGCCGGCTCCTGGGCCTTCCACATCACTCCCTATGGCGGAACCCCGAGTACCCTTACCCGAGCGCTTCCATGGGGATCGCACACGCTTTCGATCATTCCGTGACTCCTGTCTGCTCTACTTTGAACTGCAACCACGGACCTTTTTGACAGAATCGGTGAAAGTGGGGTTTGTTATCTCCCTGTTGCAGGGTGAACCCCAAGACTGGGCCCACCGACTAAGGGGAAATAATGATCCTCATCTGGTTACGGTTGACAACTTCTTTAACGCTATGGCCATCTTATACGATGACCCACAACGGGCGGCCTCGGCCGAGGCCACATTATACGCACTCCGACAAGGTCGGCGGGCGGCTGAGGAATACGCCTCTGACTTTAGGCGCTGGATGGGTGACACTCGTTGGAACGAGTTCGCACTTTTGCACCAGTTCCGTATGGGCATTTCTGAGGCTCTGAAAGACGAGCTCGCCCGGGTGGAGGTGCCCGAGACATTAGAGGACTTGATTGCACTCACCATTAAAATTGACCGTAGGCTACGGGAGCGCAGATTGGAGAGGTCTGGTCAGGGTCGTGGAAATACCTGGGGGTCTTTCCAAGGATCCAGTCAACATACTAGGCCAAACATCCAGAACCTGCCGCCTGAAGATGCTCCCGAACCCATGCAGCTAGGCCTGGCACGGCCTAAACTATCGCCAGAGGAACGCCAGCACAGACGCTCCCAGAATCTGTGTCTCTACTGCGGTGAAGCGGATTACATGGTACGTTCCTGCCCGCAGAAACTGAGTAAGTTCACCTCATCTTCTTTATCTATTGGCAATATGAATCTGTCCCAATACTTAGTTGTTCCCCTCTCCTTTCAGCTTTCAGAAAGGACCGTGGAGGTGACGGCCATAGTTGATTCGGGGGCATGCAGCTGTTTTGTGGATATCAATTTTGCTCACCAGCAGGGTATCCCCCTCCGCCCAAAGGAGAAGGGGTTTCACATCTTTTTGGCTGATGGCTCCCGGATAAAGTCAGGGGTGGTTAACCAGGAGACCCCTTCCATTGTGACTTCTATTGCCGGTCAGTACCGGGAACTCCTCCGCCTGGATGCTATTGCATCACCCCTTTTCCCAGTCATTCTGGGGCTCCCATGGTTGCGGGCCCATAACCCCCAAATTGACTGGGAAACTGGGGTTGTCTCGTTCCCTTCCCCATACTGTCGGGAACTGTGTCGAACTTCGGGCCCGGAGGTCCCCCAGGTCCTCCTGTGCTCTGAAGGGGATGCCAGCTTAAAACAAGTGATTCCTGCAGCCTATCATAAGTTTCTTGATGTGTTCAGTGAACGGGGAGCAGATGCTCTACCCCCCCCCACCGCCCATATGACTATCCTATTGATCTGTTACCCGGTTCTGAAATTCCTTTCGGGCGAATTTTTCCCCTTTCTGAGCTAGAATTAGGGGCCCTGAAGGATTATATTGAGGACAGCCTCCGGAAGGGATTCATCCGTCCCTCCACTTCCCCAGCAGGTGCAGGGATCTTCTTTGTAGAAAAGAAGGACAAGACTTTGAGGCCATGTATTGACTATCGGGAGCTGAATAGGGTCACAATTAAAAATCGTTACCCATTACCACTGGTACCTGAATTATTCCAGAGCTTAAAAGCTGCAGTAGTATTTACCAAGCTGGACTTAAGGGGAGCCTAAAACTTGGTTCGCATAAGTGAGGGGGATGAGTGGAAAACGGCCTTCCGCACCCGTTTCGGCCATTTCGAATACCTGGTCATGCCTTTCGGGTTGTGCAATGCGCCGGCCACCTTCCAGCACTTTGTAAATTACATCTTTAGGGACTTCCTGGACATCTTTGTCATCGTCTACTTAGACGACATTTTGATTTTCTCATCCTCCCTGGGGGAGCACAGGGTACATGTAACAAAGGTGTTGGGGCGGTTGCGGCAGCACGGGTTGTACGCTAAAGCAGAGAAATGTTGCTTTGAACAGGCTAGTGTTACATTTCTGGGTCTGATTATCTCCACCACGGGGGTCGCAATGGACCCTCAGAAGGTCTCTGCGATCCTTGATTGGCCTGAACCCACGGACAGGAAAAGCGTCCAACGTTTTATTGGGTTCGCAAACTTCTACCGGAAGTTCATCAAGAACTTCTCGGGTCTGGTCTCTCCCATCACTCAGTTAACCAAGCTTGGGACGCGATTCAGATGGACGCCAGAGGCACAGGAAGCTTTTGAAGCACTAAAGAAGTTATTTACCTCGGCACCCATTCTGGGTCATCCCGACGCCTCCCTGCCCTACATCTTAGAAGTAGATGCGTCAGAAAACGCGGTTGGCTCCATCCTTTCCCAGCGAAAGGGCGCCAAGGAATTACTTCACCCAGTAGCATTTTTCTCACGGAAACTTACCCCTGCGGAGAGGAACTACGACATTGGGGATCGAGAACTACTGGCTATCAAGACCGCATTAGAAGAATGGAGGTACCTGCTGGAAGGTGCCTCCCATCCCATCCTGATATTCACGGACCACAAGAACCTGGAATATCTGAGGACGGCCAAACGTCTGCGCCCACGACAAGCAAGATGGGCATTGTTTTTCTCGAGGTTCCAGTTCCACATCACATACAGGCCCGGTTCAAAAAACACGAAGCCAGACGCGTTGTCGCGCATGTACGAGGACACCAAGGAGATCCCAGTACCCGACACTATTCTTCCTGCAGGAAACTTCTTGGCTCTTCAGGCGAACCTTTGCTCCGAGATCCTGAGAGCAACCACAGCGATGTCTACCTCCGATGGGGCGCCCCTCCAGAACAAGAAGGGACTCCTATGGAGGGAGGACCGGATTGTGGTGCCGGAGGATGCCCGAACCTTAGTCTTGGGACATTGCCATGACCACCCAATGGCAGGACATTTTGGCCCGGTCAAGACCCTGGAACTTCTCCGACGTTCCTTCTGGTGGCCGGACATGGCCAAGGATTGTAAAAGTTACGTGGGCTCCTGTGCCATCTGCCAGCGGAACAAGCCTTCAAGAAATAAGGAGTGGGGCCTGCTACGTCCATTACCCATCCCTGAACGGCCCTGGCAGAAAATCTCTATGGACTTTATAGTCGAGCTTCCACCTTCACTGGACCACACAGCAATTCTCGTGGTCATGGACCGCTTATCCAAGATGGCCCATTTCATTCCTTTACGGAAGACTCCATCAGCAGCCGAGACGGCGCAAGTTTTTATTCGAGAGGTCGTTAGACTGCATGGGGTTCCCGAAGACATCGTCTCGGACCGAGGGGTGCAGTTTACCTCGAGATTTTGGAGGGCATTGTGCAAAGCCCTGGATATCAAGCTATCCCTTTCCTCGGCATTTCACCCTCAGACTAATGGTCAGACCGAAAGGACCAATCAGACCCTAGAGCAATACCTGCGATGCTACACATCATTCTCTCAGGACGACTGGGTGCCACTTCTCCCTTTGGCGGAATTCGCGTACAACAACGCTTGCCATTCAGCAACTGGGCAGTCCCCGTTCTTCTCCAACTATGGGTTTAATCCTGTCTTCCTCCCGGATTTAGTCCCGGAATGCCCAATTCCAGCGACACAGGATGCACTAGCCTTGTTCACTTCAAACAATAAAAAACTACAGGAAGCCATCCGTCAAGCCCAAGAAGACTACAAGAGGGCTTTTAATAGGAAGCAAAGAGGGGATCTGGTGTTGCAGCCCGGAGAGAAGGTTTGGTTGGCTATGTCGAACTTGAAGATGCTCTGCCCATCAAAAAAGTTGGGACCTAAATTTATAGGCCCTTTTTGCATCAAACGGATGGTCATCTAGTGGCCTATGAACTTGTTCTCCCTGAGACACTCAAGATCCACCCTGTCTTCCACGTGTCCCTGAGCCGGTAGTCCCTGATGCCTTCCCGGAACGGGAATCCAGGCCCCCGGAGGCCGTAACGGTTGAAGAGGAAGAAGAATTCGAGGTGGAGGCAATCCTGAAGTGCCGACGAAGGGGGGGCCAGACCCAATTTCTCATCAAGTGGAAGGGCTACGGCCCTGAGGACAATTCGTGGGAATCAGCCCATAATGTCCATGCACCTAGACTTGTCCGGAGGTTTCTTTGTGATCACCCGTGGTGGAGAGATCGGGTGGGCATCCGGAGGTTGCCCGTAGGGGGGGGCAATGTCAGGGATCCCCTCGATCCCTGCCGCGATGGTCCCGGCGCAGGCGCACTGCTCCGCCCTGTACACGGGCACTAGGTCCGGGCCGGCTGCGGCGTTCGAGTTCGCGCATGCGCAGTAGAAGCCGCAGCCGCCCGCTGGGCACCAATGGCAGTGCAGGGCGGGATATTTAAAGGTCCCTGAGCTGTCATTTCGTTGCCTTCTGGTCTTACCTGCTTCCTGTGATTCTGTACCTGTGCCTTGTGAGTTTATTGACCCGGATTGTTCTTGACCTGCTGATTTCTCCTGCCCAGACCCTTGCTTGCCTGACCTCTCTCCCTGGATGCCCCTCATTAGATCTGACCGCCTGTTGCTGACCTGGCGTGTGACCCAACGATTCTCTGCCTGCTCCCTTGTACCTTACCGTCCTCTACGTTACCAACTCGGCCTGTCTGACTTCGCACTTGCTCAGCCATCCATCCATCCATCCCATCGGGGTCACCCGACCTCCTCACATCTGGCTCTCCCTGGTTGGAGCCCCTGGCGAACACCCCTACCACTGACAGGTGTGCTCAGTAGTGGCGACCTGGTCTCGGGGTACTACAAGTCCATCCCCACCATCAGGGGCCCTGGTGAACAAGTACCCTGGGGCTTAGACTCCGCGCTCTGGGCACGCCTGACCAGTGGAGTGCTAGTGGTGCCGCTCGGCGGTCCCTCACACAGAGACATACATACAGTGTTGGCTGCACTTCTCTGTCTTCACCAGAAACAAGCAGAGACACATATACAGAGCAGCGGGGGCCAAGAAGAAGCAGCAAGATCAAAAACCAGTGACCACCAATGTACTATTAAATAAGAACCAAAAGTATCATGCCACATACACTTTTAAAACCAAATATCATGTCATTAAAAGCAAAACTCCAGCCGAAATAATGAGATAAAAACAATTCATTAAAAGAAGTTTGCAAATTAAAGCTAACATTCATACTCACCTAGGTGGATACAGCATTGATCCCTGCTGTATCTGTCCCGTCTGCTCTAAGACCAAGAACTGAGCAATCAAAGATCACTGATTGCTCTGTTCTTGGTCTTCATAGTACAACCAAAATAGCTTTGGCCATACTTCTCCTTTAAAAGATAAAATGCCAAAATCAGCTTTTTTTTTCTGTCAGTAATTGTCCTCAGTCTAATGGCCAGCATCATTTGACCCATTTCTTCTGAGTCCAGATTTAAACTGGCCCTAGTTTGTGACTAGACAGTGAAAAGAGAAGCAGCACAGCGATGAGATCATCTCTATTTCGCTCTGCTATCTCGTCCTATCAACACACTTCTTGTCAGTGCATGAACTGATTTGCTGCTGCTTCTTCTCATCTCCAGCTCTGCTCTACAGGGACTGCAAGAGGCTGATACTGGCTCAAACTCAGGTACAATTATTTATTATTAATATACAGGATTTATATATCACCAACTGTTTGCTCAGCGCTTTACAATATAAAGGGAGACGATACAGTAATGATCCAGTTCAATACAAGAGGGTTAGGAGGGCCCTGCTCCTTGGAGCTTACATTTTAATTACTTCTATTTAAAAAATACAATTAACGGCTTCCTGTCCACCCTATAGCAGAAGTACTGCTACAGGGAGGCATGAGCAGGGGCGGACTGACAACTCATGGGGCCCCCGGGCAATAGGGGATCATGGGGCCCCTGTGTCCTTGCCCAAACTCAAAAAAGCCTATGAAAAAATTACCAGGGGCATCTCATGGGGCCCCCTACTGACCCCGGGCCCTCGGGCAGTGCCCGAGTTTCCAAATGGTCAGTCCGCCCCTGAGCACAAGTGTGCAATATCATGTATATATACATGATTTTGCATTTCCAGGTAGAGGACGCACAAGAGGCGTGCACGCACCCTACCCACGCGGTCGTGGCTGTCAACCACCGGGTCCCAGCCAGTGATTACTCGCTGGCACCCGGTGATTGCCTAGCATCTCCAATGGAGGGGGGAAGACCGGTTTGTAAACAAAACAGTTCTCTCCCCTGTCAGCTGCTGCACACTGCTTTGTCGGTCTTTTTTTTTATAGCACAAAAAAATTAAAAACCGCACAGGTCATCATATACCAAAGAAAGAAAGCTCTATTCATGGGGAAAAAAGGGCGTAAATTTAATTTGGGTGCAGCGTTGCATGACCGCGCAATTGTCAGTTAAAGTAACGCAGCGCTGTATCGCAAAAAATAGCCTGGTCAGGAAGGGGGGTAAATCCTCAGGAGGGCAAGTGGTTAATGAATAAGTAGATGCAGGGCTCTTGCAGACTCTGTGTGTAATGTAAGCTGTCTACTCGTACCTCCTATGAACAGTCGTTTACACACTGGCAGGAAGCCTTAATGAACCACCACAGAGCTCACAGTATGGCTGGATCTAGGGGGGTGCTGGGGAGGGCTACACCCCCCCCCCCATTTCCACTGTGTCCCTCCCAGGCCAGCCACCCGATGGATGTTTTGCCTGGCTACTTCCCTCCAGCCCCTCACTCAGTGCTGGTAAATGCCTACAAGGAAGGGCAGCCTGGAACAGTGAAAGCCCAGAAAGGAGAAGTGGCAGAGAGGAGAGAGGCTGGAGCTGGTGCCGTGCTTTCCCCTCCTATCAGAACAGCATTCTTTTACGCGGCACATAGGAACCAGGTAATCAAACCGTGTGTGCAGCCCAATGGAAGAGCGATTCTGTGTTATCTGCCACATAAAGGAATGCTACTCTGATAGGAGGGAAAAGCACAGCACAACCCACACCTGCTCCTGGCCCTGTAGCAGTTTCCCCTCTGTAAGGCGAGGGGGGGAGCTTACAGGCAAATTGCACACAATGTGGGGGAATGATATACAATAAAAGGGGAGGGGGGAGAGATCAATCATTTGTGCAGGAGGGGGGTGGGGGCTATTTGTGCTGGGAAGGATAACGGGGGGGGGGGGATTTGTGCTTGGAAGGGGGAACTGGAGGGATTTAGGAATGTGTGCTAGGAGGAGTAATGGGGGGGTGATATGTGCTAGAAGGGGGATTTGGGGAGAATAGAGCCAGGAGGTGGGATATGTTGGGAATGTTTGTACTGGGAGATTGTGCTAAGAGGAGTGATTGGGGGGGGGATTTGTGCTAGGAGGGGGGATTTGGGTAGGGTGGGAGGATTTGTCCTGGGAAGGGTAATTTGGAGGGGATTGTGCTAAGAGGAGGGATTGAGGGGGATTTGTTCTGGGGGCTAATTGGGGTGGAGTTGTGCCAGGAGGGGGTGGGGGATTTGGGCTAATAGGGGGACAGGGATGGAAGATCACATGTGCTAGGATGGGGGTTTGGGGGGAATTAAGCCAGGAGGGGGGATTGGGAGGAATATTTGAGCTGGGGGGTTTGTACTAAGAGGAGATGGGGGGGGGGTGTGCTGGGGAGGATTGGGAAGATTTGGATAGGGAGAGAGGATTTGTCCTGGGAAGGGTAATTTGGAGGGGTTGTGCTAGTGGGAGGGATTGGGAGGGAATTTGTTCTGGGGGATAATTTGGGGAGGGGTTGTGCCAGCAGGGGGTAGGGGATTTGAGCTAATAGGGGGACAAGGAGGGAAGATCATATGTGCTAGGATAGGGGTTTGGGGGGAATTAAGCCAGGAGGGGGATTGGGAGGAATATTTGTGATGGGGGGTTTGTACTAAGGGGGGATGGTGGGGGATTTGTGCTGGGGGGGGGATTGGGAAGATTTGGATAGGGAGAGAGGATTTGTCCTGGGAAGGGTAATTTGAAGGGGTTATGCTATGGGGAGGGATTGGAGAGAATTTGTTCTCGGATGGGGAGATTAGAGGGAGTGGATTTATGCTGTGAGGGGGGATTGGGGAGGGGGTATTTTGTGCCAGGTGGGGGTGAGAGAATTTGGGCTAATAGGGGAGACTAGGAGAGAATGTCCAAGGAGGGGAGATTGGGGGGGATTTATGATAAGAGGGGGGGATTTGGGAGAGAGGATTTGTATTAGGATGGGAAATTTGAGAAGAAAGAAAATGTGTGCTAGGAGGGGTGGTTTTTTTTTTGGGTGATGGAGATTTGTGTTAAGAGGGGGGAATTGGTGGGGGATTTCAGCTGGGAGGCGGGATTGGGGCAAAGATTTGTATTGGGAGGGTGGATTTGAATCTGGGAAAATTTTTGCATTTTTGGGGGGAAGAATTTCAGCTTGCAGATCGAATTTATGCTTGAGGGGTGAGTGTGCTAATTAGTGCAGTCTTTCTTTTTTTATGGGGAGGGATTTATGCTGTGACAGGATAAATTATAGTTCTTCTCTCTCAAGGTAACCTTAGCCTACAGCCAAGCAAGAGGTTTATTCACATTTACCCTATTACTCATCAAACTTCTTTTATATTATCAATTCACAAACCAATCTCAATCTCTCACACTCACAAAAAAACCGCTACATCACATCTCAGGTGACTTATTTCAATGCTGTCTGCTTTGGGTATTTTTCCTCCACCTAACTGGCTTTACCTTGTCTTGTTGGGGAGGGAGCTATGCCAATGATCAGCTATTTATAAGCTAATTTTACATTAACAAGTATGTCTAACTGGTATCGATCTATCCAATATCTAACAGACATAGACAATCATTATTAATGTTTCCCTTAATTTTGTTAAGCTATGGGCAAACTGTTGACACTATACACTCACTGGCCACTTTATTAGGTACACCTTGTAGTAGTAGTGGGGTGGAACCCCCTTTTGTCTTAAGAACTGCTTTACTTCTTCGTGGCATAGATTCAACAGGGTGTTGGAATTATTATAAACATTATCCTGCTAGAAGTAGCCATCAGAAGATAGGAAAACTGTAGTCATATAGGGATGGCCATTCTCCTCTGACAGGGGTCAGGGTAAGTATGTAACAGAGTGCAGAGGTCAGTAATATGTAATGGAGGGGTTAGTAGCATGTTTCAGGAGCCCAGCCCCCCAGTCAGCACATATCAGTGCTCAAGCCCCCTAGTCACTGAATCTCAAGGCCCATCCCCTCCAAGTTAGTGCATCTCAGAGCTCAGCACCTCAGTTAGTACATTACATTGCCTTATAGACCTGATTCTTCCTGTTCCCTCCAAGGCACCTAGACAAGGAAACACCAAACTGAAACCAGAAATAACAAAATCTTCATTGCTTCCAGCTTCATTCATCACAGAGGAGAGGGAGGAACAAATGTATTTCCCTCTCCTCTGTAGGCTGCTGCAGCCATGATCCTGGTATAATTGCTTCCCCATGAGGCCGTGTATATGGCCTGTGGGCTGGAAGTGGTTTAAAAAAAACCTTTGAAGTGCTTTAAAATGCCATTTGTTAAATCATTGAATGTACTAAGAATGTTAATTATAAGTTTTATCAAAAATCTTCTTGTGTATGGACAGTTTAAGTGTGTTGGACATTTAATAGTTAAACGTTGCTTAGGTTTTTATTAAAATCTGAAGTTAAATTTAGGACTAAGTTATTTAAACCCAACAAGGTCACAGTCTCTCAAAAACTCTGCATTTTTATTTATCATTTGGGTACATAATTGTGGTATAGTGGGTGGTTATGGTGTATACAATCTCATACTTATTATACAGGATTTATATAGCACCAACAGTTTGCTCAGCACTTTACAATATACTTACTTGGTGTTTTTTATGTCTACTCGGAGTTCTATCTTATTATGATATATGTAACCTTCAGTGCCATATATTAGCTCTAAAATATTTTCTTACACCACTGAGGGGGATATAGGGTAGAGTAGTGCTAGAGCTCCCCCTTATGAATTAAGTACACATTGCAGCCTAATATACATTACTAAAGGGCTGCAATCTGGGATTCTTCTAAACCTTTGTTTTACAGGAAAGCTTTGCTAAGGTAAAAATACAATCTGCCTTTCTGACTAGTTTCAGGTTGGTATTCTGACTTTCTTACTTCAATACTGTGAGTCATAGACCTGGAATAAGCATGCAGATAATGACTTATGACTTTAACTTTCCTGAACTGCATACCGGTTCCAGGTCGGTGACTCAAAAAGTAAAATTGTGAAAATTGTATAATACTGTGTGAAACATATTATGTGTTATTCATGTCAATATGATTGATAGACACTAAAAAAAGAAAGTTCATCCTCTACATTGCTTCACTACTTACAGCAGTGCAATAATTCTTGTTTTGGCAGAAGACCACTGAATTGAATGTGTACTTAATACATTAGTGCAAATGTAATGAAAATGTACAAAGTGCAGTTTGTAATTTTTATTGTATTTGCAACTTTAGCTGGCTCTTTCTTACTAAATAACACAATAGATCCAGCAAACAAATGTTAAGTATTTGCGAATTCATGGCTATATTAGATATTACAGGGGCACAAAAACAAATTAAAATAGTACTGGGTATCTGGGATACTTGTTCTGCATGTCTTATCTGATGCCCTTGGTGCTGTGGCTGCTGTTTGTCATGTTTGCTACGTCTCTGTTGTTGCCAGCAGAACAGTTGTGTACAGGCAGCAGCAGGGACATAAAATTTAACACCCCGGTCACATCAAAGCTGATTTTGAAATCGTGCGACTTACAGTGAAGTTGCACGATTTCAAAATCGGGTGACCTGCCGATTTCCTTGCGATTTGCAAGACATCTGACACAGATGTCAATGCAAATCGCAACAAAAGTAGTACATGCATTGGTGCGGCTCGGACCAATAGCGGACAATAAGCTGCGACTTGGCATATGATTTGCAAGTCGCCTGGCATGCAAATCGCATGCCAAATCACACCCAATGTGACTGGGGACCAAAGGTTTCATGCCTACTGCAGGGTAGCTGACCTATTCATTACAGCAGCCAGCACTGAGCTGTGCATGGAATAGTATTTCAATGGGTATGGGTGAGCTGTGGATGAGGGGTTCAGGTGACCTGTGGGAAAGAAGCGTAGGTACACTGTAGACAAGGAATTCATGGTTGCAAGTATTCTATGGATGAGGACTGCAGGAACAAGCTGTGGAGGAGTGCAGAGGCGAGCTGTGCAAGAGTGGAGAAATAGTGAGCGAGTATGTAAACGTATGGTATTTCATACTGAGTGCAGTGGTCATGGGTATGTATTGTACAGTCCAGCTTAAAGAGTTCAGTGGTCATGATTATATAGTGTATAGCCCAGCATACAGTGTGAAGGGGTCAGGCGTATGCAATATACTGCATTGCATACAGAATGCAGTAATAAGATTTATGTAATGTGCAATGAATATTTGATGCTTTGTATGTAGTGCTGTATGGCACACACCATTTACTGTTGTATGTTACATACTTATGGCCACTGTGCATACTGGCCTGTATGTGACATATTCCTAACCCCTGCAGTATTCATTCTATATTCTATTTACATACTCCTGACCAAAGTGTTTATATTGTTGCTGGTTACTAAGTAGATACTATTTTAATTAAATCATTTTTTAAGGTAAGCTCAGACAAAGTATTAGCTCCATATCTATATTATGTGCATAGAAAAGAATAAATAATGGAAGAGTTCCAGTTTTCAAAAATGATGTGTCTGTGAAACTCTCATTGGTGGAACAGTAATTCATCGTATTTTGTTGATATAAGGATTGTGGCAAATGTGTGTTGTGCATACAGTGAGTTAGCTTGGATTATATTAACTACCTACTGACCACTCACAGTAAATATACTGCGAGCTGACGGCAGGTGCAGGCACGATCACGTACATGTACGTGATAGGCCTTCTTGCTGGCCCCCTGCCAACTCATGCTGTGATTGGACACAGCATGAGTTTGACAGCTGATTTCAGACAATGATTATGAACTCTGAACTATGTCCAATCATACACAGAGTTCTATGTTTTACAAAAACACACAACTCTGTGTACAGGGAACAGCAATATGGCTCTTACTTCTACCTGCTAGGCAGGGAGAAAAAACAGCCAGATAGTGCAGTAAAAGCAGCACACATTGCACACAATTGTTAGACATACAGTTAACCCTTTGATTGCCCCTAGATGTTAACCCCTCCCAGCCAGTGTCATTATTACAGTGACAGTGTACAGTATTAGCACTGATCACTGTTAGTGGCACAATTGATGTCAGTGTCAGTCAGTGTTCCTCTTAGCCAGTGTCAGCTAGCACCAGATTACCTGCCGCACTATCTGTCCCACTATAAGTCACTGATCACCGCCATTACTAGTATAGCATCATAGCTGCGTAAATTCCAGTATATATACACCTTAGTTTGTAGATGCTATAACATTTTCACAAACCAATTAATATACACTTATTAGGATTTTTTAAGGACATGTAGCAGAATACATTTTGGGATAAATTCATGAAAAAATTTGATTTTTTAAAATTTTTTATTGGATATACTTTATAACAGTAGAAAATTAAAGTAGAAAATATTGTTTTTTTCCAAATGTTTCTGTCTTTTTTCATTTATATAATAAAACAAAAAATCCAGTGGTGATCAAATACCACCAAAAGAAAGCTCTATTTGTGCGAAATAATTATATAAATTTTGTTTTCATACAGTGTTGCATGACTGCACAATTGCCAGTTAAATTAGCACAGTTCTGAAAAACAAAAAAATGTGATGAAAGGGGTGAAACTACACTGCTTTAAGGTCCTCATTCTGTCAGCACATTATGGCCACACTCACCATTCACCACAGCTTGCAGCATGTCATTGTCCTTCTTGGACCACCACACCCAAATGTTTTTAATAGATTTTATATTATCATATTGCATGATACATAATTGGTACAAAGCACATAGTAAAAAAGTTACACAAATATACAAATTTCAATATGACAAAATTAAAACACATACCAGCTGCAATTGTATAGACTGATGCATTAAATGGTGAGGGGGCAAAATGCTACCAATGTTTTGAGTATGGACAATTTATTTATTAACATATTTCATACTTTTTAAATGTAAAAAGGAGCCAACCAAATGTGAATATGGGCTACATTAATGTCCAAAAAAAAGTGTAAATGTGTTCTGACTTCCCTTGCTCATCCATCACTTCTATTAAATGCATCAGTTCACTGCACATAAAACTTGCCAAACCGTGTTCACAGGGACCCCTCAAGAACCATATAAAACCCCACCGCCTGGTGAGATCTGCTATTATAATGATGTTTCTCCTGTATCCCTCTCTGCTTTCTTCTTCTGTAGACTCTGGATGTTTTCCATCATATTCTGTATCTGTTGACATTGATGCTGTGATATCAGTGCAACCTGAGATTCCAGCCTGTGCTGCTGCTCCTGGTATTTCCTGCATGCATTCTTGTATGTGAGGAAAAGATTTCTGTAACCATAAAACACATAAAAGTACACACACACATATTAGTACACGTACACAGAATATAACTGGAAACTAACATTTATAGGTAAAGTTGATCCAGGGAATATCCGATTGCCTCTCGGGGGATCAGGAAGGAATTTTTTTCCCCTGCAGGAGCAAATTGGATCATGCTTTGCTGGGTTTTTTTTCCTTCCTCTGGATCAACTGTGGGTGTAGGATTATAACTTTTTTTTTTAATGGTTGAACTGTATAAAATGTTGTCTTTTTTCAGCCAGACTAGCTATATGTATCTATCCCACACCCAGCTAACACACTCATTATGACACATACCTGTCCTGTTTTCATAACATCAAAGTCAGATAGGCAGATATTTTTTAAAGGGTCAGTCCACTAAAAGTTTTGTTTTTGGTAGAATCTGAAGAGTAAAACACATTTTTGTTCTTTTTGAATGGGGTCCTCTACCTACTGTATATCAAAAGACTTTGCCACACAGTCATGTTCTCTATTTTCCAGTGCTACTCTACACGTTCTCTTCCATAGTCCAGTGCTGGTCCTCTTCCAAGCTAAGTGGTGCCCAGCAACATTCAACATATAACTCTTGAGCCCGAGGTGTCAAGGATACACCTCTTGACTTGGTGGAATTGAGAGGAAGAGATAAACTGGCTTATGGTGGCAGACCATGACTCGGATTTCTAGCTGAGATTGGAGTATCCTTTTTCAAAAGTTACCTCTGCGGTCTCTATCATCATATCTATCAGCGTGACATACTATATCTCATCCAACAGATATTTTGAGTTTATATGGGATTAGGAAATAGTCAGCTTAATGTTAAAAACCAGTGTGGCGATGTCCCCTATTTTAGTATACTTCGTCTCTTGCTGTGAAGGACTGTGTTGGGTCTTGAGGTTTGCCAGGCCATGCCTCCCATTTGGTGTCTCGTATTTGCCTCCCCACAGTGTGGGAGGATGTGACTACCTTCCTATGAGCGATCTGTGTTTTTATAAAAAACATACAAGGCATCTGTCATATGTGAACATAAAGTCCTGAAGAAGCGGCATTGGCTGCAAACTGTGTAACTGTATAGCCTATGACAGTATCCATTGAATGTTTATGGAACTTTTTTTGTAATAAAGTGTTATTGTATGTAATTTATGTTTGGATGGTTTTATGATACTTTTAGAATAAACTATGGTACTTTTAACTTGGTTGTGATATATATAAATACTGGTGGGTCATCCTTGAACACCCTTTACAACCTCTTTTGTACTTTCAAGAATACACCTCTTGGCTGTGTGTCTTCAAGCCGGCCTGGGCTCACAAGAGAATCCTGCAGGGAATGGCACTCTAGGAACTAAGGTGTCCGTTTATGACACACAGAATAGCTGAGATTCAGAGGATCTCAGCTATTCTCTGGTCATTCACAGTTTATGACACCCAGGAGAATATGTTCAGCACTTCTCTGGAGATCTGTGTTCTCCCTCCAGATTCTCCAGCCCAGAGCTGGAGAATCGGAGGGACCGAAAACTAAGCAGAGATAATTTACCTCTGCTTAGTAAACTGATCTTTTACTATAATCTCGAGAGATTATAGTAAAATCAGCCGTTTTCCAGCGCATAAATGAGAACATGTAAATACTGTATAAAGTTTGAATTATGCCAGTTTGGCTGTAAAAGTGGAATAATATTTTAAGTCATTATGACATGTGAAATTACATTGATGCAGTGCCATTGAAACGTGCATCTGTCCTATGTTTACTTTGCTGTTAATACCTGTGAGCGTTAAAGAAGTCTTTGATTGTCTGTGCAGACTGCATATTCTGACCATGGACTTTACCGGCTAAATTGTCCAGTTCTGACATCAGATTTTCAACTCGTTCTTTTATTCCACTGTTTCTGAAATCACAAAATAGGCAAAGAGAATCTGTGACATACTTTTTACCCATCATAAATATTAGTACAGTCATCTCATAAAATCCTAATTACAAAATGTCACAGTGTTTTAAACCAGGTTAGAACCAGTAAAATAAGAAAATAGTTTTAATAGCATGCACTGCCCTATTATAGATATAAGAAAAATTATAAGCACTTTTTCCCCCTTTTTTATAGGTGATCACATTCCTTCTGTTCTCAGCTGCATAAGATTTGGGGAAGATGAAACAACAGTACACTGATCTTCCAGGTGAAAGGCTGTGCGGTGGGGGGCTGGGTCAGGACAAGTCTGCTCATTGGAAGAGAGCACAATGAGTTCTCAGCACAGCTAGAGAACTGACCACGGTGTGTTCTGCTTAGTGTGGTCAGTTTTTCTTAGGAAAGCAGGAGGACTGGCAGGAACACTAGGGATTTTGCACAGATGAAGCAATGCAAAGAGAACAGGATACTTTTTCATACAAGTAAATGATACAACAGGCACATATCAGGGATATAAAATGTTGGGTATACATATTCTTTAATGATGTTCTGCAAGGTTTCCCTCCCAGGTCTCTCTGCCATCCAAAAAAGGCCACATAGCTATTCCATTATAAATGTTAAGCAAAAGAAGAAAAATCTTAGTATTATTGACAATTGACCATGCAATTCAGCATTATGTAAAAGGTTTGCATTTGCACCACTCATCACCCAGCATTGGATCCAGGGGCGGACTGACAACTCATGGGGCCCGGGCAATAGGGGATCATGGGGCCCCTGTGTCCTTGCCCAAACTCAAAAAAGCCTATGAAAAAGATACCAGGGGCATCTCATGGGGCCCCCTACTGACCCCGGGCCCTCGGGCAGTGCCCGAGTTTCCAAATGGTCAGTCCGCCCCTGATTGGATCCCACCCTGGCAGTGTGATGGCATCACCAACCTCCTCCCATTTTATGTGTTTCCTCTGAATCAACTTCCTCAGGACTGATCTTATGATAAAACCAGCTGGTTTTCTCCTTCATTCTGTCTTTAAACATACTGTATCATTACCTTTTTTTACTTAGTCTCTAGTTATTCCTATTTAGCCATCCAATGTCACTACCACAAAGTTGCCTATATACAAAACTTCTAGCAATATAATATTCTGGCAATTCCAAAGCATTTTAAAATAAATATAACAAATATATCCCCACAAAGGTCATACAATACGTATTCTAATAGAATAGCACTAGTAGGACCTTTGTGGAGATATTTTTGTTACATTTCATTTTATTATATGCTGTGGTATTGTCGAAATATTATGTTGCTAAATAATTGCCTTGTTTTGCTAATAGACATCTCTATAATTGAAACATGTAATGTCTAAGATAGGAAAGCTAGTGATAGGTAGGTGGTAGGATTTAATCCTTGGCAAAGGAAGGGCAGGAAAGACAATTTTAGCATAAAATGGTAGCAGAAGTTATGATGCACACTCCTCTCCTGAGGAAGCAAATTCAGACAAAACGCATAGTGTGGAAAGTGGGAGGAGATGGTTGGCATCATCATGTTACCAGAAAGGGATCCACTACTGCCGATGCTGGGTGATGAGCAATGCACATGCAAATGTCGCATTATCAATTGTGAGTGTTTTTATTTTCCAATGGTTTTTATTGAAAAGTTTTTAGAATACAAATAGCATCAAAAACAAATGCCATGATATAATACAAAAATAAGACTCAATACTTGTAGCCACATAAAGCGCCTTTAAAAAAAATTAGGAAAAATATGACAAATGTTGTAGAACCAGAACAAATGGGTTCACCCAACCACACTACACAGAGGAGTGAAAACAGACCTATTAAAGTAAGAACAGAACAAAAAAGAAATAAGAGAAGAGAAAGAAGAAGAAACAAAAGAAGAAGAAAAAGAGAGTCACTGCGAGAAGGCTCAAGGTACAGAGATGTATTGAATCCATGGGTCCCACGTTTTGTTGAATTTAGTAGTATTGTGTAAAATACAAGTAAATTTGTCATTGATCATGATCCAGTTCAATTTAGTTTTAACATATTCTAGAGGGATAAGCAAACTCTGCCAACATATAGGTAAGTAGCTTAAGGGAGTTTTTAGGGTTTGTAGTGGGATATTTATGGAAGAGGGCTGTCTCCGGAGTTCTACGTATATTCACGCCCGTCACCGTATAACTAAAATTAAATATGCGGATCCAAAATCTAACTACTGTTGGGCATTGTGAGTGTTTTTAACAGTTTTTTGTTTTGTCTAACATATATGAGATTGAATGCATGTGCTTTTGACTATGCTTATAAAGAATTTTAGAAGTGCTCGATAAAAGTTGGTGAGCAGGCATGCCTAAGGGGAAGCACTTTGACTGCACATCAAAGAGTTTATTTCTGAGCACTGAAAAGCACTGGGGATACTTTTTGTATTTCTTTATGTTGCTGGAAGGTCAATTATTTTTTAATTTTGAACTGCAATAGGAGACTTCAATAGGATAAATAATTAACTGATCTATAAACTATTGAAGAGTTGGTTTATGTATTCATATGTACATTTTTGTGTATATAAGTCATAGTTTGAGAAAAGCACTTAATTCATTTTAGGGAATGCAAATAGTACAATGTACTTTTCAAAAAAAAAATTGCATACATACTGTTTTAATGACTCTAGTAGCTGTTGTATAACAGGTGAAGATGGCAATTTCTTGCTGTGATATTGCAAAATTCTTCCACGACCTGTGTGCTTCTTCTGCAGCAAAGACAAATAATCTTTCATTTACTGCTGATAAACAGAACATATTCATGTCTTGATTTACAGTATATTAATGCATTTTGGTGAAACTTTACTCTCCTAATCATTTACTATCATGAGAGAAGTATTGGGGCTGTCATTGCATGTCCAGATCCAGTGATATCCCTCCCTTGTATAGGAGCTGGAAAGAGAAGGAGCAATTCTGCCCCAAAAGGCAGTGAGTAGGGCAAAGGGGGAACAAAGATGAGCTTCACCGATTTCCAGAATTCCTGTAAGCATAGACATCTCCAAAATATATGCATGACTGTGATCTTGTAGGCAAATAATATGATATGATTTGTGTTCTTGTGAGAAAGGGTGCCCCAGAACTCTCTACTACCTTTGAATGTATAAAAGGGGAATTGCCCTCTATATCAAGCAAAATAAAATGTGCAAGTGTGAGTGCATGTTGTAAAGGGAAGGAATATAGACATAACATTTTAAACAGCGAGAGGAAAAAAACAGAATCCTGCTTCAGGATAGTGTGGATGTAATATAAGAGTTATAGAATATGCCATGAGTCAACTTCCATACTGAGTGTTGAGGTGAATTAAGCCGGCCATAGATGGTGAGATTTTGCACAGTGCTTTACAAATGTTATGCAAATGATTCACCGATATTCTACTGGAGAGAGCCAGGGTACATTTTTGCTAATTTGATTCACTAAGAAATCTTCATTTTTTCAGTTTTTAGGCATTTATAAGTCATATATTTGGATTTTCCCATTTAAAATACAGTGATAGTATTTAATGATCAAAATTTAAATGCAGTATTAGGGAAGTTATAAATACAAGATCTATTGATTGTAGGTAAGAAATAGATTTCCCTGTTACTGCTGTAGTATTCAGCAATTATCACGTATGGGCAGACTGATTGTACCCAAATCAATCCATCAATCAACTTGGGTGCAACCAGCATGTCGCATTTCTACCATGTGATTATTGCTAGCGGCTGTAGCCGCTAGCAATAGTCACTGTGTTCTCCTGGCAGGGACAGCTCCCCGTACCCCCCGCCAGGAGAACACAGTAGCTCAGCGGGAGGGATTCCTCCATCAATACTGACTGTGTGAATGGGGTATATGAGCAATTTTCAGGTTACAAGAAAGAAAATCGCATCATCTATTGCTTGCCTTACTCTGGAGATTTAAATCTGTTATCATTTGAAAAATGCAGGCGTATGAAGGCATCCCCTTAGGCAAGATTAAGAAACAGAGCCTCTGAAAGCTAAATTTAGAGGAAGGTCTTCTTAGAATCTTGGGAAGTTATGAATCCGGTGTTTAATTCCTGTTTTTTTCTGAGCCCTAATAAAATAGTGTAGAGCAGAAATTCAAAAGGCATTTGGGAGGAAAGGAAATAGGAAGAGTTTTTAATAAATATAGCAGTCTTGGGATAATAATGAATGTTATTCTTATTGTGGTCACTTTTGTGCCATCTACTAAGCTATTTTTTATGCATTTGCAAGAGTGGTTTGATGTTTAAGTCAAAGATCTTATTAAAATCAGGAGCTGTTGATGCCTAGGTAGCTAATGTGGGTATGGCAAGTTATCCTTAATCCTTTGTATAGTTTTATCTGTCTTCAGGACACCAATTGCTTTAGGTTTAGTATAATTTATTTTATAATTGGAAAGTAAGCTCAGTTTAGTTTGGATTAATTTGAGTTTAGGATGATACCATTTATTTGTTAATGAAATAGAATGTGCAGGCTTTCCAAGCATGTTTTCCTCTCTTTCAGGAAATCAGCTAGTAAGATTGAAAGAATTGTCTTGGGGTAAGATAGGTAAAAGAGAAGATCATTGGCATAAGCAGCCACTTTATGATGACGAGATCAAATTGAAAAGCTGTGGATGTACATGGAGTCCCAAATTGTGCATAAGAAAGGTTCCATGGTTATGACAAATATTAGTAGGGGGAATAGTGTGCAGCCCTGCCTGGTGCTGTTCATAATTTCAAATAAGTCAGAAAGGGTATAATTTGTTTTGACAACAGCTGGGGCTATAGAATTGATAGCCTGAATCTATTTACGCATATTATTACCTAGAGCTACAGTATATGAAATATAGATCGTTCAACAGGAGCAGGCTAATTTTGAGCCGATCTGTGTGTAGTTCTTTCTGTTCAACAGAATCTGATCATTAAACTAGCTTCTGTTGGGTGGTCCTGCTGGGAAACCAGTATTCAAACAGCCACTTTTCTGATAGGGGGAAGAGTCCCTGCTGTCAAAAAACAATAGCACAGGCCCTGCTTTCACATTGCTGATTAAAAGAAAAACAACTCACAGTGTGTTACCAGCTTAAGAGGAGATTTCCCTCAAAGGGGATCCAAGGAAAAAATCTCCATAATGAGACACAGTTGGCAAACAAACAGAGGTTGGTTTTAAATCGCCCCTATTCTATCCAAAAAAAAAATGTTTGGGCTTTAGGTGTGCTAAAAATATTATTCAAAGTGTAGAACCGTCTAGACCTTCAAAAGAGCAATGAACCCCAAGTAGGGTCCTCCCAGTGGACATTACATAGGAGTAATGTCCACTGGGAAATTACAGCATGTGTACCTTGCTGTGAAGGCCAGTTATAGACTGGGGCAGAGCCCCATGTGTTCCTTGCTGTGAAGGCCAGTTATAGACTGGGGCAGTGGCCATTTTTTGGACATTACATAGGACAAACCAGAATAGAGAAAATAAGGTTGTGTGCAATTAGTCCATGATAGTATTGTAACATACAACCAATATGTTGACCATGAAGACAAAGTGGAATGATATAGGTTCTTAGAGTCAATCCTTGGGATGGAAGTCCAAGATACTGCAGGGGTATCAGGTTCTGCAAAAGTCAAAAAAAGGTTGACCTTGTGTTTTGCTGCAAATTGTCCTTGTTATGATCCGCCAGGTGGTGCCTCTGGCAGCCCACTTGACAGACCTACCCAAAGCGTGGAGTCTAAGTCCCGGTCTGTGCTTTCACCAGGGCCCCTGATGGTGGGGATGGACTTGAAACAGACCAGGACCAGGTCACGACCTCTGAGCAGGCCCACCAGTGGCAGAGGGAACCTCCGGGGATGTATAGGTACCGGGAGAGCCAGATGTGAGGAGGCCGGCAGGACCTAGCAGGATGGATCACGAGCAGTGGTCCCGTGGGGTAGGCGAGGTACAGAATCGGCAGGCGGAGAATCGGCAGGTCACACGCAGGGTCAGCAGGATATGTCAGTCCGTAGATAGGTCAAACAAGCCGGGAGTCAGGAGGGGAGAAGGCAGAGTAGTCAGGACAATCCAGGTCAAATACAGGAGAAGGCAGCGTAGTCAGGATGATCCGGGTCAAACACAGGAGAAGGCAGCGTAATCAGGGTCAATCAGGGTCAATAACTCAGGTACAGGACTCAGGAACACAGATAGACCTTGCGGCGATAGTGACAGTGCAGGGCATGTTTAAATATTGCGCCCTGCACTGTCATTGGCCGCCCAGGACGCGCCCCCGGGCTGTCATTGGCCGCCCGAGGCACGCCCGCGGCTCCTACTGCGCATGCGTGGCGTCCTGTCATCTGCGGCTCGCTGGGACCTGGTGCTTGTGTCCCGGCGTGAGCAGTCACCAGTGCGCGTGCGCTGGCTGACAGGACGCCGCGCCTCCTGACATTGCCCCCCCCTATGGGCACCCTCCGGGAGCCCCACCAATCTCTCCACCGCGGGTGGCCACGAAAAAATTCCCAGATGAGCCTGGGGGCGTGAACATTCTGGATGGGTTCCCAAGAGTTCTGCTCAGGGAACCCTTCCATTTTATCAGGAACTGCGTCTGGTAAAAAATTGGTAAAAAACGGGGATTGTCCCGTAGCTGAGTGGTTCGAGTTGTTATAGGCAAACTCTGCAGAAGGCAACAGTGTTAGCCAGTCGTCCTGAAGGTAGGAGGTGTAGCATCTTAGGTACTATTCCAGCGTTTGATTGGTCCTTTCCGTTTGCCCGTTGGTCTGTGGGTGGTAAGCGGATGACAGTGACAGCTTGATTCCCAATGCTTCACATAAGGCTTTCCAGAATCTTGATGTGAACTGGACTCCCCGATCCGATACTATGTCTTCGGGAACCCCATGTAGCCTCACTACTTCCTTAATGAATATCCGTGCAGTCTCCGGCGCCGACGGTGTCCTTTCCAGGGGCACGAAATGAGCCATCTTTGAAAAGCGATCCACGATCACCATTATTGCAGTGTAGCCTTGAGATGGTGGGAGTTTGACTACAAAATCCATGGCAATCATTTGCCAGGCCCGTTTGGGTATCGGCAACGGACGCAACAATCCCCAGGCCTTGCTTCTGGAGGGCTTATTCCTTTGGCACGTGGGACAGGTCAGTCCTTGACCATGTTTGGCCACCAGAACGAGCGCTGCAGTAGCTCCTGAGTCTTTGTCACCCCAAAGTGCCCTGCCAATGGATGGTCGTGGCAGTGCCCCAGGACCAAAGTTTGAACTCCTTCTGGCACCACGATCCGATTTTCCTTCCAAAGCAGACCATCGCGGTTCTGGAGGGGCAACCCAGGCGGGACTGGCAGTCCAACGGAAGCGTCCATCAGTCTGGAGCGAAGTTCCGTTTGCAGGGCGAGGAAACTTCCGGACGGTAAAATTGTGTCAGGTAACACTGTATCGTCGGGGTCCTCAAACATGCCGGACAGAGCGTCTGGTTTCGTATTCTTAGACCCAGGTCGGTACGTTATATGAAAAGTAAACCGAGAGAAGAAAAGAGCCCATCTCGCCTGGCGTGGTCTCAGTCGTTTTGCCGTTCTTAAATACTCGAGGTTTTTTGTGATCCGTGAATATTAGGATTGGGTGTGTGGCTCCTTCCAGGAGATACCTCCATTCTTCTAGAGCGGACTTAATGGCCAGGAGTTCCCGATCTCCAATATCATAATTGCGCTCCGCCGGTGTCAACTTCCTGGAGAAGAACGCCACAGGATGCAGTAGCTCCTTGGTACCATTCCTTTGGGAAAGAATCGCTCCTACCGCGTTTTCGGAGGCGTCCACTTCCAAAACGTATGGGAGAGAAGAATCTGGATGGCAGAGAATGGGAGCAGAGGTAAACAATTTCTTGAGCGTGTCGAACGCGGTCTGAGCTTCGGAAGTCCATTTAAAACGGATCCCTTGTTTAGTCAGTTGCGTGATTGGGGAGACCAGCCCTGAGAAGTTCCTGACAAACTTTCTATAAAAATTTGAGAATCTGATGAAACGCTGTACCCCCTTCTTATCGGTGGGTGTTGGCCAATCTAAAATCGCCGTGACTTTCTGGGGATCCATCGCGACCCCCGCGGGAGAGAGGACCAGTCCCAAGAACGTGATTTTACACTGTTCAAAACAGCATTTTTCTGCCTTGGCGTAGAGCCCGTGTTGGCGTAAACGTGCTAAGACCCTTGCCACATGATCCCTATGAGCCTCCAGTGAGGGTGAAAATATCAAGATGTCATCTAGGTAGACAACCACGAAGACATCGAGGAAATCACGAAAAACGTCATTGATAAAGTGTTGGAAGGTGGCCGGTGCGTTACAGAGCCCGAACGGCATCACCAGATATTCGAAATGACCGAATCTCGTACGAAAGGCTGTCTTCCATTCATCCCCCTCCCTGATACGAACAAGGTTATATGCCCCCCGCAGGTCTAATTTAGTAAAAATTGTTGCTGACCCTAATCTCTGGAGGAGCTCGGGAACCAGAGGTAACGGATAGCGATTTTTTACTGTGATCTTATTCAGATCACGGTAGTCTATACAGGGCCGTAACGATTTGTCTTTTTTTTCAACAAAAAACAACCCGGCCTCGGCTGGGGACGTGGACGGGCAAATAAATCCCTTCCGAAGATTGTCATCAATATACTCCCTCAAAACTCCTGATTCTAGTTCAGATAAAGGGAAAATGCGACCAAACGAAATCTCAGACCCGGGTAGGAGGTCTATGGGGCAATCGTATGAACGGTGCGGGGGAAGAATGTCTGCTCCTCGCTTACTGAACACGTCTAGGAAATCGTGGTAGGCCGGAGGGATAACCTGAGAAAGATCCGAATCACCATCCATGCACAGAAGAAACCGGGGGGCCACGGACCCTGGGACGTGGCAGTAACCCCGGCAGTATGGTGACCGAAATTGAACCGTTCCCTTCTCCCAATCAATCTGGGGGTTATGGGCCCGCAGCCAAGGAAGCCCCAGAATGATTGGGAAAAGGGGGGATGCGATGGCATCCAGACGGAGGAACTCCTGATGATGGTCAGCCACCGTGGTAAAAATAGGGGGGAGGGATAACCTGAGAAAGATCCGTATCACCATCCATGCACAGAAGAAACCGGGGGGCCACGGACCCTGGGACGTGGCAGTAACCCCGGCAGTATGGTGACCGAAATTGAACCGTTCCCTTCTCCCAATCAATCTGGGGGTTATGGGCCCGCAGCCAAGGAAGCCCCAGAATGATTGGGAAAAGGGGGGATGCCATGGCATCCAGACGGAGGAACTCCTGATGATGGTCAGCCACCGTGGTAAAAATAGGGGGCGTCTCCTGATCCACCACTCCCGATTTTATGCTAGACCCGTCTGCCAGGAAGATGTTAAACCCCCTTTCTTTGGTCTGGAGGGGGATCTTTTGTCGGTGAGCAAAAGTAAGATCGATAAAACAACTACATGCTCCCGAATCAATGATAGCGGTCACCGACAAGGTTCCTCCGGGGAGCTGTAAAGACACAGGGATTGCCAGGTAACTAGATTGATCACCCCTTTCTGTAGGTAAAGGAAAACAACAGGAAGCAGACTTACTCATTTATGCAGGACAGGAGTGCACCTGGTGACCAGCTTCCCCACAGTACAGACATAGGTTCTGTGATCGTCTCCTCTGACGTTCCTCGGCCGACAAAGTGGAACGGGCCAGTCCCAGTTGCATGGGTTCCGAGGTGTCCCCTGCTTCCGTGCTCCGGGTATGGTTCCCTGGGGTTGGAGCTGCTTCTCTCGGTGGAATCCATGCCACCCTTTGACCCTGGCTGCTCCTTTCCAGGTGACGCTCTCTCAGTCTGCGGTCAATTTGGATGGCTAACTCTATCAGTTTCTCAAGAAAGTCAGGTAGGCCTACTCGTGCTAATTCATCCTTTAGCGACTCAGACAGCCCGATGCGGAACTGGTGACATAGTGCCGCATCGTTCCATCTGGTATCTCCCATCCAACGCCTAAAATCGGACGCATACTCTTCGGCTGCCCGGCGGCCTTGCCGCAGAAAGTATAGGGTAGCCTCTGCGGAAGCAGCCCGCTGGGGGTCGTCATATAGGACAGCCATGGCCTGAAAGAACTCAGTCACAGAATCAAGATGGGGGTTGCGCTTCTCCATCAGACGGTGAGCCCAATCCTGGGGCTCATCCTGGAGGAGAGAGATTATAAACCCCACCTTGACGGTCTCGGCGGTGAACGTGCGGGCCTGCAAGTCAAAAAATAAAGTGCATGCGTTCCGGAAGGCTCGGAAGCGGCTTCGGTCTCCACAGAATCGTTCCGGCAGGGGAACGCGGGGTTCGGGAGCTAGGGGTGCGGCAACTGCTCCGGATGCTGGGGTAGCGGGTAACTCCGCAGTTGCGGGACTTGGAGCAGGAGGAGTCTGGGTGGCTAACATCTCCATGCGTTCCTCAAGACGGGTGCAGCGGCTGTGAAAGTTCTGGACGGCCTGGGTCAGAGTCGCCAGGTGCTGGCATATATCCTCTAGGGACGCCGGTCCTCTTCCTGGCTCTGTCATGGTCGCAAGGTACTGTTATGATCCGCCAGGTGGTGCCTCTGGCAGCCCACTTGACAGACCTACCCAAAGCGTGGAGTCTAAGTCCCGGTCTGTGCTTTCACCAGGGCCCCTGATGGTGGGGATGGACTTGAAACAGACCAGGACCAGGTCACGACCTCTGAGCAGGCCCACCAGTGGCAGAGGGAACCTCCGGGGATGTATAGGTAGCAAGAGAGCCAGATGTGAGGAGGCCGGCAGGACCTAGCAGGATGGATCACGAGCAGTGGTCCCGTGGGGTAGGCGAGGTACAGAATCGGCAGGCGGAGAATCGGCAGGTCACACGCAGGGTCAGCAGGATAAGTCAGTCCGTAGATAGGTCAAACAAGCCGGGAGTCAGGAGGGGAGAAGGCAGAGTAGTCAGGACAATCCGGGTCAAATACAGGAGAAATCAGCGTAGTCAGGACGATCCAGGTCAAACACAGGAGAAGGCAACGTAATCAGGGTCAATCAGGGTCAATAACTCAGGTACAGGACTCAGGAACACAGATAGACCTTGCGGCGATAGTGACAGTGCAGGGCATCTTTAAATATTGCGCCTTGCACTGTCATTGGCCGCCCAGGACGCGCCCCCGGGCTGTCATTGGCCGCCCGAGGCGCGCCCGCGGCTCCTACTGCGCATGCGCGGCGTCCTGTCATCTGCGGCTCGCCGGGACCTGGTGCTTGTGTACCGGCGTGAGCCGTCGCCAGTGCGCGTGCGCCGGCCGACAGGACGCCTCGCTTCCAGACAGTCCTGTTCTGGTTGTGTGTGGGTAAGAAGAAAAACAGGTACATTACCAAAACTAATGTCATCAGATCGCCATAAAGTCAAATCAATGTCAATACAATTAATGGAAGCCTGTAATATCATGGTAGACTATGACTTGCCAAAAGATAAGCGAGAAGAACAGAGTCTGTAAAAAAGTCTTTCCCTTTTTGAGCATAGGGAAGGAATTTGGTCAATTTAACACCCACTCGGTTGCAGCCTCTGGGGGGCCTGGGTGAAGCTTTTGTTGGACATCTGCGGGCAGAATGAGAGCGTCTGCTTTCCCTTTGGGGTGGTGGGGATTTTGCAGAGTACCTTCAATGCAACTTGGAATTGGAAGCAGTTCAGTATTCAAAAACTGATAAGGAGCCCTGCAGGAGCTGTGAGAGTTATTGATATCTAAAAGACAAGTTGTCAATGTGAAATGAGGGGTGGGAGGGGTGACCCCATTTAAAAGACTCTCCTGGTTTTCTTTTCTCTCCAAGAGTGGTAACAGAAAATTAAACATAGATAATGTCCATCTGGAGAGGTCAGGTAGGATGCTTATTTGCACTCTTCCATTTCTAGGATGCTTTCACATTGTTTGCTCTTTTAAAGAGTGTATGTGGCTTGAAGGGGTTTGGAAGTGTCAATTCTCAGGGGGCCTAGAATACGGTGCACTAATTGAATTCTAAGTAAGCTGTAGCATATTTATTAAGAAAGATATACAAAGTGAATATTACCTGAAGATTCTGATTACTATCTTTGACAGATGCTGGTATTCCTCTTATTTTCACATTATTCCATAAGCTGCAGTTATTCAATATCATCAAATGAAATTTAATGCATGGAGAATTGTTGTTTCCAGAGTCGTTGTGTGTACTTTAATTCTGCTAATTGAAGTTTAATTAGTTTAAATAATTGATTAGGAATAGGAAGAGAGAAGGTATACTGACTAAAAAAAAGAAGGAAGATATTTGGTACCTCAAGCCCCTAAGAGGCCCACTATATATTATCTCATCAAAATAAGAATAAGATACAACCTTCAGGTAGTCCCATAATATGTGGGATAGGCTCCTTGACATCTAGGTTGAGGGATAAATCAATATATATACTGTATTTGCAGCCCTTGCTGATGAATACATGTTCCTTTTTTAAAGATTGCACGCACCTGATTGCCTTGTTGAAAGAAGTCTCACATAATAATGAATATATTTTTGCCACCATCAATTCAAATTCACTATACACAAATATCAAACAGTGATGGTTTGGATGCAGTAAAATATGCATTCAAGAGGGAGTCAGGAGAGGAGGAAAAGCAGACTGATTTTATATAAGCAATGTTTGGGGTTTGCGATAGAAAGGAATTATTTTTGGTATATGAATGAATATTTCCTACAGGTTAAAGGATTTGCCACAGGAGCTAAGTATGCTCCCAGTGTGGCTAACCTTTCTATGTCAAAATGACTGAAGGAGCTTGTATACAGATGTTGTAGAGGACATCCAGTTTAATGAAGACTAAGCCACTGATTCAGGAATGGGATACAGTCACTGTGCATAGACCTTGAAATTATTTGATTGTCAGGTTGTTTGTTCAATAAAATGCTCAGGGAATCAGCCTGGGGCTGAGAATAGGGTTTGAACTTTTCTCCTCCAGGGAACAGAGATGAAAGACTACTGTAACAGTAAGGGAAAGACTGGGAGAAGATCCAAGAAACATGGCCTTACTCTGCCATTAACAAGCCACGTCCCGTAAACAATCTCTATCTTGTTTTTAAAAACAAAGTACATCCAGTTATACTTATCTTAATCCATGGTCCAACGATCTTCCAAACCCCCTTCTACATTCCAGTAACAAAGCTGTCTACTAAAATCATTCTGCTTGCTATTCTCTTAGGCTGCAATCACACAGATGTTTGTATTTGACAGTATCCAAAGACCAGTAAGCTGCACTTGAAAAAGTTAAAATATTTCCTGCAGATAGTTACGTGCAGATAGCTGCTTTTAGCTCCATCAGCGTTATCAGGCATTTTTTTCCCCAATATCCCATTCTTGGAGGATGTTATACATCAGGAACCTCCTCTTCCTCTTAGTGAGTACTTTTCTGGGCAATGAGATAGAGCTGTGTAATTGAGCTGGAGTACAGAAAAGGGGAAGTGTGTCCTTTTCTGCAGTTAACCGCACTCAAAGCTTGTTTAGCTGCAGATAGTCAACACTGGATGTGCAAAGGGGGAGAAAAAACTTTCCATTTGCACATTATTGGATGACTAACAAGAACACAGCTTCACCTTATTCACTAAGCACAGTAATCATTTACTTTCAAATGTGAAGGTACATTTTCCAAAGTGAACAGTCTCTATTCCTTTATTACAAGGGTCTCCCACTTTTCGAACTGTAGCCAGTGGAAGTACAAAATGCTCTGGCATCTGTGGGAGTAAATGCTGCCATAGGCTTGGTGGTCAGTGGAAGTAAAAAAATTACATCACTGGTGTCAGTGGGCGGTGTCCCGAGAAGAGGAGGATCCGGGCTGCTCTGTGCAAAACCATTACACACAGCAAGTAAGTATAGACATGTTTGTTATTTAGAAAAAAAAAAAAAGCCTTTAGAATCACTTAAATTCTCCATCTCTGGTGTCAGTGGGAGGGATAGTACCCCATTGTTGGTGTCAGTGGGAGGAATAATACATTGTATCAGTGAAAGGAATAGTCACTTAAGGGCCAGAAAAGGGCGAGCAAAGGGCCACATCTGGACTGCAGGCCACAGTTTGGAAGCCCCTGTTTTAGTGAATCAGCCTCAGGGAGCTTATTATATTTGTAGCACTCCAGAGAACTACTGTTTGGCTAAATCTAGTTTTTGGCCTCCCTATAACCAGAGAGAGCAATATTTGCTTAGTTAGGTCAGCTCTGGGCTCTATAGGTGTGGGCTCAGTTACTTGCCCTGTCTCTCAGGGGATCCTGGGACACAGTGGGTGGGAGAATCATGACCCCAGCCTGCATGTTAATATCTCCCTAGCCAATCCCTGGTCAGTATGGCAGGTGACCAGCGGGGGGCTGAAAGAGGAATAGGCCAGAGTCCAGAGCAGAAGCAGCTCTTGTTCCTGTGGGAGAAAAACCCAGCCTGAGGGCTGTGGCATCCCCAGGAAATCTGCGTGGAACTGCCAGTACTTTGTGGGGTCCCAGCTACAGTCTGCCTGGGGGACCCCTGTCCAATTCTCCTGGAGCATTCTCCGAAAGCCTCCCAAAGATCCAGGACACAAGTTGTATTACAAGTACTGAAGTTGACTGACCTTGCACATGGCTGCCTGAAAATCAGAAAACAGTGAGCACCAGCCTTTTGAATCCAAGGACTTTCTTTAGCACTCCTGGGAGAACACTAGCTACTACTACATTCAGAACTGCATTCCTGTTTTGGGATTTGCGTTTGTTGCTGTTCATCTAGACACCTCAAAGGGGGAGCCTTCACCCTGAAGTCTTAGTGCAGAGATAGTGTCTTCATTTTCAAGTCTGCAGGTACTGGAGTATCCCTAGACTCACCCTCACCAAGTTCTACCTAAAAATTAAAAAATCAAAAAAAGAGCTGCACAGCCTGTTTACTGACTCGTGTGTGGGAAATGTTATTTGTCTGGCTGTTATGTGCCTATAAAGGAATGGAACTGGGATCAAATTTTCAGACCAAACCCTTCTGTGGGCTTCATATTCATTATTGCGTACAGTCAGGTCCATAAATATTGGGACATCGACACAATTCAACACAATTCTAACATTTTTGGCTCTATACATCACCACAATGGATTTGAAATGAAACGAACAAGATGTGCTTTAACTGCAGACTGTCAGCTTTAATTTCAGGGTATTTACATCCAAATCAGGTGAACGGTGTAGGAATTACAACAGTTTGCATATGTGCCTCCCACTTGTTAAGGGACCAAAAGTAATGGGACAATTGGCTTCTCAGCTGTTCCATGGCCAGGTGTGTGTTATTCCCTCATTATCCCAATTACAATGAGCAGATAAAAGGGCCAGAGTTCATTTGAAGTGTGCTATTTGCATTTGGAATCTGTTGCTGTCAACTCTCAAGATGAGATCCAAAGAACCGTCGCTATCAGTGAAGCAAGCCATCATTAGGCTAAAAAAACAAAACAAACCCATCAGAGAGATAGCAAAAACATTAGGCGTGGCCAAAACAACTGTTTGGAACATGCTTAAAAAGTAGGAACGCACCGGTGAGCTCAGCAACACCAAAAGACCCGGAAGACCACGGAAAACAACTGTGGTGGATGACCGAAGAATTCTTTCCCTGGTGAAGAAAACACCCTTTACAACAGTTGGCCAGATCAAGAACACTCTCCAGGAGGTAGGTGTATGTGTGTCAAAGTCAACAATCAAGAGAAGACTTCACCAGAGTGAATACAGAGGGTTTACCACAAGATGTAAATCATTGGTGAGCCTCAAAAACAGGAAGGCCAGATTAGAGTTTGCCAAACGACATCTAAAAAAGCCTTCTGGAACAGTTCCAGAAGCAGTTCTGGAACAACATCCTATGGACAGATGAGACCAAGAAGGAAAGGAACTGCTCATGATCCTAAGCATACCACCTCATCAGTGAAGCATTGTGGTGGTATGCTCATGGTGTGGGCATGTATGGCTGCCAATGGAACTGGTTCTCTTGCATATATTGATGATGTGACTGCTGACAAAATCAGCAGGATGAATTCTGAAGTGTTTTGGGCAATATTATCTGCTCATATTCAGCCAAATGCTTCAGAACTCATTGGACGCCGCTTCACAGTGCAGATGGACAATGACCCAAAGCATACTGCAAAAGCAACCAAAGAGTTTTTTAGGGAAAGAAGTGGAATGTTATGCAATGGCCAAGTCAATCACCTGACCTGAATCAGATTGAGCATGCATTTCACTTGCTGAAGACAAAACTGAAGGGAAAATGGCCCAAGAACAAGCAGGAACTGAAGACAGTTGCAGTAGAGGCCTGGCAGAGCATCACCAGGGATGAAACCCAGCGTCTGGTGATGTCTATGCGTTCCAGACTTCAGGCTGTAATTGTCTGCAAAGGATTTACAACCAAGTATTAAAAAGTGAAAGTTTGATTTATGATTATTATTCTGTCCCATTACTTTTGGTCCCTTAACAAGTGGGAGGCACATATGCAAATTGTTGTAATTCCTACACCATTCACCTGATTTGCATGTAAATACCCTCAAATTAAAGCTGACAATCTGCAGTTAAAGCACATCTTGTTTGTTTCATTTCAAATCCATTGTGGTGGTGTATAGAGCAAAAAATGATAAAATTGTGTCGATGTCCCAATATTTATGGACCTGACTGTATATACTCACTGGCCACTTTATTAGGTGCACCTGTTCAATTGCTTGGTAACATAAATAGCTAATCAGCCAATTACATTTATTGCTAATCAGCCAATCAGTAATTGCTAATCAGCCAATCAGCATTTAGGCATCTAGATGTGGTGAAGACGACTTGTTGAAATTTAAACTGAGCATCAGAATGGGGAAGGAAGAGGATTTAAGTGACTTTGAAAGTGGCGTGGTTGTTGGTGTCAGACGGGCTGGTCTGAGTATTTCAAAAACTGCTAATCTACTGGGATTTTCATGCACAACCATCTCTAGGGTTTATAGAGAATGGTCCAAAAAAGAGAAAATATCCAGTCAGCGGCAGTTGTGTGGACAAAAATGCCTTGTTGGTGTCAGAGGTCAGAGGAGAATGGGCAGACTGGTTCGAGATGATGGATGATTAACTCATGTTAATATGGACCAAAATCTCTGAGGAATGTTTCACTTTGTAGAATCTATGCCACAGAGAATTTAGGTAGTTCTGATGGCAAAAGGAGCTCCAACCCGGTACTAGCAAGGTTTACGTAATAAAGTGGCCAGTGAGTGTATGAAATAAATACAAGTTCACTTCCTATCCCTTCGGGCAACCATGCAAACTAAGTGGTGAAGAAAGGACAAGGATGACCCTTCAGAGCCTGCGCCTAAAGTCAGCAAATAGAGCTCCCATATTTCAATTGTGACAGGTTTCCATTCAGTAACATTGTCAACTCTGTGAATATGGGTTGGCATGGGAAAAAGCAATTAGTTTGTTTAGCTGAACTCAAAAGCAATGTTTTATTTAAAATTGCTGAAGAATGAAATGCTCAGATTAGAAAACAGCAATTCAACAAGGGTGCATTTCATTAGATATAATTATCAAACAGGTCTAAGGTTTAAAAGTAATTTCACTAAAAAAAAACCGATGCCTGATGTAATTCAAATGAACTTTCAGAGACACAGACAGTATGCAATTGTTGTTTGATCTTCTGTATGTTCCACAAATGCCAACCAATCATTTAAAACAAAGACAGGCAATGAAGCATGATAAACATAGCAATTGGGGTAAACTGAGCATTACTGAAAAAAGGGCCTTCTTTGTACCAAGAATGACTTGTAACCAACAGCAACCATTCAGACCATGACAGCTATTCACATAGTATAGCGTTAAACATCAATGCAGTCTGAGTGGCTGCCAACTTTGTTTTTTTTGTAATTATATAGGAACAAAGGATCTGGGTTAAAAATGCAAGTATTAATGGTTTTCTTGTGAAATACCCCACACAATCCCATTATTTATTTAAGAGAACATACCACAGACTTGACCAACTTCATTTGAGCATGTAATGAAATAATGTACTTAGCAATGGTTACCTTCAGTGGAAACCACATTTCAGTTAGTTCATCTAGAGATATAGGCAACTGAAGGTTTCCTGAAAATGTTCAGAAAGGCACCATTCCTCCCATTACCCAAGGTAAAGGTTCCACCAACTTATCAGATTTCAGCAAACTTTTTAAGATTGTAGATATCCAGATTGTAGATAGTACCACTGGACTGGCGTAAGGCCAATATGGTGCCTATATTTAAAACGGGATCAAAATCTTTACCAAGTAATTATAGACCTGTTAGTTTAACTTCTATAGTTGGGAAGATACTGGAGAGTTTAATAAAAGACCACATAGATGAGTTCTTGTTGGAAAAAAAATATTTTAACCAACAGACAGCATGGATTCATGAAAGACAGAAGTTGTCAAACAAATCTGATTACTTTTTATGAGGGAGTGGGCAAAACTTTGGACAGAGGGGTGGCAGTGGACGTAGCCCGCTTATTGGCCATACCGACTGGGGGCAGTGCTTGACGTCACCAATAGGATGAGGGATTCTAAGGTCAGCTCACAGGAAGTGACAATGACTCTTCATTTCTGGCAAAATTAACAGGTCTATACATCAAACAAAAAGAGGAACAACTGAAGAGCAAAGAGGGACAGAAGGATTTGGTTCCAAAAATCCAAGTCATCTGGAGGCTTCCACAGCAGATAAAGGAAATGAATAAAAGACAGAGATATGCCTTTCTATTTTGTACAGTTTGTACATGCGATAATTGAAGAGCCTACTTATGATCCTGACCCATCCAAGCACCCAGAGGAGGGAATCCCTGTAACACAGGCTGCAGACTCATCCATCCTTAAAGGGGACCTCTGGATGAGCAGACCTTTATCCAGCCCAAGATATTTCTGCTGTGCTGTTCCATACCTGGAAGGAAGTTTGCCAGACGCCTGACATATCCCATTCCCTTAAGTGGACCATGGTGGATTTATTTATATGCGCATATTCAATGCGCATCTGGTGTGTGTGCAATTTTACTATTACTTCCAAGCACAAGCATCTGAGTTCTGCTGCAGTCGGGATCTTATATTATTATCATCATTTATTATTTATGAACTTTTATGTACTTTTATCTGTTACTTTTACTTATCAACTTTTATTAGCACTGCACTTTTTATTTACTGACGTAGTATACTTGGATTTTATAAAAACCTTTGTCACAGTTCCCCACACATGGCTAATGTCTAATGTAAAGTCTACGGGCTTAGAAAAATCAGTATGTAAATGGATAGAAAACTGGCTAAAAGATCACATTCAGAGAGTAGTGGTTAATGATTCATACTCTGAATGGTCTAGGGTTGTTAATGGTGTACCCCAAGGTTCAGTGTTGGGTCCCTTACTGTTTAATATATTTATAAACGATATAGGGTCTGGGATTAAAAACAGTTTCAGATGACACCAAGCTGTGCAGTGGAATAACGTCCTTACAGGATGTCACCAACTTACAAGGCGACCTCATTGCACTCTTTAATTGGGCAACTATATGGCAAATGAGGTTTAATGTTGATAAATGTAAGGTTATACACTTGGGGGCTAAGAATATGCATGCATCATACATAACGGGGTGGGGGGGTACAACTGGGCGACTGGGGGAATAAATGGTGGAGAAGGATCTGGGAGTTCTGGTAGATCATAAGCTTAAAAACGGCATGCAATGCCAAGCTGCGGTTTCTAAAATGAGCAAAATTCTCCCTTGTATTAAAAGAGGTATAGACTCCTGAGAGAGAGATATCATATTACCCCTGAACAAATCATTAGTAATACCTCATCTAGAATATGCAGTTCAGTTTTGGGCACCAATTCACAAAAAGAAAATTGGGGAACTGGAGAAAGTACAGAGAAGGGCAACTAAACTGATAAGAGGCATGGAGGAGATCAGCTATGAGGAAAGATTTGAGGAACTGAATTTATTCTCTCTTGAGAAGAGGAGATGAAGGGGGGATATGATCAACATGTATAAATACATCAGTGGTTCATATAGTGAATTCGGTGTAGAGATATTCACCCTTAGATCATTACAGAGGACAAGGGAGCATGCTTTACATCTGGAGGAAAAGAGATTTAATCTCCAAATATGGAGGGGTTTCTTCACAGTAAGAGCTGTGAAAATGTGGAATAAACTCCCTCAAGAGTTGGTTCTGGCCAGCTCAGTGGATTGCTTTTAAAAAGGCCTGGATTCTTTCCTAGATACACACAATATAACTGGATACTAACATTTATAGGTAAAGTTGATCCACAGAATATCCGATTGCCTCTCGGGAGATCAGGAAGCAATTTTATTTCCTCTGCAGGAGCAAATTGGATCATGCTTTGCTGTTTTTTGTTTTTTTTTTCATTCCTCTGAATCAATGGTGGATATAGGATTATACTTTTTTTTTTTTGGTTGAACTGGATGAACTTTTGTCTTTTCAGCCAGACTAACTATGTAACTATATCAGCATGTGACTGGACATTTTTAGCATGACCTCTTACTTTAAAGCGGAATTACATTATATCTAACCACCAAAAACGCTGTTTAATTAATATTTAATAGTCAAAGCAACCCCCCATCCATCCATCTCTTTATGCTTTATTTTGCTAAGAACTAACTTTGAAAAACAGCCTCCTGACATGTGTGGCCATCTTAAGTAAGGGCAGAAGATTCATGGAGCATTTACTTCCTGGAATTTATCTGTCCTTAGCTCAGGCATTTAGACAGGAGGGTATGCTTAGCTAAGAAAACCCCTCCTGAAGACTCCTGGATTGTATGACATAATTTGCCTAGGCATGGAAACCAAGAAGTAACTGAAGAAATATAGAGAAAAAAAGTTCAACACAAGTAAATATGATATATTTTTCGATTTACTAATGCTATCTTTTAAAAGAATTAAAAATAGTTTTGAATGCAATTTATTCTGTAAATCTTTTTGTGGAATTCAAAAGCGATGGGGTAATACACCCAGCAACCATTTTAACAATGCTGTTGCTTCAGAACTAGGGTGTGATGGAGAATAGGCATTTTTTTAGCCTTGCCACAGATTCTACTTTCCTCTTTTCTGTGAGATATAGTACTCAATATAAATATTTGCTTTCAGGCAATATATTAAGCTGTTCATTGTACTAAACCTACAGACACACCTGTTCTTCCTTCCTGTTATGAGCAGAATCCTTTTTTCTGTTTATCCATTCACTCTGCTCCGCCTGCAGATGGTCTCTAATGAGCATATAGGCTTTCTCCTGTTCTTGCTGGGTTAAACACTGCAGTTCCAAGGCTCGCTTCTCTGTCTGTAGTAACTGAAGGCAGGCCTTCAGCTCAGATAGCCCCTTCTGTGGAAGATATTAAATATAACCACATGCACTGTCTTCTAGTCAAATATTACACTCCCAAATATACAGAAAGAAAATTAAGATGGAAACAATACAGCAGAAATATTGCATAATTATTTTGTTAGGACAGCCTTAAAGTAGATCTAAATGCTAAGTGGAGTACTAGCATGCTGTATATCATAAATAACCAAAATTATTTTTCTTTTCTAAAATACTGTTTTCCCTTTTTTAACATGTTTGCATATCAATACTGTTGATTTTATCAAGCCTCTTTCAGTCACTTTCTGTCCACATGTACTTCCTTTAACAAAGGCTTAAGCCACCCATAGATGGACCGAATGTTGGCCGGTTCAGCAGGGACCGGTCGAGATTCGATCCATCTATGGGCAGAGTGACTGAACCCAAGTCAGTCCATTGATCGACTTGGGTAAAACCAGCCTGTCAGATTTTTAGCATGCAATTTCTGCCTGTGGCTATAGCCACTAACAGTACTCATTGTGTTCTTCCAGCCAGAAAAGCTCCCAGCCAACAGAACACAATAGTGCTGCGGGAGACATTCTGCAATCCAGCTATTTTCGTTCCTTTCATCCGTGGTGGAAGGAAAGAAAATTGATTCATCTATAGCCAGCCTTGTAAGGTAAGCATGTGACAGATTGACAACAAAGGAGCGCAATTGTCCTCCTATACTAGGAAGTACTTGAGCAAGTAATTTGTTACAGGATCATCCAGTATTACACTATATTGCCAAAAGTATTGTGACACCCCTCCAAATCAATGGATTCATGTGTTCCAATTACCTCCATGGCTACAAGTATATAAAATTAAGCACCTAGGCATGCAGACTGCTTCTACAAACATTTGTGAAAGAATGGGTTGCTCTCAGGAGCTCAGTGAATTCAAGCGTGGTACCGTGATAGGTTGCCACCTGTGCAATAAGTCCATCCAAAGTGAAAGCAACTGGAAACAACAGCAACTCAGCCACGAAGTGGTAGGCCACGTAAAAAGACAGAACAGAGTCAACATGTGCTGAAGCACACAGTGCACAGAAGTCGCCAACTGTCTGCAAAGTTAGTAGCTAAAGACCTTCAAACTTCACGTGACCTTCAGATTAGCACAGCAATAGTGCATAGAGAGCTTCAAGAAATGGGATTCCATGGCCGAGCAGGTGCATCCAAGCCTTACATCACCAAGTGCAATACAAAGTGTTGAATGCAGTGGTGTAAAGCACACCACCACTGGACTCTAGAGCAGTGGAGATGTGTTCTCTGGAGTGATGAATCACTCTTCTTTGTCTGGCAATCCGGTGGATGTGTCTGGGTTTGGTGGTTGCCAGAAGAACAATACTTGCCTGACTGCATTGTGATAAGTGTAAAGTTTGATAGAAGGGGGATTTTGTTGTGGGGTTGTTTTTCAGGGTTTGGGCTTGGCTCCTTAGTTCCAGTGAAGGGAACTCTTAAGGTGTCAGCGTACCAAGACATTTTGGACAATTTCATGCTCCCAACTTTGTGGGAACAGTTTGGGGATGGTCCCTTCCTGTTCCAACATAACTGCGCAACAGTGCACAAAGCAAGGTCCATAAAGATATGGATTAGCGAGTTTGGGGTGGAGGAACTTGACTGGCCTCACAGTCCTGACCTCAACCCAATAGAACACCTTTGGGATGAATTAGAGCAGAGACTGCAAGCCAGGCCTTCTTGTGCAACATCATTGCCTGACCTTGTGAATGTGCTTCTGGTAGAATGGTCAAACAATCCCATAGACACACTCCTAAACCTTGTAGACAGCCTTCCCAGAAGAGTTGAAGCTGTTATAGCTGCAAAGGGTGGGCCAACTCAATATAATACTCTACAGATTAAGACTGGGATGCCAATAAAGTTCATGTGCGTGTAAAGGCAGGTGTCCAAATACTTTTGGAAATATATTGTATTTAAATGAAAGTGACAGATTTATTATACATGAAGTCCAAATTATATATGATCCTTGCAACAACTCACCAATGACAGGATCACTAACAGATCCCTTTCCCTTTTGCTCTGGATTCACTCTCTCGCTAGCCAGACCAGTAAAGTGTCACTCCCTACCTGCTCCCTTGCTAACGAGAGATCAGGTTAATGAGAAGCAGGTATATTAAAGTAAGTGAAGGTCTTTGTTGTGTTGTCAGCAGCAGAATTGACCATGTGACATGGTCCTAATTGATGAGGAAAAATATAAATAAAAGCTAGGGAAATAAAAAAGGATCAATATATATTATGTATGTAGATTTTGGAATGTGACTAATTGTTTTACCATGACTTTGCACATTTTTACAGTTTTAAATGTTAGATTTTTGACAATTCCAAAACAAGTTGTAGTTGTACTGGTGATTCTACAATACTAGATGTTTCCAATCCATGTTAGATATTTTGTTACTGAATAAACTCCACCTGAATCTCAGATAGCTTTAAGGATTTTCATTTTGATGTCTAAGGTAGAAGCACTACACGCTGAACCCAGCTGGTATACAACATAGTGTAAATTAAGCGCTTCAGCCTACCTACTCCTGGCCATGCCACTAACACATTTCCCCATCGGACTCTATGATTAAACCTCGTGGGCAGGTCAAGATGGAGAGGGCCGTACCAGGAAGAGCTAGGCTGAAGCCGCAATTTACCTTGTGTTGTATACCAGTTGGGTTTGCTGTGTGACGTCTCTACCTTTTGTTTTCTGGTGTTTCTCCTGCAGCTTGGCTGAGCTTCTCTCAATGCCGGCACCCGACAGCATTGTGGATCATAGGGGAAAGTTTGTAATGCTTTGAGCAGCGATCTAAGCTTTTTTTTTACATAGGTCACATTGATGTCTAATGTGTATTGCTCTATACATTACCCAGATTCAACTTGCTTGTTTTAATGGAAGATTTCTGCAAAGAGATGCAAAAGGGTTAACACACTTTTAATAAGGAACACTTCTTTACCTTAGTATCCATCAGTTCCTGCAATATCTGTGCTCTGGCAGGTTTTTCTGGTAAGTGTGGTGAATCTTCCACTGAGACCTTGATGGCATCATCAACCTTAGCCTTGATAATGTCTGCACAGTGATCAACCTCCCTTCTATGTGCAGTGTCAATGGCCAGATGTTCCAACACAGTAACGGATGACAGATCCCACTTAAGAGACTGGATATAGTCTTTTAGCAAATGTTCATCATCTTCACTAAGCCAAGGAGCATAAGGTCTAGAAGAAATTAGGCACAGGACAAAATCTAATTCTTCCAATCATATTAATCTGGATCTACTGCATTCATATGCAGTGGTCTTCAGTAGGACAATCTTTCTTGGACTAGGGAATTGCATTCTGTTTGTACACAGAACATGTATGTACTCTGTAAGGGAACGTGTTTACTAATTTTCAGTTACCAGCCTTACCAGTTTGTTTTAGAAGAGGGAAGAGGCAAGGAGCCACATGCAGAAGGCTGGTGCCAGCTTATCAGTGCAGAACAGCAGTGACCTGCATAGTTTTTAGCTAGTCTGTCTAATTGCTACTCTTCCTTGAATGCAGCCCCCCAACTTAGTTTCACTTCAGCATCAATTTGTAGCCCAATTTGGCCAAAAATAGCCAGATCAGACAATTATAATGTCTAAAGGTACCATAAAATCAGTCTGTGCTTTGCCCGTTTAGGCCCAGCACAAGATTGGCCCAGCCCAGATAATTGAATAGGCCTTATAATTTCAAGCTACTAAGTGTTATCATAGATTAGGTTCCCTAAGCAGTGTTCTTCTCAACTGCTGAGAGGTGCATTTCTTGGTAACTTGATCTCTGTTCAATTCCTGTGTTAATGTGCTACAATTCAAGATTTTGTTAGAACTTTAAACTTGGTCATATACAGTGCCTTGAAAATTACCTCTTGAAATTTTCCACATTTTGTCATGTTACAACCAAAAATGTAAATGTACTTTATTGGGATTTTATTTGATAGACCGACACAAAGTGGCACATAATTGTGAAGTGGAAGGAAAATGGTAAAATGATAAATAGTTTTACAAATAAATATCTGAAAAGTGTGGTGTGCATTTGTATTCTACAATACTTTGTAGAACCACCTTTTGCTGTAAATACAGCTGCAAGTCTTTTTGGGTATGTCTCTACCAGCTTTGCACATCTAGAGAGTGACATTTTTGCCCATTATTCTTTGCAAAATAGCTCAAGCTCTGTTGGATGGAGAGCGTCTGTGAACAGCAAATTTCAGGTCTTGCCACAGATTCTCAATTGGATTTAGGTCTGGACTTTGAATAGCAAATCTAACAAATGAATATGCTTTGATCTAAGCCATTCCATTGTAGCTCTGGCTGTATCTTTAGGGTCGTTGTCCTGCCAGAAGATGAACCTCCGCCCCAGTCTCAAGTCTTTTGCAGACTCTTAACAGGTTTTCTTCTAAGATTGCCCTGTATTTGGCATCCATCCAGCCATCCATCTTCCCATCAATTCTGACCAACTTCCCTGCCCCTGCTGAAGAAAAGCATCCCCACAACATGATGCTGCCACTGTCATGTTTCATGATGAGGATGGTATGTTCAGGGTGATGTTCAGTGTTATCTTTCCGCCACACTGAGTTTTGTTTTTAGGTGAAAAAGTTCAATTTTGGTCCCATCTGACCAGAGAACCTTCTTCAACATGTTTGCTGTGTCCCCCACATGGCTTCTCGCAAAGTGAAAACGGGACTTCTTATGGCTTTCTTTCAACAATGGGTTTCTTCTTGCCACTCTTCCATAAAGGCTAGATTTGTGAAGTGCATGACTAATAGTTGTCCTGTGGACAGATTCTCCCACCTGAGCTGTGGATCTTTGCAGCTTCTCCAGAGTTACCATGGGCCTCTTGGCTGCTGATTAATGCTCTCCTTGCCTGGCCTATCACTTTAGGTGGAGGGCCATGTCTTGGTAGGTTTGCAGTTGTGCCATACTCTTTCCATTTTCAGATGGTGGATTGAACAGTGCTTCATGAGATGTTCAAAGCTTGGGATATCTTTTTATAACCTAACCCTGCTTTAAACTTCTCTACAACTTTATCCCTGACCTGTCTGGTGTGTTCCTTGGCCTTCATGATGCTGTTTGTTCACTAATGTTCTCTAACAAACCTCTGAGGGCTTCACAGAAAAGCTGTATTTACACTGAGATTAAATTAACACAGGTGGACTCTATTTACTAATTAGGTGGCTTCTAAAGGCAATTGGTTCCACTAGATTTTAGTTAGGGGTATCAGAATAAAGAGGGATGAATACAAATGCACGCCACAATTTTTCAGATATTTATTTGTAAAAAATTTTGAAAACCATTTATCATTTTCCTTCCACTGCACAATTATGTGCCACTTTGTGTTGGTCTATCACATAAAATCCCAATAAAATACATTTACATTTTTAGTTGTAACATGACAAAATGTGGAACATTTAAAAGGGGTATGAATTCTTTTTCAAGGAACTGTAACTGGCAGTTGTTTCCCTCACTTGTCTAACCATACTGTATACAGTATCTTTCAAAAGGATTTTTTCTTTGTCTAAAACTGCTCACTTATTCTGTTTATACAGTAGCTGTATCTTAGCTGGAATCCTCCCCAATTCCTTTCTGGGTTTCAATAACGTCCTGAACCTGATGCAACAGAACAACTCTCTTTTGTACAGGTACAGTCACTTTAGTTGCTACAACATATCATAAAAACCTTATTATCCCAGCCTTGTAAAAAACAGTAAAGTCGGCCATACACGGATCAAAATTCAGCTTGTTCAGAAGGGACTTACTGTTCTGCAGGATTTCGATCCATGTATGGGCAGGGTGGTTGTACAGAAATCAATCTACCAATCGACTTCTGTACAACCATCCTGCTGGAAAATTTCTGCTTGTTCATAGCAGCACTGATCACTGAATTCTAACAATATGAAAATGAATCTTCTATGGGCTGCCGAGGATCTCCCGAAAGATCAAAAGTTAATACTTTTAGCAGATCTAAAATTTAATTATCCTTATCACCGATATTTAGTGTATGCCTCAGGTAACTAAAACAAGCCATAGACATCATGTCACGAGCCTTATTCCCCAGCCAGGTGAAACTCCCAAATGAATCATACTTTACAAAAACTGGGATAGGGCATGTCAAAGTAACAATATGTGCTGCTTACTTTTTAGTACATAGCTAGCCATTTAGTACTACACCTCCACATAATACATATAGTCTGACCTTGTCTACCTCTGAGGTTGTAAGTGGCTATTCATGTCAGGGACTACCAGTATTTATTAATCTCACTATTTCCAAGTCCATACAAACATGACACAACAACACCTATTGGTGTAATCCATTTTACATGCTTGCATTTAGATAAGCTAAAGGAAATAAGGTGAATGCACATGCAATAAATAGATGATGCATTAGGACGAGAACAATGTAAAATAAATGTAACTATTTCCATAAGTTTGTATAAGTTTGTATATTGTGCCCTCACTGCTTCCCTCACCCCTCTATGGCACCCACCACCTCCTCCTATTACTCCACTCTCCCACTGACCCCAACATCTCCACTAGTAGTTTCTCACGCTCCTGCACATCCCGCTCCCATGCCACCTTTCTCACCCTTCTCCTCCTCATAACTGCAGGGGACATCTCCCCGAATCCTGGCCCTCCACCACCTCCCTCACCCGCACAAAACCCTCCCACCTCCACGTCCTGCCGCAACCCCCGCAACTTAGTATCTGTCCCCCTGCTCCCTAAAATCTCCCCCCCGTTTTCATGTGCACTCCTGAACGCCCGATCAGTGTGCAACAAGCTTACCGCCATCCACGACCTCTTTGTTTCCCGCTCCCTCAACCTCCTGGCGATTACGGAAACCTGGATCCAGCCCACTGACTCTACCTCCCCTGCTGCACTCTCCTACGGAGGTCTCACCTAGACCCACTCACCCAAGCCCAACGGTCGTAAAGGTGGTGGGGTTGGCCTGCTCTTGTCACCGCTGAGCACCTTCCGAGTCCTCCCAAACCCCCCCTCCCTATCCTTCTCCTCCTTCGAGGCCCACTGCGTCCGACTATTCTCCCCAACCCCCCTGAAGATTGCTGTGATATACCGGCCTCCTGGATCCATACCCCGCTTCCTGGAAGACTTCTCCTCCTGGCTACCCTTCTTCCTCTCCTCTGAGCTACCCACTATCATCCTTGGGGATTTCAACATCCCTGTCAACCTCGACAACCCGGACACAGCCCGTCTCCTCCACTTAACCTCCTCCTTTGCACTTGCACAGTGCATACAATCCACCACCCACTCCGACGGTAATATCCTTGATCTTGTCTTCTCCAACCGCTGCGCTCCCCACAACCTCACTAACACCCCCTTCCCTCTCTCTGACCACAACCTGATTACCTTCTCTATCTCCTCATCCTCCAACGCCTACCCCTCCAAATGTCACACTTCTACCAGCCGTAACCTCCGCAACCTTAACCCTGCCTCCCTCCACTCCGCAGCTGATCAACTCCATGACCGCATCCTCCCCCTGTCCTGCCCCGACTTGGCTATGACCGCCTACAACAATGCGCTGTCAACAGCCCTTGACTCACTAGCACCTTTAACCACACGCAACATCAGACCCCGACCGCTCCAGCCCTGGCAGACTGATCACACCAAAGCCCTCAAACGACACATTCGTGCCCTGGAGCGACTATGGCGCAAATCCAAATCCCAACAAGCCTTCACCCGATACAAATCTGCCTTCCACACCTACACCTCCTCCCTCCTGTCAAGGTCCTACCTTTTTCCTGTGGTTATGTTACTTCATGTGCTGGTGTCCATCTTGGATTCTGCTGTGCATGATGGGAGCCCTTTTATGCCTTCAGGTTTCTGTGGTCCATCCTCCATAGGGGTGTGGCTGATGACATATAAGCCTGTGGCCCGCACATGCTCTTTGCACTTGTGTCTTGTGTCTTTGTGTTGTTGTTACTCTGTTCTGACTCTCGTGACTCTCCTGGTATCTGATTCGGCTTGTCTTGACTATTCTTTGTATTCTCCTTTGATCTGACCCTCTGTTGCTGAACCCGGCTCGTGACCTGTGATTCTCGTCTGCTGTCCTGTACTGTTCTGTCCTGTTGTTGTTGACCCCGGCTTGTCTGACTACTCTTTTGTCTCTTCCACCAGCTACACGCCATTGGCGGCGGCCATTACCGCAGCTGAGGTGTCTCGGGGGCCGCGACCTGGTTCCTGGCTGCGTCAAGTCCATCCCCACCATCAGGGGCCCTGGTGAAGGGCAGCCTGGGACTTAGACTCCGCGCCCTGAGGGACTTTGGTCTGTGGGTGGTGGTTGTCGTCAGCCAGTGCGTTACATTGTTAGGCCTGCCTGTCCGTTCCTCAGCTCCTGCCCTGACATTACACAAGTGCCATGAACCCTGACGGTGCAGGCACGCCTTTGCTCCCAATGCTAGTCGCCAGACTCGATCAACAGGATCACCTGTTGGATCAGTTCGCTCAGGCGTTGCAAACTCTGCTTGCACGCACCGCGCACCTTACTCCTGGTGTTATTAGGCCGGTTGTCGCTCCGGTGGTCGCTTCCGATGCCGTTCCGCTTGCTGTGCCTACCGCCGCGGCTGATGCGGCACCCGCGGTGTCCAGAGGTATGACCGGTTCAGCCCCTCTTCCACAGCGCTTTGGGGGTGAGCCGAGTCAGTGTCGTGGGTTCCTCAACCAGGTGGGTATTTATTTTGAATTAATACCCCACGCCTTTCCGTCTGAGAGGTCAAAGGTGGGGTTCCTCATCTCACTACTCTCAGACAAGGCCTTGGCCTGGGCAAATCCCTTATGGGAGAGGAACGACCCGGTGATTCAAGATTTTTCTGGTTTTGTCGATGCCTTCCGTAGGGTATTCGACGTACCGGCTCGTTCCGCCTCGGCGGCCAAGCTGCTCATGACCATGCATCAGGGTTCACGGACCGTGGCCGAGTACGCTATAGAGTTTCGTACCCTGGCGGCAGAGGTCGGTTGGAACAATGAGGCTCTGGTGGCTGCGTTTTCCCATGGTCTTTCTGACTCATTGAAGGACGAGATTGCAGCTAAGGAACTGCCGGTGGTGTTGGAGGAGCTCATCTCTTTCCTGATCCTGATTGACACCAGGCTCAGGGAGAGGCCTTCACTCAAGGAACGCCTGCGGAGGCCTTCCAATCGACTGGCACCTGCGTTTTCTGTCCCACCCGTTCCTCCCTCTCCTCCCACGCCTCCTGGGGATGGCTTGTCTGGTGGGGAACCCATGCAGCTGGGGTTTGCTCGCCTTTCCGAGGGGGAGCGGGCCGCTTGGCGTCGGGAGGGTCGCTGCCTGTACTGTGGCCTCGGTGGGCACTTTCGGCAGTCTTGTCCGGTCCGTCCGGGAAACGCTCGCACCTGAGATCATGTCGGGGACAGATCTTGGGTGGAGTTTCCTCGTCCCCGGCGTCCCGCAAGGATAAGCCACTGATCACCGTGGTCCTTTCTTGGACAGGGGGCTCGGTGACGGCCCAGGCGTTGGTAGACTCTGGGGCCGGTGGGTTGTTCTTGGACAGCTCGTTTGCTGCGCAGCACTCCATTCCCCTGCAGGCTCGTGCTGCCCCATTGGTTCTCGAAGCAATAGATGGCAGGCCCCTGCAGCCGCCGCAGGTTACCCACGAGACCCTGCCAATAGGGGTAGCCATTGGGGCTGTTCACAGGGAGTTGGCCTGTTTTCAGGTGATTTCTTCCCCACACTATTCGGTGGTTTTGGGGTATCCCTGGCTCCAGAGGCACAATCCAACCTTCAATTGGCAAACAGCCGAGATTCTCTCATGGTCTCCACAGTGTGGGGCCGGGTGCATCCGGGGGCCGGTTAAGGTATTGTGTGCCTCCTCGGACTCTGCGTTGCCCACCGACTATGGGGAATACCGGGACGTGTTCGATAAGGTACGCGCTGGTACCTTACCACCGCATCGTCCTTACGACTGCGCCATATCCCTGCAACCCGGGGCCACTCCTCCACGTGGCAGGGTGTACCCTCTCTCGGTTGCGGAGAATAAGGCCATGGAGGAGTACGTGGTGGATGCGCTTTCCCGGGGGCACATTCGTAAGTCTACTTCCCCAGCAGGAGCGGGGTTTTTTTTCGTAAAGAAGAAAGGTGGGGAATTGAGGCCCTGCATCGATTATAGGGGTCTCAATCGGATTACCATTAAAAATGCATATCCAATTCCTTTGATTTCTGAGTTATTCGACCGCCTTAAGGGAGCAACGGTCTTTACCAAACTCGACCTTAGGGCGGCGTACAACCTCGTACGGATCAGACAGGGGGATGAGTGGAAGACCGCGTTTAACACTAGAACTGGGCACTACGAATACCTGGTGATGCCCTTCGGATTGTGTAACGCGCCCGCGGTCTTTCAGGAATTCATAAACGATGTCCTTCGTGATTTGTTGCAGCAATGCGTAGTGGTTTACCTGGATGACATCTTGGTTTACTCTACCTCCATGGAGTCCCATGTCCAGGATGTTAAGCAGGTGCTGCAACGATTGCGTGAGAACGGACTCTTTTGTAAACTCGAGAAGTGCGAGTTCCATCGATCCCAGGTTGCCTTTTTGGGCTACATAATTTCCGCGGAGGGATTTTCCATGGACCCTCAGAAGGTTGCGGCAGTTCTGCAGTGGCCTCGTCCCAATGGTCTTCGGCCCATTCAGCGCTTTCTGGGTTTTGCCAACTACTATCGGAAGTTCATCAGGAACTTCTCCACATTGGCAAAGCCTCTCTCTGACCTAACCAAGAAGGGGAGTAACCCTCACGAGTGGCCATCCGAGGCCATCAGAGCTTTCGAGGCTCTGAAAGCTGCCTTTGCTTCGGCTCCGATTCTTTCGCATCCCAATCCTGGGTTGCCCTTCGTCCTCGAAGTTGATGCTTCCGAGACGGGAGTAGGGGCTCTCCTGTCTCAGCGTCGGTCGCCCGATGGACCCCTACTTCCCTGCGGGTTCTACTCCAGGAAGCTTTCCTCGGCTGAGTGCAACTACCAGATTGGAGATCGGGAGTTGTTGGTCATCATTCTGGCTCTCAAGGAATGGAGGCACCTGCTCGAGGGTTCCGCGGTTCCGGTCCTCATTCTTACCGATCACAAGAACCTGACTTATCTTTCGGAGGCCAAGAGATTGACACCCCGCCAGGCCAGATGGGCTCTGTTCTTGTCACGCTTCAACTATGTGGTTTCATATTTGCCTGGTTCCAAGAATGTCAGGGCTGATGCGTTATCACGGCAATACTCTGAGTTGTCCAGGGAGGACTCTGAGCCAGTCTCACTTATACCTCCAGATCAGATCCTGGCTGCCATTCGCACCAGTCTGACCTCTCCCCTTGGGGAGCAGATTTTGGCGGCTCAAACTGATGCTCCTCCCGGGAGGCCGGAGGGTAGATGTTTCGTACCCGAGGGATTGCGCACCCGCCTGCTGCGTACCTACCATAACGCCAAAACTGCTGGGCATCCAGGGAAGAACCAGCTGTGTTGGGTCGTCTCTCGCTTATTCTGGTGGCCAACCCTCCGTGCCGACATTGCCTCTTATGTAGCGGCATGTTCGATCTGTGCCCAGAATAAGTCTCCACGGCATCTCCCTTTGGGTCTTCTGCAACCCATTCCCAATGGGGAGCGTCCTTGGTCACATCTAGGGATGGACTTTATTGTAGACCTCCCGGTGTCTCGGGGTCATACGGTCATCCTCATGATCGTCGATCGGTTTTCCAAGATGTGCCATTGCATTCCACTCAGGAAATTACCCACAGCGCAGGAACTGGCCACGGTCTTTTCCAGGGAGATTTTTCGCCTGCATGGGTTACCTAAGGTGATTGTCTCAGACCGCGGGAGTCAGTTCGTGTCCAGATTCTGGCGTGCCTTCTGCTCCCAGTTGGGTATTAGTCTCTCCTTTTCATCAGCCTACCACCCGCAGTCCAATGGGGCTGCGGAGCGTTCCAATCAGGCCTTAGAACAATTCCTTCGGTGTTATATTTCAGACCATCAGGATGATTGGGCCGATCTCCTGCCGTGGGCAGAGTTTGCCAGGAACTCGGCGGTCAACTCCTCCACCGGGATGTCTCCCTTCATGGCCAACTATGGGTTTCAACCCGCGGTATTACCTGAGAGGTTCTCACCACAGGACATTCCGGCTGTGGAGAACCATCTTGCTGCCCTGCGTTCTTCTTGGGGGCAGATCCAGAGGGCCTTGAGGGACTCAGCTCAGCGCCAGAAGTTCCAGGCTGATCGCAGACGGTTGCCCGCTCCTTCATACCAGGTCGGTGATCGGGTGTGGTTGTCTACTCGCAACCTCAATCTTCGGGTGCCCACACCCAAACTGGCTCCCCGTTTTGTCGGTCCTTTCCGCATTCTCCGCAAAGTGAATCCGGTGGCCTATGCACTTGCCCTTCCGTCTGGGATGCGGATCTCCAATATCTTTCATGTTTCCCTGTTGAAACCTCTGATCTGCAATCGCTTCACTACCTCTCTTCCTCGGCCCCGTCCTGTCCGGGTTGACGGTCATGAGGAGTATGAGGTGAGCCGGATCCTGGACTCTCGATTGGTGCGCGGTCAATTACAGTTCCTGGTTCATTGGCGCGGTTATGGTCCCGAGGAGCGTTCCTGGGTTCCTTCCGCGGATGTCCATGCTCCTGCCCTCCTCCGCGCTTTTCATACCCGCTTTCCTCAGAAACCTTTTGTTGAGCCGCGGAGGGGGAGGGGCCCTTGAGGGGGAGGTACTGTCAAGGTCCTACCTTTTTCCTGTGGTTATGTTACTTCATGTGCTGGTGTCCATCTTGGATTCTGCTGTGCATGATGGGAGCCCTTTTATGCCTTCAGGTTTCTGTGGTCCATCCTCCAGAGGGGTGTGGCTGATGACATATAAGCCTGTGGCCCGCACATGCTCTTTGCACTTGTGTCTTGTGTCTTTGTGTTGTTGTTACTCTGTTCTGACTCTCGTGACTCTCCTGGTATCTGATTCGGCTTGTCTTGACTATTCTTTGTATTCTCCTTTGATCTGACCCTCTGTTGCTGAACCCGGCTCGTGACCTGTGATTCTCGTCTGCTGTCCTGTACTGTTCTGTCCTGTTGTTGTTGACCCCGGCTTGTCTGACTACTCTTTTGTCTCTTCCACCAGCTACACGCCATTGGCGGCGGCCATTACCGCAGCTGAGGTGTCTCGGGGGCCGCGACCTGGTTCCTGGCTGCGTCAAGTCCATCCCCACCATCAGGGGCCCTGGTGAAGGGCAGCCTGGGACTTAGACTCCGCGCCCTGAGGGACTTTGGTCTGTGGGTGGTGGTTGTCGTCAGCCAGTGCGTTACATTGTTAGGCCTGCCTGTCCGTTCCTCAGCTCCTGCCCTGACACCTCCATACTGCCAAACAAGCCTACTTCCTGACCCTCATCAATGCCCTCTCCTCCAATCCTCGCCGACTCTTCTCCACCTTCAACTCTCTACTCTCGCCACCCCCACCTCCACCCAGCACCTCACTCACTGCCCTTGAGATTGCCAATCACTTCAAAAACAAGATTGACACAATTCGCAAGGACATTGCCGCAACTCACACGCCTTCTCAACCCGTCCCCTCTCACACAGCTACCCCCTCATCCCCCCTCCCCCTCGACATAACCCACAGGGAGTTCATCGCTGCTCAAACTCCCTCCAACCCCCTTCCCCCTCACTCAGCTACCCCCTCTACACCCCTCTCCCACGACCCCACCACTGCTCTGACCTCCTCTCCCACCCCACCCTACATTCCTCATACTGAAGCTCCCCCAACACTCCGCACCTTTGACCTTACTACCATCGAAGAAGTCTCCAAGATCCTCTCTGATGCCCACCTCACCACCTGCCCCCTCGACCCTATCCCCTCACAACTCCTACAACCTCCCTCCCCCTCCATCCTACGCTCCCTCACCCACATCTTCAATCTCTCCCTCTCCTCCGGCACTTTCCCTTCCCCTCTGAAACATGCACACATCACCCCCATACTTAAAAAGCCCTCCCTGGACCCCAATGACCCGAACAACCTCAGACCCATCTCCCTGCTCCCATTTACATCTAAACTCCTCGAGCGCCTAGTCTACGCCCGCCTATGCTCTCGCCTCAACGACAACAACCTCCTCAATCCCCTACAGTCCGGCTTCCGTCCCCTACACTCCACCGAAACTGCTTTACTCAAACTCTCCAACGACCTGCTAACCGCCAAAGCTAATGGCCACTATTCAGTGCTCCTACTCCTTGACCTCTCTGCGGCCTTTGACACAGTCGACCACCCCTTCCTCCTCAAAAAACTACACTCCCTCGGCCTCAGAGATTCTGCTCTCTCCTGGCTCTCATCCTACCTGTCACAACGCTCTTTCAGCGTTACCTATAATGCCACCACCTCCCTCTCACTCCCCCTCTCTGTTGGGGTCCCTCAAGGCTCTGTCCTCGGGCCCCTTCTCTTCTCCATCTACACCTCCTCCCTTGGCCAACTCATACACTCTCACGGCTTCAACTACCACCTCTATGCCGACGACACACAAATCTATCTCTCAACCCCCCACCTCACCCCCTCGGTCTCCGCCCGAATCACACACCTGTTGAGCGACATATCAGACTGGATGTCGCTCCACTTCCTTAAACTGAACCTCTCCAAAACCGAGTTTCTTGTCTTCCCTCCAGCCCGGACACCACCCCCCATTGACTTCTCCATCATGTCCAACAACGCCACCATCAAACCCGCCCCGCAGGCCAGAATACTTAGTGTCATTTTGGACTCCAACCTATCCTTCCAGCCCCAAGTCCACTCTTTAACAAACTCGTGCAGACTCCACCTCTGCAACATCGCCAAAATCCGCACGTTCCTAACTCCAGAAACCACTAAACAGCTCATCCACTCCCTCATCATATCACGACTCGACTACTGCAACTCCCTCCTCACTGGCCTGCCTCGCCGCTGGCTATCCCCGCTTCAGTCCATCCTGAATACGGCTGCCAGACTCATTCACCTTTCCAACCGCTCCGTTTCCGCCACCCCCCTCTGCCAATCCCTCCACTGGCTTCCGATTGCACAACAGATCAAATTCAAAATCCTAACGCTGACGTACAAAGCTGTCCACCATACTGCCCCGAACTACATCACTGACCTAATATCCAAGTACCGCCCAGCACGCACACTCCGCTCCTCACAAGACCTCCTTCTCTCTAGTTCCCTGGTCTCCTCCTCCCATGCCCGCCTCCAGGACTTCTCCAGGGTGTCACCCATCCTCTGGAACTCCCTGCCCCAACCCATCAGATTATCACCTACTCTCCTCTCCTTTAGGCGCACCCTGAAAACCCATCTCTTCAGGGAAGCCTACCCCGCCCCCTGCTAACTTGCCGACCTCCTCCACTCTTCCTACCACTCCATCCCCCACAGCTATCTCCTCCTGTGCCACCACCCCCTCCCTCCTAGATTGTAAGCTCGAAAGAGCAGGGCCCTCGATCCCCTCATGTTTTGCATTGTATTGGTATTGTTCTGTCACATGTTCTGTTCCCCTCTGTAATGTACAGCGCTGAGCGAACTATTGGCGCTTTATAAATACTGTATAATAATAATAATAATAATAATAATAAGTGAACTATTTAGCTACCTATTACCTGTATATTGCTTTGTCCTCTGTGCTTGTTTTTTCCAATTCTACATTAAGACCTTCTCTCCGGAAACTCTTCCTTACCTCCATCATGAACAGTTTAGTTTTTATTTCCAAATCTTTTGGTAGCAGGTTCCAACCTATATGCAAAAGGGACACATATAATATAAATGAGTCTCCATATGAACCAATATTTTCCCAGGCAAGGGAGCTAAACCATATCAGCGAGTTGCACAAATATTTGAGATTTCAGCAAATGAAGTATTCTTACACATATGATTTTGAACATCCTATTAAGACTGCAAAGTTAAAGCGGTTCTAAAGCTAAAAGGTTTTCTACCTTAATGAGTCCTGTATCGTTCCAGTGCTTTATCCGGCCAGAGGTCTCCACCCCTGTCCTCTCACAGGCAGTTCATGTAGTAGTGGGAGCCATTGGCTCCTGCTGCTGTCAATCAAATCCTGTGAGCAGAGAGCGGGGAGGGGGGGGGCAACAAACTGGGTTGTGTGAGTCTATAGACACATGCAGCCTGGCTTGGAAGCAAACCAGCGAGTCTGCTCCATAGAAGTGGCTTGCTATGGCTGAAGACACAGAAGAGGAGGACCCAAGAAGAGGAGGTTCCAGACCAGGTGAGTATATCATGGTTATTATTTTAATAATTAAAAAAATTGCATTCGGAAACACTTTAATTCAAATACACCACAATAAAAATAATATTTTATAAGATAGTGAACTCCAAGTGAGAAATGGCCACCCAGGATAGTCTCACACTGTTAGCTAAAGAATAACTTCAGCAAACATTTTTTTCTCTAGTTTTAGGCACAGTTGTGAAGTGTGAAAAAAACTCTGGCATTTTTTTTACTGCTGTCTCTGTACTCACTTCCAATTCAGTAACTACTGGAACTGGATGGAATGTAAGTGAAATCTCCATATGTGGATACAGATATCAGGAACAAAAAAAACTTGACATGGTTTTAACCTTTTCTTAAGCTGGCCATATACCAGTAGAAATCTATTAGAAAGCTAAAATTTTCAGAAAGTTCTTTACATTTTTAATGGTTGGGAGGGTCAAAATGATGTTCATTTTCGATCACAGTGATGAGAACATTTGAAGGAGCAAGATGGAAATTTTTTCTTGAATGAACGCAATTCTGTGAAGGCAGTTTTCATTTGGTTAAAAATATACATATTGTAATGAAACCTGTTTAATATATACATACCAATAGCCGGTCTGGATGAAATTCTAAGAGCTTTCAAACAAAATTTGTTGACCAATTCTAAAACCAATAATTATACTATTTATGCCATAGTTACATTTGAAACATTTTTAAACCAATTTTTTTTCCAGTTTGAATAAGACCTTGTTCCTTTTGATATCCAGAAGGGCCTACATTACAGTATATTGCTGTACTCCTTTACCAGGTTTTAAAATATGACAATGATGTAAATCTGACTACTGCATGTGGTGGGTACACACTCCTAGAATTGTCCAGTGGCAAAGAGACTGGCAATCACAAAATTTCTGTTGGTAATTATTACTGCTCTTAAAGATAAAAGACTTGAAGTTTAGAAAGATATCACCGGGATTTCCTATGTGGTCACAATGTGTTTCATTATACTATGAAGTTTGTAATATACTTATGTATATCTTTGTTCTACAAATAAACATTTATTACATAACAAGGGAGGCCCAGAGCAGTACGGGTTAGCTACAGACAGCATAGCGAAGGTGGCATTTCAAAAAGCAAAATTCCGCTATGATTTAGAAATATCATTTGGTCAGTTGCTTAACCACTTCACGTTGACGATACGCAAATTAGCGTCTTCACTTCACTGGGCTTTATGCATACCTGTCTTTGTGCTGGGAGCACACCGCACAGCGCACTCCCAGCACAGAGATCGGGGCTTCACTGAGAGCCCTGGGACCCGTTCTAATGATCAGGACTCGCAATTCTGGGTCACCTGATCGTTGTGATAGCCTCTGATTGGCTATCACAGTGATCAGTCACTATGAAGACCGCCCCTGTGTTTTCTTTCTCTGAATGGAGGAGAGAGATACATTGTACCTCTCTCTGTCCTTTCAGAGAGGAAAAAAATCCCAAGTGTGTGTAAAATAAATAAATGAATAAAAAGAATAATAAAATATATATATTTTTTTTTTTAAATACCTAGATCAAGGTTTGATCTGGGTCATTGCCAGGGTTAGTGTTTGGGTTAAGATCAGGGTTAAATTTAGTATCATTGTCAGTTAGTGGCAGGATAAAAAAAATGCAAAATGCACACTGTTGTTTTCTGGGCCATACTACGGGTACAAACAACAACTAACATACACACATGGTATTGCTGTGATTGTCAAGAGCAGGAGAAATGATTTTGGGTTGTTTTTTGGTTATGGAAGCAGCAAGAAATATTTTGTTTTTCAGGACGAACTGGGCTTTAATTTTTTGGTAAATGCTAATGGATATCTCCTGATTTTATTTTTATTATCAAAGGAAAACTGGGCCAAAATAGAAATAAAATATATATTTTTTTTTAATTTAGCTTTAGCTTTATTTGATAATAAAAATAAAATCAGGAGATATCCATTACCATTTACCACAAAATTAAAGCCCAATTTGTCCTGAAAAACAAAGTATAATCCACCTGGATACACAAAGGAGTTGTGATGATATGTACGGTTTTGCTAAAACATGTCAAAGTTGCAAAATTGTGCTTAGGTGTTAAGATTTGTTTTACCCTTAGGCATGAAGGGGTTAAACAGCCCTCAGAAGAGGGTGCAGCATTCATCATACACATTAGAACCACATTATATAAAATATCTAACATTGCATCTAAAGAATTTTTAAGATAAATATGTGTGAAGGGGTGATAATATTTTTATTTCAGGGTAAAGCAGGTTGCTGCCATTTGTGCAAAAAATAAATTACCTGAATTTAGGAGATCTCCTGAAGTCACTTGGCTCAGTAGAATTTCCCCCTTTGCTTCAGCAAGAGCCAATAATAAACTGTATGTCTTTAGGCATCTCTCACTGTCAAAGCAAAATTAGACAGAATGAACATCGTCAACATTTATATCACATTACCAATCTTCTAACAACATTGTTATTTTTTTATTCATTAAAATATATCTATAGACAAATTTGTAGTTTTGGATAGAGTAGGAAAGAATTAGAACTTCTGTCAGGTTCGTATTGTTGTTTGTTTCCCTGCTAGGTAGAGCCACTCCCAAAATCTCAGCAGGAGGTAAGAGGAAATTCTCCACTTGGCTATCTGTTGGGATGACAAAAGTCTACCAGGGGAATTCACCCCACTTTATTGGAAGTTCTACTGTGTCTCTGGGAGGGGAGGTTAAAGTGGAACTATCAGAAAATTAAGTCCTGATAGATCACTTCACACTTTTGCAGATATATCTATGTAAAACATTAAAAACAAGTTCCTATACTGTTTAAACTCCAGTAAGGCACTGTCTTGCCTAGCTCTACACATGCTCAGTTGCACTTGTAAGCAGGTTAGCTAGTCTGCCACTATTTATTTATTACAGGTACTTATATAGTGCCATCAATTTACGCAGCGCTTTACATATATGTTGTAGATTCACATCAGTCCCTAACCCTCAAGGGGTGTACAATCTAAGGTCCCTAACTTACATTCATACATACACATACTAGGGCCAATTTAGACAGGAGCCAATTACTCTACCAGCATGTCTTTGGAGTGTGGGAGGAAACCCACACAGGCACAGGGAGAACATGCAAACTCCAGTTCGATGATGCCATGGCTGGGATTTGAACCAACAACCCTAGTACTGCCAGGTGGAAATGCTAACTATTTAGCTATTGTGCTGTCCTGAGGGGCTCTGTCCCAAAATGTGGGGTAATAGAGAATGATGTAATTGAGCATTAGGTCCTCTTTTAGACAAAGCCTCCATGTAGGTATGTAATGGGTGGAGCTGGCGTCCATTTAAATACCAGGGTGGGTGGAATTGGCGTAAGGTGGGGCATGGGAACCAAACACCCCACAGCCAAGCAGGTGTAGTCAGCTACTGCGAAGGCCCTGCACAGGGCAGAAGGCCTGGCTGAGATTGTCTTACACCCAGATAAAACAGATGTAGTCTTCCTGACTTGAATCATGATCTAAGTGGACTTTGAGTGGGATGCAAAAGGCCAGGCTTAGTGTTTTCTGTCATGGGTACTAATACCCTGGAAGTTTAGAATCTTGCGGTGCAGCTGCTGCAGTCCTTGTTTTTGGAACGATGTGATGGAAGTCATGAACTGGATGCATAAAACCAAATAGGCAAGTCAGAGCCCTCGGAGTGAGACCTTGGGAGAAGTAGGGTAACATTTTGGAACGTATGCAACTGGGAAGAGCAACGGAGTGGGAAATAGAAGGACAGACAGGTAAACTGCAGACAACACCTTGTCTTGTTAATTTCAGCTGACAGAACAGGATGCTTCACTTTGTGAATCTCGGGTTGAATAGAGGAAAATGCTGCAGGTCTGGTAGAGAGAGAAAATGTTAAGAAAAGGTAATTTATGTGTGATGTTCAGTGTTTTCCTTTCACAATGACTGCTACAGATTTCCGACTTTTGTGTATGATGAGATATGACGAAGACACCTGTCAGTATGTCGAAATGATGTGATGTGTCATCGCCATCTTTAAAAAATAAAACGTAAAGTGTAGAAAATATACTTTATAATATAATATAATCTTGTGTGGACATTCCTTTCTAAAGGAATAATGGTCTGAGATGTCATGGGTAGGCCTCTGGCAAGGAGTTGAGGACAAGATGGCTACTAACTACCAGCAGTGGGTTGTTGTCCTATCCAAGAAGAGAGGCGGAAGCTTGAGTTATTTGGTGCCAACAATCAGGCAATCAGAAGCCCCCTTACACACCCCATCCCCGACACTATAAAATGAAAAAATGAAAATGAAATTAAATAAGAGCCACTAAACGCCATTCTGCTGACAGTTTTAAGATTTGCTATTGCTGAAGGGGGAAGAAAGCAACAGGAATGACAAAGACTGTTCTGAGGGAGCACAGATTATGGAGGGATAAATGAAAAGCAGGGAGTTGACAGGGAAAACTCTGCTGCCAAGGAAACACAAAAGAGTAAAGCTGGGTACACACATACAATTTTTCTTTTTGTTCATCTGGGACATTGTATTCTGACATAGGGGGTAGTCCCCCACCAGAACCTACTATTGAGGAAGTCACATGATAAGCCAGGTGACTGAGTGCTGAGACCAGAAGTGACGCAGGAGCCGCAGCCCCGCTGTTCTTTGTGATTTATGCTTTGCTTTTTACCTTTTATGTAAGTGTCATTTCAATAAATCAGCAGTACATACTACACTATGGGAATCCCCTTTAGGCTCCATGCACATTAGCAAGGTTTTTTTAAGCGAAAAAAAACTCTAGAAAAAACATTGGTAATAGCCTTTTTTAGTAGCTTTTAGGAGCATTTAGGAGCATTAGCGTTTATACAGTACATGTAGAAAAAGAGCTAGAAAAAAAGCTGTTAGGAGCGTTTTAGGAGCGTTTAGTAGCATTTAGTAGCATTTAGGACCAGTTCACACCACAAAAATGCAGTCCGGATGCATTCCAGATACGTTTTTGCATGCAGTTCACACCACACTCCATTCCGGTGCAGTTTTGATCCAATTTGCTATGTTCCAGTTTGATTCTATACAGAAAAAATGCAGCATGTTCTACTTTTTTTTTTGCACCAGAAACTGACTGGAACTGACCGCACCAGTGTGAACCAGGGCCATTGGAATACATGGAAAACACTGTACGTGCATTATTTATGCAGAAAAAAAACGTACTGGACTGCATCTAGTGTGAACTAGCCCTTAGCTTTTTTCTTCTGCTGGAAAAACGTTCCAAAAAACTCTTCAAAAATAAATCTTTTTTCTGCTCCTGGACGCTGAAGCTCAAAAAATGCTAATAGCCTAAAGTAGTGTGCATGAACACAAAGGATAATAGTGGTTAGCTTCTAGGAACAGAAAAAACCACTAGTGTGCATGGAACCTTAGGCTGGCCATACATTATACAATTTTCTTGAGATTTTTGGTTTAGATTTACCAAACACCATATAATAGGAGGTCAAACCTAAACACTTTCAATTGTATCCAATTAGACAGGCCCTTTCACTACATAGTTGAAGGTAAATCTAATGGAAATTGGGCAGAAATTGGACAGAAAATTGTATAGTGTATGGCCAGCCTTATTGTATGACTCTTCTGCAGAGGGAGATACCAATCTTTTAAAGGGCCACACACCCATTTATGTGGAAGTCATACACATCATCCCCAGGGACAATAGGAGGATTTATCCCAATTAAAGCTACAACCTGGAACTGGAAAGGAATCCCATAAAGGGGGAAAGAGTTTTATGATCTGGTGTTTTTGGCAGGTCTACCATTTGAGGTGAGCGTATTGGTGAACAGTGGTGGGAATCATCATGTTTGAATTTGATAAAGCACAAGAGGTGTCATATAAGAACTGGAGAAGCATATGTGTTTGGAATTTTTATCTTTGAGAGACTGAAATAATGATTATAAGGGGATATTCTAACACTTCACTGGAGTCTTGCATATTGTTACTTTTACACTTTATTATATTATTTATATTATATATAGATATTTATATTATATATATTATATTTGATTATTGTACGTAGCATTGAATGAATATTTATCATGGTTTTAGTACTGTTTTATTTTGGTATACATTTGTGTATGCACATGGAAGCACTGTATTGATATCTAAATAGAGGGGTAGGTGCAGCAATATTTTATTTATTATTTTGCATAGCTTGTGGGAACACAATTTCTTTCTTGCGACCACCCATATAGGTTTTTTATATACATTAAAATTCATGGCATTATTTATTTATACACTGTATTTCACATTTGGAGGCGTGACAGTAATTTTAAATTTACATTGGGAGAAGGGGCTTTCTCAACTATGCACACCTCCGGTCCGTATGCATGAGCTAAGGGCAAATGGATTCGGGGAAGCAAATGCTACATGAATCATATGTCCTTACTCAAGATTGTTGTGGCTAGAAATAATAGGGGGTGTTTTTCAAAGTTATTAAAAAAAAAAGCATGGAGACATGGATGGATTTGAGAGTTTGCTTTGGAGTTGGCTAACATGTAAAAAATATATATATAAAAACGTTTTCGGTTTGTGGTGCTCAGATACAGTTTAATTCTGTGTTATGGAAATCCCAATTGCTTTAATGGAATACAGTTCTACTTAGAGGAGCAATGCCTATAAAATATAGAAATGTTGTTTTCTATGTTCTCACCTGGCTTGCAGGGCAAGTCTCAAAGCTGTGCATGTGGATTCCAGTTTTCCAAGATGCATACTGAGTTTTTCTGAATCAGTCTTACACTCTTCTAGGGTCACACTGAGCTGGTCATTCAGTTCTTTTACATTGTCAAGGTACCTGTAAAATGACAAACCATAAGTACACAGTCGATGCCAAAGGCAACAAGGCTGTTGGCTTCCCCAATGATATAATAATTTGAATTGCTCTCTGACCTTGTTTAGGTACAGTCAGTATAATGGATTGCTAATCTGGTTCACACAATTTGATAAAGCTATGATGCTGTGATTTAGTTTTACTGAAATAAAGTGTCGCCCACAGTGTCTGCCTGCACTTACCCTTTTAAACGTCTCATTTCAGTTTCCAGGTTACTTGGATGGATATCAGAATTACTAGTCAGTGAAGACTGGGATCCAGGGAGGCTCTGAACATACTGTATGACACCGTGCAGGACTGTCACAGGGCCCTGTACAAAAAGACACACATGATTTCTATATTATTGGTTTGAATTACTAAAGTAATATAGTCTGTTCACCTAGCAAAGTCCCTTTAAAGTGTTACTAAACTCAAAACAGTAAAATCAGTCTGTAAATGCAGTAAAGCATGCTTGTTATACTCATTGTGGAACCTAAGGGGTTAATCCTCTGAATTGTGTAAAAATGCTGTTTGATCCTGAGTTCTCTGATCCTCCCTTTCTTCCAGTGTCACCCTCCTATCTCCTGATAGACATATCGTGTGGAGTCACTCTGCACATGCTCAGTTTGGTGTGTATTGCTAGAGAGGTTTTTTTTTCCTTAGGAGAGTGCATGTGATCAGCACAGGGCCAATCAGCACTGTCCAGACAGAGGTCAGGGGTTCTGCATCCTCCTAAAGCAGAATGAAAACTCCTCCTACAAGCTTTAACATGTGCTTTGCTGGACACTGATAGAAGTAACAAAACTGCTATACACTGCTGATGAGAAAAGGTATTTAGCATGTATGGCTTCATTCTGTTAGTGTATTTAAATCTGCTAGCACATTTAACACACCCCCCTTCCCAGACTGACATTGCTGCAGCCCAAAGGTGATCCAGAGTGGGGGCACTCTAATACAGGAGGTGTGTTACTGGCTAGATCACCAGGTGGGATACAGGGATATGGGAAATGGTGTTGACATAAAAACACACACACACCCACACCAGCACTGATAGGTGGCACTGACTGGCATCACTGCTGGGTACTGACTGTTGGCACTGCTAGGCATTGACTGGTGCAACTGATGGGCACTGACTGGCACAACCACTGGGCACTGACTGGTGGCACTGACTGGCAGCCTTGCATTGATGGGTACTGGTGGGTGGCACTGGTGGGCACAGGTGGGTGGCACTGGTGGGCACAGGTGGATGGCACTGCTGGGTACAGGTAGGTGGCACTTCTAGGCACAGGTAGGTGGCACTGCTGGGCACAGGTGGGTGCACTGCTGGGTGGCACTGCTTTGCACTGGTGGGTGGCACCGCTGGGCGCTGGTGGGCGGCACTGCTGGGCACAGGTGGGCAGAACTGGTGGGTGGCACTGCTGGGCACCAATCATCAGGGCACTGATCATCAGTGCTCTGATGATCAGTGCCGATCCCTGCTCTGACAACTGCCGGTTCTCAGCACTACTTTCCTCGTGCTCTAACAGCGTGAGGAAAGTGCAGCCGAGAACCGGCAATTGTGTCATTGGACACGGCTGATCACGTGGTAAAAGAATGCTGTGATTGGCCTTCTTTCCTGCTGCTGGCACCACTCTGGAGAACCCTACCCGGGATAAGAGGTGGAGTGCAGTTGGTATCACTCCATATGGGACAGGAGCCAGCGCTACAGAGGAGGCATCAGTCTATGCAGCTTTTACTCCCTATTACAGCGCCAACTTTACAAGTAGTCCCTCTGCATTGCACTTTGTTTGATGCGCTGGGATGGCAGGTCAACAATCCCAGACTGTGATCTACCAGTCACCTGAACGCGATCTACTGGTAGATCACGATCTTCAGGTTGCTGACCCCCGATTTAGATTACCCACTTGCGGACCCACTCCTGTAGATATACTGCTACAGGGCAGCTGCTGTGCTCTGGATCACATATATATACGTAATCCAGAATTTCCGGGTAGGGGCACGTGTGCTCCTGCCGCCCCATCTGTGCTCTCATTCATTACAGCACAAGCCAATCAGCAGGTCCAGGCCAATGATTTATGGCTGGGAGCCACTGATCGGCTGAGTAAATGACAAAACCGAGCTCTGTGTTGACAAACAACACAGAGCTCTGTACATACAGCAGCAATGTGTCTGCTATTTTTTTCTCTCTGCAAAGCAGGGAATAAAAACAGGCACATTGTTAGGCATACAATTAACCCTTTGATTGCCCCAACATGTTAACCCCTTCCCAGCCAGTGTCATTAGTACAGTAACACTGTACACTGAATGTAAACAAAAGAATGCCAACATCAATTTTTTTTAAAAAAATGCACCCTTTGGGTCTGGTATGGATTTTAAAGGGAACCCCATGCCAAATTTTTTTTCAAAAATAGTGTGGGGTCCCCCTTAAAATCCATACCAGACCCTAAGGTCTGGTATGGATTTTAAAAGGGAAACCCATATCAAAATAAAAAAAAAACAGCATGCCCCCCCCCAATCCATACCAGACACCTATCCAAGCATTCAGCCTGGCAGGCCAGGAAATGGGAGGGGGAATGAGCAAGCGCACCCCCCCTCCTGAACCATACCAAGTCACATGCCCTCAACATGGAGGGGGGCTCCTTCCTCCAAAGCACCTTGTCCCCATGTTGATGCGGACAAGGGCCTCGTCCCCACAACCCTGGGTGGTGGTTGTGGGGGCCTGTGGGTGGGGGGTTTAATAGAATCTGGAAGCCAGATCCCACCCCCACCATGTGAATGAGTATGGATTACATAGTACCCCTACTCACATACAAGAAATAAATAATGTAAATAAAGACAGGAGCCAGTTTTTGACAAGTACTTTATTAAAAAAAATAAAATTGTCCCCTGCTGTAGATCTATCGTCAATCACGATGAACAGCACTCCGCCAACCCACATTAAAAAAAAAAGAAGTCTATATCCGACGTTGGATCCCACTGAATGACAGCTCCACTTTGTAGCTGCCGCTAAATAAACTAAGGAGGCGAGGCCACCTAATGACGTTCGAAGGGGTTTTTGCTCCTAAGCACTGAAATAAAAATGCCTCTAGAAAGTGTGCATGGACACATAGGATAACATTAGTTGCTTCTAGAGGCATTAAAAAAAGAGAAGCTAACGCCTTGAGAAGCAGTGTCTATTTTAAGACAGTGTGCATTGAGCCTAAAGGTCACAATTACAACAGCAGAAGCTGTGAACCATGCATGTTTCCATTAAAACAAGTGTTGGCAGCTATTGTGTGTAGAAAGTAACTGCTTGGATGACCTGCCTTAGTGAAATCACTGTCAGTCTACTGGTGCTTAGATTGCTGTCTCATGAGCTGGAACATTTCTGCACAGGGTGAGGCTGCTATGCTATTGTTGAAAAAAAATCTATTTTCTACACCATAAACTGCAATTTATTTATCCTCTTGTTTCTTGAATAATAGTGAGTCTTTTGTCTGTTCTCAACATCCCCTGTGGCTACTTCTAGTCTATTGGCTAAGAGCATCCACAAGTCCAGAGGTGGGCAGAAAAGGTAAACACAATAAGAAAAAAATGATCACAACTGACTGGGCTTGGTGCAGCTTTCCTCAACCTGCTGTCCCAGGCACTGGCCTAAGTGTGGCATAATGATAAATACAGTTCTGGTAAAGCCAATGATTATTTAATCAGCAGAAAAGAATAGAGAATATAAAATAATTTCAGCTTGCAGTTATTACTTGATACAATCAATTTTAGGCTCAGTTCACACTATACAGGCTGGTTGAGAGTTTGAGAATTACACCTGTTCCTGCACCCACAAACACCTACAGCCAAATCGCACTGATTTTGCAAGACTCGTGGGGCTGCCATCCATTCTGTGTTTGTGGGTGAGAGAACTGCAGGGAAACTGTATGGTCAAAATTACTATGTGGCTTTCATGCAGCCGCATTTTCAAAAAGGTGCATGTACCTTTTTCTGTGGAAACTCGGGCAAAACAGCCCATTCAATTTAATGGGCTGCCATGCCTGAGCAAATGTGGGCCACATAGTTCGCAATTGTGTGAACCTAGCCTTATACTATATGCTGACCTATTGTTTTCCAATTCCTACTGGAATTTAGTTGTTTGTTTCAAGTTGTGTTGCATTAATTGTTATAAGGTACATAATACCCCATGCATTCAGGACCTCCCAATAAATAGCACTAAGCAGAAGGAGCTCTACTTTTGCTATTTGTATCCTCCAACAGTTATGTTGTTTAGCTTCAACTGGATAGCTTTCCAAGTACTCAGCCCACTCATCAGACTGTTTTAGTGCTTTTTACTCACTTTTATTCATCCAAACATCAAATAAAAAAAACTGCTGTAAAGTGACTGCAGAGCTCAACCTCAGCTTTCACGGGACTGAGATTGAGCTCTGCAGTCACTTTTGCAGCTGTTGTTTCTTTATTTTGGGTCACAACCCTTTGCAATGTCCTTTTGTCGACCAGAAACTGTATGTGTCATCATAACCTTTGATACTGTACCTTGCTACACCGCAAAAAAATTGGTAACTTCTGTCACAGATGCCCCACCTAAGGGGGCACCAACAATTTTCTCTCTTTGAAGCTCAATAAGCTCTGACATTACTAGCAGCACACAGTGAATGATGAAAATGAAGCTTCCCACCTGTTATCTAGGTGTCTCATCACACAGCAGAAGCAAAAGAATGTTACACCACTTCTGCTTTCAATGCAAAACATGTATATACACACACAGTATATTGCCAAAAGTAAGCATGTAAGCATGCAGTTGTAGGGAGCTTTCATACTTCATATACTTCAATAGGTTGCGATTGGCAGGCAGTAGCACCCACCAAAAGCAACTGGGGGGTTTAATTCCTGCTATGGTATGTGTACACCTTTGGATGCTGCCTCAGCAGCTAAAGGGGGTAGGGATTGGGGGCAGTAAATCTGCGACTCAGCCTAAGGGTTTTACCATCCCCCAACTGTACCTGTGAACAAGCCCTAAGGGTGCCCTTGCGGAATGCAACTAAGGGTTCATTCAAAAGTGCAGCAGGCACTGCTGTTCCTCTGAAAAGGGATCCAAGTGTGTTTGATAGGTGTAAGGAGGCAATATGTTGCCTCCTCACTGCCTGATTTAAACCTATCATTGCCGTGCAATGCTTGCAATTGCGACACAGTAGTACGACAATTAGAGGTTTAAATCAGGTTTGCAGAGGCGACGTTGGGCAACACAGTGCCCAGTAATCTTTGACTTCTCCTATGTTGTTCCGGTAGATCTCCACCTCTTTAAAGTTGCCTACCCCTGGTCTATAGAAACCAAAAATGATGCATGTAAATATTACAGAAAACATATAACAAAACAGACATATAAAAAGAAAAACTTCACCCTACACCTAATCCCTATAAGCAGTCAACACATCATATAAACAGTGATATGACAAATATATAATAACTGAAAGTGCAGCACTAAAACAGTAAAAATATAACTGTAATCATAGAATGATGCCAAGAAGAAAATCTTTGCGGTAAAAAAACCTGATATTGGTTTAAGGGCATTGCAACTTTATCAATGATCATGTAAATAGAGTACAAATACACTATATTGCCAAAAGTATTGGGCCAGCCCTCCAAATCATTGGATTCAGGTGTTCCAATCACCTCCATGCCAACAGGTGTATAAAATCAAGCACCTAGGCATGCAGACTGCTTCTACAAACATTTGTGAAAGAATGGGTCGCTCTCAGGAGCTCAGTGAATTCAAGAGTGGAACCGTGATAGGTTGCCACCTGTGTATTAAGTCCATTCATGAAATTTCCTTGTTACTAAATATTCCACAGTCAACAGTTAGTGGTATTATAACAAAGTAGAAGCAACTGGAAACAACAGCAACTCAGCAACGAAGTGGTAGACCACGTAAAATGACAGAGCGGGGTGCATGCTGAAGTGCACAGTGCGCAGAAATCACCAACTGTCTGCACAGTCAATAGCTAAAGACCTCCAAACTTCCTTTGGCCTTCAGATTAGCACAACAACAGTGCATAGAGAGCTTCATGGAATGGGTTTCCATGGCTGAGCAACTTCATCTAAGCCTTACATCACCAAGTGCAATGCAAAGCATTGTATGTATTGATGTAAAGCACGCCACCACTGGACTCTAGAGCAGTGGAGACGTGTTCTCTGGAGTGACGAATCACGCCTCTCTGTCTGGCAATCTGATGGACGTGTCTGTGTTTGGTGGTTGCCAGGAGAACGGTACTTTCCTGACTGCACTGTGCCAAGTGTAAAGTTTGGTGAAGGGGGGATTATGGGGTGGGGTTGTTTTTCAGGGGTTGGGCTTAGCCCCTTAGTTCCAGTGAAGGAAACTCCTACAGTGTCAGAATACCAAGAGATTTTGGACAATTTCATGCTCCCAACTTTCTGGGAAGACTTTGAAGATGGCCCCTTCCTGTTCCAATATGACTACACACCAGTGCACAAAGCAAGGCCCATAAAGACATGGATGAGCTAATTTGTAGTGGAGGAATTTGAATGGCCTGACCTCAACCCAATAGAACACCTTTCGGATGAATTAGAGCGGAGACTGTGAGCCAGGTCTTCTCAACCAACATCAGTGCCTGACCTCACAAATGTGCTTTTGAAAGAATGGTCAAACATTCCCATAGACACACTTCTAAACCTTGTGGACATCCTTCCCAGAAGAGTTGAAGCTGTTATAGCTGCAAAGGGTGGGCCAACTCAATATTGAACACTACGGACTAAGACTGGGATGCCATTAAAGTTCATGAGCATGCAAAGGCAGGTATCCCAATACTTTTGGCAATATATTGTGTATATATACTGTATATATACTAGGATTTTTTCAGCTGGAACATTGTTCCAGTACCTCTGGCAGCCTTCTCCTCTCCAATCTGTCATTTAACACAGAAGCCAGTAGAGGACGTTTTCTGCACAGATCACTTCCTCTACTGGCGTCTCTGTACTAGGGAGCCCTGGTGAGTGCTTCGGCTCCCAGCACCACAATCTACAGCTGCCTGTGGGGTTGGGAGGCAACTTCTGTCCTGGCTACCACTGCTGTGTGCCTACATTGTGCAGAGAGGAGAGCTGGGGAAATTTGTTGAGAGAGAACTGTGAAAGTGTGTGTGTGTGTGGGGGGGGGGGGGGGGAATATGATGTGCAGAGAGGACTGTGAAAGTGTGGGGGAATATGTGTAGAGGACAGTTGAGGGGAATTTGTGCAGGGAGAACTGTGAAAATGTGTGTGTATGTGTGTGTGTTGGGGGGGGGGGGGTTAGCAGAGAGCAGAGCTTGGGGGAGTTTTGCAGAGAGGAGAACTAGTAAAGTGGGGGGTATTTGTACAAAGAGAACCGTGAAAGTGAAAGTGGGGTGGGGGGGTTAGTAGAGAGGAGAGCTGGGGGATTTGTGCAGAGAGGAAAACTGGGGGGGTATTATAGAGGGAGAAGTGTGAAAGCGTATGTGTGGTGTATGGGGGAGGGGGAATTTATGCAGAGAGGCGAACTGGGAATTTTAGCAGAGATTAATTATTATTATTATTATACAGGATTTATATTGCGCCAACAATTTTCTCACCACTTTACAATATAAAGGGAGACAATACAAAGAAAAAAAGCCCTGTGTGTGTGTATATACATATATATTTCTTTTTTCAAACTTTCACTATTGTATTTGTCATTTGTGTACCTGACAAGGCTTTAACTGAATGGGTGACTCAGATCCAGAAGTCACATTATACCCTTCTTCAGAGCAGGGACTGGTAGATGGTGGGATCGGAGGGGTCAGCTCATCATCCTGAAGAATGTCTTCTAACCTCTTTAACTGTAAATAGAGAAAGTGAGAATGAAAATAAGAATGTACACTGAATGTCTATTAATGAAATTATAAAAAGAGAAAGTAGCTGTACTAGACAATTTATCCATCCGTAAGTGGATACAACAAAATTTCTCATATTTGCGCATTCTCCAAACCACTAGTAGAGGACCATTCACACTTAATGACTAAAGCCAGGTTCACACCTTTGCACTGGAGTAAAGTGTATATTACCACAACTCATGGTACCACACCACAAATGTGCTAGTACTTTGCAGTAATATTCATTTTGGTTGGCATCCCAAAGCATTAAAGCAGCACACTGCAACACATAGCAATACACTACTGCTCATGGCATTCCCAGAATAGAGTCAGGTGCAGTTTCTTGTGCACTTGGGTGCATTGGCATAGCATTCAATATTAATGGGCTGCCTTATTGCAGTGCACATTAGCAAAAACGCAATGTACTGTATATTAAACACAAGTGCGTTATTGCATTACATAGATGTGCTCTTAATTGCCTTAAACTTCATGTCTGACGTGGATTGTACACCAGACAATTGTAACTCCCTAAAGACGTGCAGTATTTGTGCTTTTCTGCTGATTTGTACATTGATTTGTCACCCACACCAATATACAGTCATGGCCAAAAATATTGGCACCCCTACATTTCTGTCAGATAATGCACCGCTTTACCCACAAAATTGTTGCAATTACAAATGTTTAGGCATTCTAATGTTCATTTCTTTTGTTTGTATCGGTATGACACAAAAAAGTGGAAAAACAAATAGCCAAATCTGACACATTCCACAACTCCGCAAAACCCACAAGAATGGACTGGACAAAATTATTAGCACCCTTGATTAATATCTGATAGCACATTCCTTAGAAAAATTAACTGAAATCAATTCAATTCATCAATGAGTTTCTTACACCTCTACTGGAATTACTGCTCCAGGTCTCTCAGATTGGAAGGGTTCCTTTTCCTAACTGCTGTTTTGGGATCTCTCCACAGGTGCTCTATGGAATTGAGATCTGGACCATCATTGCTGGCCAGTTCAGTGCTCTCCAGCGCTTTGTCTGAAAGCACTTCTGGGTGCTTTTTGACGTGTGCTTTGGGTTATTGTCCTGTTGTAAGACCCATGATCTCTGATGGAGACCCAGCTTTCTAACAATGGGCCCTTCATTGCACCCCATAATTCTTTGGTAGTCTTCAGATTTCATAATGCCATGCACACAGCCAAGACATCCAATGCCTGAAGCAGCAAAGTAACCCCAAAACATCAGTGAACCGCCACCATGTTTGACTGTGGAGACTGTATTCTTTTCTTTAAAGGTCTCATTTCTTTTTCTGAAAACAGTAGAATTATGGGCTTTACCAAAAAGTAGTAATTTTGTTTCGTCTGTCCACAGCCATTTCCCAAAAGGATTTTGGCTTCCTCAGGTAAGTTTTAGCAAACTCCAATCTAGCTTTTTTATGTTTCTGTGTCATCAGTGGGGTCCTCCTGGGTGTCCTACCAAAGCGTCCATTTTCATTCAGTTGGCGACATACAGTATATATATTCGATTTTTAGACTGATCATTTCGGGAAGTGTTCGGGAAGTGTCCTCCTCCTCCTCCCCGGGCTCTCTCAGTCTCTGTCGGTCTCTCTCCTCAGATCCAGAGCCCACTTACTCCTTATATCCTTACCGCTCCATCCATCCCACCCTCTCATGGGCCCCCCCTCTGGCCACTGGCTCTTGGGCAGTGCCCTAGTGCTTGAATGGTCAGTCCGCCCCTGACTGTGGGTACCCCAAAGCTCTGCAGAGCCAGGCAACAGGTATTTTCACACAGACTTGCATCCAAGAAACAGTAACCAGTCCATGGCCTTGCCTTTTGTTATTGTATTAGAGGAAATACCTTGGAGAGGGAATTAGGGATTATGGGATGCCCAGTTTGGCTTGAATCAACAAAAGGGGGACAACTTGCTTCCTATGTACAAAAATAGATCCTGGACTGTTCTTTTCCTTGAAAGCTGTTAGTCTTTGTGGATCAGTAGCAACATCCTTTTATGGGTGAGGAACTAACAGCCCCTCAAAAATCTGCTTAGCTTCTTGTAACTATACTGCTTAAAAAAATTATTGGAACACTTTTTAATCAGAGTATAGCATCGAGTCAATTAAACTTCTGGGATATTGATCTGGTCAGTTAAGTAGCAGTGGGGGTTGTTAATCAGTTGCAGCTGCTTTGGTGTTAATGAAATTAAGAACAGGTGCACTAGATGGGCAACAATGAGATGACCCCCAAAACAGGAATGGTTTACCAGGTGGAGGCCATTGACATTTTTTCTCTACTCATTTTTTCTAACTGTTTTTCACTAGTTTTGCATTTGGCTAGGGTCAGTGTCACTACTAGTAGCATGAGGCAATACATGGACCCTACAGAGGTTGCACAGGCAGTCCAACTCCTTCAGGATGGCACATCAATATGTGCCATTGCCAGAAGGTTTGATGTGTCTCCCAACACAGTCTCAAGAGCATGGAGGAGATTCCAGGAGACAGGCAGTTACTGTAGGATAGCTGGAGAGGGCCATAGATGGTCCTTAACCCATCAGCAGGACCAGTGTTTGCTACTTTGTGCAAGGAGGAACAGCATGAGCACTGCCAGAGCCCTACAAAATGACCTGCAGCAGGCCACTGGTGTGAATGTCTCTGACTAGTCAGAAACAGACTTCATGTGGGTGGCCTAAGGGTGCGATATTCTCTAGTGGGCCCTGTGCTCACTGGCCGGCACAGTATATCTCGATTGGCATTTGCCATTGAACACCAGAATTGGCAGGTCCACCACTGGTGCCCTGTGCTTCTCACAGATGAGAGCAGGTTCACCCTGAGCACATGTGATAGACGTGAAAGGGTCTGGAGAAGCCATTGAGAATGTTATACAAAAAGTAATGTGGCGCTACTACCATAGAAATCCTTCACATATTGACACACTGAATTTGCATAAATATAAGTGAAATAGTGCAAATGAGTGAACAAAGACCAAATCAACAATACATAAACCTCATAATACCTCACACAATAACACGTGTAACAAGTGCCAACCAACAGGTCCAATTAGGGACCAAGCTTAGGATGATAGTGCCCCAAATGATCCAAATGGATCTAATAGTGATCAACAGACAACATAAAAAGTCCAAAAAAGGGACTCAGCATAAATGCGTGCTGTAAAACCTCCCACCAGAACAAGTAAATTGTTCCAACCAGCCCCTAATGAAGTCACGTGACAAGCGTGACGATAAGTGTCGGCGGTGACGCACTTCCGGTCGGACGCCATCTTGAGACACCTTGGACACCCATGCAACTACATCTGATCTGAGGTTTGAATTAAATGCGATTGGAAAGATGATATATAATGTGAGAGCATATTAAATGTTATGCTGCCTATAACATCGTTCAGCATGACTGTTTTGGTGGTGGGTAAGTGATGGTCTGGCGAGGCATATCCATGGAGGGACACACAGAACTCTGCAGGCTAGACAATGGCACCCTGACTGACATTAGGTATCGGGTTGAAATTCTTGGTCGCATTGTCAGAGCCTACGCTGGTACAGTGGGTCTTGGGTTCCTCCTGGTGCACGACAATGCCCGGCCTCATGTGGCAAGAGTATGCAGGCAGTTCCTGGAGGATGAAGGAAATGATACCATTGAATGGCCCCCACACTCGCCTGACCTAAAGCCAATAGAATACCTCTGGAATATCACGTTACAGTCCATTCGACGCTGCCTGGTTGCACCTCAGACTGTCCAGGAGCTCAGTGATGCCCTGGTCCAGATCTGGGAGGAAATACCTCAGGACACCATTCGTTGTCTCATTAGAAGTATGCCAGGCATATAAGCACGTGGGGGCCATACAAACTACCGAGTGCCATTTTAAGTGGCTGCAATGAAATTTCAGCAAAATCATTTTTTCACATTCATTTTCGGGGTGTCTTTGAATTCAGTCCTCTGTAGGTTGATCATTTTCATTTCCATCAAACAATGGGGCATCCTTACGTTCCGAACACATTACCCAACCCATATCAGTATAGATATCCAGAATGATATTTCTCACCATTGAGATCTGATGTGTTTTCAAAGTGTTCCTTTAATTATTTTGAGCAGTGTACATGCAGAGATATCTTCTCTCCTCCTTTAGAGCTGCTCCCAGCTCCACAGCTTGCAGACACTGCCAGCCTTCCTGGCTGCTCAGAAGATCTCCCGGGACATGGATAAAGGATTGAGCCCAGCGCTGCTACATATGGCAGGCTTTCCCCCTTGTGGATCCCAAGGAGTGCTGATGTATTTACTCTGTCCTCTTTGCTCACACTGCTCCAGGTCGTGATCCCATTCATGCTGCACTGCTGAATGTATCCTCCTGAGCCAGCCTGAGCCCAGCCTGGAAGCAGCCCCCCTCAGACCTATGGGACCCCCTCCCAGGCACTAACAGTTTCCTCAGCACTCCATCTTCCACCCAACTCCTCTGTCAGTCTGCCTTTCCCATATTTATGGGCCAGTCCACCACTCTACCAGGGCCTCCAAACTTGGCATTAGCCATACTCCCATAAACATGCAGATTAGGTCTCCACCTCTTCCTGCTTACTAACTTTTGGAAGGTTCTATGACCCTCCAGAGTCAGGAGGAGGCGATAGAGCCACAACCTGTTAAATCATCCAGCTGGCCTGCAATAACCCAACCTCAATCATAGGCTCGCACAGTTACTATGAGTCATACACAATGATTTTACCTGCAATACACTACACTATTCTAGTAGCACACTAGAGAGTGCCACATGTGAAATCAAATCTTATCCTGCAGCAGTATATTTTGTCTGGTAGTTGATAGATTCTTTAAAGTGGTTGTAAACCCTTACATGTACCCAGTGAACTGGCTGGCCTTGGGTGATACACAGAGAAGAAAAAAATCATACCTACATAACGTGCCAGTTTATCTGCAGCTGTCTTTTCCCTACATGCAGGAACAGAAACAGAGTTGAGGTTGTCAGTCACAAACTGTGCCCTTTCGTCATCATTTTTCTCTTGGTATCAGGAAAATTCATCAGAAGCTTATAGCAAAAAAATGAGGCAGCAGACAGATTTGACACTTAGTACAGTAGATTGAGACATGTACACACTATAGAGGGATATGCTTTGTTCATAGTTCATGTCTGAGGTTTAAAACAACTTTAAGTGGAATTGTGTGTTTATGGGATTATACAGTATTCGCTCTGTTTAGCTCTATCATCCTGTACAGTAATGTAAATACCTTTATATGCAGCATCTCCTTTTCTTCCTTGAACAATGTGAGTGTGGCTCTTGACCTATCCAGTTCCCTGTCTGTGAGCCCAAGTTTGCCTCTTAGGACAGCATTATCCTCCTTATAACGTTGGATTTCTGACTTCAGCATGCTGGTGTCCTCATTCAGAAATGTACCAGAGGTTATCTGTGTTAACATCAGACACGTGACTTTTGTGAGCATATTATACTCCCACACCTAATATCTAAATGGATACATTCTCATTGTGTTTTCATTTGGTTTTCATTTGGCTGTGGCTAGAACTCCCAGGAAACCGTCCAGTACCCTGGAACTGTTTTTGTGAGCCCACAAAAATGTTTACTGGAGGGGGTGTTCACCCCACTTGGCAGCAAAGAACAGCTCATGGGATTCCCACATTCCTGTTACCATCAAATACCACCTTTATCACAATCCAAATGATCGACTCCATTTTCAGTTTTTAATATGTTTTGATATTTTTTACTGCATTCTTTACTACTTAAAATCTTTCTTAATCATGGGCAATTCAAATAAAAGTAGAATTCCAGGCTTAAAATAACTAGTCTTAAACTGTCCCCTCCACCTTCTAACAGCTTTGCTGACTAACCTGTGTAAAAAAGCTGTATTTACTTACCTATTCTCAGCCCGCTCTGGTCACATGACCCTGCTCTGGTGTGTCAGTCAGTAGTGGCTGCAAGGCAGAAGAGGGAGCACCAACAATGAACGGGTAACTAAAGCCTATGGGTGATGTCACTACGCCCAGGCATTCCCAGCAATTGTCAACCATGCTCCCCTCTCCCCTACAGAGAGGATCACCTGACCAGATCGGGCTGATAATAGGTAAGTATATACACCTTTCTTTGCAGGTTAGTCAGCATAGCTGTTGGGAGGTGGGAAGGAGCATTGCTAAGATTAGTTAGGTTTAGTCTGGAATTCTAAATTGAGCACCTAATAAAAAATGCATAAGCGGACATTACCGTCAGTGAAAACCACGTCTGCATTTATATGTAAATCTCCACTTTTCCTGTAAAGGTTGAACTTGGTAATATTCCCCCCAAAAGCTTAGCTTCCCTATTTATCTTCCTAAATTGCCAAGAGAGAGATGATGGTTACAAGTTTGATCATTTTGGAACCTAGGTTATTTTTCTGGATCCACTAGGACCCAATAATTTCAGCATCCATCCACGCATTCTGTATGGCTACCATACCAGCCACCTAAAAAAAAAAAAATCTTGTTATACAAATAAATGAAGCCTTACAGGATGTATTTATGGAACAGGAGTCAGAAAACAGTTAATTGGTCAGTCCTACCAATGAATATTATTATAGGTGGATGCTGCTGAGCTGAACCTGTCTTCTGATATCTCATTAGATGCCTAGTTGTGGGATTTTGTTAGCCAGAGATTCTTATTCTGTTCTTGATACACTCATTTCACTCCTCCTGCTGCAGCTAAAGGAATCATTCAACTACTACAATTTTTTGGTATATAAAATGAGTGGAGAATCCAACAGGAAGAGTGAGACCCCCACATAATAGCCACAGGAGAAAAATCAAGCTAGGTACAAAGGTGCAGAGATCTATCCACAGATGTCCTTTAGGTATATCAAATATAAACAGAAAACCGTATACATTTTTCTTGTATCAGCAACAGGAATGCCGCACACTGAGATGCAAAATCATCTTTCTTTTTTAAAATAGCCAGCAGAAACAAATTCTATTCTAACATGTTCTGTGCACGGCAAAACACTTTCACAAATTCTTTCTTTCTTTGAAAAAGCTCAGTGCCTAGCACGAAACATGTCAGAATAGAATGTTCCTGCTGGCTTTTTTAATAAAGTGGGAATATTTTGCACTTCAGTGTGCAGCATTCCTGTTGCTGATGCAAGTGATTGCCTTGATGGAGACAGACCGAGCCAGCACCTGAATGCAGGGCCTGATCTTGCCTAGAGCAACGTGTGAAATATTTGAATGGATGTATTATACCTCATTTAATTCCTCTATGACTGCAGAGGAAGAGTCACCAGTACTAAAAGGTACATTCAGGGGAGTTGTTTCTCTTTCATCCATTGACTTTTCTCTTGATGGATTCCTCCAGGACAATACACATGTCTCCAGAGAAGAAATGACCTCTTGTAACTGCAGGAAGACATCATTTTGGTATCCTGAGAGAGAAAAGGGTGGAGTGGTTCACTAGTACAGAAGTGTATGATATGTCTAAAAATGGATGGGTAACATTATCTTCATGTGTTATAAAAAGCAACTTTTTTTTTTTTTTTGCTTTAAGTGAATCTGGATGTTTAGTTTTATAAAAATAAACATTATATCAAAGTGCAGATATGTTGATTGGATGAAATCACTGTTCAGTCAACAATTTTTCACCCAGCTCATTCGATTTTTCCTTTGAATTTTGTCACGGCGCAGGGTGCCAACAGGGCCACAGACAGTCTGAGTTTTGACTGATTTGGCAGGAAATGGCAATGGGTGTTGTGTGTATGACAACAGATTTGTCATGACTCTGAGAAGTAATGCAAAACTGAAGATCAGTTTGTACACGGACTTCCGTGCCTGGCTACCATAATTCTGTAAAGCCCTCCAGTGTAGATAGTTTTTTTGTGTATAGTTAGAGGCTTGCTAGAAGTCTGGGAATGAGTCAGCAAGGTTACATAGTTAGTCTGGCTGAAAAAAAGGCAAACGTTCATCTAGTTCAATTATAAAAAATAAATGTTATATTCCTATACCCACAGATGATCCAGAGGAAGGCAAAAAACCCCAACAAAGCATGATCCAATTTGCTCCTACGCTGGAAAAAATTCCTCATGATCCCGTAAGAGTGCCCCCTTGTTCTCTGTGATGACCTCAAGGTGAATAACTCTACACTGAAAGTTTATTGTATGTATTTATACATGTTGATCATATCCCTCTTTACTATCAGGTACCTGGTGATGGAGGCCAATGGAGAGAGGGCTTCCCTTGCGGCTAAGTTCCGGACTCCCCTGAGAGTGGGACAGTGGGAGTCAGGCCCAAAGTTGCCCAGGCCACCTGTAGGAGTGCTGGTTGTTGGTCCACTCAGAAGCACAGTTGGTGCACGGAGATAGGTCTGCAGACAGGAGGCACCTGTGCGTGATATGCAAGCCCTTTTGGAATTTAGCTGTTTACTGGGTAGTCGGTTCAAGCCAAGGTCAGGTACCAGGTGGGAATCAGAGCAGATGTAGTCAGATGGGATAGCCGAGCTCATACACAGAGGAGCGAGAGAGAGAGTATCCCTAAGCTAAGCCGAGGTCAGATCAGGGGTAAATCAGAGTAGAGAGGTCCTGGAGCAAGCCGAGTCGGTATCAGGAAATCACAGGTCACAATCGCAGGAAACAGGAACAAGGCACAGGGAGCTAGAGATCATCCAGCAACTTGAGGAAGTGATGAGTCTCCTTATAAAGGCCGTCTGGCACCAAACTGAGACTGATGCGTGCTTCTGCGGCCATGCAGGGTACTGGCAAAAATGCCAGATCTTCCAGAACTTCTGCGCGGACAGGACCCTGACAGTGCCCCCCCTAAAGGGCAGCCTCTGGATGCCCACCTGGGCCATCTTTTCAGGATACTTGGAATTAAATTCTTGGAGAAGCCTGGGGGCATGTACACTGCCCTTTGGTTCCCAGGAATTTTCTTCAGGCGGGTACCCCTTCCATCTGACCAGGTACTGGATTTGTCTTCCCTGCCTTCTGCAATCCAAAATTCCTTCAACCTCGTATTCCGTCTCCTCCCCAACTGTTATCGGCGGAGGAGGTGGTTCTACTCTCCCTGGAAAAGGATTAGGAACAGCTGGCTTGAGTAGGGAGATGTGGAAAACTGGGTGGATCTTGTATGATTCTGGAAGGAACAGCTCAAACGCCACTGGATTGATTTCCCTCTTGATCCAGAAAGGGCCAATGTACCTTGGACCCAACTTATGTGACGGGCAAGGGAGTTTTAGATTGGCAGTTGATAGGCAAACTTTGTCTCCAATCTTTAGAGGAGGGTTTCCTCTCCGTTTCCTGTCATAGTGTTTCTTATAATCAGCCTGGGATTTCAGTATAGACTCTCAGAGGACTTTACAGTTGTTCTGTAGCATGGAGAGTCTGTCCTGTACTGCGGGTACCGAAGCTCCAGGAATGGTGTCAGGTATGAAGGAAGGGTGGAATCAATAATTGGCCCAAAATGGCGACTGGTTTGTAGCAGAATGGACTGAATTGTTGTAGGCAAATTCTGCCAATGGGAGTAGGGATGCCCAGTCATCCTGAGAAAAAGCAGAGAAGCGCTGTAAATATTGCTCCAAAGTCTGGTTCGTTCGCTCCATTTGCCCGTTACTCTGGGGATGGTAGGCGGATGATAAGTAGAGTTCCACCTTCAAAGCCTTGCAGAGGGCTCTCCAGAACCTGGACGTAAACTGCACCCCTCGGCCTGAGACGATTTTACTGGGCAGACCATGTATACTGACAATCTCTTTGATGAAGGTTAGTGCAGTCTCTGGCGCAGATGGAGTACCCACCATTGGTAAAAAGTGGACCATCTTGGATAGCCGATCCACTACTACCAGAATGGTAGTAAACCCCTCCAAGGGTGGCAAATCCACAATGAAGTCCATTGCGACCATCTCCCAGGGACGATCAGAAATGGACAGGGGCCTCAGCAACCCCCAGGCCTTGGCTTTGTCTCCCTTGTTCCGCAGACACACTGTGCACGACTTCACATGATCATCAGTGTAGCCCCAGCAGTGCCAGCTGTCAGTGCTCATCAGTGCCATGTGCCAGTGCCCATCAGTGCCACATATCAGTGCCTACCAGTGCACATCAATGCCACATATCAGTGCCCATCTGAGCTGCCTTTCAGTGTCACCCATCAGTGCCAGTCAGTGCCAACTATCAATGCCAATCAGTGCCACCTATCAGTGCTACCAGTCAGTGCCACCTATCAGTGCCAGTCAGTGCCACCTAACAGTGCCAGTCAGTGCCACCTATCAGTGCCAGTCAGTGCCGCCTATCAGTGCCATATATCAGTGCTGCCTTTCAGTGCCCATCAGTGATGTCTGTCAATGCCCATCAGTGCCACCTACCAGTGCTTCCTCATCAGTGCCCATCAGTGCCACCTATCAGTTTCCATCAGTGCAGCCTCATTAGCACACATCAGTGAAAGAGAAAAATCACTTATTTACAAAATGTTATAACAAAAACTAAGAAAAATCTATTTTATTCAAAATTTTCAGTGCTTTTTGGTTGTTTAACAAAAAAATTAAAAACCCAGGGTTGATTAAATACCACCAAAATAAAGCTCTATCTGTCACAAAAAAATGATAAAAATTTCATATGGGTACAGTGTTGCATGACCGTGCAATTGTCATTCAAAGTGCAACAGCGCTGAAAACTGGAAATTGGCCTGGGCAGGAAGGGGGTATAAGTGCCCTGTAGGCTTGTGGTTAAAAGAGGTATAGACTCCAGAGAGAGAGATATCATATCACCCCTGTACAAATCATTAGTAAGACCTCATCTGGAATATGCAGTTCAGTTCTGGGCACCAATTCACAAAAAGAACATTGGGGAACTGGAGAAAGTACAGAGAAGGGCAACTAAACTGATAAGAGGCATGGAGGAGCTCAGCTATAAGGAAAGATTAGAGGAACTGAATTTATTCTCTCTTGAGAAGAGGAGATTAAGGAGGAATATGATCAACATGTATAAATACATCAGTGGTTCATATAGTGAACTCGGTGTAGAGCTATTCTCCCTGAGGTCATCACAGAGGACAAGGGAGCATGCTTTACGTCTGGAGGAAAATACATTTAATCTTCAATCACGGAAATGTTTCTTCACAGTGAGAGCTGTGAAAATGTGGAATAGACTCCCTCAAGAGTTCTGGCCAGCTCAGTAGATTGCTTTAAAAAAGACCTGGATTCTTTCCTAGATACATATAATATAACTGGATGCTAACATATTATAGGTAAAGTTGATCCAGGGAATATCTGATTGCCTCTCGGGGGATCAGGAAGGAATTATTTTCCTGCAGGAGCAAATTGCATCATGTTTTGCTGGGGTTTTTTTTACCTTCCTCTGGATCAACTGTGGGTATAGATTATAACTTTTTATTTATTTTTTTTTAATGGTTGAACTGGATGGACTTTTGTCTTTTTTCAACCAGACTATGTAACTATGTATAATTTGGGCCAGCGCCCGACAGCGGTGTTATGAGTGGTGTCCATATTAATCTTATCAAAGGCTAACTGTCGTCAGAGCTTCAAGTGCTGATCCATCCATCTGAGATTGGGCTTTCTCACAAAGCGACCTTGATTCAGAGGTCTCAGCTTTTGGCTGTCATTTGATACATGGGATGAGCATGATTTTTCTACACCATCTTGGTTGTTGGACTGTATTATTTATACATATTTTTATATATTTATATTTGTCACTATTGAGTTATTGCGGATTTTAATAATTATTTGTACACTCTATGGAAGTATATTTATACACTTTATTGAATTATTTTTAACAGCGCAACACATTTATTTATTTTATTTCATTTGTATATTTTGGTGAGAAGACACAGTGAGTACAGCTGTTTATTTTGATTAATTGTTTAATTTTGATTAATTGTTTAAAGAAATTTTTATAGACATATAGCGGAGGGTAGTATTTTTGCTTCATAGGAATGCATTGCTGTCAAACATCAACAGACGGGTGAAAAACGGGTAGACGGAACGCTCAAGTATTATTATTATAAAGGATTTCTATAGCGCCAACAGTTTGCTCAGCGCATTACAATATAAAGGGAGACAATACAGCAACGATACAGTTCAATACAAGAGGATTAGGAGGGCCCTGCACCTTGGGCTTACAATCTAAGAGGGAGGGGCTGGTGGTACAAAATGTAATAACTGTGGGGGATGAACTGATAGGAGGAATAGAAAATTCAATTATTAGCTGAAGGCAGGATAGGCTTCCCTGAAGAGAAAAGTTTTCAGAGATTGTCTAAAAGTGCGTAGAATAGGCGATAGTCGGATAGATTAGGGTAGAGAATTCCAGAGGATAGGGGAAGCTCTTGAGAAGTCCTGTAGACGAGTATGGGAGGAGGAGACAAGGGAGCTAGAGAGCAGGAGGTCATTCGAGGAGCGGAGAGGACGGTTTGGGTGATATTTGGAGACAAAATTGGTGATGTAATTTGGGGCAGAGTTACAAATGGCTTTATATGTTATTGTTTTGTTTTTTTTCTAAATCAGGAATAACGTTTACAGTATTAATGTTTAAGTCATACAAATATCGAAATAAAGGATCATATAAAGAATGGTACCAAATAATCATTCATTAACAAAAAGAACAACGTAAGAAAGGAAACTTTCCAGTGTTACCAGAGTTCCAAGAGTTTCTGCAAATGTACAGTGTTATTATGCGGTAAGATCACATAATTTCCACACATTCAGAACAATAGGAGTATCCCCACTACAATGGACCCACGGGGAACAGAGAGCACCCTTACTACCACCAATCAATTCAGAAGGGTAATTGGATGGCATTATAAAGTAACAATAAGATTATATTTGAAAACAATTACAGCAGCCTATGCATTATCAGATCAAAAGGGGCTAAACCTGGAGTGGCCAACCATGCGTCGCAGAGTTTCTCAAATTTACTCGAGCATCCACCATGTTGGTAAATTAAACGATCATATTGTAGAATGGTTCCCATATTTTGCTTCCAGTCAGCTACAGTGGGAGGAGTATCTGAGTTCCAGTGCGCAAGAATCACCTTGGCCTTGGAAAGGGCCTCTTATATGAATGTATCCTGCGTTACAAAGTCTAAGATACCCAGGGGACATTGCTTAGGATCTAGAATTAGATTAGTTTGAAACACCAAATTAAGAGTAGTAACCAACTCCTCCCAATATCTATGACGTTTTGGGCATCGTCATACCATATGAATCTGGTCCTCAAGGTCCCACTTACATCTGCCACATAGGGGGTCCTGGCGTAGCCCCATCGTACACAATTTTGCTGGAGTGTAATGAGCTCTAAGTACAATATACAATTGAGAAATGTGATGGGAGACTGCAAATGAACTAAGATGGATTAACTGCAATGTAGCATCCCACTGGTCATCCTCAAAAATCCCAAAATCTCGCTCCCATTGCCCACTAGCCCTATTTGGGTATTTTTCAAGATAGTCTGTCATAAGCATGTTACAGCAGTAAGAGATGATCTCCCTGGTTGTTGTAGTAGAGTGCAAGTAATTAAAAATAGGATTAGGAGAGGAGTGCCATAAGGTTGATGGGCTTTGTGCAGTTACTGCATGTTTTAACTGCATGTAGTAAAATAACATTGTAGATGATAAATTATATCTGTACTTCAATATATCAAAGGAGATAAGTTGAGCACTGTTAAATGTATGCTTTAAGTGAGTTATCCCATAAGCCTCCCATTTAGAGACATATTGTTGTTTGGCTAGTTCAGGTAATGTCGCATTATTCCATATGGGACTATAGGCAGTATGACTCGTAATCTGCTCGTAATCTGCTGCAACTGCTTAACCGTAATCCAAATTTTACGCATTAGGTGATATGTAGGAAAGGATTCATTTGATTTACAAAAAGCTTGAGCCTCAAGACACTCCGATAAGAAGCTATAGGCTGTGCAATGCAGCATCACATGTAGAGTAGAGTCATCAACCAGAGCACAGTCAGCACCACTTTCCGCAATACCTTTATATAGATGCTGCAGCTGGCTGGTTAAGTAGTACAACCAGGGGTTGGGCAAAGCTATCCCCCCTCTATCCTTGGGATGTTGCAAGTGTTCCATTCGTATCTGAGGCGGATGCCCCCCCCCCCCCCAAGCAATGAGCAAAAAATGGTATTTTGATTGAGAAAGTTTTCAGCTAAGTCATGACTGGCGAGTTACGAAGAAAGTACAACACCTTTACATCAGACTGTAATAGGGATGTAGGTCTATAGGAGTTAGGGTCGGTAGCCACCTTGTCTGGCTTAAGTAGCAATACTACTGTAGCTTTGGTCATAGAGGCAGGAAAAGAGCATCTGTCATAGGCCGTCTGAAGCACCGTTAAGAGTTGCAGTAGCATGGATTCAGCATATATTTTATAAACCTCCATCAGGATACTGTCCTCTCCCAGAGCCTTGTTATTAGGGAACAGACTGGTCGCCTTAACAAGCTCATCTATTGTAATAGATGAGTCTAAATATGATTTATGAGTAGGAGTGAGTTTAGGTAAAGGAGTATCCCGAACATATTCATCTAGGGCCTCTGGTGTAAATGAGGATTTAGAAGAGTAGAGATTAGTGTAATAGTGAACTAGTTCTTCTATAATATCAAATGGGGTATTCACTAATTTACCCATTGAAGTAATCAACGACCCAATTGGTTGCACTGAGTTTGAATCAGTTTTGTCAACAAGTGTCCAATCTGCTCACCTTCCTTATAGAATGATTGGCAAAGAAACGTCGCTTCTGAGCCTGTGAGATGGTCAGATGCAAGAGCACCTCCTGCGCTGCAACCACGCCTGCTTATTAGATTCAGTAGGGTCATCTATATACGTACACTCCATTAGTTGTGCCTGTTGGGTAACCTGAGCCTCAAACATCCTCATTTTAGTTTTAATTGTGGAAATTTTGGACATAAATACTCCTCGGAGGAATGCTTTAAAGGAATCCCGAATAAGTAGAGGGTCAGTGTGAAGGTTATTATGTTGGAAGAAGTTATCAATCTGTTGTGTCACCTTGTCATGAGAAGGAATCAGTTTCAACCAGAAGGCATTTAACTTCCACAGGGCCCGAGGGAGGGTTGACCCAGGCCTAATATGTAGCTGGACCACTAAGGGTGAATGATCAGATACACTTCTAGGGCTATAAGTAATAGTTTTGACAAGGGAAACTGCTAATGAATTGCCAACACATAAATCTGTACGGAAAATGATTCCATGGGTTTTGGAGAAACAGGAGAACTGACGGGTAGTAGGATAACATATCAGCCAGCAATCCACCCAGTCTACCTCAGTCAAAAATTGACTAAGGGCAGTCCCCCTGCCCCAGGAAACTGCAACAGCTGGAGGTTGCTCATCCAAAATAGGGTCCAAGTACCCATTAAAATTGCCCAATACAAACAACGGTACATTGGGCTTGTCCAGCAAAAACTCTACTAGTCACCTCAAAATAGTAGCGGAAAAGGGTGGGGCACATAAACAACCTCTAATACACAAGTAACAGAATATATATCATACAGAGCAGGAATATAAATCTACCCTCTGAATCAGTTTCACACACCAGCTCCCAGTAAGGTTTGGCTTTATGTATCAATACACACACCGCACGAGAATAGGCAGTGTGGGTGGAATGATACACCCACCCCGCCCAAGAAAACCATGCCACAGCCAGAGTGTCCCCTGTGAGATGAGTTTCCTGTAGGCCACAGATAGCAGGTTGATGTTTGCGCAGTATTGTTGATATCATTATCATCTTCAGAGGGTCATTTAGGCCTCTAATGTTCCATGAGATCATCGAGATGTCCTCCATAGCAAAATAGATATATTAGTGAAGGGGTGACTCTTGGAAGGGAGAAGTTCCATAGTAAACGCTCCATGGCTCCCCTGCAATAGGTAAGAAGATCACATTCCACATTGCAGGGTACCGCATAACTCTTATATGAAAGATGGTATATGGGATAGTGACCACTGGAAAAAAGATTTGGAAAATCAGTCAGAACTGAGGCACAACAGTGCCTAACAAAACAGTCCAAAAAACAATTAGTAAACCAATAGCTCGCATATCCACGTGGGTCAGGTCACCGACCCCCAGGTGCGAGTAGATTAGATCGGATATTGGTAACTGAAACTCAAATAGTAGTATTAGCACACACTGTTAACAGCAAACATAAACAGAGCTCAGTAGTGCGGCAGTCCATAAATTTAAATTCCCGGTGAGGTATGAACATAGCATATCAGGGATCCCCGAACAACAGTATGATTATGATAGCAGGAGTCAATCATCTGGGTTGCGTTGGCGATGACGCAGTTGAGGTTCATGTGTGTCCACCCAATCTGAGGCAGCGGTAGCAGATTCAAAGAAGTGTTATTGATCATTGCCAATTATTTTCAGGCGGGCAGGATACAGCATTGCATGTGTCAGTTGGAGATTCTGGAGGCAGCCTTTAATCTCAAGAAATTTAGCTCTCTTGCGTTGTACCTCTGCTGAGAAGTCAGGGTAAAAGGAAATTTTGGCCCCATTGAATTAGACGGCAGCACGTTCCCTTCCTAGTCGTATCAATTCATGATCCTTCTAATTGAGGAGACATGCCAGAATAGGCCTGGGTGGTTGTCCAGCAGGCAATGGACGAGTAGGGGTATGATGTGCCCTTTCTACTGCAAATAGAGGAGAAAATGCTTCTTTGCCAAAAATCTCAAGTAGCTAGGCTTTAACGAATTGTGTGGGATTACTGCCCTCAGTATGTTCAGGAAGGCCTAAAATACGCACATTTTTGTGTCGCAGAGGATATTCAAGATCATCCATTCTGACATTATTACCCTTAGCCAATCGTGCCGTGTAGCGGGTATCAGAGAGCATGGGGAGGAATTTATCTTCAAAATCACTTATGCGACTCTCCACAGCTGTGGTCCTTTCTCTTATTTTCTGAATGTCATATCTGAGAAAGTTCACTTCTTCTCTCAAGCCCCCCACTTGCTCTTTCACAGAGTGTACCGATGCAGTACAGTGTCGCACAGCCTTAAGAGTATAGACTAAAGCTGGCTGCTCCTGCTCAGTGCTATCAGTGTCCCTCTCAGCACCCTGCTCAGCCCTCATGTCTTCTTCCTCTCCCAAAATCTGCTGTTGTCACCTGAATATCCAAGTCCCTGGAGCCCTCCTTCCCCACAGGGCGGCTTGTCTTACCAGACCTTCTAGCGGCCTCCTTCATCTTATCACCTCCTCCTCTGGCCGCACGTTATGGTTGTGGAGTGACAGCGCCATGTTGGAAATCCACGCCAGCCTATTCTTCCCTGTTTTTCTGGGTCATCATGTTAGGGTAAGGCTCACCCTGCGAATGCAGAGGTGCCCGAGACAAGGACCGCTGTGCAGGAGTAACTGAAATTTCAGAAATCTCATTGGTACATCGGTGACAGGATGAATAGCGGGAACTCAATGAAGCACAGCCGCTCACATGCCCTACGTGGCCACGCTCCCTTATATGTTATTGTTAATGTATTGAATTTTATTCGTTGGGCAACGGGAAGCCAGTGGAGGAATTGACAGAGAAGGAAGGCAGATATGGAATGGTTAGTAAGGTGGATGAGTCTGGCAGCAGCATTCATGATAGACTGAAGAGGGGATGGCCTCCCTCAATGAGGAGGGAGTTACAATAGTCAAGGCGAGAGATAACAAGGGAGTGAAGAAGTTGCTTAGTGGTTTCAGAGGTTAAGAACGGGTGTATCATGGAGATGTTGCAGAGGTGAAGTCTACAAGATTTGGACAGTGATTGGATTTGGGGCTGAAAGGACAGATGTCAGTCTAGGATTACACCTAGTACCCTGGCATGAGGGGAGGGACTGATGGTTGTATTATTGATCTTGATGGAGACATCAGGGGAGGGGGCATGGGCTGGAGCCCTGTTTTGGAATAATTTGGAATAATTTAGTTTGAGGAAGTGGAGTGACATCCATACCGATATGTCACTTAGTTAGTAATGTGAGAGGAGACTGAAGGGGCGAGGTGAGGAGTAGAAAGTTAGATTTGTGTGTCATCAGCATAAAGATGGTACTTAAAGCCATGGGAGTTTATCAAGTGATCCAGGGAGGAGGTGTAGATGGAGAAGAGAAGGGATCCAAGGACAGAACCTTGAGGGACCCCTACAGAAAGAGGAAGTGGAGAGGAGGAGACAGAGTTATAGGTAACGCTGAAGGAGTGCTGTGATAGGTAGGAGGAGAACCAGGAGAGAGCACAGTCTTGGAGGTAAAGAGAGTGGAGGTTTTTTTTTGATGAGGGGATGGTCAACAGTATCAAAAGCCGCAGAGTGGTCAAGTAGTAAAACTATGGAGTAGTGGCCATTAGTTTTAGCAGTTAGTAAATCACTAGTAAGTTTTAGTAGGGCAGTTTCAGTGGAGTGTAGTGAGCAAAAGCCAGACTCTAAAGGGTCAAGAAGCTTGTTGTCAGTGAGGCAGGAGCTCAGGCGATTGTAGACTAAGCATTCTAAGAGTTTAGAGGTAAATGGGAGCAGGGAGATGGGTCTTATATTGTTCAGGTTGGTGGGGTCCAGCGAGGGCTTTTTAAGTATGGGAGTGATCTGTGCATGCTTTAGAGGGGAGGGGAAGGCACCATTGGAGAGGGAGAGATTGAAGATGTGAGAGAGGAAGCATAAGACAGAAGAAGAGGGTGACCATAGAAGTTGAGAGGGGACAGGATCCAGGGGGCAGGTGGTGAGGCAGGCGTCTGAGAAAACTTTAGTGACCTCTTCAGTAGTAGCAAGGTCAAAAGAGGCAAGTGTTGAGGGAGGTTCAGTACAAGGTATGCTAAGTGGGATAGATGTCTGTGTAGCAGAGATGACCCGACAAATTGCATCAATCTTGTTTGAGAAATGATTTGCAATCTCGTAAGCAGTGAGTGAGTTACTGGGTGGAGGTGGAGTTGGAGAAAGTAGAGAGTTAAAAGTAGAGAAGAGATGACGAGGACAAGGAATTAATAAGAATGACAAAGTAGGCTTGTTTGGCAGCATGGAGTGAGGAATTGTATGTTAAGAAAGCAGATTTATATACGTAGGATGAATGCTTGATTTTACGCCACAATTGCTCCAGTGCACAACTATGTCGCTTAAGATTTCTGGTGTTGTCAGTCTGCCAAGGTTGTAATGGTCGGGCCCTGATACTTTGTGTAGTTAGAGGAGCAAGTGAGTCTAGTGTGGATGAGAGTGAACTGTTGTAGACAGCAGTGGCCTGGTCAGAGCAGGACAGGGGAGAGATTCTGTCATAGAGGTGGTCAGTTGCAGTGTGGAAAAGAGAAGGGTTAAAGTTGTGAAGATTTCTGCAGGTAATTGTTCTCTGCTTGGAGGGAAAAGTGTTTGAAGACGAGGACACTGTGAAGGTGATGAGATTGTGAGAGAAAGGAAAGGGGGTGTTTGTGAGGTTGTAGGGAGTGCAAAGATGAAAACAAGGTTTAATGCATTCCCATCAGAGTGTTAAGGAAAAAGATGAGGTTAGGTTAAAGAGCTGGGATGTAGCTGGGTTGTTCACATTAATGGGGATGTTAAATTCTCCAAGAATGATAGTGGGTATTTCAGAGGAGAGAAAGTAGGGGAGCAAAGCAGAGAAGTCATCCACAAAGCACGACACCGGTCCAGGAGGCCGATAGATCACTGTAATCCTCAGAGAAATGGGAGAAAACAGCCGAATGCAGTGAGTCTCGAAAGAAGAGAAGGATAGAGTGGGAGGGATAGGGTGGACTTGAAAGGTGCTCAGTGAGGATAGAAGCAAACCAACTCCACCTCCTTTCTGACCACTGGGTCTGGGTGAGTGGGTCCAGAGGAGGCCTCCATAGGAAAGTACTGTGGGAGAAGCAGAATCTGATGCTTGAAGCCAGGTTTCTGTAATTGCTAGTAGGTTAAGGGAGTGGGAGACAAAAAAGGTCATGGACAGAGATGAGCTTATTACAGACAGAGTGGGCATTCCAGAGCACACATGAAAAAGGGAGGGTGGTTTTTAGGAGCATAGGGATTGAGATTAAATTGAGTGAATTGCGGCTATTCCTGGAGGAAGGAGGGTGCCTGGTGTGGGGGTGAGATACTGGAGGACCAGGGTTTGGGGAGATATTCACAGAGGTTAGGAAGGTGAGGAAAGTAAGATGGGAGCGGGATGTATATGAGTGCACATGCCTTCCTGTCCTGGTGTTTGGGTCAGCAGGTGAGTAAAGTATTAGCAGGAGGTGGTGAGAGCAGTAGTAGGGAGATGGTAGAAGTGAGGGTGATATGTAAGCTTTGGGGGGGAGCAGAGGGGTAAAGAAAATAAATTTTGAGAACAGAGGAAAGCAATATGAAAAAAAGGAGTAGAGGGGCGTATTAAAAGGTACATGGAGTGGGAATCAGACTTGTAGGAGATGTTTCCCAGGGAGTTTTGCTTGCAGTCCATGCAGCATGAGTTCTTGTTGTATCTTCCTGCTGCTTGAGTTATCCTGCTTTAGTTAAACTGTTGTGTTCAACTGCTGTTTTGCACTCCAGCAGAAAATGTACTCAACGCAGGACAATGCACCTGAGTATTGCAGAAAGTCAGTGCTTAGCACGGAGACAGTTTAAGGTGGAGATCACAGAACAGCATTTACCCTAAGTTGCAGAAAGTAAAGGGGCCTAAGGTGTATTGAATTGGCTACCCACATAATCTGCCCTTTAAAAGTGTTGTTAACTGACAGGAACAAATATTTTTCCAGTTTGTCGTACAGAGGGGCTATCAGCAAGGGTTTTAGTTTAGTTTGGTGACATTCTGTATGTCTGTGACCATATTTGAAAGTATATTCATTCTGTTAACTCTCTTCAATAAGCAAAGTTATGGACAACTACCTTCATTTCCAGTATGTGCCTGAGGTGGATGTATTTCATGATCTGATTGAGGAGATTCTTCCATCTCTTTGGATGTGTCTTGATTAAAATTTCCTTAAGCTGAAACAATAAGACACGTAATGAACAAGCTCTTTTATCTATGTTCTGTACAAAATGCTTTAGAAGTACAATAATACACATGTAGCAGTCCCATACCCCTGGGCAACAAGTGTTGACCCCCAAGTGGCTCAAAAAACTAGCATTTTAACATTTCACTTTGGGTCTTTGGCTTGTGGTGGGGAAAAACAAACAATTGAGCCCCAGTCTCTTTAGTTTATATGCTCATTATAGTTCATTTGCTCAAGAAATCTGTGGAGAGGCATAGGAGTACAGGATACCTGAGATATTTTGCTGTTTTTATGGTATCACACAGGTAGTCACAGATACCTTACAGTACTGAATAATGAGGTCACCATGCAAAGTATATCTGGCAATGGCTTCCCCCAAACTCTTGGACATTCTTCAGCATAGCAGACTCCTGTGAAGATGCTCCAGACAGGTAGCCATCATCCTCATTCTCTAGGCCCAGTAGTCATCTTCCTCATTCTCTAGGCCCAGTAATCATCTTCCTCATTCTCTAGGCCCTAACAAAAGCCAGCCTAATTTCCATGGGCCTTTGTCTAGGCCCCAGAAAAATAACTCTTCGTTGTGGCATTTTCACTATTCTAAAGTGCTTCAGTGATGGCAGACTCACAATGGCATCCTCACCAGGCAGAAACCTTTCTGGAAGGTTGCTCCAAATATATATACTCTCCCTGCAACTCCATAGTTGCCAACAGTCATGAATTGGCCGGGACAGTCACCGAAATTTGACAGCTGTCCTGGGCTGACCTTGTCCCTGGCTGAGTTCCAAAAATCTGGGCAGATCACGGAGTCGGGGCAGTAAAATCTGGCATGTCTTGGACTATCAGTGGGAGCAAAGAGCAACATCTCTGTCCGGCATCCTTCCCTGGGGACCTACAGACCTCCCCCCACAGAACTGCTTATACAGGGAGACCAGCTGTACACACCGGTTTCTGACAATGCTGCTTCACTGCACCCAGGCAATGACAAAATCTTCTAGAGAGGATGGGGAGCAGAGTGGCCGCAGACCCTCTTTTGTGGTATGCCTGCAGTCTCTGTCTTTCTTTTGTTGTATTCCTGTAGTCTCTGACCCTGTCCTGTGGTACAACTGCAGTCTTCGACCCTTTCCTGTGGTACGGTTGCAGTCTCTAACCAATTCCTGTACTATGCCTACAGTTTCTGACCCTCTCCTATACTACGCTTGCAGTCTCTGGCCCTCTTCTGTAGCACTCCTGCAGTCCCTGACCCCCTCCTGTAGTAAGCCTGCAGTCTCTGACCCCCTCCTGTAGTACACCTGCAGTCTCTGACCCTCTCCTGTACTACACCTGCAGTATCTGACCCTCTCCTGTGGTACTCCTGCAGTCTCTGACCCTCTCCTGTAGTACCCCTGCAGTCCCTGACCCTCTTCTGTAGTATGTCTGCAGTCTCCGACCCTCTCCTGTGGTACACCTGCAGTCTCTGACCCTCTCTTGTACTGCGCCTGCAGTTTCTCACCCACTACTGTAGTACCCTGCAGTCTCTGACCAACTCCTGTACTATGTCTGCAGTCTCTGACCCTCTCTTGTCGTACACCTGCAGTCTCTGACTATCTCCTGTACTACACCTGCAGTCTCTGACCATCTCCAGTACTACTAATGCTGTCTCTGACCAACTTCTGTACTACTCCTGCAGTCTCTGAACCTCTTCGGTACTACTCCTGCAGTCTCTGACCCTCTCCTGTACTTTGTCTGAAGTCTCTGACCCTCTCCTGCACTACCTGCAGTAACCTCTAGCAACCAATCAGTGAGCAGTAATGATGTACAGCAACCTCTAGCAACCAATCAGTGGGCAGTAATGATGTGCTGTAACCTCTAGCAACCAATCAGTGAATGTGGACCAGTTCTTTATGTTTAAGTCTATGTGTGTGTTTTGTTTTTTGAGATATTGGGGTGGAGAGAAAAATTGCATGGGGGGGGAGCCCAATAAAATTTCACTCTATTTAACCACACCCCCTTTAAGCCATGCCCAATATTTTGCGTTATTTAATCCACGCTCATTTTTTGGCGTGGTGTGCTTTGCGTACCACCACTTTACTCTTCCAGGGTAAACCACACTAATAAATGAATGCCCCACCCTAATTAACATACTGCTCCGCCTTCACTGGCTTTCTGGACATAAAGAACAAAAAGTGCTCTGAAACTTTTTTTACAATGTTGGCAACTAAGCAACTGGAAAAACAATCTGATGCTGTCCAATACAGATAAACATTCATAACACAACAATACATTGTTACATCTCACATTGTTAGGCCCTGTTCGCATCTTGCAATTTGGGATCGCAGGCGGAATCAGTGCGATTCTGCCCACGATTCCCAATCTCTCTGCAATAGTGGCAACAACACACCATATGTGTTTGGGTGCCATTCATTTTTAATAGCAGCAATTGTGGCAAACTGCATTGTGTAAAGCTTGTAGTCCAAAAGAGGCTCCTGCTCCTTTTTTGGGTGACAAGCTTCGCATGATGCAGTTTGCCGGGAAAAATGAATGGAACCCAAACACATGTAGTGCTACCCTCAAAGGAGCTACCTGCATGTTATCCACGGGCTCCCCTTTACTTGCCTCGCAGCCAGGCACAGTGTACTTCTTCAGCCAAATACACACACTTCTTTGTCTTCAATGACCAGTCTAGGGGATGTTTTTGTTTTTTGAGTTTATTATAGAACTGTGGATAGGGATGGGGAATGGTAGTAGGATACTCCAAAATCAGAACTATTCACACTGAGCACATCTAGCTGATCTCTTAGTTGAACATTTATGAAGTCTTGGCCAGGGGCGGACTGACAACTCATTGGGCCCCCGGGCAATAGGGGATCATGGGGCCCCTGTGTCCTTGCCCAAACTCAAAAAAGCCTATAAAAAAGGTACCAGGGGCATCTCATGGGGCCCCCTACTGACCCCGGGCCCTCAGGCAGTGCCCGAGTTTCCAAATGGTCAGTCTGCCCCTGGTCTTGGCTGACAGTAGATAGCAGGCTTTCTTATAATATATAGCAGCAGGTAGCAGCAAGCTCTTCAGAACACTAGCCAGTATTCCATTTTTCTAGACCTATGCTGACTTGCTGGGGAGGTAGCAAGCACGCAATGTCCCCAAATTCCTCAATGTCAGTACTCACAAGGCCCAAGGGCAGAATGGTTTCCTCCTTCCAATCGTCCAAGTGAAACCCTCCAGTGACACCAAACAGAGCTTTGGTGAACAACTTACTGAAGAACCAGGGTCACTCTCTTTAATTTCGGGCCCTCAGGTCGACCCACCTCAGGCCACATGTCAGCAGGTGCCAGGCGAGGCAGCCTGCCTACAGCCTGGCTGGTGCAATCCGCTTCTGGGAAAGCCCTCCACCCATGTCCTCCCAGAATATAAATACAACTCCCAGTATTCAATGGGTGGATGGGGCCACCATCCTTTGCAATTGTCCAGGGCTGTATTCATATTCATGCTGTGCATTTGCATAGCCGCTTCCCATGTGCTGGAAGGCTCTCGTAGCTTCCTGAAGGTGGGCAAACTCCAAAAGCACCAGAGCAGGATGTGCAGACCTAACTCATCAAGCAAGCAGAATACCTCACTGAATTTACCTGACAGCCTCTCTGGTAAGCAGAGAAACACAGCTATGCTTAACCTAACTATACATCCTAGCACCTGACTAGGAAGGTGCTCCACATGCTCCACATGCATGGTACATTTTGCCACTATTACAGTGCGATCTAGAATCACGGACAGATTTGCGGCGATTCTGCCCGCGATCCCAAAGTGCCAGATGTGAACAGCGCCTTCGATACAACCCAACAGAAACTGGCAGAGATAATCTTGAGTTTAGGAGAAACCCAGCCCACATGAAAGAAAAATATATTTGAAATATATTTTAAAAATATTCTTTCCAAATATATTGACATATATTTGTAATGCTACAATTTTGACCATATTCAATATATTTCAATAAATATATATATATATATATATATATATATATACGGTATGTTGAAATGCGTTTTTACTACAAAATATATGAAAAATATTTGTAAAAATACATTTCAAATATACTGTACGTCTTTAAAAATACAAATCTACATTTTTGGAATGCATTTATAAATATACGTAAAAATATATGTTAAAATTACTTTTTTATATGTTAAAAAAAAATTCTGAACACTATATTTTAAAAAAATATATTTTTTTAAAAATATATTTTTTTAAATATTCTTACGATTTTTTTTAACATATAAAAAAGTAATTTTAACATACATTTTTACGTATATTTGTAAATGTATTCCAAAAATGTAGATTTGTATTTTTAAAGACATACAGTATATTTGAAATGTATTTTTAAAAATATTTTTCATATATCCTGTAATAAAAATGCATTTCAACATACAATATATATATATATTGAAATATATTTTGAAAATATATTGAATATGGTCAAAATTGTAGCATTTTAAATATATGTCAATATATTTGGGAACAATATTTTTAAAATATATTTCAAATATATTTTTCCATATGGGAGTGAACACAGAAAACATAAACAAAGCTCAGGCTGCCTGCAGCCTGGAAGCAAACACAATAAATTGAATAGCTGTGAACACTAACTTAATGCAGGGTCACTACACACATGACATCATATTTTATCATGAATTCAGTATTCAGTACCGCTGATCTCTCTAGCATGCATATATAGATGTATGGTTTTAGAAATAGAAAGGCAATCATACTGTATGGTGTTTGTGCAATAACAGCCCAACTTGGAGCACCTGTTGTAGTGGCTAGCAGTTCTGGGTCACATGCAATGTTACAGGCACATTGCTTCATTAGAGCACGCATTACATAATGGGATTACATGCAATGTCAAGGTCAGCAAGGAGTGACACAGTGTCTGGTGACTGTGGAAATGTGTACAAAGCCTTACAACTCGGTATACTGTTGCAGACTGTAACTCTTTATGTGTGTAAATGACATCTTGCCACAGTGAAACCCTGCCAGAGACTGTCAAGATCAGGAACCCATGGGGCATATTCAGAATATCCTTTTGATGTAGCTACATTTGCAGTTTCTGTGACATTGCTGGTATTAGCTGGCCTACTATCATTCCACAGCCCTTAACCCCTTCCGCCGCCGCTCCCCGCCCTTTAGGAGCTTCCAAATGCCAGAAGGCTGAGACAGGCATTCCAATCATGAGCAGCTGTCACATGATCGGAAAGCTCCCAATGCCAAGTATGCATTGGAGCTCTCTGGTACCCACCGGCAGGGGTGGACTGACAACTCATGGGGCCCCCGGGCAAAAGGGGATCATGGGGCCCCTGTGTCCTTGCCCAAACTCAAAATAGCCTATGAAAAAGGTACCAGGGGCATCTCATGGGGCCCCCTACTGACCCGGGCCCTCGGGCAGTGCCCGAGTTTCCAAATGGTCAGTCCGCTCCTGCCCACCGGTGACTGTGCTCGGAGGGCACGCATTCTCAGCACAGGAAAATGTTTACACAAGGACGTGTATATGAGGCCTCTCGGTGTTAAAGCCTACCCGCTGAAAGGCTGCATATATGCATATGGCTGGTGGGAACTTGTTTAACCCCAAATAAAGCTTTCTTTTTTTTATTACTGCAATACTGTCAGCCTACATAAACAGTAAATGATGCATATATTTTTTATCTTTATGTAGTAGTGTGCTGCAGCCTTTGTTAAATGTAGCATCAAAAGATGAAGAAAGCTCTCCCAAAAATAAAACACGAACATTTACTTGGAGTTTTACCACTTCAAAAAAATAAAAACAAAAACAAAAAATAAAATTGTGATATTTTAGTTGAGGCTTATGTTTTAAGGTGAATATTTAGGGGTGAGCAAATTGTGAAAAGTTGCAAAAGAAACAGGATAATGCTTTTTTTTTTAATTTTCACAATTTCTTCCAAAAATTACTCAAATAAAAGTATATATAGAAAAATCTGCTACTGTCCACTGGGGTAGACTGAAAATGCTAAAGGTATACGGTGCGAAACAGAGCCACCATTACAAAAAAACTCTGGGACTCAAGAAGATTTAAGCTGGGACTCAGGTTAAGGTCCCTTTGTGGCAGCAAAGTAGTATGTCAGCACCAATTATAGTAGATTATTTATATGTTTATATGTAAAACTTTATAAGGAATGTAAACTAAACTTATAAAGATTAAATAACAAGTCCTTAAAAAAATCAAGTCATAAATATAAAAAAAAAAAGACTTGAGCAACAAAACAGTATAAAGGTAAACCTTAAATACATTTCAATAAAATAATATAATATGTTATATGTTAAATAACATGAGGTTTGAAATCTGTCTGCGCAGATAACATTTTACTATTAACTCTTGCTTTCTAGCAAACAAGCACTACAGAAAATTGATATTAAGCATACCAATGTGCATCATTATGCAGGCTTGAACTTACCTCTAATGTTTAAGTCGACCATTGTGTCCACAAGTTCACAAGTGACTGAGAACAAGGGAAGGAAACAGGACGTGATCTGGAGACGCGGACATTCCTCTACTAGGAAGGGGCTTCCTGAGGATGGAGGTCAGTATGAAGTTTTAGTACAGACAACCATTAAAACAGTGTTTCTCAACCTTTTTATAGTCAAGGCACCCTTTAAAATTAGGCCCAGTCTCAAGGTCCTCCATTAAAAATGAAAAACATTAAACTAATAGTATCACAAAACATAGCAATGAAAACCCACATAGACACCCAACATTAGAGGTGGTTTATTGTTCCAAAGCAAATATACCTTTGCACATTGGCACTGACTAGTATTCCAGTATTTCTCTTCTCCCTCAGTTTCTCTGCCTCATTCAACTAATGTGACCCCAGTGCTGACAGATAGGGGCAGGGAAGGGGAAAACAAAAATGCTGTGCAGGCAGCTGACATCTTCCGTATCAACTAATGATTTCGTTGGACGTTAGGACACTGGTGGCTGGAAGGTTGTGATAGTGCACAATGAAAACCTGTGGCTTTGTGTAACTAAAAGGCAGGCATCATCCAGCTGCTGGCTTGTATACAATTTTTGGGCAGTTTTTAGGCATTTTCCGAAGGAACCCCTAAAGAAACCTGAAGGTACCCTTTAAAATATAAAATAATACCTTTTATTGTCTACACAAGTAGTTTAAAATGGCACACTTTCCAGTTAGCTCCAATCTCTTTGTCTTGCCGCCAGAGACCTGTGCTTAAAATTGAACTATGGGCAAAATAAAAAATGGTATATAAAGAATATGCTACAGTTTGTCACTAGTGTAGATCTTACCTCCTCCTGGTCAAAAGATGGTAGGACAGGATGGGAGTGTACAGGAATCGATAGGGCGGTGTACAGGGGGTCAGCAGGGTACCGCAAGACAGGGGTATATGGAGCAGAGGAAAGGGGTCAACTGAACTAAAGACAGGGGTCAGCAGGGCAGAGGACAAGGGTCAGTAGGCCAGAGATCAGATGTCTTTGCTAGCAGGCAAAAGACAGGGGTCACTGCTGGCATGGCAGAGGACTGAGATCACTGCTGGCAGGGCAGAGAATAGGGTTGACTTCTGGTAGGGCAGAGAACAGGGATCACTGCTGGCAGGGCAGAGGATAGGGATCACCACCAGTAGGGCAGAGAACAGGGATCACCAATGGGAAGGCAGAGGACAGGGATCACCAATGAAAAGACAAAGGACAAGGATCACCGCTGGAAGGGCAGAGGACAGCGATCACCGCTGGAAAGGCAGAGAACAAGGATGTTTGCTGTCATGGCAGAGGACAGAGATCACCAGTGGAAAGTCAGAGGACAAGGATAACCAATGGGAAGGCAGAGGACAGGGATCACTGATGGAAAGGCAGAGGACAGGAATCATCACTGGCAGGGCAGAGGACAGGGATCACCACTGGAGCGGCAGGGGACAAGGATCGCCGCTGGCAGGGTGGAGGACAGGAATCACCAATGGGAAGACAGAGGACTGGGATCACCGATGGAAAGACAAAGGACAGAGATCACCACTGGAAAGGCAATGGACAGGGATCACAGCTGGCATGACAGAGGACAGGGATCACCACTGGAAAGCCAGGGGACAGAGATCATCAAAGGAAAGGCAGAGGACAGGGATCACCAATGGGAAGGCAGAGGACAGGGATCAACGATGGAAAGGCAGAGGACAGGGATTACCGATGGAAAGGCAGAGGACAGGGATCATCACTGGCAAGGCAGAGGACAGGGATCACGTCTGGCAGGCAGAGGACAGGAATTATCATTGGGAAGGTTGAGGACAGGGATCACCGATGGATCATCACTGGAAAGGCAGAGGACAGGGATCACTGCTGGCAGGGTAGCGAAAAGGAATCATCATTGGCAGGGCAGAGGACAGGAATCATCATTGGCAGGGCAGAGAAGAGGAATCTCCACTGGAAAGACAGAGGTCAAGGATCCCCACTTAAAAAGGCAAAGGAACACCACTGGAAAGATGAAAACAGGGATCACCGCTGGAAGGGCATTTAGCAGAGCTTCTTTCCCATCCCTGCACTGCACACAGCTCCTCTTCCCCGCACTACATAGCTGAGATCACACTGTCTTACACACAGCCATGATCTGCACAGTGTGTAGCTGGCTGTTATGTTGCATTTCTGAACTGTTAAATTTCTTGGTCAGAATGGCAGTGCAGCTCCATTAGCCATCTACACACTGTGCAGTTCATGGCTGTGTGTACGCGAATGTGTACTCATCTATGTATAGTCTGGGGGGAAGGAGGAGCTGTGTGCAGTGTAGGGATGGAAAAAAATCAGTGGCCGGGCTTGACATTTAAGGCGGAGGGCAATGAGGTGGGGAAACTGAAATCTGGGGGGATGCAGCCCACCCAAGCACCCCCCTAAATCCAGTTATGAATGCAATTTAGGTTTGAAACATCATCTGCTCTAAAATGACCCTCCAATGCATTATGGGCCATTATGGGTACTCTGAACAGGAAAGAGTAAGAGTGCAGAATATTCCAGCGTTTGCAACAACAAAACAGTCTCTTACCAGGAAACTTTTAGTTGCATCCTTATTTCTGGTGGTAAGAGGAATGACCAGTTAAACTAGAACGCTATACGAGCAACAGCAGCCTTGACAGCAAATTCTGGAACTTGCTTCCCAAAGTACATGAACACCTGGGATCTCCAATGAAGGTCTTGTACATGAACAGCTGCCACTAACTCCAGCTTCCATGTGACACTCTTCAGTGAGGGATAAAAAAGGATTCTTGTCCAGACCACTGTCTCCAGGGGATGCCCTCTATGAAACATCTTTAGTGAAATCTCTTCTGAGCGCTCAGCCCAGCACATGCTGAGGCCCAAACAGCAGCTCCAGTACACAAGCTGCATCCCAGGGCAGCAGCCCCAGGACAAGACTCTATGAGCAGGCCTCCCAAATGTTTATCTCCTTGCTCAGCCACCTTCTGTGCTCCCTTCTAAAAGCTTTGGCTGAGCACCGATAAAAATTCATAGCTTCAGTGATTGACTCTCCTCTTCTATTATCTGGATACTTCTAGAAATAGGCAGGAATAATCAACCACTAAGCCTAGGAAAACATCATCAGATCATAAAACAGATCACCACTCCACTGAGTATAGCAGATCCAAAAATTTAATTTAGCCTAACCAAGGCAGAACACTACACTACCACTTTATTAGGTACACCTTGGTAACACAAATTGCTAATCAGCCAATCACTTGGCAGCAACTCAATGCATTTAGGCATCTAGACGTGGTGAAGACAACTTGCTGAAGTTCAACCCGTGCATCAGAATGGGGAAGAAAGGGGATTTAAGTGACTTTGAAATTGGCTTGGTTGTTGGTGCCAGATAGGCTGGTCTGGGTATTTCAAAAACTGCTGGTCTACGGAGATTTTCACACACAACCATCTCTAGGGTTTACAGAGAATGGTCTGAAAAAGAGAAAATATCCAGTGAGTGGCAGTTGTATAGATGAAAATGCCTTGTTGATGTTAGAGGTCAGAGGAGAATGGGCAGACTGGTGTGAGATGATAGAAAGGCAACAGTAACTCATGTCAATTTGGACAAACGTCTCTGAGGAATGTTTCCAACACCTTGTTGAGGCATCTAGACGTGGTGAAGACAACTTGCTGAAGTTCAACCTGTGCATCAGAATGGGGAAGAAAGGGGATTTAAGTGACTTTGAAATTGGCATGGTTGTTGGTGCCAGACGGGCTGGTCTGAGTATTTCAAAAACTGCTGACTGGGATTTTCACGCACAACCATCTGTAGGGTTTACAGAGAATGGTCCAAAAAAAGAGAAAAAATCCAGTGAGTGGTGGTTGTATAGATGAAAATGCCTTGTTGATGTTAGAGGTCAGAGGAGAATGGACAGACTGGTGTGAGATGATAGAAAGGCAACAGTAACTCATGCCAATTTGGACAAACCTCTCTGAGGAATGTTTCCAACACATTGTTGAGACTATGCCATGGATAATTAAGGCAGTTCTGTAGGCAAAAGGAGGTCCAACCCAGTACTAGCAAGGTGTACCTAATAAAGTGGCCGGAGAGTGTAAATTGCAGACTTTGTATTCCTTTATCCCCTTTAATTCCCGCCCCAGTGATGAAACAGGAATTTAGAGGAAATCTCCTAAAGGAAGATTAATTTCCTGTTAGACAGTTGCTCCTGCAATAGATGTCCCCATTGGAAGATTACCCCTCACCTTTTTTGGGGGGACAAAGCTAAAATTGAGCATTCACCTCACTTGCTTTCTAGAATGGTCACCAATACAAATGAGTGGTGAGATAGCAAAAAAAAAATTTAGAGTCTACTGCTTCTCCGTTGAAAAAAAAAAAAAACTAGAGATACACTTTAAGAGTACCGCCCCTCCCCAACATCCCTGTTTTATAAAAAATTTAAACCTGAATGGGGGGAACTAGTCAAACTTAGAGGAAAACACCCAGGGGACCTTAGGGATGTTTTTTTTGACACCAGAAGATGTCTGTAGTGACATGCTTGAGATGCAGCAAATGATGTCATGTGATTCATCTCATGCATGTGCAGTATGACAATACTGTGAGGTCTCGCAGTGTAGGTATGGGATTTCCCTAAAGGCAATAGTCGTGTTGCCCTACCAGGACACCCTGGTGTGGCTAGGGCTATATCACCACTGCCTTCAGGATAGCCATGCCACTGCCTTCAGGATAGCCATGAAGTAGAAAAAAAAGTAAGTAAAGCAAAAACAGAAAAAAAGAGAACAACGTACATGCTGATGTGATATATAGGTATAGCACCCTCCTATATAGGAGCTAGGATAGGTAGATTTTAGTTGGATCCTCTGCTTAACAGGACAACTGTTAGGAAAATCTAATTAGGGTTTCTGCTTAACAGAGATCTGCCATTATTAGTACTGCTTGCTCAGTGTGTTCAAGTGCTGCTAGTTATACCACTGGCTTCCTCTGTATCCAAGTAACCTACAATGGTTCTGGATGTATAGGTGGAACTCATGTAGAACAAAATTTAAATATTAATGCCACTCCAGGCAATCCCAGGGAGTGCAGTCCTGAAGGATGCTGGGAGAGGGTATTTATTCTTTGAACATATTGAGCCCTGGGTCTTTCCTGGAGAGGATTGCACCAGCCTGGGGGAAGGCACGCTGCCTCCACAGGCACCTGCTGCCATGCGGCCTCAGGTGAGCGACCTGAGGGCCTGAGATAAGAGAGAGGGAGAGTGACCCTGGTTCTTCAGCAAGCCAAATGAGGGGGGCTGTCTGCCAAAGATCTGTCTGGTACCACTGGAGGGCATCGCTTGGAAGATTGGAAGGAGGCTACCTTTCTGTCTTTGGGCCTTGTGAGTACAAACACTGTGGGATCTGATGGGACACTGGCTGGTGTCCTGAAGAGCAATGTCTGTTTAAACCCTTTCAGACATTAGGACTTTGCTCAAGGCTGCTATTTGAGGAAATTCTGTCTGCAGCTCTAATTAATTCTGTTTTAAGAGCAGCAACGGTCGTGTGGATCTTTCTAATGAAGTATCGTATACAGCCGATCAACTGTGAATCAGGCTCTCGTAAGCTCTTTGAATGTGGGATTGCATGGGTAGCAGCACCAATATTGCTTCATGTTTCTGAAAGTGTTTGTACCTGGCTGTGAAACTACCTTGTGCCTGGCTATGGGACGAAGTTTAGGGAAGACCTGGACAGTACTGCAGCAGCTTCTATGGGGGTAGCGCTTTGAAGGAAAAGGAGGGTAAGGTTTGCTTTAGGGTTATTGGTTTGTCTATCTAAACTAGTGTTTCTCAGCCTTTTTTTAGTCAAGGCACCTTTTAAAATTATGGAAAGTCTTGAGGCACCCCATTCTAAAATGTAAAAAACTATTTTAATAGTTTTTTACAATGAAGCAACATCCACACATGGACACCCAACGCTAGAGGTGATTCATTCTTCCAAATCAAATACACTTTTTCACACTGGTCCTGACTAGTATTACAGTGTTTATCTCAGTTTTACTCCATCACTGAGCTAATGTGACGCCAGCACTGATGGAGAGGGGCAGGGGAGGGTCAAACTAGGATGCTGTGCAGGCAGCTGACATCCTTCTTTTTAACTGATGTCATTGGTTGTCAGGATGCCGGTAGCTAGAAGGTCATAATGGTGTGCAATGAAAACCTGTGGCTTTGTGTAACTAAAAGGCAGACTTGTTCCACCCGCTGGCTTGTATACATGTTTTGTGCAACTTTTAGATATTTTGCCAAGGAACCCCTGCAGAAACTTCAAGACACCCCAGGGTGCCTGGGCACCCTGGTTGAGAAAAGCTGATCTAAACCCAAGAACAAAATGTGATATTATTGCACCTTACAGGTCCCTAGATGTGATGGCTGTATTAGTTTTCTTCTTATACAATATTTGCTTCTTTTTTGTACCTAATAATTCTGCCATTAACTCAATTCCAGTCCTAGGGTGACAACCATACTAATCAGTGCTGTCACTCTATTACAGGGAGTGTGCTAGGACTACAAAACACCTCAATCTCTTGTGTGTTGTAGCCAGTGGACTTAGCAGAGAACAATTCTGATAAATAGTCCAGACAAGGAGAGCACAGGAAGTTATCAGCTCATAGGATTTCTGGCTGGATGAAAAAGGTATTTTAGTTTTTTTTATTTTTTAACATGTAGAACAAATATAATTAAACACTTTCAATTGTATAATTAACAGACCAAATGGGAGAATCAAAACAAAGGTATTTTTAGAATGTGCTGCTACCCAGATCGAGGCTTGGCTGTAGTTACTCAGATCGAGGCTTAGCTATAGTTATTCAGATCGAGGCTTGGCTGTAGTTATTCAGATCGAGGCTTGGCTGTAGTTATTCAGATCGAGGCTTGCTAACTGCTACCCAGAATGAGGCTTGGCTGTAGTTATTCAGATCGAGGCTTGGCTGTAGTTATTCAGATCGAGGCTTGGCTTCTGCAGAGGACTAGTGGGTGGAACTGGAAAGGGTGATGAACCTACATGTTTTGTTCTCTATATCTGTGTAGTGAGGAACGAAGGAACTTGAAAACAGGACAGGTACTGTATTGATGATAGTATTCTAAGCCATGACTGCTACATTCCACTATGTGCTCTACCCAAGTTTGGAGCCCCTGCCAGCTGGAGCTCCACTAGGGAGATTTCCCCTTACTTTCTGTTCTGGGGACAGGAAGTGAGAACAAATCAGCACCAGGGAAATCAGTAACAATAAAAAGCTGACTGGGGTTATAGCATCTCCACTTTCTAAAAGCATGTTTACTTTTGTCTGTTGCTGTGAAAGAGATTTCCCCTCATTTCATGTCCTGCGGACACCCGGGACAGACATTTTACCAGACAGGAAGAGAAGGAATCTGACATGGAGTCTCTGTGGGCAGTAAAACCTGACAGGAGACCTAATCCTTCCCTGCGATATCCCAAAAAACAAGAAAAAAAAGCTATACAACCAGGGTAAAGGTTTATTCACTCTAGCCTGCACAGACAAATGATATTTTCCTACGTGGGTTGGTGTCCATTCTGTACAGGCAGTGTTGGGGGTGGTTAAAAGTGCTCTGCGTTTTTACAACACATGGTACTGTTTACCTTTTTTTTTTTTTTTTTTAACTCTACTGAAATGTTACAAGTGCCATTTTATTAAATGCAGGTAGACGCAGACTACAGGGGAGCTTCAGTGCAGAAAACTGCAGACTCTACTCTGCACCATTGTGGTGTGAACAGGGCCCATAGAAAACAATTGCATGCTTCTGTGGAGGTTTGTGCTTTTCTGCATTGGAGGTCTCTGCAAAAGTGTGAACGAGGCCTTAGAATTCAAACTTGGCACTGACTGTGAATATGTTTTTCATTTTTGCTGACTTATCATAGGCAGAGAAGAAAAGATACGTAGTGACAGATATAATGAGCAAACACAGCTCATCTTCAGTAGGAATCAGTGGTGAAATCAGTGGTCAACCTTTTCAAACTGGCAAATGTTTTACTTAATGTAGTTGTAAAGCCTAGATATTTTTTACCTTAATGGACTCTGCATCAAGGTAAAAATTATCCCAGTATTTTTTTTATCACCCCCCCCCCCTCAAATACTTACCTCACTCAAGTCCTCATGTGTTTCTGCACTGTGCCCATCTGTAGCATTCACAGGATAGAGGCTTTTGCTTCCGCTGCTGTCAATCAAATCCTGTGAGGAGGGGACAGGGCTGAGCTATGCTTTGTGTGTCGTGGACCTACACAGCCTAGCTCGAGAGCAAACCCGCACATGTGCCACCATAGCAAGCGGCTTTCTATGGTGGCACACAAAGAAGAGGAGGAGCTGAAAACATTGGTGGAGGACCCTAGAGGAGGAGAAGGTTTGGGGCCTTGCTGTGTAAAACCATTGCACAGAGCAAGTAAGTACACTATATTTGTTAAAAAAAATTTGACTTTACAACCACTTTAAAGTTTACCTAAAGCCAAACCTTTTTTTGAAGGGTTAAAGTGGTTAAGCGTGAAGGTAAAAAGCCCTCTGTGTGTAGCAGCCTCCCCTAACATTTATCTGAGAGTCTCAGTTCTCTTGGGACTCTCACTCCTGATTGGCTGGGGCAGCAGCGGGATCCAATGGCCGTCAGTCGCAGCCAGTGAGCCAAAAAGGAGAGGAAGGGGGCCAAGCCACGGCTGTGTGTGTGAATGGGCACACAGAGCCATGGCTCAGGAGCACACCTTCTTTGGTGCCCCTATAACAAGTTGCTTACTGTGGGGGCACCAAAGGGAGGGGCCAGGAGTTCTGGCCCAGGGGAACCAAGAAGAGGAGGATCCGGGCTGCTCTGTGCAAAAATCACTGCACAGAGCAGGTAAGTATACCATGTTTGTTATTAAAAGAAAAAAAACAAGACTTTAGTAACACTTTAAAACCACTGTCAGATGTATTATTATTTTTGTATTTTATATCGGTGTCCCATTAGGGGAGATATGGCAAGCACTCAGGTGAAACTTGCTAGTAATTTCATATTCTAACTGGAAAACAATTTGTGCATCATCATAGTCATTCATAAATGGTATGTTTTCTTTGTTCAGAAATATATTGGAAACCAAACCCACTTCAAGGGTCGGTGGGAGATGGTGCAGCTTCTGTATCATGTGAGCACTACAATTGGCTCTACAGTGGTCACATGATCAGGAAACTATGCCACAGATTCCCTATCAGAAGCCATGACCAAGAGCTATCGGTAACAATTTGGTCGGTGTGCTGAGAGCGTACAGTGCATGCACTGTCGGCACACAACCTCTGACCACTGTGGCCAAATATGTGTGGTGCCTGGGTGGTAAAGCCCACTATTCCTGCTGCTGCGTATATGCGTTATGCAGTTGTCAAAATGTTGGTGATTGGAGTTAGATCTACTTTAAAGGATAAGTTCACCTTTGGGAACACGTTACATGTGGAACATGTAGCATGTTCCCACTGCTACAGCTGCTCCCTGACCTGCCACCCCTAGTGGCATGCAGGCCAGGGGTCTTCTTCCCAAACTCACTGTCACAATTTAGAGGAAAAAGAAAAGTGGCCATGCGGGGCTCTGTCCACATGGCCGCGTCATCTATTCACAGAGTTCTGTTAGTGGGAGAGCTACAAGTACCAACAGCCTTTGCGGCTGATGGCATGTAGCTCTCAATGAACTATAGGAGTGCTTTGGAGCACTCTAGGCAGTTCATTGTTTCTTCCTGTCATTGTGTAACTGCCTGCACATACAGGGAACAAGTAGACAGCTTACACAGTCTGCAGGAGTCTTACATTGCACCCGCGATCTGTTCATTGCAGGTGCAATGCTTTGCAGGCTCCTAGTCAAAAAAAAAATTAGAATTGCACTTTTTTTTTTACCTGCAAAAAAATGTGCATTGATTATTTTTTTTTTTTATTTAAAGGTGAACTCGTCTTTTAAAGTGTATGTAAACCCAAAATATATTTTTCAGTATGTTTGGAATCATGTCTAACAAAATATAGGGTTTTTTTTGTAAATCCATTAAGCAGTTTCCTACCCAGAGATCCTGAAAGTAACAACACTTCTTGTTGCAGGCTGACGGCACCAAACCACTATCCAATATTTAACAGCAGTGTGTGCTCAAACAAAAAAAAGTTTTGTTAAGAAAGGGGTATACACTGAAACATTATATAAAACATACTATAGTAGATTTAGGGTTTACTCTTTTATCATTGGATTTCTATCATTAGTTTTTCTGTTTTGTTTTTAACATAAATATCTGCAATTGAAGAAATAAGTAGAATGTAGAATATAATTAATGCAGCTATGTATTAATCTGCATTCTTTCCCTGTAGGTCCACATTAATAGTCTAAACCATTCATCATTCTCAATTAAACAACCCCACCACAAAGCTGGATAGCCCTACAGAGGAAACGTGCAGCATGGACACTTCGGAGTCCGCAGATGATGGGGAGCGGGCAGTGGAGCAGAGACCCCGCACGCGGTCCAACCCAGAAGGCGCAGAAGACAGGGCAGCACCCATACAGCCTGTTGTGGGCAGCCGGAGTGAGGGCGAAGGAGAGGCAGCTCAGGTAGAGGATCCATCACCACCAGCCACAGCTCCTCCAAGCTGTGCTCTTCCTCCACCTCCAGAATACCAAATAAAGACTCCAAGAGTGAACTGCCCAGAAAAAGTGGTGCGTACCCTTTGCTGAAATGGTTCTTGTGGTTATTATATATTTAAATGGATTTTTGACATTCAGGCAAAAAAGTGTTGATCTGTTCCAATGGTGTGCAGAAGCTAAATGACAGGGATGGCATAGCTGTGTGCAGTACACATTGAGTGTTTGGAGTATTTGGCTTTTGCCAATTCTTTTTTTAATATGTTTACCGAGAATGCAACTGCCAAGAATGATGGCCACAACATTTGAGCAGTAAAATAGTAATTACAAATACCAAGTAGAATTTATCTAATAGCATGAAGTTCAGTAACTGTTAGGGGATTTTGAAAGTCAGGGTTGTTCCACATCTGGAGGAAAACTGATTTGTGGCTGTTTAGCAAACATCGTGAGCAAATGTTAATTATGGATGTGGGGAAAATATATGTTGATGCGGGTACCCTGGTTAGGACCAGGGTCAGTATATACTGAGATGCCATGGATCCAGTCTCTTGGATATCTGAGAGGAGAGGCCAAATTATACAGGCAGATTAACTCCTTCATCACTAAAGAGGTGCTGTCAGGTGCCCAAACCAATTGCAGCTCTTCTACTGCCCCAGATAAACTTCTGGTACATCCTATAAATACACTTGAGGTTTTATCAGAATAGGGAGAACTCATATAGTATAAAACAAAGTCTATGAAATTTCACCATTTTAATTTGGTGACCCTTTCCATGCAGGAAATTTTTAAAATGAGAACAGGTGGCAAGGACTGTTTTGAGTGAGCACTGTAGAGAAGAGATATTGTCCTTGTATAGATTATATGGGCTTTTTGGGGATCAACATCCTGAGATATTTGACTTTTATCCTTACATCATATAAAGGGGTAGTGATTAAGTGGAAGCAACTGGGAACAACAGCAACTCAGCCACAAAGTGGTAGGCCAGGTATAATGACAGAGCGGGGTCAGCACATGCTGAAGTGCGCAGAAGTCACCAACTGTTTGCAAAGTCAATAGACCTCCAAACTTCATGTGGCCTTCAGATTAGCACAACAACAGTGTGGAGAGAACTTCATGGAATGGGTTTCCATAACCGAGCAGCTGCATCCAAACCTTACGTCACCAAGTGCAATGCAAAGCGTCAGATGCAGTGGTGTAAAGCATGTCACCACTGGACTCTAGAGCAATGGAGACGTATTCTCTGGAGAGACTAATCGCACTTCTCTGTCTGGCAATCTGATGGATGTGTCTGGGTTTGGGGGTTGCCAGGAGAACGGTACTGCCTGACTGCATTGTGCCAAGTGTAAAGTTTGGTGGAGGGGGAATTATGGTCTGGGGTTATTTTTCAGGGGTTGGGATTGGCCTCTTAGTTCCAATGGAGGGAACTCTTAAGGTATCAGCATACTAAGACCTTTAGGACAATTTCATGCTCGCAACTTTGTGGGAACAGTTTGGGAATGGCCGCTTCCTGTTCCAACATGACTGCACACCAGTGCACAAAGCAAGGTCCATAAAGACATGGATGAGCGAGTTTGGGGTGGAGGAACTTGACTGGCCTGCACAGAGTCCTGACCTCAACCCGATAGAACACCTTTGGGATGAATTAGAGTGAAGACTGCAAGCCAGGCCTTCTCATCTGACATCAGCCCCTGACTTCACAAATGCTGTTCTGGAAGAATGGTCAAACATTCCCATAAACACACTCTTAAACCTTGTGGACAGCCTTCCCAGAAGAGTTGAAGCTGTTATATCTGCAAAGGGTGGGCCAACTCAGTATTGAATCCTACGGACTGGGATGCCAGTAAAGTTCATGTGTGTGGTGTTCCAATACTTTTAGCAATATAGTGTTAGTACATTACTTTTAGCCTGGGTTCACACTGATGCGGTCCGGAATTCGCAGCGTTTTCTGTGCGAATTCCACACTGCAACAGTATCGCACCCTGTTCAAGTGAACCGCTGCGGGTGTGTATGTTCAGTTAACAACACCCCAAAATCGGTCTGCAAAGCGCGGTGCGATGTGCAGAATCGGATCGCATAGGTGTGAATACACATACGATTCGATTCTAGTGCGGACCAAAAAAAGGGTCCTGCACCTTTTGGGTGCGGTGTAATTAGAGCCATACAAAATGCAGTGCGGTTCCTGTGCAAATCACATGCGATGTACCGCATCGCATATATGTGAGCCCGGACTTAATCTTGACCTCTAATCCTGTATGATCAGAACTGCTTTATAGGGCTCGTTCATGATAGCAGTAAGGAATTCTGCTGCTCTGAAAAGTGATCCATGCTTGGCTTGCTTTTCTGAGGCATTTGACAGGCGGTGAAGAGGTGATATGTTGCCTCCTCAATGCCTGTTTTTATCCCCTAGGTGCAGCAACACAATGTTGCAACTATATGCAATTCACACAGTTACGGGATGGTTTGAGTAACCAAAAATGAGGGCTCAAAAATTATCTAGATAACCAATTTTTATTGCATTTGATTAAACTCTTTTGCAAACTGGCTCCAGGTGAGTTTGGTTGTAGGTCAATTAAAACAAAATTCAGTATGATGATAGCACTTTTTTATTAGTTTAAGTATTTTTGATGTCACTGATTGTCTTTTGTTTTCCTATTGCTACAGATTATTTGTCTGGATTTGTCTGAAGAAATGTCCTCCCAGAAACTGGAATCCTTTAATGGGTATAGTTTTTTTTCATAACGGTGGACACTGTTTTGAAAGATGCTGTTTATCCTCTTGCCCTCTGGAAGATTTACCCCCTTCATGACCAGGCCATTTTTTTGCTATACAGCACTATGCTACTTTAAGTGATAATTGTGTTGTCTTGCAACACTGTACACAAATTAAATTTCATTTATTTTCACACAAATAGAGCTTTCATTTGGTGGTATTTAATCACCACATGGTTTTTTTATTTTTTGCGTTATAACTGAAAAAAAGACTGAAAATGAAAAAAAAAAAACAATTTTTTTTTACTTTTTGCTACAAAACATCCCATAAAAAAACTTAAAATATTTTTCTTCATAAAATTTAGGCCAAAATGTATTCTGTTACATGTCTTTGGTAACAAAAAATAATCCCAATAAGTGTATAGTAATTGGTTTGCATGAAATATAGCATTTACAAATGGAGGTATATTTACTGCAATTTGTATTTATTTATTTTAATACTAGTAATGGTGGTGATCAGCGATTGTAGGGCGGGCATTCTGACACTAACTGGGAGGGAAATGACTAACTGCCACTGACATCTCCATGACACTAATATAGTGATCAGTGCTAATAAAAAGCACTGACACTGTACTAATGACACTGGGCAGAAAGGGTTTAACATGTGGGATGATCAAAGGGCTAACTGTGTGCTAGGGAGTGATTAGACTGTGAACTGCTATGTTTTACTAGGGGTCATGCTGGCTTTTATCTCCCTGTTTGAAAAACCAGCACATCCCAGCTGACAGGAGAGAGATGTGTTTTTTATACTCAGATCTCTCTCCTGTCAGCTGCTCCACGGATCACCGACCTGGTGATTGACACCTATGGGAGCTAATGACAGCATGGGTTGGATGGCACGCACACGCCCCGTACCTGGAAATGCAAAATTACATATATACACATGATTTTGCGCAGAGCAGCCGCCCTGTAGCAGTATAAATAGAACAGACGGGGGAGCCAGCCTAAGTGCAGTATTAAGAACAAAGTTTATTGAATAAAAGCAGCCAAATAACTACTCACAACTATAGCACGTCTTAAGGCACGTAATGATAATCCATAGGATTTTCTGTGATCATTTTTGATTAATGATTTAATTAATGATATTTATCGATATTTCTATGGTGTGGATAACTTTGGCCACTCCCTCCCTTTCATGGGAACGCACATTTAAAAAATTGACAGTTGTGCCATCCAACCAGGTCTGAAGAAAAAGCGGAAGCTTTGAAACGTGTCACCTGACTTGTCCTCGTGCCCCCATTGGATGTTGCCTCGGCCCTGTCTTCCATACGTGCCACAGTGGTTACGGCGTCCATGACTACCAGTCTGCAGTCTGCCATATTGGACTGAGAAGTGACAGACCATATACCGGCTCTGCAGGACAACACCTCGGGGCTCAGAATATTTACTATTACGTGCCTTAAGATATACTACAGTTATGAGTAGTTATTTGGATGCTTTTATTAATTAAACCTTGTTCTTAATACTGCACTTAGGCTGGCAACCCCATCTGTTCTATTTTGTCTTTGCAGAGCTTTGCTTCACTCAATGGGGAGCTGCCACTGATATAGTGATCATTTTTATGGACTTTTAGACTTGTGTCATTTTTTATGTTCTCATGGTTATGTATGGTTATTTGTCAGCGCCATTCTACTTGTTTTTTCTGCCCTGTAGCAGTAAAACTGCTATAGGACAGCTGGGAAGTGGTTTAATTTGTTTAGTAGCATGTTATGGTTGATGAGCCCTGTTGTAAAGCTAAACTATAGCTAGCATCTAATTGTACCCTCAAACTTCCTTCTCCCGTTGTATAGTTTCCTATGTTTTTTGTTTGTTTTTTTTTAACCGTAAGTGACCATGTCTCTGCTCTATGTAGCCCCTTTCCTTAGCTCCTGTTATACCATCACAGAGTTTGCAAAAGATTTTCTATATAAAGCTGGATGGAAAATTGTCAGCCGAACAGCAGCTGCATCCAGAAGGCTGTTAAAATACAATAGCTTTAGTGGGCAATTTATCCATCTGTGTTGTATAGCAAGGATGGGGGTATCTGTTAGATATTTTTTTTCTTTCAGCTGTGTGGCCAGTTTAAAGTGATTCTAAACGTTAATTTTTTTATTTATTTATTTTTAAATCTTTTCCGAAGGGCAAGTGGATAAATAATAAACATGTCATAATTACCTTCTCTGTACAATGGTTTTGTCCATTGTCCCCAGTAGCAAGCCGTTTGCTATAGGGGCACCAGTGTGTGCTTGCTCCTGAGCCCCGATCTATGCATTCATAAGACACATAGAACCACAGCTTGGCCACCCTCACCCCCCACTCTCTCCTCGTTGGCTTACTGGCTGTGATTGACAGCAGTGGAAGCCAATGGCTCCCATTTTTGTGTCTAAGCCAATGAAGGGAGAGAACGAGAGAAACAGGACAGACGAGGCTCCCGTGCACATCACTGGATCTAGAGGGGGCTCAGGGTATTAGGGCTTTACAACTACTATAAGTGCAAGTCTTCTGAGAGAGAGCTGTCAGGTGTTCCACTGAATACTGTTTTAGGCCTCATGTACACTGCTGCTCCTAAATGTGAGTTTAGGAGCTTTTGGCGTTTTTTTTTTTTTTTTTTTTTTTTGCTAAAGCCCCTGAACTCAACTCAATACAAGCCTGTGTGTCCATGTACAGAGTTTAGGAGCAGCAGAGTTTAGGGGTAGTTAAATGTTCCTCTTCTGAATGCACAATAATCGTGTTCAGGTAAGGAAAGTGTTGGCCAAAAAATGCTAAACGTGGTACTGCGTTCACATTTGTTTTTGCCTCATTTAGCGTTTTTCTGCTGCTAGGAGAGTTTAAAGACTAGGTGAGTTCAAGTGTACATGACGCCTTATCCTTTCAGGAGTTGTAATTTAAGTTCTTGCTGAGATTGCAAATCCTAATTTGCCCCGAGTTGGTCTTTGACATCCTCCCAACCTAAACTCTTAAGTATTATAGAAGAAAACTATGCAAAGTGTGATTTATTTTGCTCTAATAGGGAAAACAAATCCTTCCTAATCCCTGAACCAATCAGAAACCTAATTGGATCAATATTCCACTCTGTAACTTCTTATTTTAAGAAGTTATTCATATAATATGTTTTTATTAAAATGCCCACGTTTTTTTAAACAATCTATGTGATCTGATTGAACCAGTTCCTGTGAAAGATATTTTTTCACAGCTTTTATAGTAAAGAACCCTTAATGTATGCAAAATGTTAACCCTCTTTCATTTAAGTCACAACCTGACATTTAGCACAATTTCATTAAGCTTTGTGAATCTTATTCGTTTTAGGACCAGTTCACAGTACATGTGTTTCAGTGTGCTTTTTTTTTGCATCCAAAACGCACATAAGGTAGGTTATATGGTTGTCAATATCATAGTTCACATCAGTTCCAGTTGCAGAAAAAAAAGTAGAACAGGCTGCATTTTTCCTGCACAGAATTGTACTGCACCAAAAACACACTGGAATGCACATGCCCCTATTTAAACTGAAGAGAGAGAGAGGGGGAAAAATGAACTGGAAAGCATCAAAAATGCGCATGCAGAAATGCATGCGGAACGCATCTGGACTGTGTATCTATAGTGTGAACCGGCCCTTAATCATATTTCTTCAACAATGAATACATTTATTTCAGTTAACCTTTCCTCATGCTTAAGGACCTCCATGCCCATTAATAATTTATATGCTTATTTCTTTCTGCAATATTTCTCCAAGATGAGGTTAGACTCATGCTAGTTGAATAATCTTATAAATTGGAAACTGTATTCCACTATATATCTGTATACTCAAAAACAGTTCTTTTAATCCAACACTCAGAATTTTAGGGGAAAAACTTACCAGACCTTGTACCTAAAATATTGAAGCACTATCTATTAGCACCCTACTATGCAAAGTCTCTAAAATTAAACCTAAAAAAAAAACATTAGAAATAATACATTATATTTACTTTGAACTCTTACTTTCTGCACAGGATTATATTCTTGCCTAATTTAATCCTCAGCTTTTCCAGAAGGCTATGTTGAGGCTTAGTGAGGTCACCAGAGCCTAGATGAGGGTGCCAGAAGTTTGGGTCTAAGGTAAGTATCTCCCAAAGGTTTAAATAGCAGATTTGCATGGCGGGCTAATAGGGGTTATAGATAGGGGTTAGTTTTGGGTGCAAGGTCTGTTTACATATAAGAATTTTTTTAACCAGTTGAGGAGGACACAAGGCATATGGCGTACATTCCTGTGTGTTTCAACAAAATTCACAGGGCAAATGAACTGTCCCCCTTCCCCAAGCTACCACTCACCCCACTGCCCTCATCATCCAATGTCAGCTGTGAAATTGACAACTAGGACTTGCTCTGGCTACAGCCACTGTTGTATAAAAGGTTCTTCTGAACGGTGTTTGGAATACAGCTCAGCCCTTTGAAAAATACCATTTTTCAAATTGTTACATACAGGCAGATTTACTAAGGGAATTTAACATCTTAACACAAAGATTATATGAATATTTGTTTCAATTATCTAATCGTGTGAAAAGCAAAATCCTGTTTACTTATTTCATCTGTATCTGCACATAATTTAATACCTTTAGTGAATATCAACATGATTTATTTTGTGAAGATTCTTACTCCTTTAGTAAATTAGTCTAATGGCATTTACTTGCTTCCATTTTATTTGTCAGTCTATATATGATGTCCATTAATGCAACCTTACCATGATGACATAACTCCCACATACAGCTGTCAGTGTAAAATGTAAAAAAGACACCAGTAATCAGTGGAAATTTTTTTTTTTTTTTTAGCAGAAAGACCTATCTCTTCCCATCTCCTGTAGAAATCTATCTGCTAGAAATTGTATACATTTTAAATCTAGTTCTACTTTGAACTTTAAGGATAAGTTAATTTTTGCAGGTAAAAAAAATGTGAATTTATCATTTTTTTTTTCTTAGGAGCCTGCAGAGCATTGCAACAGCATTTAAAACAGCACAAAAAAAATTAATAAAAAAATTATGATTCTATTAAATACCACTCCAAAAAATATATATACAATAAATTTATATATAAAATTATAAATCCCACTCCAGGTAAGTGAAAAAATTATTATAATAAAAATTATTAAAAACACATAAAAATTCTTGATAGTTCTCTTTCCAAAGAAATAAAACGTGCTTCCACCAAAAATAGTGCTCAAAAAATATACCGCATTCACCAGATAGTGGTGAAAAAACCGCCTTTAAGGTTTATTTGCGATCATAGACCCAGTCGGTATGCCTCCAGATCTCCACTCCAAACCAGAATATAGCCAACCTCCAGGATCACCAGACTCCACTCTCCAAGAACCAAGAGCATTGTAGGGAAAAAACAAATAAATAGCGCCATAGAGGAGGGGCAAAACGCATTGACACATTTCCGGTCCCGCCGCCATACGTAATACGTCACTTCCGGTGAGTGAAATGCACGCCGGCGTGCGGAGTTCCCAGGGGCCATCTTGTGTATGGGATATTCTCTGTGCTGTCATCTGTTGCTGACTGTGGGATCTCAGAAAATTACCCTGGTGATGTGGCGTTTTGGATTCATTTAAATGCAATAAAATGCTGATTTTGATCATCAAGAATGTGAGTGGCTTGGTACTTGAATATTGAGTATAACCAAGTGTTGCAGTATTACGCTATATATTTGTTTTTTCCCTACAATGCCCTGTGTGTTCTTGGAGAGTGGAGTCTGGTGAGGCTGGAGGGTGGCTATATTCTGGTTTGTAGTGGAGATCTGGAGGCATACCGACTGGGTCTAGGATCCCAAAAAACCTTAAAGGCGTTTTTTTCACCACTATCTGGTGAGTTCGGTATATTTTTTGAGCACTATTTTTGGTGGAAGCACGTATTATTTCTTTGGAAAGAGAACTTTCAAGAATTTTTACGTGTTTTTTATAATTTTTATTATAATAATTTTTTCATTAACTTGGAGTGGGATTTATAATTTTATGGAAGCACATTTTAATTCTTTGGAAAGAGGACTTTCAAGAATTTTTATGTGTGGTTTTTTTTTTTTTTTTTTTTTTGTAATTTTTATTATAATACTTTTTTCACTTACCTGGAGTAGGACTTATAATTTTATATATAAATGTATTATATATATTTTTTGGAGTGTTATTTAATATAATTATGATTTTTTAAATTAATTTTTTTTGTGCTGTTTTAATGTTTTATATATTTTTTTTGGTGTGGGTTTGCACTGATGAGCAGCAGCATTTATTTGTATATCCAATTTGTATAATTTTGGCGCTGGTGATTTATGTTTAAAATATTGAAGTTGTATGTTCTTTTAAATCCTAGTCAGACACATTAAAGACCATTGTGTCCTTCCAATACATTTCTTTATACTTAATGTTCTTTTATTTTGAAATAATATGGCTGGTTTAAAGATTATAGAAATTATGATTTTCTTCTCATGTAAATTTTTGTTTTTTTTATATATTGCTAATAAATTCTGTGTTGTTTTTTTTGTTTTTTTTTTATTTTAAATATTGATAGGTCCAAAGCCAATGCTCTCAATTCTTCACAGAAGATGATTGAGATGTTTGTTCGAACAAAGCACAAAATAGATAAGAGACATGAATTTGCACTGGTAGTTGCAAACAATGAGGCTATGTGGGTGAGTGATAAAATATATACATGGCTTGTCTCATAACTCACTCTTCTTCATTTCTATAGCTGGCATATACAGTACTGCTCAAATTTCAGAATTACAGACATTTGAGCATTGCATGGCCCTGCTGGCAGTGTTCCCAACTGTTAACCCTTTGAGGACCGTAAGGTTTTGGAATGCCAAAAGAATCAATTTTTTTGTTTTTAAAGTTTGTACACTTCAGTTGCTGTAACTAAGCCATTTCATGAAATAATTGGCAAAAAGCTAGATCCATTTGTTGTTTGTTGATAAGAACTAATATTTTGACTCAAACCAAATAGAAAAAAAAGAGTTTTAAGTTCTTAATCAGATGATACACGCAATTACAAACATGGGACAAATACGTCCCTTGGTCCACAACGGGTTAATTGTTAATCCACTTTTACCGAAAGACCCTGTTGTATAATTGTCAACTGAACAGTGCCTGCATCCAGTCAGATGCAGGCACTATTCAGGAATTCTGACAGTGCCAGCTGTTATGTTATCATTACTGATCATTTCCTTATCACTAGTGACAGTCCAGTTTTTGTTCTGATTTTAGAATGACTTGAGTGGTCTTATGTGTTTTTTTTTTTTTTTTTTTTTTTTTCTCCTATTAATTTTGAGCAGCCTTGTGTGTTCTTTTTTAATTTCTTGTGGCAGTTCTCTTCATGTATTACATAGTTAAATAGTTCATCTGGCTGAAAAAAGACAAAAGTCCATCCAGTTCAGCCAAAATAATAATCCAATACCCACAGTTGATCCAGAGGAAGGCAAAAAAATCCAGCAAAGCATGATCCAATATGTTCCTGCAGAAGAAATAAATTCCTTCCTGATCCCCTGAGAGGCAATTGGATATTCCCTGGATCAACTTTATCTATAAATGTTAGTAACCAGTTCTATTCTGTGTAATGCTTGCAGTTGAAAACCATTTTAGAGATATTTAATGTTCAATGGTCACAACACAAGCATTGAAACCTTTGTATTTTTTTCTAATGTGAACAACCAATAGGTGTTGTAAGCTGTTAGAAAGTGACTGTAACTGACTCTGGAGTCCTTGCTGTGATCTTTGAGCATTTGTAAGAATGAACAACTTCACTTTAAGGCCTTGTTCACACCAGCAGCTGTGTTGAATTCAACATGGCGGTGTGTACTGACATTAAAGAGAACCAGCTTTGCAAGGCTGCCCAGCATAGTCCTAATGCACCTGGTGTGAACAGACCCTAACCCCTGGTTCACATCTGTGCGGGTGGTGCCACTGCAGATCCGCAATAAATCCGCAGAGAGGAATGCAGACCTGCGGGTGGGTGCCATTAATTCTAATGGCATGCCACCCGCACTGGAAATCACAACTGTACTGTGAACCGAGGTTCCCGAGAAAGTGCAGGGACTTCTTCCCTGCGTGTCCCAGGGCACGGGAGTCCATTCAAATGAATGGGCTCTCGTGCCCACACAAAATGCGGTCTGCAGGAATGCGGAGATGTGAACCAGGGCTAAAAGCAGCAATGACTTAAAGCTCTTTTACTGCTTGTTACGAATATGTAAATGGTTTGGTGACTATCTCCTAGATTGTAAGCTCCAAGGAGCAGGGCCCTCAAATCCCTCTTGTATTGAACTCTATTGTTGTTGTCTTATCTCCAGTTATATTATAAAGCGCTGAGCAAACTGTTGGCGCCATATAAATCCTGTATAATAATAATATTGTCTGGGCAAAAGTGCACTTTAGGTCACTTTTTGCTTCTACTGTCAAATAACTTGCAATGCAAAGTCAGCAGTGTAGGTGACCTTCTGCTTAAATCTCTGAAAATAGCATGCAGCTTCATCACAGGGCTCTAAACTGTCATCTGACAGAACACTGCAGTTATTTACAAATCTTTTCAAAAAGATTCCAGTTTATCTAGTTAATGACATGTCCAAAAGATCTGTGTTTAAAAATATTACTGTACGGACTTGACAAGCATTTACGCAGACCCAATTTGCCATATTTTGTGTGATATAATTATCTTCTATGATCTTGAATGCCATTTAGTAACCATAATGCTGGATGTTTTCTGATTGAGGCCTTTAAAAAAAAAAAAATACTGCATTATGATCACTAGATTGAGATACTTACATTACACGAAACATTGCAAGTTTCATAGGGGCTGTGCGAAACATTTGTACAACAGGGTTTTTATACAAAGACCCACAGGTGTTTTGTCTGGTGGCAGATTGACATTATCACAAGTATATTCTGTTCTAATATGGCGGAGAAAAGATTGGCACATCCCTTGCTGGGCTGAGATTAGATTGTGAACGATGTTTAAAAAGTGGCAAAGTCCTGGGTGCCACCATCCTACATAACTCTCATAAATTTCTGTTTTCTGTTTATTCAGTTGTCTGGATTTACTTCTGACCCTCGGGAGGTTTGCAGCTGCCTATATGATCTGGAAACTAACGTATGTGAGTCCTTCAGTATCCTTTGCAGAATCATCAGGGAGCTCTGGACCTTAGGTTAGGGTTTGTAGGTAAAATTACATTCTTGGAGTTTCTATACAGCTTGAAGGAAACCTTTACTGACAGATATTTGCGGACTGCCATTTCTAATCTGCTTGTAAAAATGCTGGTCACCTGGCTGTCATGTAAAGTCACCAGCTTATGTACTTTGTGTTACTGACTAGGGACAATTATGCAGATTTCAGTTCTACTTTATTTCTTTTTTTTAAATTATACTTGTCAAGCCTATACAGTGGCAAAATACTATGCAGCAAATAGTGTATACAAAGGGAATTGTCACAGCTCTAGAGTATAAAAGCATGTAAATTCAACACATACTGCAGCAACAAATAAGTATTTCCATGTATAAGCAGGGTTGCTGTTAGAAACCACTGGGCCCCATACAGCCAACCTGACAAGGCCCCCTTCAAAAAAAAAAAATCACAGTTTACTATGCTTCAGTTATGAGTGAACATAGTGAGTGATCAGTACTGATCACTCATTGTGTTCATTCAGGAAAGGAAGGGGCTGGTTATTGTGACATATTTATCAGACTCTTCCCCCCACTCTCCATCCTGAAGGATTCTATTGTGTGCTTGCAGCTGCCGGTGGGAAAAAGAGGAGGGAAGCCAGCACTGTGGGTGACCAGGTAGCTGGGTAAATCAGAAGTGCATAGGGAGGGTGAATGGCACGGTGGGCAGGGAGCAATTACTGGAACCAATCCCCTGCATGGCTCTCTCTGCAGCAGATGAAAACCAGCGGGAGGGAGAGGAGAAGAATCCAGCTTTCAGATGCTGCGGAGTGGGCCACACAGGGCATTGGTTCCAGCGATTGCCAACCCCCCCCCCTTCCCACCATGCCGATCACCCTCCCTGCCCACATACCATACGATTCACCCTGCTGGCCTGGGCCCTGTACAGGAGGACTGGTGGTACCCCCTTATCCACGGCCCTGTGTATAAGAACAATCAGAAAAACCAAACAAGAAGAAAAAACTTACATTAAACAAGTAACAAAAAAAAAAGAAACAAAAGAAAAAAAAAAACCAACCCAGAGTTAGTAATCAGACATAAGAATGCTACACACATGTTTGTTATTCTATTGAGTAGTTCCACCCAAGCACCCACCACCATAAAAAATTACGAAAGGAGAAAAAAGGACACAATTTCAGTTCTACTTTCACTTGCTGCATTCTGATTCCGAGTCACTGATTCGGAAAGTAATGAAGATAGAAAGGGATAGGTAGTTAGCATTTAAAAAAAAAAAAAATCAACAATAGCCACTCACTTATTTCACTCTGGGTTGGATTCCGTTGAAAATGTGTATCAAATTGTAACATCACCTCTTTATCATATTTAAAGGGGGGGTGACTTGTTTGATACTAAAGGAAGTCTGAAGTGTTTTTTGAATGGGTATATATATCATCATCATTACCCATGTATAGATGTATCTTGTAAATATTGGCTAGTTGTCTGAGGCTGGATTTACAGTTGACGATTTTGGCATTTTGTGCATACACATATCCATTTATACACATTTTTGTAGATGTTGGCCTTTGTTAGGTTAGGGTAGTCCAATGCCCCAGAACAAACAAAAAATGGACATTCACGGTTTGTAGAAACACATCGCATCACAACACTCTATGGTGTGTGACCGTATGTTGTGGTGTGTTGCAACGTGTGGGAGTGCCACTCACAATGAATAGTACTACAAAGTACCAATGTCCATAGTGCGCGTCACTGCAAAATGTGTGTGAACCCAGCCTACTACTAAACATGGACAGAGTTGTAAATGCAGCACGTATGCTCATTTTTAGGCAGTTTACAAAATGACATGAGTTGTGAGAGATTAGATCAGCCTTTTCAACACAGTGGAACCCTTGACATAACTTTTCGGTCTCAGGGAACCCCTGCTAAAAATGACTCATGATATATTAGTATAATAGTCAGAGGTAAGAATGCTCCTTACACTTGTGGCCATTGGGAAGAATAACCTCCTTACAGATTGCTAAAAAGATCAATGGTGTCAGTTGGAACTTACCTGAAAGGCAAAAATTGCTCATTGCTCATGGAACCCCTGGCAACCCCTGGAGGACCCCTGATTGAGAAACCCTGGATTAGATCTTTGTCTGCAATAACATTAATCTTCTTACTGAAAAGTTGTTTCCTTGATGCAGCACTCCAGATCTTGAAGGCCTCTTTAACCTAATGTAAGTTATTAGCAATGTGGCCTCTCTGTCAGAACAATGACATAAACAATTGAAACATACATGAACTGTTTTCTCTAGCAGATTTGTAATTCTGTTTAGGCAATCTTGTCATCCCTGAAATCCGGACCTCACAGCCATGTTAAAGAGTAGTTCCACTTTTGTTGGTCAAAAAAAAATTCCCCTCTGGGTGATCTATATGCATTGCAAGGATTTTAACAAACTTTGCTGCAGACTCCTACCTGTTTCTGCTCTGAAGAAAAAGCTGGTTTTTTTGCTGAACATTCAACTACAATATGGCTTGTGTAACTATTGTGTATGAAATATTCTTTTTTTTTTTTTTTTTTTTTTTTATTTGCTCCCACGAAAGTGGAGTTACCCTTTAAACATTTTAGAGTAAAGGGCCTGCCTATAAGCAGACACCACAAGGAGCCTGTTAGCATCTTTATTATCTAGATACCAGTTTTATGTGCGTCTCTCTGAAACTAGGAGTAGAAAAATCATTAGATCGACCTCTGTTCAACTACAGTAGCCACAGTAGTTTTGGCTGGACATACACTAAACTCAAAAATGTGTTTTTCTTTTAAATGGCTATAAACCTCAGACATGAAAAATGAGCAAAGCATTTTCCCATTTCATCTTCCAGGACTGCACATGAGAGAGAGGCTCCACCCAGCAAAAACTGGAAACACATCATTCACAGTCAAATTAAAAGAGTACAGTCACCTAGTGTTCTCCAGTATTTTTGTTTCCTCCGGCAGGAGCATCAGAATGGTATTGTTACCTTAGGCCTTCATACTAGTTGCAGGGGCCTCCTAGTATATGCTTCCCCATAATTCCAGGGACCGTGGACTTGGAGGGGTCGCATATCTGGGATTTTCTAGGCTATGATGGTAAGTATCCTAGTTATGGGACCTTCCCTCCTCATTGCCTTCTTGGTTTTCCCCACGGTTCTTGTTCCACCGGAGGAGAAGCGGCTATCCCTGTGGGTTCCGAGGCTCTAGTGGAGCCCTCCTCTACTCACTTCTGGTGAAGCTCCAAATCCTCGGTTACGAAGATTGCGTTAAAAAAAGCGCTTGAAAACTGCTTCCCTATATATGTGACTGTATATTTATGTATGTTTTCACACTGAGGCGTTGCGCATGCGGTGTAAAAACTCCTACTTGCAGCATCTTTGGAGCATGTTTGGGGAGTTAAAAAAACTGCCTCTTCCCATTGAAATCAATGGAAAACGCCTCAGAGAAGCATTTTTGGTGCAGTTTTAAGTCACGTGTCCTTTAAAAAAACGTGTTAAAACCGCCTATGCGGTTTTGAGGCTTTTTTGCATCAGATCAGTGTGAAAGTAGCCTTAGTGTGGTAATTTGAAGGCAGAGGCCCTAACACCTGTCAATCTGCTGAGCAGAGTGCTGACAAACATCGAGATCGGCAGAAGCTGCAACCTGTTAATTCCTTCCTACATTTATTATTATTATTATTATTATACAGGATTTATATAGCGCCAACAGTTTGCTCAGCGCTTTACAATATAACGGGAGACAATCCAGCAACAATACAGTTCAATACAAGAGTAATTTGAGGGCCCTTCTCCTTGGAGCTTACAATCTAGGAGAGAGGGGCTAGTGGTACAAAAAGGTAGTAACTGTGGGGGATGGACTGGTTGGAAGAAGTAGTATTAGCTTAGGGCAGGATAGGCTTCCCTGAAGAGAGAGGTTTTCAGAGATCGCCTAAAAGTGAGCAGAGTAGGCGATAGTCTGATAAATTGGGGTAGAGAGTTCCAGAGAATGGGAGAAGCTCTGGAGAAGTCCTGGAGATGAGTATGGGAGGAGACAAGGGAGCTAGAGAGTAGGAGGTCTTGTGAGGAGCGGATAGTACGGTTTGGGTGATATTTAGAGACTAGATCTTTGATGTAATTTGGGGCAGAGTTGTAAATTACTTTATACGTTATTGTTAGTGTTTTGAATTTTATCTGTTGGGCAACGGGAAGCCAGTGGAGGGATTGGCAGAGAGGGGTGGCAGATACAGAACAGTTAGTAAGGTGCATGATTCTGACAGCAGCATTCATGATAGACTGAAGAGGGGATAGCCTGCGATGAGGTAGGCCAATGAGGAGGGAGTTACAATAGTCAAGGCGAGATATAACAAGGGAGTGGATAAGTTGCTTAGTGGTTTCCGAGGTTAGGAACGGTTGTATCTTGGAGATGTTGCGGAGGTGAAGTCTACAAGATTTGGACAGTGATTGGATTTGGGGCTGAAAGGAGAGATGGGAGTCTAGGATTACACCTACCCTGTTTCCCCGAAAATAAGACAGTGCCTTATATTAGTTTTTGCTCCCAAAGATGCGCTAGGTCTTATTTTCAGGGGATGTCTTATTTTGTCATTGTGTGTTATTTTGATTGTCCCCTCTGATCCTCCTGTGTCATTGTGATTGCCCCCTCTGATCCTCCTGTGTCATTTTAAGTGATCCCTCTCCCCTCACCCCTGTGCCACTGAACACCTTCACCAGACATCCCCCCCACCCCTTTATCAGACATTTCCCCCCTGGGGCCTGCCTGGGGACTGTCACTGGGCTGGCTGGGGCCTGGACCTGGGCTGGAGCAGGGTCTGCCACTGACTGAGAACCTTCTTCTCTGTTCTTCTGCATGCATCTCTCTCCCGCTCACTCCGACCTCCGCTCCGCCTCCACACAGCAGTGACGTCACTGGTTGCTAGACGCCAGTCGGGGCGGCCCTAGCAACCAGTTCACGGTAAATTCTTTTTCATTCATAGGGGGGCCTTATTTTCGGGGGGGATGCCTTATATTTCACCCAGAAGGAAACCTGTAAGTAGGTCTTATTTTCGGAGGATGTCTTATTTTCAGGGAAACACGGTAGTACCTTGGCATGAGGGGAGAGGCACTGATGATTGTGTTATTGATCTTGATGGAGAAGTCAGGGGAGGGGGCACGGGCTGGGGGGAATACTAAGAGCTCAGTTTTGGAAAGATTGAGTTTGAGGAAGTGGAGTGACATCCATACCGATATGTCACTTAGTAGGTTAGTGATGCGAGAGGAGACTGAAGGGGTGAGGTGAGGGGTAGAAAGATAGATTTGTGTGTCATCAGCATAGAGATGGTACATAAAGCCATGGGAGTTTTTTTTAAGTGACCAAGGGAGGAGGTGTATATGGAGAAGAGAAGGGGTCCAAGGACAGAACCTTGAGGAACCCCTACAGAAAGAGGGAGTAAAGAGTAGGAGGCAGCGTTATAAGTAACACTGAAGGAGCGCTGCAATAGGTAGGAGGAGAACCAGGAGAGAGCAGAGTCTCTGAGGCCAAGAGAGTGGATTTTTTTGAGGAGGAGGGGATGGTCAACCGTATCAAAAGCCGCAGAGAGGTCAAGTAGTAAGAGCATGGAGTAGTGGCCATTGGTTTTAGCAGTTAGTAGATCATTGGTGAGTTTTAGTAGGGCAGTTTCAGTGGAGTGTAGTGAGCGAAAGCCAGAATGTAAAGGGTCAAGAAGGTTGTTGTCGGTGAGGTGGGAGCTCAGGCGATTGTAGACTAAGCGTTCTAGGAGTTTAGAGGTAAATGGCAGCAGGGAGATGGGTCTTAAGTTGTTCAGGTTGGTGGGGTCCAGGGAGGGCTTTTTAAGTATGGGAGTGATGTGCGCATGCTTTAGAGGGGAGGGGAAGGCACCAGTAGAGAGGGAAAGATTGAAGATGTGAGTGAGGGAGAAGAGGATGGAAGAAGAGGGTGACCGTAGTAGTTGTGAGGGGACAGGATCCAGTGAGCAGGTAGTGAGATGGGCTTCTGAGTCATCCTTAGTGACCTCTTCGGTAGTGGCAAGGTCAAAAGAGGAAAGTGTTGAGGGAGGTTTAGTATAAGATATGCTAAGTGGGATGGATATCTGTGCAGTGGCGATGCCCCTATGAATTGCGTCAGTTTTGTTTTTTAAATGATTTCTAATCTCATGAGCAGTGAATGAGGTACTGGGTGGGGGTGGAGGTAGAGAAAGTAGAGAGTTAAAAGTAGAGAAGAGATGACGAGGACTGGATGACAAGGTATTAACCTCCTTAGCGGTTTTCCCGAGTGTAGCTCGGGGTAGAATTTCTATACCAAGAACGGTAACCCCGAGCTACACTCGGGCTTACCATGCAGCGTTCTCTGGGGGTCCCTGCAGCACTTACCTTGTCCTTCGCTCCCACGATGTGTCCCCTGCAGCGTCCCCGTCCATCTCCTCCGGCGGATGCCGGCATCTGACTTCCGTGTTCCGGTCCCCGTGACGTCGGAACGTTCGGGCGGCGGAACCGGCGGGAAATTTGAAATTTTTAAAAAATGACATTTTTGCTGTCATTGCTTTTTCACTGCATTTCACATACATTTTGTCCCCACTGCTTTGTCCTGTGCCCTGCCTGCATTTTGACTGTTCTTTCTGCCTGGAAACTTAGAAAAGTCCATGGCGGCCAAAAAGCGTCCCTTTACATCAAAAGCGGTTTTAGAACAGCGATAGTAAATCAGAACCACTTGCAGAATTGAGTGATAATGATTTGTGGGGAAATTCGTCATCAGACACTGAAAACGATTTTGCGACTTTGCTCAGCGATGTGCGAATTTGCCTCTGTATTTCAAATTTCAGTGTTTTTGGTTTGATTATATTATTGAATTAAATTGATTATTATTATATTATTATTTTTTATGATTATTAATTAAATTATAATTTATGATTTTGTGTTTCAAGTTTTAATATATCCGGAATGTTTAATAGATTCTTGTTCGGACAGATTTCAGTGAGTTATTCCTAAAAATTACAGCCTACAATTAAAAACTACATATTTCCATGCAAAAAAATGGTACCGCTTTCAGCACAAAATTCCTGACATGATCATACCGCCAGGGAGGTTAATAAGAGTGAAAAAGTAGGCTTGTTTGGCAGCATGAAGGGAGGACTTGTATGTTAAGAGAGCATATTTATATAGGGTGAATGCTTGTTGAGATTTGGTTTTACGCCACAATCACTCCAGCGCATGACTATGTCGTTTAAGATTTCTGGTGTCGTCAGTCTGCCAAGGTTGTAATGGTCGGGGCCTGATGCTTCGTGTTGTTAGAGGAGCAAGTGAGTCTAATGTGGATGAAAGTGAACTGTTCTAGACAGCAGTGGCCAGGTCAGGGCAGGACGGGAGAGATTCTGTCATAGAGTTGGTCAGTTGCAGAGTGGAAAGGAGCAGGGTTCAAGTTGTGAAGGTTTCTGCGGGTAATTATTTGCTGCTTGGAGGGATAGGTGTTTGAAGACAAGGACACTGTGAAGGTGATGAGATTGTGATCAGAGAGAGGAAAGGGGTGTTTGTGAGGTTGTAGGGAGTGCAAAGATGGGAGAAAACAAGGTCTAATGTATTCCCATCAGAGTGAGTGGAGGACTGTATACATTGTGCTAATGCAAAAAGATGAGGTTATGTTGAAGAGTTGGGATGTAGCCAGGTTGTTGACATTAATAGGGATGTTAAAATCTCTGAGAATGATAGTGGGTAGTTCAGAGGAGAGAAAGTAGGGTAGCCAGGCGGAGAAATCATCAAGAAAGCGGGACTCCGGTCCAGGAGGCCGATAGATCACTGCAATCCTCAGAGAAATGGGAGAAAACAGCCGGATGCAGTGAGTCTCGAAAGAAGAGAAGGATAGAGAGGGAGGGTTATGGAGGACTTGAAAGGTGCTGAGTGGGGATAGAAGCAAACCAACTCCACCACCTTTCCGACCACTGGGTCTGGGTGAGTGGGTCCAGAGGAGACCTCCATAGGAAAATGCTGTGGGAGAAGCAGAATCTGCTTCTTGGAGCCAGGTTTCTGTAATTGCTAGTAGGTTAAGGGAGCGGGAGACAAAAAGGTCATGGACAGAGGTGAGCTTATTACATTTATGTTTCACTTGTGCATGTGTAGGGCTACTGAGGTCTGCTTACTCCATATTTACCATCAATTGCACTCTCCTTTTTTTCAGCAAGGGGAGACAACAGCTTACTGGGGTCTGCTGTGGTTTAATCAGGACTTTCTGTGCTTGGATTGAGCAATAACCCACCCACAGGCTTCAGCATAACATAAAATGAGGATCCTGCAACATTTAATTGACAGGAGGGCAGTGGCTGCAGCATTGGGAACATGATAGAAACAGGTGGAACATGTAACATGTTCCCAATAGCCAGATACTAGGCTATATCTGTGACATGTGATTATGCGAATTGCTGACTTTGTGGCATAGGCATCAATTGCATATGTATTGCTGATTGTTTGGTATTAGATGAATTCACTATGACTCTGAAATCATGCTTCTGCAGTATATTATGTCTCTATGTATTTAAATACACAACATTGGAGTCATGCCTCATTTGTGATTCACTATCTGGACTCTGCATATGTAATTGTTCAAATGGTCTGCTTGAAGTGTAGCCCTCATTAGTATATGTGGCTCCATAAATTGGGAGGATTTTACCTATGTAAAAATACCTGACCTTAATATTGTCACTTGCAATCCGCAATATGTTGTCTTGATGCATTAATTTACATAGACAACAGAGGAGTAAATAGTTTAGAGAGAAAATCTCTGGTCACTGAGACCTTACCATGTTATCTTTAGAGTCCATTCACACTTGTGCGACTTGCCAAATGACGTTGGGGTCCAGAGCCGCATGACAATTCGCACCCCATGTTTCCCAATGAGTACTATTCAAATCTGTGCGACTTCAAAGTATTTTCTGCACTACTTTGGTACAACGTTTGATGCTACTTTAGTACAGTGAATGTAAAGTCGGATCAAAGTCACACTCCATTTATCCCAGACTGTGACTTTGATCCGACTTTGATAATTATATATTATAATAGATCTGTAGGTTTAGCTATTGGTGATTTCTTTCCTATTTTCAAACAAATCCTAAAACAGAAAGTGAAGCCATACTATTTTATTTTAAGCAAACCAAACGATGGGAAAACGTAAAGTAGCCTTTTGGTACTATTCACAGGACCCAAGTCAGTTGCTCGATTGTCTAAAACACCAAAAGCATTCACCATTTCGGGTCACACTGTACATAATTTTAAAAGTAGAACCTCCCAGTGGATTTGGGACATTTCACAGGTTTTTGGCCTCAGCATAGACAGAAAATAAGGGCTCATTCACACCATGGTGCAGAGCCATCAGTTCTTCTGCACGAGTTCTGAAAGGGCACAACAAAATCAATTGTTCTCTCTTTATGTGCCCTATGTGCCACCACAACACTGGTATCACATGCAGATTTTTTTCTGTGTAGGAATTTGCGACATGTATAAAACGTATTGAAGCGCGCATGAAGACTGATATAAATTGATGTCTCTGAAAGTGAAATCTGCGTATCAGTTGTTATGCATGTATGGTGTGAACGAAGTCTAAGTGGTTTTGCCTCAACAGCTCTACAGAGTTACCATCTGGTCCAGTTTGTGTACAGTTTTTTGACACATACTGATTGCCCAGTTGTCCTTTCAGGACTCGATCTTTTGGAATAGTTTCTGAAGGTAGTAGCCCCCCCAACTGGGTATTTGTATAATGTACTCTCATGTGCTGTCCTGGAAGATGAAATGGGAAAACAAGAGTTAGTTACCTGGCAACTCCATTTCCATATCTCTTTCAGGACAGCATGGATTCCAACCCTTTTTATTCTATGTTGTATTGAGTTATTATGTTATTGTTATTCCAGTTGTTGCCTTCTGCTTTTCCTTACTGAGGACACTAGGTGACTGTGCTCTTTTTATTTGATTGTGTTTGTGATATGCTTCCTGTTTTAGGTGGATGGAGCCTCTCTCTCATGTACTGTCCTGGAAGATTCATGGAAATGGAGTTACCAGGCTACTAACTCTTGTTTTCGTCTATAGTGTGTACTTGTCTCAATTAAGAGCTCTAAGTATCATTTCTGTCTGCAGCTTCCGTCCTCTGCTATTAGCATGAATCATTTCTGACAAGTTTTCCTGACACCAAGAGAAAAATGGTGACAGGGGAAGGGAGCTCCAGCAGATTGACAGCCTCAGCATTGCTCCTGTGTGCTGTGTGAAGGGGTGTGTGTCCCTTCACTCCAATCAGCTCTCAGAGATATCCTTACTGATGTAACTTAAGCTCCCCACATTCTGCTTTCCAGAGCTGAGAGATCCTGTGTAAATTTTGCACTTTAAATGGATGTAGGAGAAACATGGCTGTAGATGTACAGGTTCAACTTATATAGGACATTGAAAAAATAGCCACCCAAGTAGGCAGGCCAGCCTACATAATGACTCTCTGTCTCATCATAAATAAAGATGTGGGTTATAACCGAGCAAAATACAAAACAATAAACAGCCATGAAAGCAGACTGTGAAAAGATGGTTCTAAATAAACCAAGCAGAGTAGTGTTATTAAATTTAATACAAAAACTTTATTACAGACCTTTATCAAAAAATGAAACCTTACAAGGTAAACAGACACATTAAACACACAACAGTCAATAAAATAGGCAGTCTGGACTGCAATATCAACTGGCAGCCAGTAACGTCAAAGCAGCCAGGAAGCACAGGGATTCTCAAATGCCACTGATAAAAATTGAGCCTTACTAGGAGTATGAAAAATAAAACCACAAAATGCTGTATGTATGATGGATGTGAAAAGAGCAATGTGGTCGTCAGTATCCTAAGTGCTACAGGGCAATGTCCTTTGTCATAAATGATCATATGGATTGGATTTGCAAATTCCAGTAACCCTAGAGTAGAAAGTCCTGGGGGCCATGTACAGATCCAGGGGACAGGAGTCATCCAAACAAAGATAGATCATATACATTAAGGATGATCCAGACAACAGGCACGCTCCATGAGATGTATAGTGAGGTAAGTTAGAAAATCATACTGAATGGATGCGGTGAGGTCCTAAAATTGACCGCAACACATAAAGCCAGGAAAATGGAAAGAATTGCAGCTGCTCCTACTATATGCATGTAATATATACCATGTATGTTAGTTTTCAAGTGACACTGTAGTCTGACAGCTCAGCAATCGCCCTTAAGTTGACACAGATCCAGCTGGAGTGGAAGGTGAATGTGAATAATTGTATAGAAAGATCACAGTTGAATCACTCACCAGGAGTGCGAGCATCATCGCTTCAGTATATGATGATACTTCTTTTATGGAGGGAGGTGCATTATAGCACCTGTTTAGCACATTTCTATTTGTTATATATCACTCGTTATTTCCAAAATAGGAGGAAGGTGTTCTGTAGGATGGAGTGATTTCAACACGTGTATTTTCAGGGAGTCACACCCAAGCACCAATTAGTCATTTTCAATTTTCATTTTTATTTCGTCACATATATTGTAGCAGGAAGGGTGAAGGTGTTCTGTAGCACAGACTGGTCCTTCTATGTTAGAAAGGATTCATACTGAGCACCATCATCCTTTTCAAGTGGGGGAGTTGTACTTATACACATTTAACTGTTAGGAGCAGCTCAACACCTTTATTTTCACTATTTACTTTTAATGTCTCTCAAATGTTCACCGATGCGGACCCGCAATGGTATTTTAGTTTTTCCAATGTAGAATTTACTACATGGACATTCCAACATGTATATATGGACACAGGGAAACATTCCTGTGAGATATGAGAGTTTAGATAGCCAATTATTTGGTAATTGTTTCTGATATTCTGAATGCACTAACAGATCGTTTAAGTTAAAGGTTCTACGTGTCACCATCTGAGGTCTATCTCCATTCAGGTTAGCAATAGTGTGGTTGACTGTCAGCAGATGCCAGTGTCTATGTAAGGCTTGTTTAACCTCACACCACTGCCGACCATATTTGGTGATAAATCTGATGGGGCCCATTTGATCCTTAGATTTATCCCTATCGGAGGGGGTCTAAGTAAGTTTTTCCTCTCTGTACTTAGAGCATTCTGTTTTGCTTTCCTTAAGACTTTTTATGTGGGTAACCTCTCCCGAAATCTCCGATACATACAAGTAGCCTCTTGTTTGAATTGGGTCATGTCAGAACAATTCCTTTGGATACAGAGAAATTGGCCTATTGGAAATTGGACTTTAAGTGAGTCAGGGTGGTGGCTGTCCACATGGTTGGCTGCAGTCTCTTTTCTAAATGTTCTTGTTACGTGATTTTCAATGATTCAATATAGGTCCATAAAGGAAATTTCCCTACGGTCATAGTTGAAAGTTAGTTTAATATTTCTGTTATTCTGATTCAACATTGTGAGAAATTCCCAAAGTTAGTCTTTAGATCCATTCCAGAGTATCAAATATCGTCGCTATATCTCAGCAACCGTATGACATGGCTGAGATTCATCAAAGAACCATAGACCATGTCATGTTCCCATCGTCCCCAATGCAGACAGGCATATTAGGGCCCTTGAATCCCTGGTGTTTTGTTACTGTATTGCCTCATGTTCTGTCCCCCACTATAATGTACAGCGCTGAGCAAACCTTTTAGCGCTATATAAATACTGTATAATAATATGCAGGTGCCCATGGGGCTTCCATTAGTGTGCCACAGATTTGCTATTAGTTGGCGCCTAGAAACTGGAAACAGTTATGATTTTGTATGAATTCTAAAACATCTACAATGAATTAATTCTGTGATTCCATAGTATATAGAATAGTATAGTTCCAGAAATCTTGCTATCGCTTTCAACCCCCATGAGTGGGGAATGGACATATAGAGCGACTCAACATCCACTCCTACTAGCAGGGTTCCTGATGGCACCTCCGTGTTTTCAAGTTTAGACAAAACATCTCTCGTATCCTGTACATACGATGGTAAAGAAAAAACCATGCCTTTTTAATGATGTCATCAAGATCTTTACCCACTTTTTCTAGGGGACCATTAACTACTGAGACAATAGGTCTTCCAGGTGGTTTTAGGGGGTCTTTGTGGATATTTGGTATCACATAAAAAGTAGCAATATTAAACACATCTACTGCCTATTTTGTTGACTGTTGTGTGTTTAATGTGTCTGTTTACCTTGCAAGGTTTAATTTTTTGATAAAGGTCTGTAATAAAGTTTTAGTATTAAATTTAATAATACCACTCTGCTTGGGTTTATTTAGAACCGTCTTTTCACAGTCTGCTTTCACAGCTGTTTTTTATTTTTCAACTTCTATAGGAGCATTTGTTTCATCTCTGTGTATCACCTGAGGCCAGTCACATCACTGGGTATATGTAAGGGTTTACAACCACTTTGAACATTGGATGCCATTGCCATTTTTTAGAGAATCACAGGGAACATCATTATGTAGACCCCTAGTGGAAAAGCTGCAGCCCTGGGCCACATGCTGCTGTATGATACTTGTGATGCCCACAGACCCCAGCAGTCAGTAGTAGGGGTACTAAATTGAAATTGGCCCTTGATGGCAGTGATTTCTAGCAGTATCATGTAATATGTTCTCTATCATACATGTAGCATTTCAATAGACTCTGACCATCTTCTGTAGATTGACTGCAGGCTCCTGTGTTATATTTGCATGCTCTAATATTCTCATGTAGTATGTTTGCAGTCTGTGACAGTCTTCTGTATTATGTATGCAGTCTCTGACAATTTCCTGAAATAGGTATGCAGTCTCTGACTGTCTTCTGTACTGAATATTATTTGTGGACCCCTTTTTAACACCAAGGGCTGCAACTGGGGCTCCCTATGTTGTGTAAGTGGACCACAGATGCAAACAATAAACAAATGTGAAAAATGAATGTTCTTATTTTGTCTTTACATCTGAATTGTGATTACCTTCTCTCTTGTACATGTCTGGTGTAGACAGCAGAGGACAGAATTTCCAGTCACCGAAAATGTACAGACTGTTCCTCCCCCGTATGTAGTGAGGATCATTCTGATATACAGTCGCCCAGCCACTCAGCCCCAGCTTACCCTCACGGAAAACATGAAGGTAAATTATACATTTTTTGGCTGTGTTTTTAAACTGTTTGCTCAAAGGTCAACAAAAGCTTCCATGAGAGCAATATCTAGGTTGCAATTGCTTTGCTTCTTCTGAAAATACTAGCTATCAGGCTGTCTGGCTGAGTCACTGAACTAGAACAGATAGGTCAAAGGAAAGTTCAGATTGAAATCAGCACTCCTGATTTACGTTCTTTTTTTGGGTCAGTGAGTCGGGTCAGCTTGAAAGCCTGGTAGCTATAATTTTTTTGAAGGTTTACCAGTGGCAAGCTAATGATATCGGTCAGCATGCTTGCTTTCAGTTTTTGGTAGATGTTGGTGGGTTTAATCACTAACTTGCTTGTCTTATAAAATACTGGTGGTGAGATCTCCGTTCCCAAATCTGTGCACCTGCCATGGTCTTTTGGGGGGTTTTAGTGTCTCTATCAGCTTTGTTCATGGTATTTTACATTATTGTGAAAGCAGAAGAAACAAGGATACATGGTGAGCCAGAAATTCCAGTGATGAGTTTACACTCCCAGATTGTCTTAGTATGATATGAAGAACCTGTAGATGATTTGGCCCAGCAGTTTGCACCCAATAGCTGACAGAATGGTTTTTATACACTCACTAGTGCCAAGAAACTTTCCCCCACACCATTACACCACCACCAGCCAGAACTGGTGATACAAGGCAGGATGGATCCATAAACCAGTTTACCATTTAGCATAAAATTCAATAAAGTCCTTGATGTGAAATTAATTTAGTGCATGTGCTTCTTCCACAAACAATAGGTGATTCGTGCTCTGTGCTCCCCACCTGTGTGCCCACTAACTCAACAGCTGTATTGGACTCTTATAATGAAACAAGAGTCAGTCATGCTTTAGTGGGGCATGTGGAGTTCTGCTAAGTCTTGTAGTCCTCCTGGTTTGAATGATGCTTATCCTCAATTATCCCAGCATGGTGGCATGATGTAGAGTGTATGCATGCAAAGAATGGAGGAAGGCATCCAAATAGTGTGATTCCATTTATTAAAAAAGGAGTAGATACACATATATTGCACTCACATGTTTCCAAAGTAAAAATAGCATAAACGCCGGGCTTGGAAAGCAGTGCACTGCTTGTGCGCTCCAAACACTGGTAGTGATGTCACCGCGGTCCATACCTAACACTTTTTGCCCCTTCTACTGGGCGTCCTAATTATTTATCTGTCCTGGGTGCGGGTTGATCACCACATATTACAGGATGGATCCATGCTTTCATGTTGTTTACACCAAATTCTGATCCTACCATCTGAATGTCACAGCAACCAGTCTGCCCATACTCCTCTGACATCAACAGGGCATTTTCATCAACTCAACTGCCACTCACTGGATATTTTATCTTTTTTGGACCATTCTCTGTAAACCCTAGAGATGGTTGTGCATGAAAATCCCAGTAGATCAGTAGAAAATGCCAGTCTGGCACCAACAACCATGCCACATTCAAAGTCCGTTAAATCCCCTTTCTTCCCCATTTTGAAGCTCAGTTTGAACTTCAGCAAGTTGTCTTCACCAGGTCTAAATGCCTAGAGTTGCTGTCATGTGATTGGCTGATTAGCAATTTGTGTTAGCCATTGAACAGGTGTGTGTGCGTGCGTGTGTGCAATTACTGCCCAGCTTGCATTACAATTTAAAATTTACTTGCTGCTGGTAAAATTAAGTCAGTATAACCTGTCTTCTATTCTCACAGTTAGAAAGTTATCATGTAAACCAGTGGTAAACACTAATTCTTTCTTCTACAGAAAATGCTGCAGTGCCCTTACTTCTTCTTAGATGTTGTCTACATCCACAATGGGTCTGAGGAAGAAGATATGAGCTGGAAGGTAGATATGTAATGGGTTCACCTGTAGTCTGTACTGCTACTGTCAGTATGGTCAGACTACTCAAGATTGGGACTATTCCAACTTCACACACCTATGCCTTTATAAACCATACAGACAAAGGTGCGATTATTTAACCTCCTTAGCGGTATTCCCGAGTGTAGCTCGGGGTAAAAGGTCAGTACCAAAAGCGGTTACCCCGAACTACACTCGGACTTACCATGTGGCGTTGCTCAGGGAGTTCCTGCAGCGCTTACCTTGTCCTTCGCTCCCACGATGTGTCCCCTGCAGGGTCCCCACAAATCTCCTCCGGCCGATGCCGCCTTCCGTGTTCCGGTCCCTGTGATGTCGGGACGTACGGGCGCCAGAACCGGTGGCAAACTTGAAATTTTTCAAAAATGTCATTTTTTTTAAAATGACTATTACATAATAAAACATTGCTGTTTCAATGCATTTCACATACATTTTGTCCCTACTGCTTTGTCCTGTCCCCTGCCTGCATTTTGACTGTTCTTTCTACCTGGAAACTTAGAAAAGTCCATGGCGTCCAAAAAGCGGCCCAAAAAGCAGAACCACTTGCAGAATTGAGTGATAATGATTCATGGGGAAATTCGTCATCAGACACTGAAAACAATTTTGCAACTTTGCTCAGCGATGTGCGAATTTGCCTCTGTATTTCAAATTTCAGTGTTTTTGGTTTGATTATATTATTGAATTAAATTTATTATTATATTATTATTTTTTATGATTATTTATTAAATTATAATTTATGATTTAGTGTTTCAAATTTTATCCTACCCGGGATGTTTACTAGACTCTTGTTCGGACAGATTTCAGTGAGTTATTCCTAAAAATTACAGCCTACAATAAAAAACGACGTATTTCCATGCAAAAAAATGGTACCGCTTTCAGCACAAAAAATCGGAAATAATCATACCGCTAGGGAGGTTAAAGTAGACCTGAAGTCAGTCTGTCACTCTACTTTCCTTGTAGCTTACTACTCAAAAACAGTAAAGCAAGTGCTGATATACATTATAGCAGCCCTGGCTGTCTCTGTTTTCTGGTAGTCCAAGCCTTCCAGATTGCTTCCTGAGTGTGTGTTGAGGTAAGAAACTGATTGGATGCTATGGAAGAGGTGTCAGACCAGTGCCTTTGCCTAACACCAGGGGTAGACCATCTTTAAGAGGTGGAGATCCACCTAAACAACATGGAGGAGATGAGATCAAAGATCTCTGGGTGCACCTTTTTATTTATTTACAGAAAAAGATATTTACTAGCAAGCCCCCAATAATAAGTGAAGACCTATAATTCCTTCTGCAGCCACGAACCAAAGCACCATGACCACAGTGTGTGTACACCCCCGGCCGCTGTCTCTGCAGCTAAAGGAAGAGTGATGGGAGGTGGTAAAACTGCAGCTCATGATACAACTCTCACCTAACATCTCTTATCCTTCCTCCCAGCCTACTCCCTGCCCAGGGACCAACCAGCTTTACAACACATACCACCCCCCCTAGAACAGACCCTCCTCCCCAGCTCAGCTGCCTCAACACAGAAAACCCCTTCATTGCTTTACTCTCACTACCCCAGAGTACAGAACTGCAGGAACAGAAAACACCCAGCTCAGAATGAGAAGTCCAGAGCAGTGGGGACTTGCTCTGGCACGGAGCTACCTCTCTCACTGAATCAGCACAGCAGGCGTGGGCTTAGTGGGGCTGCTTTTTTCTTTGTGTTACACAGCACTAAAGTAACTTTGGCAGCTGCAGCAGCCTCAGTGAGCCTACACCTGCTGCTTCAGTGGAGGAGACTTGCCAGAGCAAGTTTCCTCCACTAGTCTGCCCCTACCTGGCTCTCTCCTCCCCTGCTCCACCTGCTGTAGAATCTCCTCCCCTGCTCTGGCTGCCAGCTCCCTCCTCACTTGCCGTGGCATCTCCACCTACCCAGCTCTCTCCTCCCCTGCTACTCCTGCCCAGCTCTCTCCTTTCCTGATCCACCTGCTGGCAATCTACTTCCCTGCTTTGCCTGACTTCTCACCCTGGTCTGCCCAGTGCAGTTTAGCACAGGGTCGGCAATGCAGTCACCTGGCTGCGATCGATGGGCTTTTGACCCCGGCCTTACACTCTTACCACATTTGTATTCTGGAAGCAGCCAGTAAGAGCTAGACCACGAAGAAGGGAGGAAGTCCGTGATGTTTGCGCATAAGTATTCCAGCATTTGCTTGTTTTTGCATAGTTGGTGTGAAAGATGTAAATTAACTTTAGGTTAGCTTTAAGTAGCAGAACATACGTTTTCTAAATTCATCCTGTAGTTTCATTTTAACAGTGTTTATTTTTAAAAATGGTTCCCTTATATACAACAGTTTGTCTTCAGGAAAACACAGATTCAAGGAACTAAGCAATCTAGCTGCATGTATAATAGAAACCAAAATAATAATATCATTATAGAGTTACACAATAGATTAAAGTGATACTAAACACACACTGCTTAATTTACATTATCCCTTCTATTTCTGTATATGGATGATGGCACTGTAATTATTTTAATTAAAAAACATCTGAGTGTCTTTTTCCTAATTGATATACAGCTGTCACATGACCCAGCTCTTTTCCAACCTGTCTGCAGTGAAAAATAAGCAGGAGGAGCTTCTAGTCCTCTGCCACTGATCACACGTTCAAAATAAAACAAATTAGCAGCCTTTGGAATACTGAGTAAAAATAAATATGAATAAACTGTTTTAAATATGCGTACAAATATATATTTGAAATCAATTAATGTGGGCTTAGTGTAACCACCCAAAATCTGAAATTTTATTTTGAAAAGAGAGCAGCCAACAGAATGGTTTTCATGCTGCTGTAAGACATATGAATACCCTTACCCTAGGTTCACACCTAAGCGTTTACCGCAGCATTTTGCAGAAACGCACTACAGTCCATTTAACATGATTTCCTATGGGACATGTTTACATCTCCACTTTTTCACCCGGTGCATTTTTTGGAAAGGGTCAGGGACTTTTTTGAACGCAAAAAGTAGCAGTTTTGGTTGTATAGACTTCAATGAAAATGCTGCAGAAAAGCGCGTAGTGCATTTTTGCCACATTTTTAATACTTTTTTGATTTGTTTTGCATTTTAAATCTGCCTAGCAACAAGAGGAAAAAAAAAACACAAAACGTGGCAAAAATTTGTCAAAACCGCAATGCAGAAACTGGTCAAATGCAAACTGCATCGGTGTGAACCTAGCCTTTATATACGTATGGTTACAAAAAAATTGCAGCCATGGTCTGTGTGGGAGATATTGTGTGGATTGGGGCAGTCATGGGCTGCAAGGAATCCTGGTGATGAAAATAGAGGCTGATCCTGAAATTCCGTAGCTGAGCCCAATGTTTGTGCTGTGGCCACCCCAATTCCCAGGTCTACCTGCCATGATACTTGGCTCATTATAGAAGGACTAGGAAGCCTCACAAGAAGAGGTTGTACAAAGAGTTTTTAAATAACTCGGAGGGTGAACAGACTGTTGCTCTGGGAAGATTTTCCTCTTACTTCCTGTCATGTCTCTGAATCAGGAAGTGAAAGGAAATCTCCCTCCATTGGACACAAAAAGCAAATATTAACCTGATAGGGTAAGTTGTAACTCCTCATGACTCTGTCCAAAACTTAAAGAAAAAGCAGCTTTGACTTTAATTTGTATAGTTGATTTATTATGTTAGAGAAAAAAATGACAATGAATAGCAACAAGATGTCTGAAATGCCTAAAGAAATTGTGTATATATATATATATTTTTTAAGGCATCTCAGACAGTTTCCAACTTTAAATGCTGCTGCTTTCCTGAACTTCTGATCTTCAACAGTGGATAGTGCAGCCTCCAGCTAGTTAGTTTGGAGGCTGGAAGATGAAGGAGGGCCTTGCCATCCTAGACAGGGGTGTGTGTTTTTATTGGCACATGGTCTAGTGAAACACAATTCTAGTACATGCAAGGTTCGTTCAATAGGATGCTTTAAGAAAAAGGCCACCCTGAAACCGGAAACCTAGGGAAGTGGTTATGGCACCAGCCTAAACTGGAAAATAAGCAAGGATTCAAAGATAAAGACGCTGCATATTCAGTAAGTGATGACATCAGCTGCTGAAAGAGCTTAAATTGGTTCTAAAAGCTAAAGGTTTTACCTTAATGCATTCTCTGCATTAGAGTAAAAAAAAAAACCTTCCAATTACGGCTCCCCTTAGCCTCCCCCTTAAATACTTACCTGAGTCTTCTCAATCAAATCTTGTGAAGAGGGATTGGGAGGCAGGGCCAAGCCGCGCTATGTGTCTATGGGCCCACACAGCACTGCTTGGGAGTAAACCTGCATGAGTGCCCCCATAGCAAGTGACTTGTTATGGGGGGCGCTCAGAAAAGAAGAAGCGGAGAGCACCGGTAGGGTCCCCAGAAGAGCAGGTAAGTATAACATTTTAAAAAATAGGTTTACACCCACTTAAAATAAATGAGGGTTTAATATTGCTTAATTACAACAAATAAAAAGAAAATCCCCAGAGCTATCACACTTGGTGAAAACACTAGTTCTAACCTTAATCCAAATCCTAGTTCAGCCCAAAATCAATAGAGCTAGCCCTAATTCAATCCTGGCTAAAAACATTGTCTAGTTTTTATCCAAACCATAGGCTGGCCATATGCTTGGTTCTAGTCCAAAGTCAAGTTCAACCCAAAAATACTAGTTCTAACCTTAATACAAACCCTAGGCAGGTCCAGGAACATTGGTTCTGGCCTTAATCCAAACTAAGACTAGAAACCTTAGTTCCAGCTATAGTTAAAACTTTGCCCAAAAACATTAGTTTTGGCCTTGGTGCCATTAATACATGTATAATAAGCTGGCATACATTCTGATTTGCACTGTGCTGCAATGCATATTTTAACCCTTTTTTATACATCTATACTTTTACAGTGTTCTTTGTAAAAATGAAATATGTCCTACATTTTTTCAGCACACACCAATATTGAACATTGTTTTGAACTAAAACAATAGAGAATAAGGCTGTTTGCCTTTTCTTTGAATTGAAACTGTGTTGGGCAAACCTAAACTGGCCAAAAACCACAAGTTCCACCCTTAAAGTGATATTAATGGCAATTAAAAAAAAAAAAAATAAACATAGCTAGATTGCGATGGGGCTCAGGTAAGTATTAGAGGGGGCTGCTGCACACAGAAGGTGTTTTTTACCTTCTTGCATAGATTGCATGAAGGTTAAAATACCTTGAGCCTTTAGAACCACTTTAAACGAACCCAAGCCAAAGCTACAAACACTAGTTATAGGGAAGGCTCTATTCATTGAGCTCTTTATATAGCTTGTAGTTGGTCACATTCATCAGCACTTGTTTTTATAACGTTGAAGTTATTTCACCACTCATCCAAGTGGTCCTCTCTGTTCTAGTGAGGGTCGGGCACAAACCCCAGCACTAGTTCTAGTTAAGACTTAACGGTGGTAAAGTGGTTGTAGAAGCTGAATGTTTTTTACCTTCATGCATTCTATGAACTTTCATTGTGCAGCTCAGCCCCAGGCCCCAAAGTACTTACCTGAGCCTAGTCCAGCAATGTGCATGAGAGCAGCAGCTCACCCAGGTTTCTCTCTCCTCGTTGGATGAGACACAGCAGCCAGTGAGGAGGGATCAGAGAGTGGGACTGATCCACGCTCTGTGTGTCCCATAGTCATACAGAGATGGCTTGGGAGTGAGCACACATAAGTGACCCCAGAGCAGGCAGCTTGCTCTGGGGGCACTCGGCAAGGTGGAGAGACCAGAAGCACCAGCAAGGGACCTGAGAAGAAGAGGATCAGGGCTGCTCTGTGCAAAACCACTGCACAGAGCAGGTACAGTTGTGTTCAAAATAATAGCAGTGTGTTGAAAAAAGTGAATAAACCTCAAAATCCTTCTAATAGCTTTTATTTCCATACACACAAATTCATTGGGAACACTACACATTCTATTCCAAATCAAAACATGAAGAAAAATATATCAAATTTGTGTTGTTCCTCTAAAAAAAATGAAGAAAAGTGAATATTAGACTGTTCAAAAAAATAGCAGTGTTTGTATTCTTCTTTACAAACTCAAACATTCACTATATAAACTGAAAAATGTTTGAAGATTTTGCTTTCCTTTGAATCACTTAATTAATATTTAGTTGTATAAGCACTGTTTCTGAGAACTGCTGTACATCTGTGTTGCATGGAGTCAACCAACTTCTGGCACCTGTGAATAGGTATTCCAGCCCAGGATGATTGGACTACATTCCACAGTTCTTCTCCATTTCTTGGTTTTGCCTCAGAAACTGCATTTTTGATGTCACCCCACAAGTTTTCTATTGGATTAAGATCTGGGGATTGGGCTGGCCACTCCATAACGTCAATCTTGTTGGTCTGGAACCAAGATGTTGCACGTTTTCTGGTGTGTTTGGGGTCGTTGTCTTGTTGGAACACCCATTTCCTCTTCAGCATAAGGCAGCATGACCTCAAGTATTCTGATGTATTCAAACTGATCCATGATCCCTGGTATGCGATAAATAGGCCCAACACCGTAGTATGAGAAACATCCCCATATCATGATGCTTGCACAACCATGCTTCACTGTCTTCACAGTGTACTGTGGCTTGAATTCAGTGTTTGGGGGTCGTCTGACAAACTGTCTCCGGCCACTAGACCCAAAAAGAACAATCTTACTTTCATCAGTCCACAAAATGTTGCACCATTTCTCTTTAGGCCAGTCAATGTGCTCTTTGGCAAATTGTATCATCTTCAGCACATGTCTTTTTTTCAACAGTGGGACTTTGCGGGGGCTTCTTGCAGATAGCTTGGCTTCACATAGGCGTCTTCTAATTGTAACAGGACTCACAGGTAACTTTAGACCTTCTTTGATCTTCCTGGAGCTGATTGTTGGCTGAGTCCTTGCCATTTTGGCTATTCTATCCATTCGAATGGTAGTTCTTCGCTTTCTTCCATGTCTTTTAGGTTTTGGTTGCCATTTTAAAACCTTTGCGATCATTTTAGCTGAGCAGCCTATCATTTTCTGCACTTCTTTATATTTTTTCCCCTCTCCAATCAACTTTTTAATCAAGGTACGCTGTTCTTCTGAACAATGTCTGAAACGACCCATTTTCCTCAGAATTTCAGAGAGAAATGCACTGTAACCAGCATGTACAACATTTGCTGCCTTCCTTCCTTAAATAAGGGCAATAATTGCCACCTGTTTTTCAAAGAATGAATGACCTCACTAATAGAACTCCACACTGCTATTATTTTGAACATGCCCCTTTCAATTAGTGATTCAATTACACAGAATCAGCAGCATGCATATCATGACTGTTGGGTCTGTTGGATTTCTATTACTCTACTACACCTGCTAGTAAATTATTTGCCATGTAGAAATATTTCTACCAAAAACAGTGATTGATCAGGTTAGTGATGTCTGACTGCTATTATTTTGAACACAACTGTAAGTATGATATGTTTATTATTTTAAAGAGAAAAAAAACAAGGCATTAGAACCACTTTAAGAGCTTACCAGCCAAAGCTAAAGTCAAGCATCTGGAGGCATGTTTATGGCATCCCTAAAATTCAAATGTGTTTTTCTGTTTTTTTTTTTATTTATGATTTTAATGGAAGTGAAAAAAATTAAAGAAAAAAAAATACTACTTTTGTAGTATTAAATAGAGGCCAGCAAGACCCCCACAGCTTGTGCACACACACATTCATATTATCTATCTCCCTCTCTCCACCCCACTCATTAGTCCTTTGCTAATGGTTTTTACCTTTGGCTAGCACCACATACAAAATTATCAGTCAACTAGTCCCTCATAATATCTTTTCTTTTTTTTTTTTCCTTAGGATGTGTTTGGATTCCTTAGTAGCTTGGATCCTAAAGGCACTAGCTACAAATACGAGGTTTCGATAACAGGATCTGCTCTGGAACTTCACAATTGTATGGCGAGATTGCTTGCACATCCCCTCCAGCGCCCATTCCAGAGTCATGCCTCCTACAGCCTTCTAGAGGAAGAAGAAGAGAGCACAGAAGGGGAGGTTACAGTCTGAAACATCGTAACATCTTAAGCAATCTAATTATTATAGGATATCTTTATTTCATGTTAGTGCTAAAACATTCAAAATAAAATTGCATACTTTTTATATTTATTTGTGTTTGAGTAGTGCTTGTAACATTTGAGACTTGCTTTGCTACATAAGAGAGCCTTGTAGTCTTCATTCTTCACCCAACTCTCATTGAAACACTTTATTTTTGGACAAAGCGGTTAGAACCTCTGCCAGGTATAAATGCTGCTTGTGTCTGTCAGGTTTTACTAGGAAATAATATAAGTGAGCGCTTAAGAAAAAGCTGCTAGCACCAAAAGGGTGACATACCAACCTTATAAAATTGTACAGAAAGAAAAATAGTGCAGCACTAAATAGAAATATAAAATTACAGTTTGGACACAGGCCCAATTTTAGATTTTCAGGTATTTACCAAAACATTCAAGCTATAGTTATATAATGGATATGGGCTGAAGGTGCACACTCTCAGGTTTATATTTGAGGGTATGTACATCCAAATTGGAGGAAGGGTTTAGGAATTACAGCTCTTAAAGAGTAGCCATTCCCGCTTTTTCAAGGGACCAAAAGTAATTGGACAAATTAATATAATCAGAAATAAAATGTTTATTTGTAATATTTTGTTGAGAATCCTTTACTGGCAATGACTGCCTGAAGTCTGGAACTCATGGACATTACCAAAGACTGGGTTTCCTCCTTTCTGATGCTTTGCCAGGCTCTTACTGCAGCTGTCTTCAGTTGTTGTTTGTTTGTGGGTCTTTCTGCCTTTAGTTTTACCTTCAGCAGTGAAATGCATGCTCATTTGGGTTGAGATCAGGTGATTGACTTGGCCATGGCAAAATATTCCACTTTTCCTTCAAAAGATCCTGGGTTGCTTTTGCAGTGTGGGCTGATAGTATATCTCTAAACACTGCAGAATTATTCCGGCTGCTTCTGTCTTCTGTCACATCATCAAACACCAATGACCCAGTGCCACTGGAAGCCATGCATGCCCATGCCATCACGCTGCCTCCACCATGTTTTATAGATGACGACGTGTGCTTTGGATCGTGAGCTGTTCCAAGCCTTCTCCTCACTTTTTTCTTCCTGTCATTCTGGTACAGATTAATTTTAATTTAATCCATCCAAAGAATGCTTTTCCAGAACTGGTCTGGCTTTTTTAGATGCTTTTTGGCAAAGTCTAATCTGGCTTTTCTATTCTTCAGGCTTATGAATGGTTTGCACCTTGTGGTGTACCCTCTGTATTTACTCTCGTGAAGTCTTCTCTTGCTTATAGACTTTGACAATGATAAGTCCACCTCCTGGAGAGTGTCCTTCACTTGTCTGGATGTTGTGAATGGGTTTTTCTTTACTATAGAGAGGATCCTGTGATCATCCACCATTGTTGTCTTCCATGGATGTCCATGCATTTTTGTTGCTGAGCTCACCAGTGCATTCTTCTTTCCTCAGAATGTACCAAATTGTTGATTTGGCCACTCCTAATGTTGCTGCTATCTCTCTGATGGATGAAGCTTTACAATGGCCTGTTGCACTTGCATGGACAGCTCCTTTGAAGTCATGATGTAGGTTCACAGCAATAGATTCCAATTGCAAATACCACACTTAGAATCAACTACAGACCTTTTATCTGCGTAATTGATGAAGAAATAACGAAGGAGTAGCCCACACCTGGCCATGAAACAGCTTTTGATTCAATTGTTCAATTACTTTTGGTCCCTTGAAAAAAGGGAGGATAGCTACTCTTAAGAGCTGTAATTCCTAAACCTTTCCAACAACTTGGACGTACATACCCTCAAATTAAACCAGATAATGTGCACTTTCAGCCCATATGCATTATATAACTATTAGAGATGAGCGAAGTATTCAAAAATTCGATTCGACTGATTTGGCGAATTCGTGGACAATATTCGATTCGAGTCGAATATATTCGCTGTGAATTTAACTTAAAAAAGGGTGTTTCTAGGCTTCAGAGAGACTTAATATTAGTGCAGAACACTGTACCTTTAATTTAAATGCCCTTGGAGTCTGCTGGGGAAGAGAAATGCAGATGAGTGCCGTCGATCTTAGAATCACCGCACACTTCACTCATTTGGCCAGTCACGGGGCCAAAACCAGTGTTTGGAGCCACAGTGTGGCGGTGGAGGCAGCAGCAATGGGAGGCCATACAGCAACCTATGACAAAATGGAAACCAGCAGGAGTGTGAGGAGACCTGAAAGTGGCACATGGCAGAGTGTGGCGATGGAGACAGCAGCAATGGGAGGCCGTACAGGGACCCATGAGAGACTCTGGACCTGGCAGCAGCATGAGGAGGCGGTATATAGGGGCCTATGGCAGATTAGGGGCCTGGCAGCAGCTATGGGAGGCCCGTAATCTGCCAGCACCCTATGTCAAAAAATTGAACACACCAGCAGTGTGAGGAGACCTGAAAGTGGCACATGGCATGAGAGACTGTGGACCTGGCAGCAGCATGAGGAGGCGGTATAGGGGCCCATGGCAGATTAGGGGCCTGGCAGCACCTATGGGAGGCCCGTAATCTGCCAGCACCCTATGTCAAAAAATTCAACACACCAGCAGTGTGTGAGGAGACCTGAAAGTGGCACATGGCAGAGTGTGGCGATGGAGACAGCAGCAATGGGAGGCCGTACAGGGACCCATGACAGACTCTGGACCTGGCACCAGCATGAGGAGGCGGTACAGGGGCCCATGGCAGATTAAGGCCTGGCAGCAGCAATGGGATGCCCGTAATCTGCCAGCACCCTATGACAAAATGGAACCCTGGGCTGGGGCAGGCAGAACCGCCGTATCTTTATCACGGTTTTCCCAGGCCACCGAATGGCGACGCTGCATATGCTGACGCAACGCTGTAGTCCCAACATGGGCCCCCTGGCCACGCTTGACTTTCTGGCCACATAGTCGACATACGGCTACGTTTACTTCCTCGGGCGGCTTGACGAAAAATTGCCACACCGCCGAGTAGGAAACTTTGCCCCCGCTACTCCTCACTGGCTGACTGCTACTTCCTCCGTGCACACCGGCACCACTACTGGCCGTGGTGGTAGGCTGCAGTGGAGCTGGTGCTCTACTCCGTGGCCGTTTGCCTCCACTGACACTGCTACGACCCTGCTGCCTCCTGGCAGCAGCAATGGGAGGCCGTACAGGGACCCATGACACACTCTGGACCTGGCAGCAGCATGAAGAGGCGGTACAGGGGCCCATGGCAGATTACGGGCCTGGCAGCAGCAATGGGAGGCCCGTAATCTGCCAGCACCCTATGACAAAAAATGGAACACACCAGCAGTGTGAGGAGACCTGAAAGTGGCACATAGCAGAGTGTGGCGATGGAGACAGCAGCAATGGGAGGCCGTACAGGGACCCATGAGAGACTCTGGACCTGGCAGCAGCATGAGGAGGCGGTATATAGGGGCCTATGGCAGATTAGGGGCCTGGCAGCAGCTATGGGAGGCCCGTAATCTGCCAGCACCCTATGTCAAAAAATTCAACACACCAGCAGTGTGAGGAGACCTGAAAGTGGCACATGGCAGAGTGTGGCGATGGAGACAGCAGCAATGGGAGGCCGTACAGGGACCCATGACAGACTCTGGACTTGGCAGCAGCATGAGGAGGCGGTATATAGGGGCCCATGGCAGATTAGGGGCCTGGCAGCAGCTATGGGAGGCCCGTAATCTGCCAGCACCCTATGTCAAAAAATTCAACACACCAGCAGTGTGTGAGGAGACCTGAAAGTGGCACATGGCAGAGTGTGGCGATGGAAACAGCAGCAATGGGAGGCCGTACAGGGACCCATGACAGACTCTGGACCTGGCAGCAGCATGAGGAGGCGGTACGGGGACCCATGGCAGATTACGGGCCTGGCAGCAGCAATGGGAGGCCCGTAATCTGCCAGCACCCTATGTCAAAAAATTCAACACACCAGCAGTGTGTGAGGAGACCTGAAAGTGGCACATGGCAGAGTGTGGCGATGGAGACAGCAGCAATGGGAGGCCGTACAGGGACCCATGACAGACTCTGGACCTGGCAGCAGCATGAGGAGGCGGTATATAGGGGCCCATGGCAGATTAGGGGCCTGGCAGCAGCTATGGGAGGCCCGTAATCTGCCAGCACCCTATGTCAAAAAATTCAACACACCAGCAGTGTGAGGAGACCTGAAAGTGGCACATGTTTGGGGCATGATTCATGGCGGATTTAGTCAGTTGTGTCAGGAACTGGTGGTTTGAAATCCAGACTAATCCACGCCTGATTCATTTTCACAAACGTGAGTCTCTCCACACTTTGGGTGGACAGTCGTGTCCTCCGCGGAGTTACAATACCTCCTGCCGCACTAAACACGCGCTCCGATGCCACGCTACTGGCCGGGCATGACAGCCTTTCAAGGGCAAATTCAGCTAGTTGGGGCCAAAGGTCAAGTTTCGTTGCCCAGTAGTCAAGGGGATTGTCTACCTCGGTTGGCAGGGTGCTGTCCAAGTAGGCCCAAGCCTGTTGTTTGAGGTCCTGCTCCAGGTCCACCTGATGCTGCTGCGGCTGGTTAGTAGTTTCCTCACTGCGCTGGTGAAGAAAGCTACTCATCATCGACTGCAGACTGAGGCAGCCGCTGCTGGTGGAGCTGCCACTGCTCCTACCACCCCACCCCTCCCCTGCTGCCATGGCAGCGGAACGCGAGCGCACAGGGCCCACAGTGTCTGAGGATGGACATTGGCGCAGAAAGGCAGAGACCAACTGACTACATAGGTGGTTTTTATAGTACGTTATTTTGGCCTCCCTCTCAGCAGGTGTGAAAAAGGCCACCATTTTTGAACGGTAGCGAGGGTCCAACAAGGTGGACAGCCAAAAGTCATCCCTCTGTCTGATGGTTATTATTCGGCTGTCGCTACGCAAGCAACCGAGCATGCTATGGGCCATTTGTGCCAAGGAATGCGAGGGACTCCCTGCCTCCATCTCCACAGCATACTGCCACGGTGCGTCTGGGTCCTCTGTCTCCTCCTCCTCCTCTACCAGATGCTCCTGCTCCTCCACTCCTGTCCGCTGAGTGGAAAAACCACCCATTTCACTCAATAATTCCTGAGCACCAATGTCCTCCTCTACCTCCTCCTCTTCTTCCTGTCCTGCCCCCACAGGGGTCATGTGGCGTTGAGATCTGTGCGCCACGTCTACCGCACCCTGACCAGCCATTGTTAACAGCATTTGTTCCAGGACGTGCAACAGAGGAATGACGTCGTTCATCCCATAGTCCTGCCGACTCACGAATAGCGTGGCCTCCTCAAAGTGCCTGAGCAAGCGGCAGGTGTCACGCATGAGCTGCCAATGGCTGACATCGAAGTTACACAGGGGAGTACCTTTATCCGCTTGTAACATCAGGAAATCGGTGATGGCCTTTCGCTGTTCGTAAAGGCGGTCTAACGTGTAGGGTTGAATTCCACCTTGTTGCAACGTCGCAGATCAGGCGATGCTGTGGAATTCCGTTCTGCCGCTGCAGCTCAAGGAGGGTGTGCTTTGCGGTGTAGGAATGGCTGAAATGCATGCAAAGTTTACGTGACATTTTAAGGATGTCTTGCAGTGGGATGGTGGATTTTAGGAACCGCTTGACAACCAGATTGAACACGTGAGCCATGCATGGCGCATGGCACAACCTTACTTGACGCAGAGCAGACACCATGTTCTTTCCGTTGTCGGTCAACATGGTTCCGATTTTCAGTTTGCGCGGAGACAGCCATCTGTCGATTTCTCTGTTCATTACACTGAGAAGTTCCTCCCCTGTGTGACTACGTTCGCCTGGACCTGGCAGCAGCATGAGGAGGCGGTATATAGGGGCCCATGGCAGATTAGGGGCCTGGCAGCAGCTATGGGAGGCCCGTAATCTGCCAGCACCCTATGTCAAAAAATTCAACACACCAGCAGTGTGTGAGGAGACCTGAAAGTGGCACATGGCAGAGTGTGGCGATGGAGACAGCAGCAATGGGAGGCCGTACAGGGACCCATGACAGACTCTGGACCTGGCAGCAGCATGAGGAGGCGGTATATAGGGGCCCATGACAGATTAGGGGCCTGGCAGCAGCTATGGGAGGCCCGTAATCTGCCAGCACCCTATGTCAAAAAATTGAACACACCAGCAGTGTGAGGAGACCTGAAAGTGGCACATGGCATGAGAGACTGTGGACCTGGCAGCAGCATGAGGAGGCGGTATAGGGGCCCATGGCAGATTAGGGGCCTGGCAGCAGCTATGGGAGGCCCGTAATCTGCCAGCACCCTATGTCAAAAAATTCAACACACCAGCAGTGTGTGAGGAGATCTGAAAGTGGCACATGGCAGAGTGTGGCGATGGAGACAACCCACCGACTGTTTTGCTCGCTGCCAAGCTGCCACCCTCTTCTCCTGATGATGCGGAAGCAATAGCCTGATGACGACGAGGCTGCCAAGTGCGATCAGCCTCATCATCATCAATTAGGGTCTCCGCCTCACTACTAGCCCCCTCGGCTGCGTGTGGGTCAGGAGACAGACCTGTCTCTACACCGGCTACCGAGCCACTCTCCTCGCCACTACTTCTTCGCCTGGCTGCTGAAGAGGCGGATGTCTCCCCCCGTTCCTGACCGCCCTCTGTTACCTCTTCCTCACTGTACTGGATGACACCGGGAACACAAGCCTCTGGCTGCGAATAGTGCTGCCTCGACCCCTTCCTCTGCTGCCACGTCTGCTCGCTCCTAAAACATTGCCTCCTCTGCCACTCCTCTGCATGTTGTCTGACATACTCTTTAATTAAACGATTCTGTGTCCCTGAGTAACAATTCTGTGTCCCTGAGTAACGTTTCTGTGGCCCTAAGTAACAGTTCTGTGGCCCTAAGTAACAGTTCTGTGGCCCTAAGTAACAGTTCTGTGGCCCTCAGTAACAATTCTGTGTCTGTCCCTGAGTAACAATTCTGTGTCCCTCAGTAACAATTCTGTGTCCCTCAGTAACAATTCTGTGTCCCTCAGTAACAATTCTGTGTCCCTCAGTAACAATTCTGTGTCCCTGAGTAACAGTTCTGTGGCCCTAAGTAACAGTTCTGTGGCCCTAAGTAACAGTTCTGTGGCCCTCAGTAACAATTCTGTGGCCCTCAGTAACAATTCTGTGGCCCTGAGTAACGTTTCTGTGGCCCTAAGTAACAGTTCTGTGGCCCTCAGTAACAATTCTGTGTCTGTCCCTGAGTAACAATTCTGTGTCTGTCCCTGAGTAACGTTTCTGTGGCCCTAAGTAACGGTTCTGTGGCCCTCAGTAACAATTCTGTGTCCCTCAGTAACAATTCTGTGTCCCTCAGTAACAATTCTGTGTCCCTCAGTAACAATTCTGTGTCCCTCAGTAACAGTTCTGTGGCCCTAAGTAACAGTTCTGTGGCCCTAAGTAACAGTTCTGTGGCCCTCAGTAACAGTTCTGTGGCCCTCAGTAACAGTTCTGTGTCCCTCAGTAACAGTTCTGTGTCCCTGAGTAACAGTTCTGTGGCCCTAAGTAACAATTCTGTGGCCCTAAGTAACAATTCTGTGTCTGTCCCTGAGTAACAATTCTGTGTCTGTCCCTGAGTAACAATTCTGTGTCTGTCCCTGAGTAACGTTTCTGTGGCCCTAAGTAACGGTTCTGTGGCCCTCAGTAACAATTCTGTGTCCCTCAGTAACAATTCTGTGTCTGTCCCTGAGTAACAATTCTGTGTCTGTCCCTGAGTAACAATTCTGTGTCTGTCCCTGAGTAACAATTCTGTGTCTGTCCCTGAGTAACAATTCTGTGTCTGTCCCTGAGTAACAATTCTGTGTCTGTCCCTGAGTAACGTTTCTGTGGCCCTAAGTAACATTTCTGTGGCCCTCAGTAACAATTCTGTCTGTCCCTGAGTAACAATTCAGTGTCTGTCCCTGAGTAACAATTCTGTGTCTGTCCCTGAGTAACAATTCTGTGTCTGTCCCTCAGTAACAATTCTGTGTCTGTCCCTCAGTAACAATTCTGTGTCCCTCAGTAACAATTCTGTGTCCCTCAGTAACAATTCTGTGTCCCTGTGTAACAATTCTGTGTCTGTCCCTGTGTAACAATTCTGTGTCTGTCCCTGAGTAAGAATTCTGTGTCTGTCCCTGAGTAACGTTTCTGTGGCCCTAAGTAACGGTTCTGTGGCCCTCAGTAACAATTCTGTGTCCCTGAGTAACAATTCTGTGTCTGTCCCTGAGTAACAATTCTGTGGCCCTAAGTAACGGTTCTGTGTCCCTCAGTAACAGTTCTGTGTCCCTGAGTAACAATTCTGTGGCCCTAAGTAACGGTTCTGTGGCCCTCAGTAACAATTCTGTGTCCCTGAGTAACAATTATGTGTCTGTCCCTGAGTAACAATTCTGTGGCCCTAAGTAACGGTTCTGTGGCCCTCAGTAACAATTCTGTGTCCCTCAGTAACAATTCTGTGTCTGTCTCTGAGTAACAATTCTGTGGCCCTAAGTAACGGTTCTGTGGCCCTCAGTAACAATTCTGTGGCCCTAAGTAACAATTCTGTGTCCCTCAGTAACAATTCTGTGTCCCTGAGTAAGAATTCTGTGTCTGTCCCTGAGTAACGTTTCTGTGGCCCTAAGTAACGGTTCTGTGGCCCTCAGTAACAATTCTGTGTCCCTGAGTAACAATTCTGTGTCTGTCCCTGAGTAACAATTCTGTGGCCCTAAGTAACGGTTCTGTGGCCCTCAGTAACAATTCTGTGTCCCTGAGTAACGTTTCTGTGGCCCTAAGTAACAATTCTGTGGCCCTCAGTAACAATTCTGTGTCTGTCCCTGAGTAACAATTCTGTGTCCCTAACTAACGTTTCTGTGGCCCTAAGTAACAGTTCTGTGGCCCTCAGTAACAATTCTGTGTCCCTGAGTAACGTTTCTGTGGCCCTAAGTAACAATTCTGTGTCCCTGAGTAACAATTCTGTGGCCCTAAGTAACGGTTCTGTGGCCCTCAGTAACAATTCTGTGTCCCTGAGTAACAATTCTGTGGCCCTAAGTAACGGTTCTGTGGCCCTCAGTAACAATTCTGTGTCCCTGAGTAACAATTCTGTGTCTGTCCCTGAGTAACAATTCTGTGTCTGTCCCTGAGTAACAATTCTGTGGCCCTCAGTAACAGTTCTGTGGCCCTAAGTAACAGTTCTGTGGCCCTCAGTAACAATTCTGTGTCTGTCCCTGAGTAACAATTCTGTGTCCCTCAGTAACAATTCTGTGTCCCTCAGTAACAATTCTGTGTCCCTCAGTAACAATTCTGTGTCCCTGAGTAACAGTTCTGTGGCCCTAAGTAACAGTTCTGTGGCCCTAAGTAACAGTTCTGTGGCCCTCAGTAACAATTCTGTGGCCCTCAGTAACAATTCTGTGGCCCTGAGTAACGTTTCTGTGGCCCTAAGTAACAGTTCTGTGGCCCTCAGTAACAATTCTGTGTCTGTCCCTGAGTAACAATTCTGTGTCTGTCCCTGAGTAACGTTTCTGTGGCCCTAAGTAACGGTTCTGTGGCCCTCAGTAACAATTCTGTGTCCCTCAGTAACAATTCTGTGTCCCTCAGTAACAATTCTGTGTCCCTCAGTAACAGTTCTGTGGCCCTAAGTAACAGTTCTGTGGCCCTAAGTAACAGTTCTGTGGCCCTCAGTAACAATTCTGTGTCCCTCAGTAACAATTCTGTGTCCCTGAGTAACAATTCTGTGTCCCTGAGTAACAATTCTGTGGCCCTAAGTAACAATTCTGTGTCTGTCCCTGAGTAACAATTCTGTGTCTGTCCCTGAGTAACAATTCTGTGTCTGTCCCTGAGTAACAATTCTGTGTCTGTCCCTGAGTAACGTTTCTGTGGCCCTAAGTAACGGTTCTGTGGCCCTCAGTAACAATTCTGTGTCCCTCAGTAACAATTCTGTGTCTGTCCCTGAGTAACAATTCTGTGTCTGTCCCTGAGTAACAATTCTGTGTCTGTCCCTGAGTAACAATTCTGTGTCTGTCCCTGAGTAACAATTCTGTGTCTGTCCCTGAGTAACGTTTCTGTGGCCCTAAGTAACATTTCTGTGGCCCTCAGTAACAATTCTGTCTGTCCCTGAGTAACAATTCAGTGTCTGTCCCTGAGTAACAATTCTGTGTCTGTCCCTGAGTAACAATTCTGTGTCTGTCCCTGAGTAACAATTCTGTGTCTGTCCCTGAGTAACAATTCTGTGTCTGTCCCTGAGTAACAATTCTGTGTCTGTCCCTGAGTAACAATTCTGTGTCTGTCCCTCAGTAACAATTCTGTGTCCCTCAGTAACAATTCTGTGTCCCTCAGTAACAATTCTGTGTCCCTCAGTAACAATTCTGTGTCCCTCAGTAACAATTCTGTGTCCCTCAGTAACAATTCTGTGTCCCTGTGTAACAATTCTGTGTCTGTCCCTGTGTAACAATTCTGTGTCTGTCCCTGAGTAAGAATTCTGTGTCTGTCCCTGAGTAACGTTTCTGTGGCCCTAAGTAACGGTTCTGTGGCCCTCAGTAACAATTCTGTGTCCCTGAGTAACAATTCTGTGTCTGTCCCTGAGTAACAATTCTGTGGCCCTAAGTAACGGTTCTGTGTCCCTCAGTAACAGTTCTGTGTCCCTGAGTAACAATTCTGTGGCCCTAAGTAACGGTTCTGTGGCCCTCAGTAACAATTCTGTGTCCCTGAGTAACAATTATGTGTCTGTCCCTGAGTAACAATTCTGTGGCCCTAAGTAACGGTTCTGTGGCCCTCAGTAACAATTCTGTGTCCCTCAGTAACAATTCTGTGTCTGTCTCTGAGTAACAATTCTGTGGCCCTAAGTAACGGTTCTGTGGCCCTCAGTAACAATTCTGTGTCCCTGAGTAACTTTTCTGTGGCCCTAAGTAACAATTCTGTGTCCCTCAGTAACAATTCTGTGTCTGTCCCTGAGTAACAATTCTTTGGCCCTAAGTAACGGTTCTGTGGCCCTCAGTAACAATTCTGTGTCCCTGAGTAACAATTCTGTGTCTGTCCCTGAGTAACAATTCTGTGGCCCTAAGTAACGGTTCTGTGGCCCTCAGTAACAATTCTGTGTCCCTGAGTAACGTTTCTGTGGCCCTAAGTAACAATTCTGTGGCCCTCAGTAACAATTCTGTGTCTGTCCCTGAGTAACAATTCTGTGTCCCTAACTAACGTTTCTGTGGCCCTAAGTAACAGTTCTGTGGCCCTCAGTAACAATTCTGTGTCCCTGAGTAACGTTTCTGTGGCCCTAAGTAACAATTCTGTGTCCCTGAGTAACAATTCTGTGGCCCTAAGTAACGGTTCTGTGGCCCTCAGTAACAATTCTGTGTCCCTGAGTAACAATTCTGTGGCCCTAAGTAACGGTTCTGTGGCCCTCAGTAACAATTCTGTGTCCCTGAGTAACAATTCTGTGTCCCTGAGTAACAATTCTGTGTCTGTCCCTGAGTAACAATTCTGTGGCCCTAAGTAACGGTTCTGTGGCCCTCAGTAACAATTCTGTGGCCCTCAGTAACAATTCTGTGTCTGTCCGAGTAACAATTCTGTGGCCCTAACTAACGTTTCTGTGGCCCTAAGTAACAGTTCTGTGGCCCTCAGTAACAATTCTGTCTGTCCCTGAGTAACAATTCTGTGGCCCTAACTAACGTTTCTGTGGCCCTAAGTAACAGTTCTGTGGCCCTCAGTAACAATTCTGTGTCTGTCCCTGAGTAACAATTCTGTGGCCCTATCTAACGTTTCTGTGGCCCTAAGTAACAATTCTCTGGCACTCAGTAACAATTCTGTCTGTCCCTGAGTAACAATTCTGTGGCCCTAATAACGTTTCTGTGGCCCTAAGTAACAGTTCTGTGGCCCTCAGTAACAATTCTGTGTCTGTCCCTGAGTAACAATTCTGTGGCCCTAACTAACGTTTCTGTGGCCCTAAGTAACAATTCTCTGGCACTCAGTAACAATTCTGTCTGTCCCTGAGTAACAATTCTGTGGCCCTAACTAGCGTTTCTGTGGCCCTCATTAACAATTCTGTGTCCCTGAGTAATGCTTCTCTGTCCCTAAGTAACGTTTCTCTGTCCCCAAGTAACGTTTCTGTGGCCCTAACTCTGTCCCTAATACAGAGCGGTCTGCCTCTCTTGAATGACTGGAGGCAAATGAAGAATTCTAAAATGGCCGCTATTTATAGCTCGACCATTACACAGTGCTGGCTGGCTGGCTGCTGATTGGCTAATGCGATCACATGTCATTAAGGAATGCATTATGGGTCAGCGCGCCTTGTCTGCGCGCCTTCCCAGACATCCCCGCTCCGTCGCCGCACATGTCCGCCGCCATTTTAGGAAAAATTTCGATTCGCGCGTCCGAAGTAGGCTATTTTTCGGATTCGGCGCGAATCGAAAATTTTCCAATATTCGACTCGAATTCCACTTCGCCTACTTCGATTCGCTCATCTCTAATAACTATAGCTGGAATATGTTTTGGTAAATACCTGCAGAAATACTAAAATTGTGCCTGTGTCCAAATATTTATGGACCTAACTGTATATGTGATGAATCATCAATACATGAAATATACAAAATAATACATGTGCAGAAGAAATTGCTCCTAATTGCTATACCCAAATAAAACATCAATCCACATGTCATAAATGGATCAATAATACAAATACTAATCAGACAGTGTTAAAAAATAGGTCCAATCCATAAAGTGAATATCCAAATTCAAATAGTGTACAAAACAGTGCAAGGAAAAAATGGATCAAGGAATTTCTTCACCTTGTCACCAGCTGTTTGCACTCCTCCACCCATATGCACTCACCAGAGGGCTACAATACAAGTGCATGTATATTAGCATAGTGGTTCCAAGCACTGACTTCAGCATTCCAATCCATGGTCACCATTCCAATGTCCTGCATGGAAAAGAGCTTACACTACAGAGCCAAGGTAAAGGTATATAGTGTAGTCACCGCATTACCGGAATTGCCTCGCAAGGAGGCACTTCCGATAACGCGGTGACGTCGCTTCCGGCGTGGCGGCCATATTGGAAAACCTTTTGTAGATACCCATGCAGGACACCTTTAGCATGAGGTAGTAAAGCAGATTTTGAAGGGAGAAAAATGTGAGTGGGCATTTTTTATGTTATATGCACATTTGAATAATTGCACTATGGAAGGTTTTTTTGTTTTATTATGATCCTGGGAGAGGTTTGCTGGCAGCTGTGTGGAGGCTTGGAGTGAGGATCATATATCATCATTGAAGGGAGCCTGAGAGGAGTCTGTCCTAAGAGGAGTCTGTCCTAATAGGATCGGTGTGATCCCTTAAGCGAGCTGGCCCTTTGGGGGTCTATGTAAGGAGGCGAGGGGGCATTTTGGCCACTGAAGGATTATTGCGCATTTATCACCTACACAATATCACTTGCATGAGAGTGAAGTTGGAACACCATCATATGTTGCTGTTTTGGGATTTTAATTTATGATTATATGGATATATATTTGTTTGCTTACATATTTGAGTATTTTTTGTGCTATTCTCATTTTTGTTGAGTGATCTATGACACTTAGCATGGTTTGCACTAGATATTCACGTGTTGCACTTTTCATTCATTTGGATCCCTCAAGTGTGGATTTTAGGGGGGATTGACTGTGGTGCACCCGTTTATGCTTATCACTTTGTTTTTTGTTTCTTTGCATTCGTTTATTATTTATTAATACTATATAGCGCTACACTGTGTGTTATTTTGTTTATTCACTTATTGGGTACAAGGTTAGTGTTAGCAGTTTTTAAGAGGATCCTCTTTTATATAGTGTAGTATATTTCATTAAAATCACTATTACACAAAGCTAAAAACAACCACGTGGATGCATCAAACAACAAAAAATCTGTCTGGAGTTACAGAGATGGCCGCCGCTCAGAATTCTGGAACCGTCAGCATGTAAGGCCCCTTCAAACACGTTTCGTGCGCATGCACGCCTTCAGGGGATACGGTATGCTTTTCTGTCAGGTTTTAACTGAGGCACAGCAGATGTTCCAATAGAGAAGATTGCTATTTTTGCCCATCACTTGTTATCTGCACACAAGTGTGGTGAAATTGTACAGATGGCCTTTTTCTAAATATCCACAAATATAAAAAAGCTGCATCTTAAACAGAGTGGTTCAAAACGTTAGGTGTCCCCAAACACTTACCTGTGGTTCCTTGTCACAGCTGCTGGGTTCTCATGATCTATGCAGCTTATCTCATCTTCTGGGTTTTAGAGTTAGGTAATGAGGACAGGCAGCAATAGGCTCCAGGTGCTATTGGTCAAATTGCTGGGTGTGGCTTGCTAAGCACTATGTGTGTCTTTGGATGCCCACAGCATAGTCCTGGAGCATGCTAGTGCACACGGGTGTCTCCTTTGAAGTCAGCTACTTAAGAAGACACCCACAATCGGTCGGCGGCAGTGTAGTGACCTGGAGAGCAGTTTGAATAGAAGAAAATAGACAATTTTATAGCAGAAGGATCATATTGTAATGCAATACAAAAATAAAAAATTAGATTAATATCACTTCAACAAGTTTAAATATTTGCTAATCTTGCCCGAATTTTTCAATTTTATTTTAGCACACTATTTGGTGTTTTACTGAAAACAGAAGCTCCCTAAAAATCATTTTTTTTTCTTCCTCTATAGATCACTTTCACTGTCTTAAAAGTTACCACACATCTTCAAAATATATTCCTTTTCTACAAAACTATCTTCTCATCTTTTCCTTTCTCAATCTTCTATTCCTGTAGTTATGTCTTTACTAATCTAAATGATTTACTTTATCTATGTATATGGAAAAGGATCTGGGAGTTCCTGTAGTTCATAGACTTAATAATGGCATGCAATTCCAAGCTGCAGTTTGTAAAGCAAGCAAAATCCTTTCTTGTATTAAGAGGTATAGACTCCAGTGAGGGAGACCTCATTTTTTTCTCTGTACAAATCATTAGACCTCATCTGGAATATGCTGTTCAGTTTTGGACACTAATTCACAAAAAGGATATCGGGGAACTAAAAGTTGTCCATTACAGAGGACAAGGGAGCACTCTTTATGTCTGGAGGAAAAGAGATGTAACCTTTACATACAGAAAGGCTTCTTCACGGTAAGAGCTGAGAAAATGTGGAAGAGACTTCCTCAAGAACTTGTCCTTTCAAGCTCAGGTTGTTTTAAAAAAAGAAAAAAAGAGCTGGATGCATTTCTAAATGCACAAAATATAACTGGATACTAATTTGTAGAGGTAATAATACCAGAGGACGTTGATTTCAGGGAATATCCTATTGCCGCATGGTGGATCAGGAAGGAATTTTTTTTTTCCCCTACTGGACCAAATTGGATCATGCTTTATTGAGGTTTTATTGCCTTCGTCTGGATCAACTATGGGTATATAGTGTGGAGGGGGTTGGCAACTTGTTGATCGACTTCCACCATCTAGTTGCAGCCAGGTGACTAGTAGATCGCACTCCCAGCTTGCCAACCATAGTTGAGCCATGTTTTTACCACTCCCAACCGAATCCTCTTTAGCTGCAGTGACCAGGGGTGTTCACGTGTCACGGCTGCAGCAGGAATTATATGCCTTGTCACTCTTGGCGGATGCATCACTTACCAAGCATGATGCATTAACGTGAATGAGGCTGATCTGCAACCAGCAACTAAGGGGTTAAAGCAGGCAATGAGGAACCATTATTACCACTACTGCTTTGTAATCATATGCATTGCCAATGGGTTGCAGGGTGCTTTCAGAGTGGCCCCATTCACTTGAATAGGTAGAGTACCGCCAAAAGTGGCAGGGAGTATAATTCTACTCAGCTGCTGCCTCTGCAGCTAAAGGGGGTAGGGACTGACACATGAACAAGTGTGGCAGGTGCTACTGCTCTTCTGAAAAGCAGTCTGAGTATGTTTGACAGGTGGTGAGGAGGCAATATGTCACCTGCTCACTGCCTCATTTAAACCTATAATTGCCATGTAATGCACGTGATTGTGGCGCAGTAGCACACCGATTATAGGTTTAAATCAGATAATGAGTAGGCAACACTGTGCCCAGTGATCTTTGACTTCTTCCATGTTTTTCAGATAGATCTCCACCTCTAAGGTTGCCTACCCTTGGTGTACTGGACGTGCTTGAACAACATTTCCATATTTTCCTACACTTCTTTCAAGTGTGCAGCATAGCCGACAGATATTGAAGGGTATACATTGCCACTGTATAACAACACAGCCTTGAGCCTTAACACTGATGAATCAGTAAAGAGACACCATTCCAGTGGGTCATGCTCACAACCCAAAGCTGTGAAGAAACTGTCCATATCAATACAGAAACAAGGTTGTCAACCTACAGTATGAGTGCAAGCACATCCCTTCTTTACCGATCACGGAAGTCACAAGAACCTTAAAACTGTGATGGAAGCTGATGGGGATTAATTGATATTTCCCTATTTGGGAATACTGACGCACCTTTCTGAAATCTATATTGCATAAATAAATGTATAAATGAAATGTGTTTACATGTTAACGTTGTCACTTTATAAATATATACTGTCTTCATTAAGACATCACAACTTTTAACACTTATGAGCGCATAATTTTGCGTGTTCATCACTTTGTCATATAAATATTATTTGAGCGCTGCATTTTTGATTATGTATATGTTCAAGGATTTTAGGGGTTGCCTTATGCAAGCTGATTTTATTATATATTGAGAAGTGCTCGCTTTATTATTTATATGTAAATTAACTGGTTTACGTGAAAGTTATAGCATTTACAAATGGCAGTATAGATAATGGGATTTTATTTTTCTACTAGTAATGGTGGCAATCAGGGACTTTTAGTGGGACTGCGACAGACATTCTGACACTGGGGGGGTGGAACTAACAATACAGTGATCAGTGCTAAAAAAAAAAAAAAAATATCACTGACCCTGTACTAATGACACTGGACAGGAAGGGGTTAATGTGCAGCAATCAAAGGGTTAACTGTGTGCTATGAGTGTTTTACTAGGGGGCGGGGGGTGTGTTCTTCACTGTAAGCACACTAATCGGGATGGCTGTACTATGCACAGCCATACCAAGCACTGTGCTCGAGCTGACAGGGAGGAAGATTGTTTGTAAACAAAACAATCTTCCTCCAAATTGGAGATGCTCGGTAATCACCTCTGCTGGCAGGTAATTACCGGCTGAGACCCGATGATTGATGGCGGCGAGGCTAGGGCGCGCGCCTCCCTACCCGGAAATACAGAATAACGTGTGTGTACACACACGTGTGTGTTCTCTCTCTCTCCCCCCCTCCCCCTCTCTCTCTCTCGGTGCTGCCCTGTAGCAGTATATCTGCTATAAGCACCTGTTGACTTCAGATCTGTGGTTGGAAGCTGAAGTATAGGCATCCCTCTAGCAGTGGTTACTAAGCAAGCTATTTTCTACTTCAGTAAATTATTGGGGGGGGGGTTAGCTGCTTTAAGCAGTATGCAAAATCCTGTGAAAGGATTATCTAGTCTGGCAATGAGCAGTCTCAGAGCTTTCCCAAGCAAATCAACCCTCTTCAGACTTTTCAAAAAAGAAGACACAGATGGACAAGATCGAAGTGTTTCACTCACCCTATGAAAGGATTACAGTGGATATAAAAAGTCTACACACCCCTGTTAAAATGTCAGGTTTCTGTGATGTAAAAAATTAGACAAAGATAAATCATTTCAGAACTTTTTCCATCTTTAATGTGACCTATAAACTGTATAATTTAATTGAAAAACAAAATGAAATCTTTTAGGGGGAGGGGAGTAAACTGAGGTTATAACTGGGGATGTAGCTGTGTTCAGAATTAAGCAATCACATTCAAAATCATGTTAAATAGGAGTCAGTACACATCTGCTATCATTTAAAGTGCCTCCGATTAACCCCAAATAAAGTTAAGCTGTTCTAGTGGGTCTTTCCTGACATTTTCTTAGTCGCATCATACAGCAAAAGCCATGGTCCGCAGAGAGCTTCTCCAAAGCATCATCTCATTGTTAAAAGGTATCAGTCAGGAGAAGGGTACAAAATAATATCCAAGGCATTAGATCTACCATGGAACACAGTGAAGACAGTCATCATCAAGTGGAGAAAATATAGCGCAACAGTGACATTACAAAGAACTGAACGTCCCTCCAAAATTGATGAAAAGACAAGAAGAAAACTGGTCTGGGAGGCTGCCAAGAGGCCTACAGCAACATTAAAGAAGCTGCAAAAATATCTGGCAAATACTGGCTGTGTGTTACATGTGACAACAATCTCCCATATTCTTCATATGTCTAGACTGTGGGGTAAAGTGGCAAGACCTAAGCCTTTTCTTACAAAGAAAAACATCCAAGCCTGGCTATATTTTGCAAAAACACATCTGAAGTCTCCCAAAAGCATGTGGGAAAATGTGTTATGGTCTGATGAAATCAAGGTTGAACTTTTTGGCAATAATTCCAAAAGATATGTTTGGCGCAAAAACAACACTACACATCACCATAACACCATACCCACAGTGAAGCATGGTGGTGGCAGCATTGTATTTTGGGGCTGTTTTTCTTCATTTGGAACTGGGACCTTAGTCAAGGTAGAGGGAATTATGAACAGTTCCAAATACCAGACAATATTGGCACAAAACCTTCAGGCTTCTGCTAGAAAGTTGAACATGAAGAGGAACTTCATCTTTCAGCATGACAATGACCCAAAGCATACATCCAAATCAACAAAGGAATGGCTTCACCAGAAGAAGATTAAAGTTTTGGAATGGTCCAGCCACAGCCCAGACCTGAATCCGATCGAAAATCCTTGGGGTGATTTGAAGAGGGCTGTGCACAGGAGATGCCCTCGTAATCTGACAGATTGAGTGTTTTTGCAAGTAAGAGTGGGCAAATATTGCCAAGTCAAGATGAGCCATGCTGATAGACTCCTACGCAAAAAGGCTGAGTGCTGTAAAAAAAAAAATAAAAAGGTGCTTCAACAAAGTATTAGTTTAAGGGCCAGTTCACACTACAAAAATGCACTCCGGATGCATTCCTGATAAGTTTTTGTTTACAGTTCACACGCAGTTCCTGTGTAGTTTGCCCTGTTCCAGTATGGTTCTGTGAATAAAAATGCAGCATGTTCTACTTTTTTTTCTGCACCTGAAACTGAGTGTACTAGTTTGAACCAGGGCCATTGGAATACATGGCAAAGACTGTGCATTTTTGGTGCAGAAAAAAAGCACACTGAACTGCATCTAGTGTGAACTAGCCATAAGACTGTGCACACTTCTGCAACCATATTATTTTAGTTTTTTCAGTTTGTTGTTCAACTGAGTTGTACAGTTTATAGGTTACATTAAAGGTGGAAAAAGTTTTGAAATGATTTATCTTTGTCTCATGTTTTTACAGCACAGAAACCTGACATTTTAACAGGGGTGTGTAGACTTTTTATATCCATTGTATGTGTTCTAACAATGAGCAGTCTCCTAGCCTTTCCAGGCAGAACAGCCTCTTCAGACTTTCCAAAGGGGAAAAGACAAATGAACATGACAATATGAATCTTGCTTTGTTCAAGCAACCACAAATGAGGATGATGACACACAACACGTCATCGCTGGCATTAAGTGGCCAGTGCACTCAAAGGGAGTTGTTTCCACTCACCCTGTAAAAGGGTTATATGTTCTGGCAATTAGAAGTCTCATAGCCATGCCAGGCAAGACAGCCTCTTCAGACTCTATGAAAAGGAAGAGGCGGACAAGCATGACTATGTATTCTGCAAGCAGCCAGGGATAGAGATGATGACACCTAACAGGATGTCATATTCAATAAACACATTGTCAATACACTAAAGGAATGGTTTCCACTTACCATTTGAAGGGTTATCTGATTTGGCAATGAGAAGCTGCCTAGTATTCCCAGGCGGAGCATCCCTCTTCAGAGTTTCCAAAGAGGACGATGTGGATGGACATAACTGCATGAATACTGCTTTGTTTGAGCAACCAAGGATAAAGATGACACCTCACTGGTTGTCACATGAGGCCAATACACTCCAAAGCAGGGGTGTCAAACTGTTAGCCCTCCAACTGTTGTGAACTACAAGTCCCATCATGCCTCTACCTTTGGAAGTCATGCTTGTAACTGTCAATCTTGCAATGCCTCATGGGACTTGTAGTTTGGCAATAGCTGGATGGCCGTCAGTTTGGCAACCATACTCTAAAGGAATGCTTTCACTCACACTGTGAAAGGGTTATGTGTTCTATCAATGAGCAGTCTCTTAGCCTTCCAGGCAAACAATCCTCCTCTGCATTTCTGGCTGGGAGTCAAAGAAAAAGCCAGCACATAATCCAGGAAGTCAGCGAAGAGCTTCATGTCCAGATGCTTTCTAGTATTTTGGGAATTGTGCCATCCATACATATCTTATGGGCACGTGGTGGTCCCTCTTTGGACATAGGTACAGCTTTGGTGATGGACACAGTCACTCAAGGCAAGCAATGCAGGTCATATTTGGGAGATCTTTCATCCTTCACATCTCAGATCCAGCAGGTCAGGTAGACTCAGTTGAACTCTCGCCCCCTATCAAGTTGGGTTTCTGGACTGGTAGCAGTCAGAGGGCCTATGTGGGTTACGCCCTGTATGGAAGCAAGCCGAAACTTGTAGTTGGAGAAGCAGAATCTTCTGCGAAATCATTCCCATCTGATGACCTAGTGGCTGGAGGTGCAGTAAGACACCAGCAAAGTAAGAGTTAAGAACTGAATTTCAGGCTCTCCTAGCCTTCAGTGACCACAGCCAAGGTTGACCCGTCCTGGTGAAGTTAGACAGCACAACTACTGTTAAGAAGTAAATGCATTTATTGGTGCTTTCCTTAACCCTTTCACAGCAGTGCTTCCAGCTGGCCAGGTTTGTATGCCATACTGACCCGACTCCTCCTTCTGCTATAAGCTCATGGTCACTCCAGTGACCATGTGCTTATAGCAAAACTGTTCAGAAGACTCTGTTGAACATCACAATAGCTACTTCCTTGTCTCTAGCCTTTACACTTCCTGCTGCCACTCTTCTTTTAATAAATATCACCCTCACTCTACTATCTAACATCAGCAGTGATTTCCACTATCCTGGCAGATTTTGTTGTAAAACCTAAAATACACCACTGCACAGCGTATGCCCCTGCAAGGCTGTGTTTACCTGCACAGGTGTTCCATGTATCCCCATTGATGTTATTTGGGATGTAGCAACTGCAGAAACACAGCTGTTGCTTCCAATTTGACATCCATGTGGGTCTAGGTACATGTCCCTCAGGTCACACTGTCTGCATTTGGGGTTGTGTACCCACACGGATGTCAGCTTGGGAACAGCGGCTATGCCCATGCCAGCCATTACATCCCAACTGGCATGAATGGGACTGCCTGCTCAGGAATGCATACATTTTTGTACACCCCGTGTTAACAAGGCCTTAGAAGCAATTTAGCAGGAATTTTAAAAAGTTAGGTTGTGTTTGTGTGCACTGTTAGTGATTTAGTGTACTTTTAGTGAAAATAGTGATTTGATGAACATTTGCACAACTATTACGGGGCCTAAAAAATCAGTAGCACTTTTTTTTATTCTACAGATCATGTGCTTTCAGAAAGTATATGGTTTGGGGGGCACTTTAAAATTTTGAAAGCTGTAAGTTAAAAATGGCAACCTCCAGATTTTGAGACTAAATTGTTTTTAATTACAGTTTTGCGCACATTCCGTTTTCATCATTTCACAAAAAGGTGCATTTTAAAATTTGAAAATACTTTTTATTTATTAACTCAATACAGTTTTAGCTTCTATATTTAGTAGGAATTTAGCAGGAATTTTTTTTTAATTTTGCCATGTATGTATCCACTAATAATGATATTAGTGAATTTTAAGTGAAAATAGCGACTTGATGAACATTTGTAAAACTAATGTGGAGCTTAAAAAATCAGTAGCACAATTTTTTTTTCATAGCTCATGTGCTTTCAGAAAATATATAGTTTGGGGGTCTTTTACAAATTCTGAAAGTTGTAAGTGAACAATAACCTCTAGATTTTTAGAGTAAATTGTTTTTATTTTTTCCCCCTTTCACAAAAAAGGCGCAATTAAACATTTACAAATTTCTTATTTAGTAACTCAATACAGTTTTAACTTTTATATTTAGTAGGAATTGTATACATTTTGCCATGTATGTCCACTAATAATGATTTTTAGCTAAAATATCGTTTTGATAAACATTCGCGCAAATATCACAGGGCCTATAAAATCAGTAGCACATTCTTTTTTATCTACTGGTCCTATGCTTTCAGAAAATATATGGTTTGGAGGGGGGGGGGTGTCCAAACTGAAAGCTCTAAGTGAAGACCTCCAGATTTTTAGAGAAATTTGGATATCTATATTTTTGCATACGTTCAATTTTCATATTTTCGCAAAAAGGCACAGTTTAAAATGTACAAATATGTTATTAACTTAATACAGGTTAAACTTTTATATTGAACAGGAATTTTGTAAAATTTGCTACGTTTTTATCTGCCAATAATGAATTTAGTTTATTTTCATCGAAAATATTGCTTTGGTAAACATTTGCACAAATATCGCAGAGCCCTAAAAATCAGTAGCACCTTCTTTTATATAAAACTATATAGTTTGGACGGTCTTTTACAAACTATGGAAGCTGTGAGGGAAAAATAAAAAAGCAATGTAAAAATTTGCAAAAATGGTACGGCTAGCTGGAATTCAAAGAAGAGCGCAGAGCCTGGCAGCGAAAGGGTTAAGGCTTGGTTCACGCTGCTGCGACTTGCTTTTGACTTCTGTGATTTAACATGGCTATGGCACTCAAATTGCACCAGAGTCACAGAAAAGTAGTTCAGGAACCATTTTTTGTTGCTGCAACTGAAGTCACATTGATTAAGATGTCACCCATTGAAATCAATGTGTTTTAGGTGCAGCTTTAGGTGTTGCAAATTGCATGATAAGTTGCAGCAGTGTGAACCGTGGCATGTCCGCCATGGTGTATAAACTAGAATTAGTAGTAAAGTGCAGGCACCATGTACAGTGCCTTGAAAAAGTATTCATACCCCTTGACATTTTCCACATTTTGTCATGTTACAACCAAAAACGTAAATGTATTTTATTGGCATTTTATGGATAGACCAACACAAAGTGGCACATAATTGTGAAGTGGAAGGAAAATGATAAATGGTTTTCAAATGTTTTTTACAAATAAATATATGAAAAGTGTGGCGTGCATTTGTATTCAGCCCCCTTTACCCTCATACCCCTAACTAAAATCTAGTGGAACCAATTGCTTTAGAAGTCACCTAATTAGTAAATAGAGTCCACCTATGTGTAATTTAATCTCAGTATAAGTACAACTGTTCTGTGAAGCCCTCAGAGGTTTGTTAGAGAACATTAGTGAACAAATAGCATCATGAAGGCCAAGGAACACACCAGACAGGTCAAGGATAAAGTTGTGGAGGAGAGGTTTAAAGTAGTGTTAGGGTATAAAAAAAAATATCCCAAGCTTTGAACATCTCACAGAGCACTGTTCAATCCATCATCCAATAATGGAAAGAGTATGGAACAACTGCAAACCTACCAAGACATGGCCGTCCACCTAAACTGACAGGCTGGACAAGGAGAGCATTATTCAGAGAAGCAGCCAAAAGGCCCATGGTAACTCTGGAGGAGCTGCAGAGATCCACAGCTCAGGTGAGAGAATCTGTCCACAGGACAACTACTAGTCGTGCACTCCACAAATCTGGCTTTTATGGAAGAGTGGCAAGAAGAAAGCCATAAGAAGTCCCGTTTGCAGTTTGCAAGAATCCATGTGGGGGACACAGAATACATGTAGAAGAATGTGCTCTGGTCAGATGAGACCAAAATTTAACTTTTGGGCCTAAAAGCAAAACGCTATGTGTAGTGGAAAACTAAACACTGTTAATGAGAAACAGTGCAGCACATAAGAAAACTAACAAAGCGAATCAAATCAGTGAGTCAAATGAAATAAATGTGTTACTAAAAAAAAACCTAACATTGCACATCACCCTGAACACGCCATCCCCACCATGAAACATGGTGGTGGCAGCATCACGTTGTAGGTATGCTTTTCTTCAGCAGGGACAGGAAGCTGGTCAGAGTTGATGGGAAGATGGATGGAGTCAAATACAGGACAATCTAGAATAAAACCTGTTAAGAGTCTGCAAAAGACTTGAGACTGGGGCAGAGGTTCACCTTCCAGCAGGACAACGACCCTAAACATACAGCCAGAGCTACAATGGAATGGTTTAGATCAAAGCATATTTATGTGTTAGAATGGCCCAGTCAAAGTCCAGACCTAAATCCAATTGAGAATCTGTGCAAGACTTGAAAATTGCTGTTCACAGACGCTCTGCATCCAATCTGACAGAGCTTGAGCTATTTTGCGAAGAAGAATGGGCAAAAATGTCCTGCTCTAGATGTGCAAAGGTGTTAGAGACATCCCCAAAAAGACTTGCATCTGTAATTGCAGCAAAAGGTGGATCTGCAAAATATTGACTCCGGGGGGCTGAATACAAATGCACGCCACACTTTTCACCTATTTGTAAAAAAATTTTGAAAACCATTTATCATTTTCCTTCCACTTCACAATTATGAGCCACTTTGTATTGGTGTATCACATAAAATCCCAATAAAATACATTTACAAAATGTGGAAAATTTCAAGGGGTATGAATACTTTTTCAAGACACTGTACCTGCACTCCTAAAATCTAGTCCCTTTATATTGTTTTTAAATCCCAATTTCTCTTCAGGTTGTGATTAAAAGCATTTTAAAAAGACTTATTTAGAAGGAATCCATGTAGCCTGGTTGGAATAGAAGAAGTAATACACTACATTTTCCTGTAACACATTCAGGGCCAGTTCACACCACAAAAATGCACTCCAGATACTTTTGCTTACAGTTCACATCACTCCCCTTTCTGGTGCAGTTTTGATGCAGTTTGCTATGTTCCAGATTTTGGAGCACTTCATGCTTCCTTCCACAGACTAGCTTTATGGGGATGCGGACTTCATTTTCCAGCAGGACTTGGCACCTGCCCACACTGCCAAAAGTACCAAAACCTGGTTCAATGACCGTGGGATTACTGTGCTTGATTGGCCAGCAAACTCGCCTGACCTGAACCCCATAATCTATGGGGCATTGCCAAGAGAAAGATGAGAGACATGAGACCGAACAATGCAGAAGAGCTGAAAGCCGCTATTGAAGCATCCTGGTCTTCCATAACACCTCAGCAGTGCCACAGGCTGATAGCTTCTATGCCATGCCGCATTGAGGAAGTAATTGCTGCAAAAGGGGCCCAAACCAAGTACTGAGTACATATGCATGCTTATACTTTTCAGAGGTCCGATATTGTTCTATGTACAATCCTTGTTTTATTGATTGCATGTAATATTCTAATTTTCTGAGATTGTGGATTTGAGGTTTTCATGAGCTGTAAGCCATAATCATCACAATTATGACAAATCACGGCTTGAACTATCTTGCTTTGTATGTAATGAGTCTCTCTCATATATTAGTTTCACCTTTTAAGTTGCATTACTGAAATAAATGAACTTTTGCACGATATTCGAATTTTTCGAGTTTCACCTGTATATATACAGTGGGGATCGAAAGTTTGGGCACCCCAGCTAAAAATTTGTTTTAATGTGCATAAAGAAGCCAAGGAAAGATGGGAAAATCTCCAAAAGGCATCAAATTACAGATTAGACATTCTTATAATACGTCAACAAAAGTTAGATTTTATTTCCATCATTTACACTTTCAAAATAACAGAAAACGAAAAAATGGCGTCTGCAAAAGTTTGGGCACCCTGCAGAATTTATAGCATGCACTGCCCCCTTTGCAAAGCTGAGACCTGCCAGTGTCATGGATTGTTCTCAATCATCATCTGGGAAGACCAAGTGATGTCAATCTCAAAGGTTTTAAATGCCCAGACTAAGCTGACCTTGCCCCAACAATCAGCACCATGGGTTCTTCTAAGCAGTTGTCTAGAAAACTGAAACTGAAAATAGTTGACGCTCACAAAGCTGGAGAAGGCTATAAGAAGATAGCAAAGCGTTTTCAGATGTCAATATCCTCTGTTTGGAATGTAATTAAGAAATGGCAGTCATCAGGAACAGTGGAAGTTAAAGCAAGATCTGGAAGACCAAGAAAAATATCAGACAGAACAGCTCGCAGAATTGTGAGAAAAACAATTCAAAACCCACGTTTGACTGCACGATCCCTCCAGAAAGATCTGGCAGACACTGGAGTTGTGGTACACTATTCCACTATAAAGAGATACTTGTACAAATATGGTCTTCATGGAAGAGTCATCAGAAGAAAACCTCTTCTACGTCCTCACCACAAAAATCATCGTTTGAACTTTGCAAATGAACATATAGACAAGCCTGATGCATTTTGGAAACAAGTTCTGTGGACCGATGAGGTTAAAATTGAACTTTTTGGCCGGAATGAGCAAAGGTACGTTTGGAGAAGAAGGGGCACAGAATTTAATGAAAAGAACCTCTGTCCAACTGTTAAGCATGGGGTTGGATCAATCATGCTTTGGGGTTGTGTTGCAGCCAGTGGCACAGGGAACATCTCACGAGTAGAAGGAAAAATGGATTGAATAAAATTTCAGCACATTTTGGATGGTAACTTGATGCCATCTGTGAAAAAGCTGAAGTTAAAGAGAGGATGGCTTCTACAAATGAATAATGATCCTAAACACACCTCGAAATCCACAGGGGATTACATCAAGAGGCGTAAACTGAAGGTTTTGCCATGGCCTTCACAATCTCCTGACCTCAACATAATTGAAAATCTATGGATAGACCTTAAAAGAGCAGTGCGTGACAGACAGCCCAGAAATCTCAAAGAACTGGAAGACTTTTGTAAGGAAGAATGGGCAAAAATACCTCAAACAAGAATTGAAAGACTCTTGGCTGGCTACAAAAAGCGTTTACAAGCTGTGATACTTGCCAAAGGGGGCAGTACAAGATATTAACTCTGCAAGGTGCCCAAACTTTTGCAGACGCCATTTTTTTGTTTTCTGTTATTTTGAAAGTGTAAATGATGGAAATAAAATCCAACTTTTGTTGACATGTTATAAGAATGTCTAATCTGTAATTTGATGCCTTTTGGAGATTTTTCCATCTTTCCTTGGCTTCTTTATGCACATTAATACAAATGTTTAGCTGGGGTGCCCAAACTTTCGATCCCCACTGTGTATATATATATATATATATATATATATATATTTATTGGCAGAACAAAGCCTACTGTCTGTTACCTGGAGTAATACACACATAAAAACAAATCAGTGAAACTTGAAACCGTTTTGAGAGTCAGATGTTCCCTACATTCATACTTTTGAATACATTTTTACATTTCCAATTGACCTTGGGTAAGCTGAAGCTTTTTGCCATTTATTCTGTGCTACCTCCCCTTCTTCGGTTCTACTGCTAAATGTCAGGTTTCCTACAGAGTGGGGAGGGGTGGGTGTATATATAACTACATTGCATTGTAGGCTAGCTATATTTATAACTAACCTGGCTGAAGTTGAAAAGCCATGGCCTACAAAGTAGCAGTCATGGAGTTATGTGCACCTGTAACACGAAATGGCTGAAAACCAGTATTTATACTGCAGGGTTCCTACAAAGCCAGAATAAAGAATAAAAGCCCTGGAAAACTAAATTGTATGCACAGTATATGGCCAAAAAGTGTGTGGACATTTGTGTTTTCCAGTAATGAGCCCTGTTAATAATAAAGAATATAGTATGAAAGTATTTTAGACAATTGCATGCTTTCATCCTTGTAGCAACAATTTGGGGAAGGCCATTCCAGCATGACACCAAGTTAAATTCATAAGGACTAGGCTTGATATATATAGTAATAAATGAATGGAAGTGGTATGCACAGACCTCCAGCCTCAACCCTAATAAAAACCTTTGGGATGAATTCAATCACAGATTGTGGGCAAGGCATTCCCATCCAACACCAGTACCTGATCTCATAAATGCTCAAAACGGGGGTCAACTCCATATTAATGACCATAGTGTTGGAATAGGTTGTCCAACAAATTCATATAGGTGTGATGGGAAGTTGTCCACAAATTAGAGGACATATAGGGGTTTATTTACTAAAGGCAAATAGGCTGTTAACCATGCAAGGCAATTTGCCACAGAGTATAATGAATGTGGTGAAGTTTCACCGAGCAAAGAATACCCAATCATGGAAAAAAAAACTATCAATTTTGCCTACATGATTGGATGATGGAAGTCAGTAGAGCTTCACCACATTGTGCATTGCACATTGCACAGCTCTGGGGAAAATTCCCTTGCAAAGTGCACCTTTCCTTGTGAAGTGAACAGCCTGTTTGCCTTTTGTAAATTAACCCCATGACTGTGATGTAACACAACCCTTCACCTTGTGTAACCCTTTTCTTTTATAACACTGTTTATATTGTTGTGTGCTATAAGAATGTTGACTTAAAGCCCCACAGCCAAAATGTCTTGATTTTAGATTTATAGAGAGTGGGAAAAGGTTAAAACTTCTGTCAGGGTTTTTTTGCTGTCCATATGTTCGTATGGAGATGACAGCTGTTCCACTTCTTTCTAGCCCTTGCATGACAGGGACAGAAAGTGTGGGGATATATCCACAGTGGGGTCACAGACTGCAATAAAACACCGACAGAGGTTTTTCTACATCATTCAAAATGAAAAAAAAAGAAAAAAAGTTTTGACTGGATTTTTACTTCCACTTAAACCCATGTATGTGATAGCAGTAAATTGTATATGTTAATTTATGGACAATAAATCAAGCAATAACATCAAAAGAATACTCTTGGATAAATTTATTTCATCATTTTTATATAAACAGTTAATTGTTGAATAATTTACACTCCGCACGGTTTCTTTCAATAGTCAAAGATATTTTCTGTACATGACGGTTTTAGCTCTAATATGAAAACAATGAAAAAATAAACCGCTTTTTTTTGTTATTTTTTTAATAACTTTTTAATTTTTTTCCATTTTTTAAATTATTGATATTTATAGGTTTAGGATTTTTTAAAATTTCCTTTTTCATAAACCATGGCACATAGACATATATATATATTTATATATATTTTTATTTTTTTATTTTTTTGATCCTTATACTGAATTTTAACTGTTCCTCTGCCAGATGACAAGAAAGTTCTGCAAGTGCCTCTTCTGGCAGCAAAGGAAAAGTTAAAATGAGGTATTTGATGGGTGAGGGAGGGGAGGGGAATTGGATAGCATAACATTCTCAGGGGTTGAGCACAAAAAAGCAGCAAACATAAGTAACCTCTCTATTACCCATGTAATAAAGAGATAAACACAAAGTGACATAAAAAATGTGTGATTGGCAGGAACATTGCAAGAGTTGTTTCAATTATCCAGTTCAATGTTTAGCACTATAGTTAGCGGACAGTGAATAAGATAATGAAGCACAATCCTCCAATGCCCAATCTGCATAGACAGATCACATAAACATAGTAGTAAATGAAGAGTCAAATTTAAGGGAGGCAGTGGGTGAGATGTGGCTGACAGCCAGTATTCACAGAACAGATATATTTCTACTAAACGGATAAGCAAATTAAAACTTACAAGAGCACACAGTTTATTGCAATGAATGTAGCATCACAGAGGTAACAGTACAGAAATAATTGTAGTGATGGCTCTCTGAAACACATGGGACTATAATAATAGTGATAAACATTTAAAAGTGTATCTGATAGGTTTTACAACTGCGTTAACAAAAAAACAAACCAAAAAAAGAAAACCTGTGATGTTCTCAAATAATGCTGTGGTAAGGATCATTTTCTCACTTCCTTGGCTTGGCACAAGACATGTTACAAAAATCACACTAACCGCAGCATAGCTTGTGTAGAACTGCATGCAGTATTTCCAGAAATGATTTGTAAATCTTGTAGGACATGGGATGAGCAACTCTCTACAAACCAAGACTCTAATCTGCCAGAGACCATCAGACCTTTTTAAACATGATCCCTTTGTAAATTAAAATAAAAAAAGAACTTGGAGCTCCATTCTGTCCTTGCTCAATGAGGTCTAAAGCTGCCCTTGCATGTCCAGACTGAAGTAAAGAAATAGGTTGATTTGGCCACATTTCTCTAAACTGCAGAGATCTCAACCTAAGAATCCATAGGATCACCAATAATTTGATTAATAGCCTGACAGACCAGTTTTGGACCACAAAGTGTACTAAATGGGTTATTCAAATACACATAGCATGTGACAAATATGTGGGAAGCTACTGCTGGCCTTCTAAATATGCTACGTGCTTGGGCATGCTTTCTTAGCGTAAATAGTTCTGAGTCACAAACCCAGAACGAGCAAGCAGCAAATGGAAGTTAGGGAAAAGTCAAGATTTATTATCTCTATGCTTGTTCCAGGCCAGTTCCTCAAAGCTTAGATACCAAAGAATCAGCATGACCACCAAGCAGAAAGCATTTTAAAAAGGTAGCAGGGACGCTGTATGTATTTCTCTTCTAACATGGTTCCTTTATTTTCCTTTTCTTATTTTAACAATATGCAGGAAATCACTTGCGGACATAAAAAAAAGGCATATGTGGATATCTTAGAATTACTCATGGTTAGTGGCTCCTCCCTTAGGAAAAAACACAACGACATAACTGCTTTATTACCAAAACAGTTATCTGGAAACAATGGAAAGGGGTGAAAAAGTGATGGGAGGCATAACATAAAGTGCTTCTTTAAATATACAAATTCATGGCAGGAAGGAGAAACATTAAATTAAAATATAACATTACATTTGACACGTTACTCCTGGCTGACAGCAACAAATGTTTGGGATTGGAGAGAAATTTTTACATTAATATTATATCACATAGACAACAAATATACAATGCTCTCCTAAGAAAAGGCCATCTTTCCATTATGTTAAGAGTTCTTAAGAGAAAAAAGGCTCGGTTTAACAGTTGAGGCCTGTTACAGGAGGCAACAAAACACTCGTAAAGGTGCTTTCACAGATTTTGCTAAAAGCAGTCAATTACAAACAGCCAATCGCTGTACTTACATAAGAACATAAAAGAAGTATGCCACACCAGATGCAAATTCTGCTCAACAACAGCAAATGCACAAGTAGCAACACCTTGCTGAAGGTTTGATTAAAGATCCAAGAGGTAATCAGGTTTTTTTTACTAACTCTTTTTCTAACAAGCTAATATCAACCGGCGCAAACAATTTTTTAAAAAATAACTATAATTACATTCACATTAATTATACCGCAACAACACAAGCACTTAACATAACTTTGAAAGAATGTCCCTCCCAGGTACCACAAATGAAAAGCAGCAGTATTGCCAAGAAACCATCCCTCAAACTCACCACATCAACACATGGGACTGAAACTAGAACAATAAATAGAACAATGAAGGAAGAGACTCCAATGCTTACATTAAGAGCCTGTGACCATGGGCTTTGAGCTTGTGTTGTTGGCATTTGATTGACTTGCTTCTCAGCTCAGAATTCACTGACAGCTGCTTCAAGCAAGTTTTGCATTCCCATAGACTTGTATGGTCATGTAAAACCCACTTGATGTGAACAAAAGCCTGTCAACACAGGCCTTACATATTAACATTCTGTGAGGATAGCTTTTAAATCAAGTAGCTTATCAACTTAAGTGAATACAGTTAAATTGGTTGTGGTTGTAAACTCTTACATGTAACCAGTGAAATGATTGGCCTAAGGTGATACACAGAGATTAAATAAATCCTCCTACATAGGTTGTACTTGTCTATCTGCATCCATTTGGCCTGTAAGCCTGATTTGAGGGGAGGGAAGGGACCCCCCCCCCCCCCAATCTGAACAGAGAACAAGCACAGCTATGGCTGTCAATCACAGGCTGTGTTCTGGAGTTCTCCTCCCCTGACACTTTTTTCTCTTGGTGTCAGGAAAAGATGTCAGAAGTGACAGAGGAATGAGGCAGCAGAGATATATCTCACTTGGAGCTTTAGAGAGAGGCAAATACACAGTATAGAAGGATGTGGTTTGTGAGGTTTACAACCACTTTAGCAAACAGTTATATACCATCATTCCAAGAACAATTCCTCAGCCATCCCAAGAGCAATTTCCAGATAATCTGCTTCCAAGAGTTCTCTTAACATTTTTCTAAGACAGTGCTAAGTGCTCCATAGCCACCAGATATATTTCTGAAAAACAATAGGGAATTCTAAATTCTAGCTTTTGCTATCACACTAAGAATTTTCAATTACATTAGAAAACCCATTTCATGAATTAAGTCTATTAAAAGCCAAAATGAAGAATTCAGATGAGTAATAACTGGCAATAAAACTAGATATGATGATCCATGGAAGTACTGCTGCTTGCAAAAGTGTCTTCACTCCTAATTTAGGCATTGGACTTTAAATCATGCAATACTATAACCAACCCAGCACCCCTCCCTGCCCTTAACCCTAATGCGCTAACAGATTATTATTATACAGGATTTATGCAAGCAGAAGTTAACAAGATACACAGCATGTAATGAATAAGATAATAAAAAAAAAAAACCAAAAAAAAAAAAAAACCAAGAACAAACAATGTAGGAAAGAAGACAAATCATAATAAAAAATTCAAATTCACAACTAATAATTACAACTGTATTCTTGAAAATTTTCATTAAAGGGAATGTAACTGGTATCTTTTTTTGCTTTTTTTCTTGCCATTTCAAGTGGCAGATCATTAAATATTCTGTTTCTAGCTGTTCATGACATGCCATGATTTGACCAACAGAGTTGTGGAAGAATCCCAGAAATCTTCATGCAGAGGTAAATAGCAATGGCAGAAGTGGCATCACATGAACACCATAATACAAGGTTCATTCAAGAAAAGAAATCAAACAAAATACAAAGTACTTTCCCTTTAAGGAAACAGGTTAATTTAAACCAAGACCCTAACTGAGCATATAAGGGGGTCCATGCATACAATGGAACTTGCTGGCTATTGACATTAAAAAAGATTAGTCTGTCGCAGTTCGGACTACCCTTTTTATACCATGGGACCTTATGTGAAGCGTCCTAGGAGAGCACTGCAACAGTTAAGCCCCTTTTCACATGAATGTTCCAATCAGGCCCGCTTGTCTGTTTTTCAGACAGACACAATCGGACCCGCCACTCTTCTCTATGGAGTGGTGGATGTAAACTGACATGTGTCCGCCTAGCTGCAATTTGATGCACAAAAAATAAATGAATGGGGATTCGTTCCCCTCCGTCTAGGTGGAGCAGATCAGATGGTAGTCCGGTGCAAACGGACAGGTGGTCTGTTTACATCCAAATGCACATAGAGAAGAACGGGCTATGTCTGCTCTGCATAAGCGAAGCAGACATGAACGAGCTGTCTGCCTGATCAGCGGGGATCAGTAGACTCATCCACTGTTTATCAAGCTCATCACCATCGGCGTTCACATCTGTGGAAAAGGGGCCTTAACTAGAATCAGAGTGTATCTATACCCAAAACATTTTTTTCAGTTTGGAATAGAATGGGGAAAAGTTAGAACTCCTGCCAGGGGGATCATTAGGGCCACTATACATGTAAAAGGCTGACCATACCATCTTTGTTGAGATAATTTTTAATTTACCAAAACTATGTAATATGAGGGCTTACCTACACAATTCAATCAAATGTACCAAATCAGGCAGACCCTTGCCCAACATAGTTGTTAGCAGATCAAAAGGAGATTGTGCAGTCAGATTGTAATTTGTGTGGCGAGTTTTAGAGATATTTTCCTGACAGAGGGGCAGCCTTTTACCTGATACCTGACAGGGAAAATCTTATCTGGGAAAGAGAAAACCATAAAAATCCAACAGATGTTCTAGCATCCCCCTTCTTAACCTTTAAAAAAAAAAAAAAAAAGAGACACAACACCCCCCCCCCCCCCAAAAAAAAACAACACCACACTTTTATTTCTGTGCTGCTTTTTACAGAGATTTCACCTCACTTCCTATATTGGAGACAAACTTTTTACCAGACAGGAAGTGAAAGAATCTCTTCAACAAACATAAATTCTGAGAGGAGTTCTAATCCCTTTTCAGTCTATCCCCATGGCTATACATACACATAAATTATTCATGAAAGTTGCAGTCATTTTCTTTCGTATTAATACATTTTAACTAGTTTAGTTGGGAAAAATTATGTCATTTAGGACATATCCATTGGTGAAAGATTTTAAATTTTTCAAATGTTGCTTTTTGTTTCCTAGTGGTTTCTATTGTAAAACTTCAGCCCAGATTATCATGATACATTAAATAACCTAACCTCAGCTGGATGATGCAGGTTAGCTCAGTTGTTTCCCAACTGCTGGGTGCTGCATGTACTCTCCAGAACATCAGGCAGTTGCAAATATATGCTAATTAGTGACATTTTAAGAGGACCAACTAGGATCCTGAACAGAGATCTGAAAAGCATACACTACTAGTAGTCCTTGAAGAACAGTTTTAGCAACAAACAAAAAAGGTTTAAGTTTACTAATTTGGTTTTAAAATTGAAGATTTATGATTATCCTTGAAATTCAAAGTTTGTTTTTGTTTTCTTTTTCTGTATTCTTTCATACTATTTATTCTATATCACAATGATCACGAATAAGGTAAAGCGGCCATGTCAGCATAAGTGCAGTATTCCCAGTTATTTCCTTTTTAGTTAAAAAAGGAAGAGTTGGGTAAGCGAGAAAGAATAACTACAAAGACGGGAAAATACAATTAATTGGAAGAGACAAAGTGTGCTTCATTCAGGAAAAGGAAAATGCTTGGGGTTGTGTTTGGGTAGACAATACAAAAATTATAAAGAGAAGTGCCTTCTTGTTCGTTTTTGAGAGATACCTAGACAGACTTTAGGACTAAAAAATATAATTTTCATAAAACACAGTTGGAGTCTTTAAATATGATGCTCGCAAGAGTCAAATGTTTTCTTAATCAAAATATAAAAGCTGCTGGCCAAGTTAAAAAAAATGGAATAGATTAAAATAGATGTGTTAATTACATTGCTTTAACTGTATTTACAAACACCTAAATTTTTATTTTTAAGAGCATTACTGTCAAAATGACAGATTTTACTAAATTATTGACTGGGTTATAGCTTGACATCAGATTTTCTTGACAAAAAGGTAACATGGCTGGAATACCCAATATTAGCAGCAAAGGGCAGGAAACAATAAAATATGTCATAGGTTGCCTTCTTCAGCAAAGATGCCCAATGCTTTCTGAGCTTTATAAATGGTCTTCTGAAATTTCAAGATACATACAATACCATTTTCAAGCTCTGATATACTGTACAGGATCATTGATATAATGAAATGTTGTGCTGAATGGACTTTTACCCATTAATGCTGGCCAAAGATGCACAGATTCAATGATTTTGAAATCTGAAATCTCACCCCAACTACCACAGTGCTGAAGCCACTCCAACCACATTTATGAAACTATGTACGTTAAGAACTGCCTCGTTGGTTGATAGCAATTAGACTGGAAAATTTGATCTGTAGCATATTTGTTTGGTTACTACAGAACAGTACAAGCAGCATTAATTTGAGACACTTTACTACATATCACCATGTGACTTTTCTTGCCAACTTATTTAGTATGTGTGCAGTAGATCATTCTCTTTTCTCAAGTGAAAAGGGAATACTCCAGCACTCACAGAAAGGTTCACTCACTGGAAATTTATGTATCCTACAATACATGCTACTCATTAGTTAACCCCTACACTGCCAGATTACTGCTTCTGATACAACCGATTCAAAATCAGGTAACACCCCAGCTTTAGCTGATAGCATGCTACGTAAATTGGCTATATGATCTTTAGCAACACAACTGCTGGCATTTGCCATTCTAGATGCAAGGCAAAATGATACTCACATATATATAGCTGATTATTAGTCCTTAATTCAACTGGCAGGAAGAATCCAACTGAGGGTGCCTAGTAACCATTATCACAAAAGTTAACTACTTACAAGGATCCCCCCCCCCCCGTAATAAGTATTAATATTTGAAAAGCTAGAAAATAAAAACGTGAAAACAATTCACATTTAATTTTCACTCACAATGAAGTCTACAATGGCAATGAAGCTGTTAAAGAAGAAAATAAACAATTAATTGAAATTCCGTGTTGATCGCACTGATAGACTAATTACATCTGTAGGGAAAAAAAAAAAAAAAGACACCCAGCGATGCAACGCCTTTGTAATCCCTCTCTGTCATCTATATGCTCAGTGAATCTATACTTTTTTTTTTTTAAACAAAAAATGAAATCTTTCTGCATCCACAAGGCAGGAGTCGCATACTAAACACTCTGCTGTATTGGTGCATCCAGTTTCTTCCATCACCCTTTGTCTTTAGCTCCTGCCATTTCCATTCTTGCAGTCCCATAGGTACAAAACACACAACCAAATAGGTCACTAAAAAAAAGGCATCTCTGTAAATAATCTGATCGGATGTGTGAAATAAGGCATAGAGAAAAAACATTTAAAAAGTCAGACTGCCCAAAAAATGACTTTTATAATCACAAGCCGTTTGCTTTTATCTGCAATTGAGTGACTACCTGCCACGGGCATTATTAAGGTTGTATGTTTGTTTTCCATTTGGAAGCTGTTATAGAAGATGTAAGAATCTATAGCAGGAGGTAAAGCTTGGAAATCCAAGATGGAGATATCAAAACTGGACCCCTATTTTGAAGTCAGGGGATTATTCAGCCCAGCCATTAACATCCATCACTAAAATAGTCGGTTTTTTTGGACTTCAGGCCCTTGTCAAACACAACTTTCTTAAACAAAAAAATTCTTGTCCTATTTTGAAAGATTTTTTAATAGAATAGATACTGTTTATAATCAAATCCAAATCATTTTACATACATTTTTAAAAAGACAGATTGAAACTACATATCCATAATCCAAATGTGTAATATGTCCATTCAAAAGTGAGCTGTAGTCTTAAAACAGCCAAATCTTAGAAGGCGTTACTTGCTGGAGTGCTCATAGGGGGAAAAAAAAAAGATGCTATAGACATTTTAATTTAGTCCCATCAGGTAGGAAAAAAATTATTGTGAAAAACTTGAGGTGCCTAAACAATAACCCCTGTCTTCCAGCACAGCAGGGGGTCACTTTCTTAATGTACAATTTACTGAGGTAGATAGTGTGCTAACACAAATACAGATTAAAAAATAAAATTAAAATCGATCCTCCAAACTCCTGACATCCATTATTAATAAAAAAAATGTACATGCATTTGAGAGATATATAGATATATATATATATATCGATCTATATCTCAAATCGAGAATTTTTTTGTTTTTTACTATGAAAGCTAATGTGTCTGTACAGTGATCTTCATTATATTAAAATAAATACAATTTACTTTTAAGAAAAATCTGTTGAATTACAAAAAAAAGTAACCTGACAATATATACTTTAGTATTTTTTTTCTGCAATTTCCACTAGTGTAGTGTTTTTTTTTTCCTTTCTTTCTTTCGTTTTTTTTTTGTTTGTTTTTTTATTCTTTTTTATGCATTTGTGTAAATTCAATAAAATTCTAGGATATTTGAACTCTCATTCTGCCAAGGGAGGTAAGAGATCAGTATGCTGAAGCATAAAATTTTAGGCACAGGAAACAGGATAAAGTATCAAAGAGATTTTGAAACTTGCATATGAAAACAATGGCAAGAAAAAGCAGATACAAGGGAGTGAATTTAAAAAGAAGGGGCCATTTGATGTGGCCTCGGCAGGCTGTAACATCTGCTCTAAGGCAAAGTTAAAAACTATTCCCTCGTTTTTAGTGCTAAATTGTCAGGAAGGAGGCCTGAATGCCATGATATGTGAATGGGTATGGGGTAGTGTTAATCCACAACAATCTAGAGGGCTTGCTGTGAAAATTGTGCAGTGAAAAAGAAGCTGCTAAACAGATTTGAGTAAAATAAAAATATGAAGGTGCACAGTAAAATGCATGTATAAAGTATATTCATTTTACTGGGTTGAACACAACATAGAAAAAGGATCTAAAAACAACATACTTGTGCTTATTGCCTGTAAGATTAGAGAGTAACAAAGAGGATAATGATTGGTTATCCAAAAATGTCAGCGGCAATAAAGGTTGCCTTTTCTGATCCTTTCAGTACTTCTGGATGAGATCTGCATCAGCATGATAAAGTTCATGTTGCTCAATTTTATTTTAAAATGAAAACCAGGCTGCGTCTTTCAAGACTGTACCAAAAAACATGGAGAAATAACTATGATGTGCTGAAAATGAAGGAATTATGCAACAGGGTACTGATAATTATAAGGCCAAAATTTATAGCATGGGGATGAAACTGAATTATATTAAGTGCTATAGAGAGTTAAACTGGCTGTATTATTTTCATAAGACTTTACAGAATATTACAGTTATACCAAAATAAATCCGATGAACAAAGTGAATACAACTATTAGGTACTATCATTATATGGAAAATATGTTAGAGTAAAATAGGATGTATACTGGGGTCACAATACATGCTATATACATGTAAAAAGTATATGTCATAACAGGAAGTGGTGTAGAAGTAATATGGTGCACTTGTTACTTGGAGATCAATAATGTATGGGTCAACTGGAGGAGATATATGGCAAAATAACACAGCAAAGAAAATAAAAACGAGTACAAAGTGCTGTATATAGATTGATGGGACAATCATGCTGGGAGGCAAGTGATGCAAACCAAAGGCCTCTTTGGAGACCATATGCAGCAATGTGAGATGGGATAGCAGAAAACAATAAAAGTAATCTAATGTGACATAAGAAGTGGTTCATGAACTACTGTACTAGATGTGTAAAAGTTGGGGTATAGCAGTAACTACAAGAATCATATTTATGACCCCCTAAATTTCACAGCCTAACTAAAAGACCTTAATGAAAAGAGGTTTTAATACATAAAGAATGTGACACTACATACGGAGTGTGGAAATCTGAAGTAAGGTGTGAAGGATATGGGCAATTTTTAAGGTTTTCTGTTAAACGTTACACTATTAGGCTTTTTCAATGAGCCAGGATCACATTGGAAATCACATCCAAAGTGCTGTAACTATCAGCAAAAACATTTCAGTTTATTTTCGCCAGATCATAGAATCATAGAATTATATATATTAGGCTACTTTCACACTGAGGAGTTTTTGAAGCATTTTTGCATTACAAAAAGTGCCTGAAAAGCTCAAGAAAAATATATGTCTATGTATATTTTCACACTGGGGTGCTGCGCTTTTGTTTTGGTGTAAAAACTCCTGCTTGCAGCATCTTTGGAGCATGTTTGTTCAGTTAAAAAAAAAAGGCCCCAAAAAACGCCTCTTACCATTGAAATCAATGACAAAAGTCTGAAAAACACCTAAAAAATGCTTCAGAGAAGAGTTTTTGGCGCAGTTTTTAGGTCACGTGTCCTTTAAAAACCGGTCAGAAAGCATGGTAAAAATGCAGCAAAATCACATATGCATTTTTGCGGCGGATTAGTGTAAAAGTAGCCTTAGTTGGCTGCTTTCTGCCTTGGTGAGTGAGCCCATGTTTAGTGTGAAGCCTAATTTTCACTCTTTAGAACAGTATTGTGCGTGCGTGCAAACATGCACACGCTTTTCTTGACAGGTAGGTCAAGTCAATACTTCACAGTATAAGAAATTTTATCCAATAGTCTTTTAACATAGACAAATGGTACATAAAATAGTAGCAAAAAATATTTTGAATTCTGATAAATCTAAATTTTAAAATGGAACTTTCCAGCAGATTAGATAGGGAATTTCTGACCAAAACAGATCTTAATTTAAAAAATATATCGCGTATACATGGAAAAGCAACTGCTATATATTAGCTGTAATTGTTATAGTAAGTACACCAGGCAAAAGACCTGACTTCAGAAAGCTTATTCACAAACCACAGAAGATGTTAGAGACTAGTTACCATCCTAACTGTTCTGAAGGAGGATAACTACTCTAAAAACACCCCTTTACGTAAGAAAATTCAGTCTCTTGGGGGCGGGTATATAATAGTTTTGTTTTGTTTTTTTCCCACTAGAACCTCTACATTACCTTACCCAACCAACACTTCTACTTGAGTAGAAAGGAAAGGAAATGCTGATACTACACATCAATGGCATTCATGTTATATAATGGAGGGAAGGGGATGGTGAGACTTTGCTCCTTTTTTGGTCTGATTACGAACATATCTAACAAAATATCAACCATCTCAAAAGACTTGTTTCTGCTCCTATGAGAGAAACTGGGCCCACCACTGGAGGTTCTTGAGCACTCAGTGAATAACAGGAAACCAAATGAATATGTTGTAGCCAGAAAATCACAGAAGCACAGTTTGTGCACCTCGTTGAAAAAGTTCAAAATATAGTTATGTTGGGGAAACTCAGCAGGTCAGAAGATGAGTGGACGATGGGACAACATGTAAGGTATATGAACTTCACCTTGTTAAACATTCCTTGCAATTAGGTCCTTTCTGCTCATTTCTTCCAGAATAGGTTTTTTTTTTTTTTTTTTTAATGTGATTTTCCCAATGGCGAAGCAGGATAAGACTCTATGGTCAGACAACCTCAAGTTGAGCTTAGACGGCTCCATAACAGCGATTAAGGTTTCAGCAGCCTTAATCCATTACGCAAAGAAGGTGTAGTTTTAATTTTTCCTTCTTGTAGAGCATCGGTTCATGCTTTGGCATGTGCTTTCAAATTAGAAGCATTTCCTCCTTTTTATGCATAGCACACCTTTGCCTTGATAGTAAAAAGCCACTGGAAATAAATACGTAATAAAGTGTAGTTGATTCAAATGGAGTTTTCCCCGTTGCTTTGTCGGTTCACAGTTTTGCCCTACAGTCAGACTGTCCCAAAAAAAAAAAACAAAAAAAAAAAAAAAAACCAAAGCACAAGACAAAAATAAAGTTAAGCACCCAATGGGGCAATGAAACATACAAAACCTGAAGACGGGCAATGACGGTTTGATGTTCTAGCCATGGGTACAGTTCTGTCCTGAGATTTGATGGAGGATAGTTAAAATTTTCAACAGGGGCGGCTCTGTGTGTTAGGATGGGCTGGAACGAGGCAGAGACAGAATTCGTCCATTTTTCCTACTCCCATTCATGTGGGTGTAGGGGATATGTTCCTCATAAATATTTCCTCGCTGTCCCTCGTCCCGTAATGAACAGGAAGACGGATCCAGAGGGGTGCTCTCCATATTTTCAAAATCCATCTCAAGATCATCTGCTTCAGGAGGTTTATTTTCCTCACTATAGTAGAAGGATACCTCCTGAAAACTTGGATGGAGGTCATCCTTTAGCATATCAATGATCTCCAAGAAAGTAGGCCTCATCTTGGGATTGTATTGCCAACACATCTGCATCAGACTGTGACTGTAACAAAGAAATAAAAAAAAAAAAAGAAAAGATTACATGATGAATATGTATTGGTGGTATCTAAAGCTAGTCGTTCTTAATACACAAATACCTAAAAATTGTATTCATTACTCATCTTAAATTAAAAAAAAACATAAAAGAATACTTCTTTAAAAAAATCGATTCATATCATTTTGTGATAGTGCAATATGTAGTGATAAATATATTGTGTAGCATTTTCATGTATTGTTCCATTTCAAAATTATTTTAAGACTTACAGTCTGGGGTGACAATTTTCTGGCTGTTCCAGTGACCCTCCATCCATAACAAACTTGAGGACCTGTTCATTGGATAGACCCTGATAGGGCTGTTCAGCCAAAGTTGTTATTTCCCACAGCACTACACCAAAGGACCTAGAGGAAGACAGTTTTTCATCAGCTATTTATATAAAATAAAAAAGCTACATTCTTTAGATGTATGCTGGGCACCCATTTAAGAATTGTTGTACCTAAATAACAATTTTACTTTAGAAAGCCTGCTCCAGCCTTCTCCTCCTCCATTTTCATAAAAAATATACCATTACAGATCACAGTATTAGCAAGTGATTATTCTATGTACTGTAAGCAGCACAGAGAAGTTATAATAAAGTTACATTTTAGTTAATTTTATTACTGGTAATGTTGAGACAGTGCTGAGGCATTCAATTGCTCAAAGAGTCTTGTCTTCTGGGAGGTTGGAGGGAGCAATATTCAATAAGCTAATAAAAAGGCAAAAAGTAAACATTTTACATAACAGGAAAGCAAAAGTATTAGGAAATTATTTTTCCCAAACAGTGTACCTGTGGGTCAAATGACTACTAACTAAACACCAAAAACACATGTGACCAAACTAAAACCTGTACAGAAGTAAGTACATGTAGGCAAGTACACGTAGGCATTCACAGTCTCTCACTCAGGCCGTAGAGCTTAACCGCCTCCCACCCGCCATATAAGGTAATGACGGGTGCAAGGGAGTTCTCTCGTTCTGGGAGGACGTCATATGACGTCCTCCCACTCTAACCGCGCATGCGCGGCTCTGGGAGCACGCAGCGCAGTGACCGATGGTGCGCTGCATCCCTTGGACACAGCGGATCACCAATCAACAGAAAGAGCCAAAGATCTCAGCTCGGTCATGTGATCAGCTGTGTCCAATCACAGCTGATCGCATGTAAATAGGGAAATGCCGGTTATCGGCATTTCTCTCCTCACGAGCTGTCATGCTGACAGCTCGAGAGGAGAGGAGAGCCGGTAATCGGCATTCCTCGGAGGGGACATGTACACTGATCATCGGGGCACTGTGTGCCCCGATGATCAACGTAGCCCCAGAAGTGCCACCTGTCAGTGCCCATCAATTCCAGCTGTCAGTGTTCATCAGTGCCACCTGCCAGTGCCCATCAGTGCCACATCAATGCCACATATCAGTGCCCATCTGAGCTGCCTTTCAGTGTCACCTATCAGTGCCAGTCAGTGTCACCTATCAATGCCAGTCAGTGCCGCCTATCAGTGTGCATCAGTGCTATATATGAGTTTTGCCTTTCAGTGCCCATCAGTGATGCCTGTCTATGCCCATCAGTGCCACCTACTAGTGCCCATCAGTGTCACCCATCAGTGCAGCCTATCAGTGCTCATCACTGCAGCCTCATTAGCGCACATCAGTGAAGGAGAAAAATCACTTATTTACAAAAGTTTATAACAAAAACTGAGAAAAAAAATTTTTTTTTCAAAATTTTCAGTTTTTGGTTTGTTTAAAAAATAAAAAACCCAGGAGGTGATTAAAAACCACCAAAAGAAAGCGCTGTCTCAAAAAAATTATAAAAATGTAATATGGGTACAGTGTTGCATGACCACGCAATTGTCATTCAAAGTGCGACAGCGCTGAAAGCTGAAAACTGGCCTGGGCAGTAAGGGGGTATAAGTGCCCTGTAGGCAAGTGGTTAAAGCCAGAGGTTAGCTAACCACTCTGTTAACCTTTTTGAAGGTGCAACACCACTTCTACAAGTGGTTGGCTGTTTGTACATTTGGAAGAGTATTTAGGCAGTTTGCTTCCTTGTATCTGACATCTCCTGCAGCTAGCATCTTTAACATTTTAATAGTATTACTCCACACAGTAGTGTTTCTTCCAAGGTTGTCTAGGTTCCCTGCACCCTAGGACCCTTTGTTCCTACTCCAGTCTAAACTTGACTTTAGGAGTGGTACCCCACATAGACTTACACTGCTTGTTTCAAGGGAATTCTTTTGAACCCCTGATGGTATGATTTACCCCCTATCTTTGCTCCTTTCCTGAGGGAACCCATGACCTACAAGATGAGCGAGGCCAGTTCCTACTGTTCCTCTACACAGTAAAAACCTGACCCATCAGTATTCTTCAGTGGCAACTTACATCCCAATGTGCTGTACCTTATGTCACCCTAGTGCCTATTCCTAATACTCTGTAGTCTACACCCTTCTAAAGGGCCTAACACCTGCAAGATTTGGTAAAAGTGGGTCACCAATAGCAAGACTGTTCAGCTCTAATGCGCACTACAGAAATCCACTCCTGGTAGGTTAATTGTGTCTTCCTTATCTTTTTAGAAAAAAAAATCTCCCTCCTTCCCCTTTCAGGGCTAGTAGAGTACTAAGGGAATACCCTACCAAGATCATCTCTCCCTTTACTATCCCTTTAATAGTTGACTCTCAATCCTTTTCATCCTCCCTCTCTATATCTAGGAGCCTGGATTCATTGCGAGACACCCTGATGGCCTTTTTGGATTAAGAAGTTCCTGGAGAAACCTGTCAGTCTCTTGGGGTGTTCTTCTATCCCTCACCTTGGGGGACTTCACTAGCTAGTGTGCCCCCATACCTGGGGTTTCAGTCTGGTCTTCCAAAACAGACAGTTCCTTCCATCTATGAGCCAGCATTGCAATTTGGTATCCATTGAACATTCAAGTGTTGCAGGACCTTCACGTCCAGGAAGGTCTAGGAACGCAAGCTGGGTGGCCCGGAGTGTTACTCTTGACTGTAATGTCTCCCTTAGAGGCATGATGGGACATGTAGTATCGCAACAGCTGGAGGGCTGCCAGTTTGAAACCTTATATATTATATATATATATATATATATATATATATATTATATATAACCTTTATATTTCTAAAGGGTTAGAAATATAAAGCGTGTCCATTCTTATGTTAACCAGCCGGTCTTTTCTAAAGGACTGGTTAGAATGTCCAAGGTTCCCTTGGCAGATCTATTCTCCTTAAGACTTTTTTTTCCACTATTGACCACATCTTGCTGATCTAGTTTCCTCACTGTGTGTTATATTTGTGTTTTTTCTATCTGTTTTGGTGGATTGCTGGTTTGTTCTTCCTGGCTCTTGCGGCGTCAGGCTAAATGTTCTTCAGGTAGTGTCATTCCCTTTAGCGGTGACAGTTCCCCTGCCTTACTAGGGCATTGTAAAATGCTTTACATTTGGGTGTTGGTCTTTTAGACAATTATAGTTAGAGGTGGGTTCCAAAATTCTTGGGCTTGTCAGTGGCCATTGCCCATGTCTCCTTGAGACAGAACAGATAATGCACAGAACAGCTTATGGATATCCCAGCAGTTTCTGAATTTTGGTGTCTATTAATGGACAGTAAAATCTTTTTCTTAGAGTCCATTGACACAGGTCCCACACCCCTGTTTTCTTGCTGACCTTGTGTATTTCTTTCTAAAAAAAAATTGGGCATACTGGGTAAATGAGAGGTTATATGGGGACAGTCATACATTTTTTCAGTTTGCCAGTATCCCAAACTCCTGTTGGTAGCAGTGTAACCACAGAAAAAAAAAATTACAGTTGGTTTAAAAAATCTATTATCCCAAAAAAACAAGAGTGTACAATGAAAGTGATGGCTCTGGGGCTAAAAGTAGTATGCAACAGGACTGTAGGCTTTCATATATAAACAGTACAGGAAGCCAAGCTTTCAGTGCAAAGTGCAGTACCCACAAACTAGTTAAACCACTACAAAAAGGTATTTCAGTTGGTTTACATGGTTACTGCACTTTACACTTAGATTTTTGGACATTCATTCACTAAAACAAGCCTGTTACATGTCTATTTACCAGCAAAAGTATGTATGTGTTAAGACCATTGAGAACAAGACAGCATAATTGGTTTATTACCAAAAGTTACCCGTGACCATGTACAGTCAACTATAGAATGCTTATAATAAAATCTATCAATTTTATATACAACCTCAGTGTGTAAGAGCAGTCACATAAGGTCAGCTCGGATGATCAGTAGTTTGACTAGAGGGTCAGAAAATGTCCTATTTTCTTAACTGAATAAGGAGGGAGAAGCTGACAATACATATTTAGCTTATGGGGCATTAAACTGACATGCAGTGGATGTACTTGTTTACTATCACAAATGAATATTCAAAAATACAAGTATTTGATCATATGCTGATACGAGCAGAGAAACTATGGAAGAGATTTGCTAAAACTGGAACATGTAAAACCTGGTGCAACTCTGCACAGAAATCAATGAGCTTCCAGGTTTTATTGTCAAAATTTAAAGTGGTAAAAACCTCTGACATGAAATATGAACAAAGCATATCCCTCTATAGTGTGGACTGGTCTCAAGTAAGTGCAAACTGTAATTTCTGTCTGCTGCATCATTTCTCTGCTATCACCATGAATAACAAGTTTTCCTGCCACCAAGAGAAAAGGTGACAAGGGAGGGAGTTCCACCTTATCGACAGCCTCAGCTCTGTTGCTGTATGCCATGTGAAGGGAGGTGGGGGTGTTCCTTCCTTCAAATCAGCTCCCAGAGCTCTTCTCACTAAGATCTGCAGAGTGTAACTTCAGCTATCTGCCCCTTTTTTTCTGACATCTCATACAAGCTTTATAAATTCAGCACTTTGAACAGATGAAGAGAAGACTTACAATGTGTGTAGGAGGATTTGTTTCATCTCTGTGTATCACTTGAGGCTAGCCACTTCATTTGGTATTTGTGAGGGTTTGCAAGCACTTTAAGTTAACAAGCTGAAGTTAGAAAGTTATTGGCTACCATTGCTGCACCAGATTCTGAGTGCTCCAGTTTTACTAAATCACCTATGTTTGGAGTTTAAGTCTTTGTTATATTACATTCTAGACATGCATAGAACACATCATGGGTTCCTCAGATATGTCTGTAAGACAGTGATCCTAGCATTGCATACTACTAGAAGGATTACATTGATTATTTTACTCTAATCAAGATCACATGATTGCAGCATGCTGCTGCTGAAAGATGTTTGTAGAATGCAGTTTTCATATAATCTATGTGTTTCATACCAGACATCTGAGAAGGTGGTGAACACTCCATCTTTCAGGGATTCCGGGGACATCCACCTGACTGGTAACAGCCCTTTTCCCCCTTTTCGATAATAGTCCGTCTCATAGATGTCACGAGTCATCCCAAAATCTATGAGCAAAAGTTAATTCCACAGTTTGTAGATAAATGATACTAAATAATGAACTGAATAGATGAACTGTAATCATTTTCTCACATTGTTCAAATTAAAGGATCATTGAATATGTTTGTAAAATCCTAACTGTGATTTTTCCAGGATAACTAGAAATGCTATTTCCTTCTGATTGTGTAAGAAAAAAAATCTCCTAGAACCACATTTAAAACAAGCTCCTTTTGTTTGCGCAAACCCCAGGGCTGAAGTGGAAGCTTTCATTTGCAGCACTACCAGCTAGTGAAATCTTGTTTTGAAAACCCGCTAGAATACTTTATGTGGAGCATCATGTTCACCGGTTCCTTACTGGATTCTCCATGACAATAATACTTTATTTACAGTAAACTTCACATTCCCTTATCTGGAAGTCTATAATTGTCTGAATTGGTCATCATACTGAATCAATGCAACATAATGTTCTAATCTAAACATGTTAGCATAGTAAACACTGAACTTTCCTTATAAATGTCACTGATTAACTCAAAAGAATCAGTTACATTAACCCACCTCCAATTTTCACAGTGAAATCTTCTGCAACCATGCAGTTTCGAGCAGCCAAATCACGATGTACAAATTTTTTGGCATTGAGATAAGCCATGCCATCAGAAATCTCTGAAGCCATCTGAATCATTTCTCGTAGGGAGGGAGCTGGACGGCCTGGGTTATTCTGAAGCAAGGAAATAACAAAAATGTAGTGCTATGTGTTATATTTTACCTATTAGAAAAGGTGTTAAAGGTTATCTATGGTCAAAATGTAACATATAATCATTTCCACAATGCATTTCAATGGCTTTCAGCCTAATCCAGTTACTCTGAATGATCTTGAAGTTTGTAAATTTACTTTGTGAAGATCCCCACACATTTACTTCCTTGAGTTCTGTGACACATATAACATAATCACTATGCCTTTTTTGATAGACACTACTGTGTCAAACAAATCGCAGCGCCTGACTTCTGAACTACAGAGGTGTTAAGAAGAGGAGCTTGAGTATAGGAATTACTGCTTGCAGGCAGCAAGGTACCATGGAAAATGCAGTCTTTAGAAATCAAAAGTAAACAGCAGAGGAGACACTGCAAACATGCAGGGAATCCAGGAGGTTGTGGAAAGAGATGACCAGCAAACAGGCAGCACTCACAACATGAAAAAGACATTTCTCAAGTAAGCTTACATTGGATTGCCAAATATAACTATTGTTTATCCACTTGCCCTCCTGAGGATTTACCCCCCTTAATGACCAGGCCTCTTTTTGCTACTCGGTGCTGCACTAATTCAACTGATAATTGCACGGTCATGCAATGCTACACCCAAACGAAATTTACATCCTTTTTTTTCACACAAATAGAGCTTTCTTTTGGTTGTATTTGATCACCTGTGCGCTTTTTATTTTTCACACTATAAACAAAAAAAGACTGCAAATTTTGAAGAAAAACAATATTTTTTACATTCAGCTATAAAAAATATATAGTAAACTCAAAGTTAGTTATAAATTTAGGCCAAAATGTATTCTGCTACGTTTTTGGTAAAAAAAATCCCAATAAGTGTATATTGATTGCTTTGTGTGAAAGTTATACCATCTACAAACTATGGTATAGATACTGCAATTTACTCCATTTATTTGCTATACAGCGCTGCACTAGTTTAACGGACAATTGCGCGGTCATGCAATACGGTACATAAATGAAATTTATGTCCTTTTTTTCACACAAATAGAGCTTTCTTTTGGTGGTATTTCCTCACCTGTGCACTTTTTATTTTTGGCGCTATAAAGCAAAAAATGTTTGAAGAAAAAAAAAATTTTATACAAAAAAACAGTAAATTTTCATTTCGGTCATAAAAAATATCCCAAAAAACTAAAATTTTGTCATAAATTTAGGCCAAAATGTATTCTGCTACATGTTTTTGGTTAAAAAAAAATCCCACTAAGTGTATATTTATTGCTTTGTGTGAAAGTTATAGCGTCTACAAACTATGGTATAGCTAATGGAATTTACACAGCTTTTACTTTCTGACTGCTCATCACATTTCTTGAGGTGCTGAAATACCAGCATAGTACAAACACCCTCAAATTACCCCTTTTTGGAAAGTACACACCCTAAGCTATCTGCTGAGTGCGATATTGAGTCCATGTAAGATTAATTTTTTTCCACAAGTTTCTGGAAAATGACAAAAACATATATTTGTTTTTTTTACACAAAGTTGTCATGTTAAATTATTTATTTCTCGTACAAGCCATGGGTATATGTGGAATTACACCCCAAAATACATTCTGCTACTTCTACCGAGTATGGGGATACCACATGTGTGAGACTTTTTGGGAGCCTAGCCACATACAGGAGCCTGAAATCCAATGACCACTTTGAAAGCCTGAAGGTGCGTAACTTCCTCATTTCACTTCCTCAATACCTATCACAATTTCAAAGGCCCTGACATGCCAGGATAGCACCAAACCCCCCCAAATGACCCCTTTCTGGAAGGTAGACACCCCAAGAAATTTAAAAAGGAGGCATGATGAGTATTTTGCAGATCTCATTTATTCTCACAAGGTTTTGAAATCTAAAAGAAAGAATAGAAAAAATATGTTTTTGTTTTATTTCTTCATTTTCCAAAAACTTGTGGCAACAAATGAGATCTGCAAAATACTTACCACGCTTCTTATCAAATTCCTTGGGGTGTCTACTTTCCAAAAAGGGGTCATTTGGGGGGGTTAGGTGCTATCCTGGCATTTCAGGGCCTCCCAAACTGTGATAGGTAGTCTGGAAGTGTAATGAGGAAAAAAAGTCCTTTAAAAGCCTGAAGGTGCTTATTGGATTTAGGGGGGCCTTTACTTGGATACACTGCCAAAATGTCTCTCACATGTGGTACCCCATACTCGGGAGAAGTAGCAGAATGTATTTTGGGGAGTAATTCCACATATACCCATGGCATGTGTGAGCAGTAAATCAGTTAACTGACAATTTTGTGTAAAAAAAAACAAAAAATGTTTTTTGGAATTTTCCAAAAACTTGTGGTAAAAAAATAACTTCTTCTATTGATTCAACATGCCTCTCAACAAATAGTTTGGGGTGTCTACTTTCCAAAAATGGGTCGTTTTATGCCCAGCATTAGAAGTTTATGCCACACATCACTCACTCTTCTAACCACTTGAATATCAAGCCTTTTCTGACACTTTTTGTTCACATGAAAAAAATCTGTATTTTTTGCTAGGAAATTATTTAAACCCCCAAACATTATATATTTTTTTAAAGCAGACACCCTAGTGAATAAAATAGTGGGTACTACAATTTTTTATGGCACATAGTACTTGCGCAGCGATTTTTCATAGTACTTGCGAAAGCAATTTAAAAAAAAAACAACAAAAAAACACTTTTTTTTACTTTTAATGCACAAAAACTCAATATATTGGCCAATTATTTGGTAAGATATAAAAGAAGCTATGCCAAGTAAATAGATACCAAACATGACATGCTTTAAAACTGTGCATGCCCCATGCAATGGCGACAAACTGCATACATTTTTAATATCCATAGGCAATCCTTTAAAAACCTTTACAAGCTACAATTTTAGATTTACAGAGGAGGTCTAGTGTTAGAATTACTGCCCTTGATCTGACGTTCATGGTGATACCTCACATGTATGGTGAACCGCTGTTTACATACCGGCACAGGGTCAACGCTTGTGCACACAGGTGTGCGTGCATGGGAGGGGTGAGGTTTTTTTTTTTAAGTTATTTTGATTTTTTTAATTATTTTTACACTGTACCTTTCATTTTTTTTTTTTTGATCACTTTTAACGCTATCACAGGGAATGCAAATATCCACTATAACTTCAATGGGTATTGTCATATATTCTTTTTTGAGAAATATGGGGTCTATCAGGCTCTAGATATCTCCTCTGCCCTTACATTATCTAATCAAACCAAAATCGGTGTGATCAGATGCTTTCTCAATTTACAAATGGCGCTGTTTATATCCTGCAAAACTGAAGTGATGACATGCTCGTAGCTTCCGAATTCTTAGACTATAGAGATGATTGGCACCACTCTGGTCTCCAATCAGCTCTATGGTCAGCTGGCAGAAACACCGGCTGCATTCTCAGGTTCCCCCGATGGCACGGGACTGCCCGAGAAGGCTGTGGAAGGCAGCCTGGGGGGGGGGGGGGGGGGGGCATCAAATCCTGCTGCTTGTAAAAGCAATTAAATTAGCCACTAGGATTGCTTTTACATGAAAACCGATCGCCGGCTGAAAAAAACGATACCAGGATGAAGTCTGCAGCTGTAGGCATCATCCTGGTATAACCATTCAAAGTCCAGTGATGTACCAGTACGTCGCTGGTCCTTGTTGGGTTTACAGTGGGGCAAAAAGTATTTAGTCAGCCACCAATTGTGCAAGTTCTCCAACTTAAAAAGATGAGAGAGGTCTGTAATTGGCATCAGAGGTAGACCTCAACTATGAGAGACAAAATGAGAAAAAAAATCCAGACAATCACATTGGCTGATTTGGAAAGAATTTATTTGCAAATTATCGTGGAAAATAAGTATTTGGTCACCTACAAACAAGCAAGATTTCTGGCTCTCACAGACCTGTACCGTCTTCTTTAAGAGGCTCCTCTGTCCTGCACTCATTACCTGTATCAATGGCACCTGTTTGAACTTGTTATCAGTATAAAAGACACCTGTCCACAACCTCAAACATTCACACTTCAAACTCCACTATAGTGAAGACCAAAGAGCTGTCGAAGGACACCAGAAACAAAATTGTAGACCTGCACCAGGCTGGGAAGACTGAATCTGCAATAGGCAAGCAGCTTGGTGTGAACAAATCAACTGTGAGAGCAATAATTAGAAAATGGAAGACATACAAGACCACTGATAACCTCCCTCGATCTGGGGCTCCACGCAAGATCTCACCCCGTGGGGTCAAAATGATCACAAGAACGGTGAGCAAACATCCCAGGACCACACGGGGGGACCTAGTGAATGACCTGCAGAGAGCTGGGACCAACGTAACAAAGGCTACCATCAGTAACACACTACACCGCCAGGGACTCAGATCCTGCAGTGCCAGACGTGTCCCCCTGCTTAAGCCAGTACATGTCCGGGCCCATCTGAAGTTTGCTAGAGAGCATTTGGATGATCCAGAAGAGGATTGGGAGAATGTCATATGGTCAGATGAAACCAAAATAGAACTGTTTGGTAGAAACACAACTCGTCATGTTTGGAGGAGAGAGAATGCTGAGTTGCATCCAAAGAACACCATACCTACTGTGAAGCATGGGGGTGGCAACATCATGCTTTGGGGCTGTTTCTCTGCAAAGGGACCAGGACGACTGATCCATGTACAGGACAGAATGAATGGGGCCATGTATCCTGAGATTTTGAGTGCAAACCTCCTTCCATCAGCAAGGGCATTGAAGATGAAACGTGGCTGGGTCTTCCAACATGACAATGATCCCAAACATACCGCCCGGGCAATGAAAGAGTGGCTTCGTAAGGTCCTGGAGTGGCCTAGCCAGTCTCCAGATCTCAACCCCATAGAAAACCTTTGGAGGGAGTTGAAAGTCCATGTTGCCCAGCGACAGCCCCAAAACATCACTGCTCTAGAGGAGATCTGCATGGAGGAATGGGCCAACATACCAGCAACAGTGTGTGCCAACCTTGTGAAGACTTACAGGAAACGTTTGACCTCTGTCATTGCCAACAAAGGATATATAACAAAGTATTGAGATGAACTTTTGATATTGACCAAATACTTATTTTCCACCATAATTTGCAAATAAATTCTTTCCAAATCAGCCAATGTGATTGTCTGGATTTGTTTTCTCATTTGTCTCTCATAGTTGAGGTCTACCTATGATGCCAATTACAGGCCTCTCTCATCTTTTTAAGTGGGAGAACTTGCACAATTGGTGGCTGACTAAATAATTTTTTGCCGCACTGTATATGCGATGTTTTTTTTTTTTTTTTGTAAAAGAGACGAAATCTCTGTGAGAAAAAGTGTGAGGTATGCCCACCATTAGAATATTCCTCCCTGCATCCACCCACTTCTAATGGTGGGCACACATTACGTCACACTCTGCCACATGCACCAGTTCCAAGATTGTACAAATGTCTAAATAGTGGCATGCTTGAATAAAAATTGTCCATGTATAAGTGGTACCCCATATGGAAAAAGGATGACACCAAGTCCCAAACTATCTTGCCACTGCTCCCCATGTAGTCTGGGCATCCGGGGGGCTCCGCGGCTATTCCCTTGTAAATCCGAAACTTATAAGTATAGCCTGTTGTCCTCTCACAGGTCTTCTACATCTTGACCCCATATCTGGCACGCTTGATGGGGAGAAATTGTTTGAATGCAAAGAGGCCAGAAAAATTAATAGGGACTCATCAATGCAGATGTTTTGCTGGGGAGTATAGACATCTGCAAATTTTTGGTTAAGGTGATTTACGAGGGGCTGAATTTTGTGGAGCCGGTCAAATTCAGGGTCATCCCGAGGATGACAGTGTATTGTTGTTGAAATGCATAAAACACATTATACTCTCATATCTATGCCTGGCGATGGCAGCAGAGAACACGGGCATATGATGAATCGGGTCTGCGGACCAATGCAACTGTAATTCATTTCTTTTAGTAATGCCCATGTTGAGGGTTAGGCCCCCTCAAAAAATGTAAATTCGGAAACCGTAATGAGTTTCCATGCGACTGGTCTGGCAAGGTTTGAATTTGGGTTGGCGGCGATAAATTGTGCATATAAATTGCTTTGATCCACAATCAACGCATAGAGATATTCCGTGAAAAACAGCTCCAAAATCAAGTAGGTATGTGAAAGACCAAGATGTACTAGACCGCTGGTACTCGCCAGTTCACCAAAAGGTAGAGCGGCACTAGTACTGGCACTCTGCTGCATAGGAGAGTCATCAAAACTTACCGGCAAGTGCTAACAGAGATCAGGCCTGATTCTGCGAACACTGCGGTGTTGTGTGCAATGTATCAAGTGACAGTGACCTACTGACACTGCACTTGCTGGGGGAGAAGGGGGGGGGGTAAGCGTAGGGGCTAAACGCAGGTGCTGGCCGGTGCTGGGGCTGATCCCGCTAACGCTGTGTTTTTGGGGACGCTGTACTAATGTGAACTCTGGTATAGTGCTGATCTGATCAAAGATATTGATCCGTTCAGACACTATACTAGCAATGGAGGTTTATTGTGCACGAGCGTGCTCCTGGCAATCAAGGGGTTAAATGTGATGACTGGAGTACTGACAGGCAATCTGACGCTATCTGGAAGGGGCGTGAAAACCACAGGAGCACAAAGTGTGTGTGTGTGATTTTGCGCACCCATGCCGCCCTGTAGCAGTATTTCTGTTATAGGGCGGTCAGGAAGCGGTTACAAAAGCGGTTTGTGTCACGTTGCTACGTTACTTTAACTGACAAATGTGCGGTCATGCAACACTGCACCCAAATTAAATTTACGTCCTTTTTTTTTTCCCCAGGAATTGAGCTTTCTTTTGGTGGTATTTGATCGCCTGTGCGTTTTTAATTTTTTGCACTATAAAAAAAAAATGGCTGACAATTTTGAGAAAATAAACAATATTTTGGACTTTTTGCTATAAAACATGTCCAGTAAAAAAATTTAAAAATCAAATTTCATCATAAATTTCAGCCAAAATGTATTCTGCGACATGTCTTTGCTAAAATAAAATCCCAATACGTGTAAATTAATTGGTTTACGTGAAAGGTTTATAGCGTTTACAAATGGCGAAAAAGATACTGGGATTTTTTTTTTTTTATACTAATAATGGCGGCAATCAGCAACTTATGGCGGTGATCAGCGATTTATGACAGTGATCAGCGACTTATGTCGGGACTGCAGAGGACATTTTGACACTGGGGGGGAGAACTACTGACTTGGGGTCACTGACATCCCCAGTGACACCCATACAGTGATCAGTGCAAATAAAAAAAAAAACACTTGACAATGCAGCTGTGCTCTGTGTCACTGTTTGCCAGCAATTGCCGGGACCCAGCGGGTAATGACTGGCTGGGACCCGATGACTGACACCCATGGCCACAATCGGCGGCACGGGTAGGGCGGGCATGCGCCCCCTACCCGTTTTGCAAAATGAAGTTTTAAAACGTGATTTTGCAAAGCGGTGCTGCCCTGTAGCCGTTTTTCTACAGTGGCTGGTCGGCAAGTGGTTAAACTGCTATTACAATGCTGATATCATAATGAAAGTGTATGCTGTGACCAAAGATTTCCCTTGCGGTCTTTCTTTCTTGATATCTCGTTTGAGTTCCTTATTGTCTTCTATCTAGAGGCAAATCCAAGGGACAAAAGGCATGAAATGCAAGTCTTTATTCATTTTTTTTTCCCTTACTTTTAACCTTCCCTCATTAAACAATCTCACCTCAGCATCAGGGCGTAGTGAACGCAAGTAGCTTTTAAGGTCTCCATTCCCCATCAGTTCCATAATAACCAGTGTAGGCTGACCTTTGGAGACAACACCCAAGAGACGAACCTGAAAAAGTAAAGTAGTAATAGAGCGACTTTAACTTTCCAATCACCAAAAATAAGAAACACTGTAGGACAAAGAAAAATTGACCTAGCAAAGTTGTTTACTATATATTAATATAAATCCACATTAGAAAGGACCTCTCAGTATATATTCAACAGTACTTCCAGAACACAACTCAATAAATAACCCACTTGATAGTGGTGAAGGTGGGGGGCACCAGTATGGAAAACGGATGACACTTAGAGCAGCTGGTGATCAACTGTGAAGCTCAAAGAGAGGTTAGTTGCTGGGTACTATGTTTTATCCGTGATAAACTATTTTCTAAGATAAAAAAAAAATCTAAGATTGCTTTTCAGAGAGAATCTTCACTACACTCTATTATTAAGCACAATTACTGCGTGGCTATTAAAAACCTATGAAGCAAAATGTTTGCATTATTCTTTTGAGAACTGGAAGGTAAAATGGTTAATTTCAAGTTGCAAACCACAACAGAGCGAAAATGTCTATATTTGAAACTGAATTTTAGGCAGGTGGCCAGTCAAATCATAATTATACTTAAAGTGATTATAAATGCAAACAATTTTTCTATAAAAATAAACAACTTTATACTTACCTGCTCTGTGCAATGGAATTACACAGAACGGCCCTGAGTCTCAGGGCCGCTCTGTGCAATTCCATTGCACAGAGCAGGTAAGTATAAAGTTGTTTATTTTTATAGAAAAATTGTTTGCATTTATAATCACTTTAAGTATAATTATGATTTGACTGGCCACCTGCCTAAAATTCAGTGGTTTCCCTTGCTGGAGAGGAGGAGTCAGAAGCACCAGTGGGGAACCCAAGAAATGGTGCTTCTGACTCCTCCTCTCCAGCAAGGGAAACCACTTCCAATGGGGCACTCATGTGGGCTCGCTCCTAAGCCCACTGCCTGTATTTACAGACACAGACAGCAGGGCTCAGATCTGCCCCGGTGCCAATGGCTCCCACTGCCTCAGCAACGTCTGTGAGACCAGGAAATGAGGGAGTGAGCCACTGCAGATGGGCAGAGCACTGGATCAAATAAGGGCTCAGGTAAGTATAAGAGGGGTGAGGGGGGGATACTACTACCAAAACATTTTTTAGCTTAATGCAAGGAATGCATTAGGGTAAAATATTTTTGGCTTAGAAAGCTTCCACCCGCTTTCTAAGCCTATTCCAACTACCCTGTAAAGGAAACATGTCAATATTTACCTATTCTGAGGGTGCTTTGGTCTTGTCACATGATATGCTCTCAGCACTAGCTTTAATGTACAGGAGGGACAGCTAACAACGGATGTCCCATAGTAAGCTTATAGGTGACATTATCGCCCAAGATCTGCAGACATGTTTGGTTATCTTTTCACTAAAGCTGGCTGCAGGAGAGATCATGTGACCTACCACCCTCTGCATAGGTATGTATAGACATCTTTCTTTTACAGGGTAGTTAGAACAGACTTAGAATTAGGGTGGGAGCAGGTTTAAGTATAGTTTGGGTTTGACTGAATTTCTACTTTAAGTAATTAACTTGCAGTTCAGATGGCTGGGATGATTTTATTGAGTAGCCTAAAGTGCTACTAAACCCAGGACCCAGAATTCAATATATCTGGTCTTCCACAGAACATATAAATGCAATTATTTTAGTAAATATACTAAACTGCTAAATACCTTTTCTCATCAGCAGTATTGTGACTTATCAGTGTCCAGCTGAGCACTGGTTAATCTTGTAGGAGGAGTTTTAATTTTCCTCTGACTATCCTATGTGGCTGCATAACCCCTGACCCTCTGTCTGGACAGTGCTGATTGGGAGGATGCATGTGATCAGCACAGGGCCAAAGAAAAAAAAACTAGCAATACAGACTAAACTGAGCATGTGCAGAGTGACTCCTAGCGCTCTGTACTATCAGCAGATGGATTGGGGACAGTAGAAGAAGGGGAGGATCAGAGAAGACAGGACCAAACATCTTTTTTTACACAATGTGGAGGATTAACCCCTAAGGTTCCACAGTTAGTATAACAAGCATGCTTTGCTGCATATCCAGACTGATTTTACTGTTATGGGTTTAGCAACACTTTCATTGCAGTTGGAAACTCTTCAAATATTTTTTCCCTTGTTAAAAGAAGTTTGTTTCATTGGCTTCTAATTCAACAATACACAATGTGTTGGAGCCTCTTACACTGACAACTATAGATTATTATGGCTGCTGAAGTCTCATTAAATAGAGCATGTTCTAAAAACAGAATGAGGTCAAGTGTATCCCTTTTCTTATAAACTGAATGTGTAAACCTGAAATTTCCGCTTTAACATGAAGGTACATTTCATGTAAAAGGTGTTGAGATAAACTGGTATTTTTTTTTCTAAAAGAAGAAGTTTAGTTCTTACCACATGGTGGCAGCTGAATGCCTTCATGACGGAGGCTTCATTGAGGAATTCTATCCTCTCCCGAAGACTTGCGGTCTCATTCACAGTTTTCACAGCAACTCGTACTTCAGCTTCTCCTTTTATTATATCTTTGGCAATACCCTCATACACCATTCCAAAGGACCCTTGTCCTAACTCTCGGAGCAAGAGGATTTTGTCTCGTGGTACTTCCCATTCGTCTGGAATGTACACTAGAGGAATGATATATTGTTATATTGTGCCATGCACGTATACTGCCAGTGTCAAAGCGTGTAGACATTTTTCTGACATTAACTGTTGTATGCAAAGAGAACCAACAATAGTATTAAAGGAAACCAGTTACTAAGGTAGAATATGTAAGCTGTCAAAGTTAACCTCATTATGAAAATGCTAGATGCCTGGCTGCCTCTGCCTTTGGTGCACTGAATTTCTGACCTGGAATAAGCATGCAGGAAGTAATGTCAGAATTCCTGACCTACATACTTTTTCCAGGTCAGGAACTCATAAAATAATCACCAAGCCCAAGATCATAGGAACTCATTGCATCTGTACTTGAAGCATATAGTGAGGCCTGATGCCTCGCTATCCATTATTATATGATGGGCAGTCAATGGTGGGGTGTAGAAGGTGGTGGGGTCAAGCAACAGCTTTATAGATGGGAGTCCATAACTGCATAAAATGTGCCCTGGGTTTTGGGGCTCCCTTGAACTCTAGAGGAATTGTTGAAAGGTGCATACATTTTAAACTGTGGCACTTTTAAAAATGTCTGTTTTGAGGAACAGATATATTACTATTTTATCCCCTGATCATTTTAGAAGCTGGCATTATGTAAATCAATAATAAATTATAAGCTCACCTCCAAAAAAAAAAAAAAAAAAGGCAACAGAGTTCCTTATAAAGAATCTGTGAGGGAACTGCAATGGCGAAATATTTACACAAATTTTGTGACGCACAGCTGTCAATAAAACAGCAACACAAAACTTTTCTTCTAGGTTGATAAAAAGGTCATCATTAGACCTCAACCTAGTCCGTACAGACAACTATCTTGTGTTACTAATACTCACCTTCACTTGCACTTAGATATTCCGGATTAGATGAAGCATATAGTGGTCCTGTTGGGCCTTCTGCGTCTCTATAAAACAAAACACAAAAACATTAAGGTGATCACAGATGTTAACTGCAGAAGATTTTACAAATCAACCCATTTCATGAGATTGACAGTTTTATCATATGTACGCATGTTACATGTTAGATTTAACCTCTTGCTGACCATGTAATATATATATGCAGTAGCAGAGAGGGTGGGCCCACATGCCACACAATTGTGCCCACGGTGGCTGAGCTTTCTATTCTAAGTGCCCACTCCCCGCACAGACAGCTCTAGGTCTCTGTTTATGATTGTCAGCGAAACAGGCTACGGAACATGTGACCACTGTAACAAGCAATCATAGTGATTGTGTGATTGAGAAGTCTGTTCCACCCCTAGCTGTTAAGACTCCATTAAAGGGCTGACAGGAGGGGGCAGGAAGGAGTTAAATATCCACTTTTAGGTAAAGTTAGTTCAAGTAATCTTACTAAAGAAAAAAAAATACTAAGTAGTATAGCTGCACAATACTTCAGATCTTTGACATTGCAATTGCATACTAGCATCATATAAATCTGTAATCAAAGCAGGCCCAGACTTCAGAGAGGGCAAAATACTGGCAGCACAGTAAGGGCACCTGCATAAGAGCCAGAGAAGTTTGTAAGCCCTTTTCCAAAGAAAAAACTGCACAGCTTTAGGGCAGAGGGACCCTAATCTCTACATTGGGCAGCTCCTTTGTCTTTTACCTAAACAAAGTTGAACAAAAAGTATATCAAATACTTATCTTTCTCCTACAAAGCTTGCAATTCTACAGCCCTCTCCTCTTCAAACAGTAACAAAAAAATAACATTTGTTGGATATGTGCAGGAGTATAAATCCAATAAAATTAAGAAAGGAAACTTAGGTAAAATGGTACACGTTCCTAATTTTTTTTTAATAGAATTAGAGATATGTTCCTTTCAATGACCCTACTGAAAGGCATCAAGCTTTTAATTTTTTCAGTTTCCAAAATAATCAGATTTTAAAGTGTGTGTAAAGGCAAACTTTTTTCAGTTTTGGAGTATGGATTGCTAAACCCATCATGTATGTTTCTTTTGCTGTCTGTGTCCCATTGGGAATCTTTCCCTTTACTTCTTGTCCCAGAGACACAGAAGAAAGAAAGAGGAGATCTCTTTACAGAGCAGGGATATTGTATCTTAGACAGTTGTCACCAGAGCAGGTTTTCCAAATGAAAGATGTCCTCTAACCTCTATTTTTTTGAGAAAACCCAAACATATTGTTACCCCTTTTTTCCCCCAGTTACACTTTCAGATCACACCCTGTACAGTGATTTTCCTGCTCTGGGACAACAATCTAGGTACTGCATACTGAGAGTGACCGTCACAAGAGAATGTTAAAGTGGAACTTTATTCAGAAAATTAAGTCCTGATAGATTACTTCAGGTTGGCCCCTTTTGCAGGTATAGCTACGTAAAACATTAAAATGAAGTGTCTATTCTGTTTAAAACCCAGCAACGCACTGTCTCACTCTGTTCTTCACATGCTCAGTTGTGCTCTATTCTCAGCACTGTGCCTAAAATCAAAACCACTAGAGGCATATCAACTGACAGCTTTAAGATTTACTGTTGCTGGGGGACAAAAGCAACAGGAATGACACACACTGTGGAGGGAACACAGATTCGGGAGGGAGAAAAGAAAAGCAGCAGAGGTGACAGGACACATTTTGCTGCCAGGGAGACAAAAAATAAGTTCAAGTAGAACTAAAAGCAATTTTTTTTGTCCATTTTGGATAGAGTAAGGAAGGGTTATAACACCTGTAAAGTTTACTTTTGCTATCTGTGTCTCATTAGGGATATTTCCCTTCACTTTCTGTCCCATAGCCAAGCAGGAAGTGAAAATCCTCCTATAATGCAGGAATACTGGGGTGTCACCAAAACTAGTGCCCTGATTTGAAGATAAACTCACTATTGCTGTTCTGGGGTCAAACCAAAATTTGGGATTTTCTTTCATTTTCAGTGATACTGGTAAACAGGACAAAAAGAGAGGGTGAATCTTCCTAACAGGGCCACAGGCAGCAATAAAAAGCTGACAGGTGTTCTAATCCCTCTCAACTCTATCCAATAGAGTTGAGAGGGATTAGAACACGTGTCAAATAAAAAAAAAAAAAAAAAGTGTTGCCTTAAGTTATACTTTAAGCTTACAAGGATAGTGTATTTTCTTATCTCCCTGATATTCTCTCCTTTCTCTTCTTTATCTTGGGCAGCCTGTAGACTTCAGACCTGTAAAATGTCTGTCAGCTTTCCTCTCTACCTGAACCAATACATACAATCAAGGCTGGAAATGTATATATTTTGATTGAAAAAACAACAGTAACTTTCTATAGTTCTTTGATTTCTGATTAGAGCATTAGGAGATGTAGATTCATCATTTTAAATATGGTTTTAATGAGAGACAAGAAAACTAGTGCAAGAACATATTTAGAGCACAAAAATGATAAAACAGAGAATAAGCAACAAATGGGATTAAAAGTGAAAAGCACTTATCAAGGTTTTGTCTGGGCTTTGGTTCCTTGCAGAGACCAATCTGATGCTATAGATTGATAGTCTCTCAGAAACATGACTCTTTCAGTATCCTTAGTATTTTCAATGTTCAAATGAGAACTGCAGCTGCCAAATGCAGCAGATTTTTGTTGAACTGCCAAGAATTCTATATCTTTTACAAACATTTCCGGTAGCAATTCCCTGTTATTTTTTCCGAGCGACGAAAGCGGAATTCTTGAACTTCTTATGGGGTCATAAAACAAAAAGCATTTCCTACCAGTTTCTTGCTCTACCCAAGAAGTGGGGTATGGGCTTCCCAGATCCCTTTACATATTTCTATGCAGGTGACATGTCCCGTACTTTAGACTGCATTAAACATAGGTTGGAAAAGGGTTGGGTAGGCTTGGAGCAATATATGTCACCGTTCCCCTTACAGATGCTCCCGCGGCAATCCACGCCTCTCCTGTTAGAGGTAAAAACGCATCCTATCAGGAACCACAGTGGCAATACTAACCAAAGTGGGCTGCCTGAGCTCCGCTCTGCGGACATTCACTCTAATGTCCCCGATCATAGGGGTACAGGAATTCACCCTGGGATTGGAGGACACAAGATTCCAAGATTTTCTTTTAACCAACCAATTCCTTGTTCAGCACTTTCTGATGGGAGACAGATTGCAGTCCATCTCTGAGATCCAGGCCATGATCTCCCCCCTCTTTGGACTCGTTGAGGGCCATGCAGATACACAAGTCCCTTTCCACCATCAGATTGAGTAGGGTGAATCTCAAGGATCTCCCTGTTCAAGCAACTCTGTTCACAGACTTCCTCTTTGCGTCACATGCTATCGATGTCTTATGCGCCCATTTTTGGCAAACCTCTGGAGGACTGTGTTCCCCACTTCCTCCAGAAGTGGGAAAGGGACCTAAACAAAACCTTGACTACTGCACAGAGACTGAGTTCTCTACTTTGCGCATCAGTCCTCCCTGTTTAGCAGAAACCAGGAGGCAGGTTATAAACTAACTCACTGGTACAGGCCCCTGGCGCTTTTTATAAGATCTATCCAATGGTTTCCCCGTTATGTTGGCATTGCCAACAAGGACAAGGAGTCCTGGAAGTGATGGTTTGGTCCCCACAGAGCTCTGATCTCAATATCATTGAGTCGTTCTGGAATTACAGGAGGAGACAGACGTCTTTGAGGCAGCATACATCCACAGAAGATCTATGGTTAGATCTCCAAGATGTTTGAAACAACCTACCTGCCAAATTCCTTCAAAAATTGTGTGCAAATGTACCTAAAAGAATTGATGCGGTTTTGAAGGTAAAGTGTGGTCACACCAAATATTGATTTTATATAAATTTCTGTTCTTTTATTTTCCATTTTGTAAATTGATCAAAATAAACTATTAACACTTCTATTTCTGAAAGTATTCTTCATTTACAGCATTTTATCACACACACCTAAAACCTTTGTCCAGTACTGTATATTACCATCTGGCAAGGTTTCACAATCTGACTACAGATTGTATAACAGAAGGAAATTACAATTTGTTGGAGAACATACACATAATGGATCTTATGCATATCTCCCCTTAGGTGGTCTGAAGTGTCCCATTAGCCATATGGACCTTGTAGTTTAGGCGTGTTTGGTGTCCAACTGATTGGCCTTTTCCCATACATCAGTGTAACCAATTTTTAGTAATGTAATTCCATTACTATCAGAGTACTGGAACATGAATGGATTGAGAACTTGAGATGTATTAATGTTCATATTTAGTTCAAATAAAATTAGATTTACAGGTGTGTATTGTTTCTAGACTGTTTTAAGATGGGTTTACAACAGTCATTTATGACCAGGCCCATTAAGAATCTTTTGCAGGCTCTTCAAAAGGAGATTTTTTTTGACCCTCTGCATTCCATCTAACTTTCTGTGCTTTTTGTCAAATTGTATCTTAAAGAGGAGCTACACTGTATCTGATCACCACAAACCAAAAACTCTATTTGATTCATTTTTAATATTCAAAGCAAAATAATCCATCCACCCATGTCTCCATGTTTTATTTTACTGAAAAATCACTTTGAAAAACACCTTTCTAGCATTTCTGGCCATGGTCATCTTGAGTAAGGGAAAATGAGTCATGTAGCATTTACTTCCTGGAAGCCAACTGCTCTTAGCTCAGACATGCATGTAGGAGGGTGTGCTTGGCTGAGAAAGCCCCTCCTCCCCTCCTGATGACTTCTGGGATGTATGACATAATTTGCCTAGGCATGGAAACCAGGAAGTAACTTAAGAAATGTAAACACAAGGTTTAAAACAAGTAAATATGATATACTTTCCTATCTAATTACCAACAATAGCAGCATAAGAATTAAAAATAGTCAATGTTGATTTAGAGAGTCAAGTTCCACTTTAAGCTTGCAGTATTTTCACCTTCTCTGGTTGCCCATCATAGATTTGATATCTAAATCTGACATCCCTGTTACCAACTTGCGCATTTTGGAAAAATGGGAGTGGCAATGTGTTCAGTATGACTCCCCCCTTCAATCCACACAGTTTGGGGTTTGTCAGACCACAGGATCACTGTTCTGTTATTTGTCACCAAGACAAATATATCTAATATAATAAGTGATTGTTCCTGTATGCAGCAAAAATATATTTTGAAAAAAAAAAATTCTCACTTACTTCTTTTTCTGGATCACGCAGACTGTCAGGATGATGAGGAAAATAATAATTATGATGACTGGGCCAACAAGAATCTTCAGTATGCTATTTGTGGGGTGTCCTGAAAAAATATATGGAAAATATTGAAGCCAACATTTTAAGTATAGAGGAAAATTAACAACCTGTGCAAGGCTATAGCAATGTCAGGCCCCAGCACATTCTCCCTCCTTCAGTTGGAAAACTGGAGGAATAGTGACTGGATTACAAGTGTGCTGATCTGTACATTTGAACTCTATTGAGAACTGCAGAACAGTCTGCAGTCATGGCAAACGGGAAAGATGACAACAGCTGTGGGGGAGAACAACTCTAACTACTCTAGCTGCTTGTAATATGAAGTAATTCATTTTCAAAGTTAGGTAACAGATCTAAAATATTCACAACAAAAGATTCTAAAGTTAGGTTTCAGTTAGTTTTAACAGGTTGTTGCTGGTTGTTTATACAGGGTTGGAAAGCTGCCACAATTTGCTAAAGAAAAAGATTAAGGTTTCTGTGCCTTTGTTGTCAACTTTGAAATTAATTTCTCCACAAAGACTGTAGCTGCATACATAAATGTAAAAGTACTTTTACTGCTTGTTCAGAATATGTAAATACTTGCGTGCAGAATAAAAATACAAAAGCAGAAATAAGGTTCATATAGGAGAAGTCCAATATGTATAACACATATCTTACAGTAAATGCGCAAGAGACCTGAACCAGACATAACCACCATATAAACCTACTGATAAAATATGCTAATAAAGGGCTCACTTTAAGAATGTGTTTACCTTACAAACAGAAGGAAAAAGTAGAAAGAGGAAATAAAAAGCTGGAGAATATGAGGAGGAAAGGAGGGGACAATGTAAAACATTTTGGTAAACCAATGTAATGTAAAAGCAAATTCTACATAATAATGAATTAGAATTACAGTGGGCAATAAAGCAATCAGCTCCATTGTACAAGTCTCACCAGTGATGCCCCATAGGTAAAAAAGCAGATGAAATGTGGGCTCACTAACATATATAAAAATGTTATGTTTCAGTGACTCAGATTTTAGATTTCTTGGGATATGTAGTATTACCTACAAAGTATACAGTATTATTAAAGTTGGAATACTGTTATTAACCTTACAGTGAGCAATAAATATCCTATAAAATATACAGTCTTATTTCTCAAAGTTTATGGTGTCAGAATCAGCTATTTAAACATCACATTATTTGCTAAACCTTGTATTTCTGAGGTATTTGGATACTTACTTGGGTCTGGCACATAAAAATATGTGGTTTGTGTCCACGATCCATTGCCAGCTAGTGACGTTGCTCGGACTCTCACACTATAGTTTCCAGGCATAAGCGAGCGCAGCTTCGCTCTCTTTTCCAGAAGGTACTGTTTCTGTGACACACATTCATTGTCCTCCTACAGGACATAGGTAACAGAACATTACATTTTAATTATTAGAGACAGATGGGAAAGCATGTACGACAAAGTACTGTAAACTATAGAAAACTTACTTGAGTGTCTCCAAGACGGGAGTATTGTACATCATACAAAATGGTCAGTCCATTAGGATTTTTTGGCTCTTTCCACATGACGTAAATGTTGGGTTCATTATATTCATAAGTAACCGGCTCCTCAATATTATCTGCCTTTGCTGTGAAGAGACAGTACTTATTAGAGCAAAACAAAAAACCTTTACTATTATTTAGTACAATCCCCTCAAGATAGAATATATATTGGTGGGCATCAGGTTCAACATACGTCTCAGTTATTAAACAAAAAAAGCTTTTAACTCCAGCAGAATGTAACAAAAATATTTACAGGCATCCAGCTGCTTAAGTAAAAAAAACTTCTGCTCAATGACCTTTACTTAGTCCATGTCATGAGCAAAGTCACTTGTTTCAGGTAACATCCCCTATGGGAACAGCAGCCGTTCATAGGCAGGTTCTTATCACCTTGACAGTCTTGATAATCAGCTTTACAGTTCAGCATGACTATCTGTACTTAAACATAGACCCTGACTAATCAGCAAAAAAAAAAAGCAAACATGGTCCATGGGCTTGGAAATAAACCTCAGCCTGCTTGTAAGTATTCCCAGTGAAACCAATTCTAGTGCACATTTTGTAAAATTAGAGGCAAATACATGGGTTTCTTTGCCAAAGGGACTTGTTGGCTTAAAAAAAAAAAAATAAAAAAAATTGGAGCCATATACCTCACATCAAGAATAGTTGATTTTCACAGGCACTGTGCTACATATACACCCATCTCTGTACCCGTTCAAACTTGCACGGGTTGAGTACTGTGAACAGACTGAACCCTAGAGAGAACCTCAGCATCAATCAGCTGACTACTAGTTCAATGCCCCACCGCATACTTGAAATTTTGTGATGCCAGGAACCACCAGGTGACTCTTGCAGATCACTCTTTATTGTGGGCCATTCACTTCAGAGAGGCATGGTCTGATGAAACTTAACTGCCACCTTAAAGCCCAATGCACACTGAATAGTCTGTGTAGCGGGCATTTGTCCCTGCACATGGCCCTAAACATATGGCTCCAGCCTCATCCAGTCACCTCATTTTTTAGAGTTTTACAGGCTGCTAGTAGCAGAAATTAGAAGGTGTATCTGTGAATCAGATTGCATCACAAATTCCTGATCAAAGTTCAGAGTAATCAGTACTGGGCATTTACATAGGTCTGATTTTAGATCTTGAAAGGCTCTTTGCATCTTGGGCCCACCTGATCATTGTAGCTGGAGATCTTTTTGTGTGATCTGTAAGGCTTCATTTGCACAGGTGACTAGCCCTAGTGTGAATTACAACATTCTTAATTATTCCTGCAGCTGTTTTTGCCACATCTGAATGTCAAACCCACCATTCTGCCGAGATCACTGCTGGATGAATGCAATATCCAATACTTGGTGTTATCATATCCTAAAATTTCCTGCCAAAACATGTGAATGAGCGAGATCCAGCACAGTGTGTCTGTGGGGCTGTGGTACAAGGAAGTTGTTCAACATTATTTTGTATCAATTGATACAAAACATCATTCTGCATTGAGAAGTGTGGCGCCTGCTCTAAGCTCTTGGGGTACCCCAGTAATGGCTTATCTGCTCCCTGGAACAACTTATGGTTGGGTTACCTGAGTTATCCTGTTATCTCGAGATAAAGGTAGTTCAGGCAAGTCCATCTTTGGATTGGCTTCCTCTGCTTCCCCCAACACCTCCAGGAGAAGACAATTTACCTCCCTAAAGGATACTGCTACCACATCCATTGGGAATCCAGCTTGCAGGGGTTCAGGAGTATGGGGGCTGGACACTGGGTTTGTCTCCGCACATGTTTAACACTTCCCCACAAGTTGTAAAGAAAGAGGAATCATGCACCAATATATGGATGTACAATAAATTCTTGATTACCTCCCACTTCATGGTCCTGGGTTCCTGCAAGTGGTCCAAAGGGACAATGCAGCAGAAGGATAGCTTTTGGCTTCCTTATAGATACAGATGACTCATCAACTGGGTTTGTAGTTTTTGGGGGTCCACCAGAATAGTATGCACCAAGGTTACCAAACTAGAAGATTCTAGCAAGACCATCACCTCACAGCAGTTCACTTTAATGGCATAAACCTGCATCTGGTATGCCACATTCTGGCATACTGCGCATCTCAACCTCTCACTAGAGCAGGAACAAACATCTGGCTAGTCCACATTTCATGTTCTCATGGGACACTGGACAACCCTCAGCTAGGTGTCCAGGTTCTTGGCATTGGCTGCCACAGTGTCCCCCTCTTAGGTCCACATCTAATTTGTACACAAGCATCATCACGGGCTGTGCCTGGCGTCTGCTCTGTCTTTAGAAACCGGTTTCCCATTTTTGGCAGCAGAAGTGGTCTCACCCTGGACTGTGGTGTTTTGGATCCTGGAGGCTGGACATTTGGGAACAGCATCCTGAAGAAAACCTCAGTCGTCAGAAAGTGCTCTACAAGGGCCACCAGTTGACCAGCATCTTAGGGGTCAGCTTGCCAAGTAATTTGTTGTATGATGGCAGAAAGATCTGACCATACCTGTCACACCTCCACATTAAAAACACTCAGGCGCAGACGTGTTGTGCCCTCATGGACATGGGTACTCAAAGTGGGCCAGGATTTCCTCTTTAAGAATTGGGTACCACTGAGCTTTTGTAGTGCTACTTTTTTAGCATTCTTTTTGAGTTTCCACATACATTAAAAAAAAGGACGAGGACTCCCACCCATTAAGCCTCATGACACAGCACACAGTCAGAAAACTGCTCTGCATATAGCTCTGCATAGTGTATGTAGTTAATGTTATAACAGTATATTACAGCACACACAGCAGCTGCATTATTATGTAATGGAAATAGTTAGCTTGGGCCAGCTGCCATTGTGCTGTGCTTCCGGTGGGCCTATGCACCTTTAAGGCTGCATATAATCTTGTATAATAATATTATAAAAATAATAATAAGGGGCTGCCTCTAGGCATACCTACCCTCAATTCATCTCTTGCGTTAGATAGAGATAGATAGATAGATAGATAGATAGATAATATACACTGTATATATATATGTGTTCTATTATGGAGGCTTTCACAGACAAGAGTTAGGGATAACACTGCACAGAGGTAGGCCTTACTGAGGGAGTGTGGCTTCCGTATATTTGCAAATGTTGTACAACTAAAACCTTTTTTTAACACAAGTTGTTAAACAGTATAACTAGTCTTTTGCTTGCTTGCCTGTACGTGTACTGGTAATTTTTTGTATTGTGTTTGTTCTGTACAAAGCCCGTCCATGTGCACCATACTTTTAAAAATTAGCATAAATTGATTAGAGTGCTTGGCATTTTTGTTTAGCCCAAAGCACAACAAGATTCGAGTAAGTATGCACATGCCTCTTGCATGAAGACAATTGGGGGGAGATTTACTAAAACTGGAGCACTCAGAATCTGGTGCAGCTGTGCATGGTAGCCAATCAGCTTCTAACTTCACCTTGCTCAATTAAGCTTTGATATTAAAACCTGGAAACTGATTGGTTTCCAGAGCTGCATCAGATTTTGCACTCTTCAGTTTTAGTAAATCCACCCCCATTATCTATCTCAAAGTTCAACTTTCATTTATAAAATCAATCTCCTCTGAATAATTAATACATGCATAAATGTGTAATTTGCGCATAGCTCACCTTCTGGCATAGTTCTGGCAGTGACGTAGGCAGCAACACTACAGCCCACTGAAACGTCTTGGTTGCAAGCATGGATCTCAATTCGATAGGCTGTGAAATGCTTCAGCTCGGAGATGACAAATGACTCCTTGAACCAGACCCTCTGAGAGAACTTCTTTGGCTCTGGGGCAACAGGAAATCCAGTTGTGCTGACATTAGCGAGAGGGGTTGGTGTCACTTGATCAAGTGAGGTACCATTTGCCACTCCAAAAGTATCACGACGCTTTCTAAACGGTCTGTAATGATAGAAAGAAAAATAAACACGTTCCTAAAAATACTGCTTTTCAGGAATCATTCCATTGCATTGTAAACCCTAGTGTTTAGAGCCAAGCTAAAAGGTACCCGTTTAACCACTTAAGGACCGCGCTATAGCAGATACACTGCTACAGGGTGGCACCTGTGCACCGAATCACGTGTATATGTGATTTTGCATTTCTGGGTAGGGGGAACCCGCGCTGCTATTCGCGGCCGCGAATGTCAATCACTGGGTCCCGGACAGTTATTACACACTGGCTTTCGATGATTACCAAGAATCTCCGATGGGGAGGAAGACTGTCAGCTTGAGCACACTGCTCAGGATGGCTGTGCACAGTACAGCCATCCCGATCAGTGTGCTTACAGTGAAGAACATACCCCCCCCCTAGTAAAACACTCCCAGCACACGGTTAACCCTTTGATCGCCCCTCACATTAACCCATTCCTAACCGGTACCATTAGTACAGTGTCAGTGTTTTTTTTTGTCAGTGATACCAAGTTAGTTCCCCCCCAGTGTCAGAATATCCGCCACAGTCCCACTAAAAGTCGCTGATTGCCGCCATTACTAGTATAAAAAAAAAAAATCCCATTATCTATACCGCCATTTGTAAATGCTATAACTTTCACGTAAACCAATTAATTTACACGTATTGGGATTTTTTTTTTAGCAAAGACCCGTCGCAGAATACATTTTGGCCTAAATTTATGCCAAATTAGATTTTTAAAACATTTTTTACTGGACATGTTTGAATAGCAAAAAGTCCAAAATATAGTTTTTTTTTTTCTTAAAATTGTTGGTATTTTTTGCTTATAGCGCAAAAAAATTTAAAACTGAACAGGCGATCAAATACCACCGAAAGAAAGCTCAATTTGTGGGAAAAAAGGACGTAAATTTCATTTGGGTGCAGAACTGCATGACCGCACAATTGTCAGTTAAAGTAACGCAGCGCCATAATGCAAAAAATGGCCTGGTCACAGAGGGGCGTAGATCTTAAGGAGGGCAAGTGGTTAATACAATATTGTGAAGCCTTCCCTGGTCATTAATTTTCTCAGTTAGAACATAGTGTTAGACCTTCCTTTCACCCTTACCTTGAAATGAATACTTCATTGTGCAAATAATTCTCAAATGTTTTCCGGAAAGCGAGGTCATTATGTTCACTCTGGATTTGAGCATCACTCTTGGGGCATGAACAACAGCCTTTACTTGTATCTTCTGCGTCTGTTCCATTAGATTTAGCAGAATCATCTATTTCATGAGGAGGTGACGATGTCCTTGAAGGCAGCTTTATCCCTGATAATTTGATAGTGAATAATAATTGTCACAAAACAAACCTTTCTTATTAAAAATATTGAGCTAGAATAATTGTCACAGCATAACATTGAAATAACTCCCAAGTTTACATAAGACGCTTACGGGCATTAAAGATACATTGACAGTTTCTGTAAGCAATTTCCTAAAAGGGAACTTCCGCTTTCAGTCCTCTGCACAGTGAGAATTGGCAGACACAGCATCTACTTTGAAAACTCCGTCAAATGCTCTGTGCATTATTTCAGGACTGATATTGTTTGCTTTTAGTGATGATTCCAAGAGACCTACATAATCTGAACAAATTTTATTCCTTTTGTGAAAGCCATTTTTCTCTAAATATGTTTTCTGTTTCAATATTTTTTTTATTAACTTTAGCACATTTGTCAGCCTAATAAAAACAGAGCAGTGCTTTATTAAAACAGTAAAATAAAAACCTTTAAATACATATAAAATTTTTTAAAGTGGTTGTAAACCACAGACATGAAATGTGAACAAAGCAAACCCCTCTATAGTGTGTACTTGTCTCAATCCAGAGCACCAAGTGTAATTTCTGTCTGCTGCTTCGTTCCTCTGCTATCAGCATAAATAACTTTGGACAAGTTTTCCAGACACCGAGCGAAAAAAGGTGACAGGAGAGGGATCTCCAGCACACAGCTTGTGATTGACAGCCTAAGGTTTGTCCCTGTCTGAAGGAGTGCTTGCCCCTTTCCCTCCAATCAGCTCTGAGAACTCCTCACTGAGCTCTGCAGTGAGTAACTTCAGCTCTCCGCCCCCAGTTGTCTGAAAGCTCGACAAGCCTGATAAATTCTGAACTTTGAACAGATGTGAAAAATAGAAGACTGCAGATGGACAGGTGCAACTTATGTAGGAGGATTTATTTTATCTCTGTGTATCACCTGAGGCCAGTCACTTCACTGGGTATACATGGGGGTTTACAACCACTTTAAAATATGCAAGTTAGCAATAGCATTATTGTCAAGCTAACCAACAGACACTGCCATATTAACTCTGAGCCTCTAGGTAGCAATGATTTTTGACCATGAAAAGGGTTAACTATTGCTTTGATCCTCTTTGTATCTCATACCTTTTCTCATGCTTCTGTAAGTGGCAGTGAAATATGCTTACTTCCTCCATAATATGTCCAGACAAGGGGGTTCTTTTAGACCACTGACTGCAGAACATGTGGCTCCTCGCTCACTCCCCTCTAGGGGCATGGCTGGTGATGGAAGCAAACAGACGCTGAACCGGTGAACTCTGCGTCTCAAAAGAATTGGTGCTGCTGCAGTACTTATGTCCCCAGGCCTTTAAAATAGGGCCGTCAGCCAAAGGCAGGGCAGGCTCTTCCCACCAGCAGCAACATTGACAGGTCATCTCTCTCACCACATAAGCCCCCTATTTCCACCCCATAAGAACTGTGTCCAGCTTTAATAGGCAGGTCAGACAGCTCAGGGCCCCCCACAGCCATATATACACAGGCTGCATCGGAGATCAAAAAACTCCTACAGCCACTGCCCATTAAGGGGGACATGGAGGCTATGGCTTCATGAATAGAGGGGGGAACTGAAAAGAGGTAGAGAAGCAGAACAGGATGCCCACCGCATTTACACACAGGTATCCACGCTAGAATATACCTCCACAGCCTTGAAAGAATGCACCAGACTAAATGTTCATCCCATACCCGCTACTCACGATCCCTTTACCTGCACATCAAATACTACAAGAACAGGGTTCACTGCAATTATATGAAGATAAGGGGCATTCTTGAAGCCACAAATGGCCCAGACCTCAAAGCTACCATCACAGCAATCTCAGATAAGATCCTCAAGAAACTGCCAACAGCTACACTGGACCTGGGCCGTGTTTATAGGGTCTCTACCACCCTCAAGATCCCACAGAACTTCCCAGAGATGTCCTAGACAAGGTTTTTTTCTACACTTTTTAAGGGGGCTTTCTATGTAAGGTCTGTTCCAAAAGCTAATTCGACTGTGATGGTACCCCCATACAAGCATTGCCTACAAAAAAGGCAATTCCTACAACCCACACTAGACTACATTAGATCTGCTGAGACCATCTACAAATGGGGTCACCCATTTAACCTTATGAAGAAACGTGGCCAGAATTTTTTCTTTTTCTGCACAACTTACAGCCCTATTTCCTTTTCTGGATATCAGAGATCTTTTCATCCTAGACTGGCTGGATATACCCTCAGGACTGGCTGGACCAGCCTTCACAATCTGGAAGACCTTAACACTGCCCCCAATGTTGTGCCATAGATGGGTAAGCACCAACACCTAACGCCTCCAAGGATTAAAGCCCACTTAGGTCACAGAAGACACCTCTCTGAAAACCAAACACTCTTGCATATACAGTGGGGCAAAAAGTATTTAGTCAGCCACCAATTGTGCAAGTTCTCCCACTTAAAAAGATGAGAGAGGCCTGTAATTGGCATCATAGGTAGACCTCAACTATGAGAGACAAAATGAGAAAAAAAATCCACACAATCACATTGGCTGATTTGGAAAGAATTTATTTGCAAATTATGGTGGAAAATAAGTATTTGGTCAATATCAAAAGTTCATCTCAATACTTTGTTATATATCCTTTGTTGGCAATGACAGAGGTCAAACGTTTCCTGTAAGTCTTCACAAGGTTGGCACACACTGTTGCTGGTATGTTGGCCCATTCCTCCATGCAGATCTCCTCTAGAGCAGTGATGTTTTGGGGCTGTCGCTGGGCAACATGGACTTTCAACTCCCTCCAAAGGTTTTCTATGGGGCCGAGATCTGGAGACTGGCTAGGCCACTCCAGGACCTTGAAATGCTTCTTACGAAGCCACTCTTTCATTGCCCGGGCGGTATGTTTGGGATCATTGTCATGTTGGAAGACCCAGCCACGTTTCATCTTCAATGCCCTTGCTGATAGAAGAAGGTTTGCAATCAAAATCTCACGATACATGGCCCCATTCATTCTGTCCTGTACATGGATCAGTCGTCCTGGTCCCTTTGCGGAGAAACAGCCCCAAAGCATGATGTTGCCACCCCCATGCTTCACAGTAGGTATGGTGTTCTTTGGATGCAACTCAGCATTCTCTCTCCTCCAAACACGACGAGTTGTGTTTCTACCAAACAGTTCTATTTTGGTTTCATCTGACCATATGACATTCTCCCAATCCTCTTCTGGATCATCCAAATGCTCTCTAGCAAACTTCAGACGGGCCCGGACATGTACTGGCTTAAGCAGGGGGACACGTCTGGCACTGCAGGATCTGAGTCCCTGGCGGCGTAGTGTGTTACTGATGGTAGCCTTTGTTACGTTGGTCCCAGCTCTCTGCAGGTCATTCACTAGGTCCCCCCGTGTGGTCCTATAATTTTTGCTCACCGTTCTTGTAATCATTTTGACCCCACGAGGTGAGATCTTGCATGGAGCCCCAGATCGAGGGAGATTATCAGTGGTCTTGTATGTCTTCCATTTTCTAATTATTGCTCCCACAGTTGATTTGTTCACACCAAGCTGCTTGCCTATTGCAGATTCAGTCTTCCCAGCCTGGTGCAGGTCTACAATTTTGTTTCTGGTGTCCTTCGACAGCTCCTTGGTCTTCACCATAGTGGAGTTTGGAGTGTGACTGTTTGAGGTTGTAGACAGGTGTCTTTTATACTGATAACAAGTTCAAACAGGTGCCACTGATACAGGTAATGAGTGCAGGACAGAGGAGCCTATTAAAGAAGAAGGTATAGGTCTGTGAGAGCCAGAAATCTTGCTTGTTTGTAGGTGACCAAATACTTATTTTCCACCATAATTTGCAAATAAATTCTTTCCAAATCAGCCAATGTGATTGTCTGGATTTTTTTTCTCATTTTGTCTCTCATAGTTGAGATCTACCTATGATGCCAATTACATGCCTCTCTCATCTTTTTAAGTGGGAGAACTTGCACAATTGGTGGCTGACTAAATACTTTTTTGCCCCACTGTACATATACAAGATTAAAACCTAGAAGACTTCCTGGAACTCCCAGAAACTTCAGCCCCCCCATCCTTCCCCAGCAAGCCTGGCACTCACTTATTGGGTCTCCTGGAAATGGGAGCAGTGAACCCCAGTGGGCTAGCCTCTCCCTCCAGGAAGGAAAGGGAAGAGAGAGTGACCATTTTGATTTTTTTATGCTTAGAAGTTTGCTATAACCAGGAAGAGAGACTTTTGCAGAGTTGCACTCACCTTAAAGTAGAACTATAGGCAAAACATTTTTTCATTTTGGATAAAGCAAAGAAGGGTTGTAACCCCTGTTAGATTTTTTTCCACCATCTGTGTCCTATTTTGGAGCTTTTCCTTCACTTCCTGCCCCATAGCCAAAACAGGAAGTGAGAGGAAATCCCTGCAAATTAAGGGAATCCCTTAGGGACCCCCAAGTCACCAAAACTAGTGTCCCCATTGGAAGATTTATTTTAACAGTAAACAGGACAAATAGAGAAGGTGAATCGCCTTATCGGGAGCATAAACAGCAATAACAACAGACAGGGGTTCTAAATCCTTTCCACGCCATCTAAAACAAAAAAAAAAAAAAAGTAACTAATTGCTGTTGTATTTTTTTCTATTATATCATGGGAAAAACCTCAGAACCTTCCTGTTGCCAAAAATCCCCCCACTTAGGCTGTCCCCTACCCTATCTACAGGGATTAAAAGGGAGCATTAAAACATTTCTCTATTGAGGTCAGTCCCCACCACTTCCCCTAAAACCCCTTCTTGCAACCAAATACCTATTAGCTCAAGCTTTTTCTTTGCAAAAGAAAAAGGCCCTTATCTTGGGAGAGGACTTTCATTTTGCCCCCGAACTGCACCAACACATCCCATTAATCCTTAACCCCCTCCCACTCCACCCTACATACATTCAAATGCCTTCTTCACTTCACATCAGCTATGGCATCTTAAGAATTCAAAATGTTTCCACTAGGGGCTACACTTTCTCCTTTAGTGAAGCGCATAGATTTTACCTAATTCCCCCAGACATTATCACATTATCTGGTCACACACCAAGCTCAATTGACTTTCAAATCCCTTTACCATTTGGCAGCAAGAAACATTGGCATCTGAATGAAAGTCTCCTTCAGGATCTGATGGTCATGGGAGACCTACATTAACATTTACGTAGGCTGCCATTTTTTTTTATAGATTCTCAAAAACAGAGATTTGCCTATTACATAGTACAGAGTTATCAGTAAACAAATACAAGGAATCAGCTATATGGCACTATCTAAATGCAGCAAAAGTTTTGATACCCAAGTTTTGGCGTAAGACAGAGGTGCCGAAGGAAGAGGATTGGGTAGATAGAGTGAACCAGATTTGTAGGATGGAGAAATTGTACCATATGCAGGAAGACAAGATGGGGTTATACGATGTGAAATGGAAAAAATGGGAAAAATTTGTACTGAAGGTGAAATATATGAAGCTTCAGGGTGTGACATGTGAAAGAGCCTCTTACTTTTGTAGGGAAGATGTAGAGTAATGCAGGGTGAGGAGTATTGGGGGGGGGGAAATGGGAAGTTAGTTGAGAAGGGGTGGGAAACAGATATAGAAAGGGATATAAATAATGTTTTTTTATGTCTAATGAGAATATGATGGAATATGCATTTTATCTGGAAATTTAATAAATATTTAAATAAAAGAAAAAAAAATGAAGCATCAGAGCTGTCGGCTGCTCTGCATAAAATTTTCCACCCACATATCCTCTTCTGAGGAGCTGCATGTACTGGAGTGTGGGCGGGCACAGGGTGAAGCAGAGCAGATCCAGCCTCTTTCCTATTGGTGTGGAGGATCGGGGAAGGGGCTAGGCACAGAGGAGCACAAAGGAGGGGGGCCCAGAAAGAGAAATCCATTTGACAGTCATGGATGATCGCTGTAGTGGTGAGGTCAGCTACAAGCACTGATCTCCCTGTATAAATTGCAATGAAGCAGCTGGAAGCCGCCATCTTCTCCTCTCCCTCCCGTGACTTCCAGCTGCTTCAATGAAATCCAAACAGGGAGATTCATGCTTGTAGCTGGCCCCACAGCTGCAGTGATCATCCCCGACTGTCAATGTCACCTGCTGCAGTCTGGACTCACTCGTCCCCACCATATTTCCACTCACCAATGCGAGCAGGCGAGTGGAAATTTTGAGCCCTGTTTTACAGGAACACTCAGGCTCTGCAGAAACATTCGGGCTAGAACTCCCTTAAATCAGCATACCTCAGGAAAGCTAGTGACTTTAACAAGATGCCGACTCTCACATCATTAATAAAATAAGGACACTAAGGCTTTGGCCCACTAAGGGGCTAAATCAGCAGTCAGGATCCAGCATTACTGACCTTTTTGTTCTTACAGTAAGAGTTCCAACTCTGAAGTTGGGAGTATGGCCAGCCATAGATGGTTCAAATCCTGCTGAACTGGCCTGAGATTCAAACCAGGCTGGGTAGACTGAATGTACTGAACTTGATTGATCGATCAACCTGGGTACAACCATCCTGCCCGATCTTACACGCAATTATCGCTAGTGGCAGTTATAGCCGCTAGCAATAATCACTGTGTTCTCCAAGTGGGGACAGCTTCCCTCGTCCCCCCACCGGGCGAACACACTGATTTGGCAGGAGGGATTGCCATGTGAACACTGACTGTGTTGATGGGGGAACCCGTGGTTGCAGGGAAGAAATTTGCTCCGTCTATGGCTTGCCTAAGTTCATTGAGGATGAGTAAAACATCAATTAAATTTGTATCACAGGAAGACACCTTTCCATAAAAAAACAAAAAAAATATTAAAATCAGTTCCCTGCAAAAGCAGAAATAATACTCTTGCCTCACTAGTAATCTGTACCACCAATCTTCACTTCACTGAAGAATTACAGCCTCTGTAAGAGTCATTACAGCCTTGATAAGCTTCATTAGCATTTTCCAGCACTGACATAAAGGTCAACAGAAGGAACTACAGCACATGGCAAGGAAAACAGGCATCCGCCACTGCAGAAAGCGTTGACTGTTGAAGACTGTGATGGAGGCAGTGAGTGAGCAGTAAGTATACATTCCTTCTTTTGCAGGGAACGGTGTTTAAGGCTCTTTTTTTTTTAGCAAAAATAGTGTCCCTTTTACTTGTCTGAAGACCAGGCACTTACCCTTATTACAGTAATCCAGGTCACGCAGCTCACCGTCCTCTGGTTGCTCCTGCCAAAACACCAGATAGTGTGTGACATTTCCATTGGGCTCAGATGGTGGTTTCCACTTAAGAATAATCTGAGATGAGGAGTTGGACACGGAAATCGGATCAAGTGGAACAGAGGGTACTGCGAAAGAGAACAAAAGAAAAAAAAAATATTTATTTCTTTTTTAACTTGTATTGTATTGCAGAACAAATAACATGACGATACAAAGAAATATAAAGAACAGTGAAATAAATCTAAAGCCTGACACCTACTTGTTTCATTTGTTCGAATATAGATAATATCACTTTTTGCTCCATATGTTTTTGCCCTTTCATCTGATGAAGACACCAGAGTCTTCACAAATACTGCATACTGTGTCCATGGCTTCAGATTACGTAAAAGGTACCCTGGAGGATTTGGTGTCTTTCCATCTGTCGTGCGTTGTGGGGGATCCACATCAACGACAGTCCAGCTATTGGAGCCACAAGCATCTTGACCATCAAACTCTGTCACATTTTGGTGAGGTCTAGAAAGAAAAAAGAAAATTTGTACTGAATGCAAACTTTTAAAAATCAACTTCTACAGAACTCCTAAAGAAAACATCCTGCAATAAAATTTTTTTTAAAAAAAAATTGCAATGGACAGCAAGTTTTAATCTCAGCATTGAGGCTGTATCCAGGAATACCCAGTTCACCGAGGACTCTTTTTCGTACGTAAGGTCGGGCTGTAGAGCTACATAATGATATGCTTTATGGGGTTTCTGATCCACATGTTAACCCACTGCCCAATCGTACATGTACCACATTTTAAACTTTGATACTACCTTTTTTGGCTAGGCGAGTACTTGGGGAGGTGATCCATTTTAACTTGTCATAACCTATGCACGTTACGGTCGTTCAACCCATTAATCCCCCCCCCTCCCCATTTTTTAAAAAGAGGGGGGAAGGAAGGGAAGAAAGGGGGGGAAAGGTAAAAATAATTCCCCCCCCTTTTTTTTTCTCTCTCTCCTCTTCTGTCCTCAGACCCTACCTACCATCTCATTCTATATCTCTTTTGCTTACTGTTCTTTTTTCCGACTTCGTTCTTTTTTCACATGGGTCATACCACTCTGTTAGTCATGCTTCGCCGACTAAATAGAGCATTCACATTTACACATATATGATTCACTTCAACGATATTACATACTTGAATGAGAAATACGTAAACCATGACTTTCACAACATCTATGGCCTTCCTTGCTCTAATCTTCCTACCACCTCTTCATTTAAAATAGCGGTTACTCAAGACGCGATAACATTTACCAACATTGTTGTATCCACCTTACCCTACGTGTCCAATGGTTTGCAGTATCTGTTTGATGTACTGTTTTTCCCTATATCGGCTTCATATTACAGTTTGCAATGAGCCCCGTCTGCGAAACAGGAGGCATCAGGTCATGTCTTTGTTTTGACTTCGCTTTGTGGCTGTATATGTTTTATATGCTGTCTTGACTATTCTTAGATTAATAAAATATTTTTGGAACAAAAAAAAAAAAAGTTTTAATCTCAGCATTGCAAATCTAAGGCTACTAGTATTTTTAGGATAGACATGGAAATGAATAGAATTCCTGCTAGTTTTTATTGCTGCCTCTGGTCACATTTGGGAAACTTCAAATTATGAAAAGAATCTTGAACCAGTATTATCTTCATATACAGAATATGGATTTATTTTAAAGGAATATATGACTTGTTTCAATGAATGTGTTATGGATATACACATAATAATTGGTTATCCAGTCAAATTGCCTGTGTATTACCATGTTTTCTGTGAAATGTATATTCTACAAACTAAAATGTATTATTCCTGGATCAAAATGTACTTTGTTTCTACTTCTTGGTTGTATAAAATACATATATAGTACATACTTTATGTATGATACCTGTGGTATCTTATTTCAATATTTGTTTATAATGACATTGAGTCTCTGATGGTTTACATATTACTATGGTTTTCTGATAAATACCGCCTTTCCTTCTCTAGCCCCGTATTATATAATGAAAGTGTATGTATATAAATAATTAAATGCGGAGTCTACTGTATGGGTGTGATTTATAGTGGTCAGCAAATAAAACTTTCCTTTGGACACTGCAAAGATACATCACACTGCGGTCTGCAATTTACATTTGTTCATAAAATGAAGCCATGCTGTAAATCTACAGTGTTCCATAAAGTTCTCTTTAAAGAGTTTGTTTCCCCAACATTTCATATTTCTGATATGCATCTGTGTTACTATGTATGTGCATTAAAAACATATCCTGTTCTCTTTGCACCGCTTCCTTTGTGTGAAATAGCTGGTGATCTTGCCAGTCTCCATGCTTTCCTTTTTCAAACTGACGAAGCCAGGGCATGAAAGCACATTCTTTGCCAGTGTTGTCAGATTGCATCTTTACATTCCACCTAGGAGGACATTCTGCCTATACTTCAGTTGTCTGACTTCTGTTAAAATGCTCTTCACTATGAAAATCAATGTACTGCTGTTTCTCCACTGACCTGCCCCTCGCCACAGTGTATTTCTGTCTCTGCATTTTTCACAGGACTGCAAGGTTTTGCTTTGCATTTCTATTTTAAATGGAATGGGTTGTTATACAAAGCAAGGGGTCATACATAATTTATTGCTTCAGATTGAACTCTTAAGAGTGGAGAAGAGGCTGGTCACATGACCAAGCTCTCCTCCCAGGTCATGTGACCTAGGAAGGGAACTTGTGCTCTACTTTGTAAATGAGTGTGTGTGTTTTTTAAAGCAGTGGAATAGCAGCAGTAATCAGGGCCCTATGTTCTGTATTTATGCATTATCAATGCAAAGTCTATTCATTCAATCTTTTGGAAGAGGCATGTGCTAGAATAAATTTAGAATGGATCAGCACTTTTCCTCAATACTTACGCTTCCTTGTAATGGAACATGAACCCCAGCAAATCTCTGTAATCAGGTGGCCAGTAAGCGTCCCATCTAATCAACACTTTATCATGGCTGGCTTTTATAGAGTTAAAGCGTAGAACATCATTCTCACCTGTAAGAGAGACAAATGTTAAAAGCTTCGGGGTATAGATTTGTAAATGAAGGCCCAAACAAGGTCTGAGTAAAGTAGGGCAATTTTATGTCTCAATGCTGCTGACAATTCAAACTGACAAGAAAGTTTAAATATGTTGGGACCCCTTGACTGATTGTTGGTTTATTGCAACTGCAAAATGGACTGCCTACAGCTTGCTTAGTGGCAACATTTACTCACTCAATAGGTTTGTTCCATCATCTCCACAGCAATAAAACTGCATATAGGTTACCAAGAGAATTTGTATTATGCTAAGAATTCTCTTCATAGGATAACAATGGATAAAAACAGAAGAGGAAGAGTTTGTTACCCCACCTCTGCAAAGACCTACTTATGAAAGTTATATCAAAATTGGAGATGTGGTATAAGGAGTTTGGAAGACCATGACATCCAAATGTAAGAGTGATACTTACTGCAAACAGAAGGCATGTCCAGGTCCCTGCATGTCAGTTTAAACCTTTTGTACAGTACCTTAGCACTTCAGAAACCTGGGTCATGGTATCATGAAAAAAGCAATGAGCATCTTTTGTTGCTGAAATTGGCTCATTCCTTACCACTTTGTTAGCCTAACTAACCAAATTTGACTTTACTCCAATTATTTTGGATGAAAACACCTAATAAAATAGTGGATAACTTGTGTGTTTAACATACTGAAAAATAACGGTTTGAGATCAGGTTTACAGTTCTTAATGATTCTGCATCTAAAATAGCAAATATTGGAATCCCACAAATATACACATTCTTCCTAAAAAGGTAACTATTGTAAAAGAGTAAATATAGAAAAAAAGACAATGTGCACAATCATAAAAAAAACAAACAAAATAGCCACTAAGCTGCTGCAATAACACTTATAAGTGATCCCCACTCAAAATAAACCAATCTGAAAAACAGTGTTGCGCTAGCTCATAAACGCAATATTCAAGTACATATAAATATATCAAAAATATACAATAAAACTCCTTATAATTGACAGTTCAATCAATTATTGTGCATGATTAAATGTGTTTGATATAGAAAACTACAGTGCTCCACCGTAAAATCTGTGCACCTTCACCTATGGATAAAGATGGCTGCAGATTTTACGGTGGCGCACTGAAGTTTTTTTGGAGCACATTCTATATCAAACATTTAATCATGCACAATAATTGAACTGTCACAATTATAAGGACTTTTATTGTATATTTTTGATATGTTTATATGTACATGAATATTGCATTTATGAGCTAGCGCAAGTGTTTTTTATTATTGTAAGAGAGTGAATTTTTTTTCAGTGCATTTAGATAAACTTGTAAATAGGAACACAAATCCTCTATTGTTAATCTTTTGAAAACAGCATCACTGCCTTTAGAACAAGTACTGAATTAAATGACAAGTTGTCAGGCTAAATTTTAGAAAATATGGCACAATTTGTGTAAAAAAAAAAACGTATTCAGACTCTGAAAACAGTATATCTTTTTGATCCATCTGACCATAAACACATCTAGACATACTTGGTAACCTCACCCTTTATCATACAAGACAGAACAGGGTTTTAGTCAGACAACACTTGAAAGCAGGTTATTTCTGCTACGTTGTCTATTTGGCATAGTGCTCTGTAAATAATTTCCCATGTATTAAAGTAGAACTAAGCCTCCTATCCTTTACAGTCAAGGAAGCAGCCATCTTAATCTGTTCATAGATGGGCAGAATTTAAAATAAAATTCTTAGAAAAAGAATGTTCTAAGAAAGTTTGTTTTTTTTAATCATTAGTGGGCTAAATTAAAGTTTGTTTCTAACCACAGTGAAGAGAAAATTCTAAGAAACCGGATGGCAAATTTTTCTCAAATGACTACATTTCTAATAGTGTAAGTTGTTTTCATTTACTCATTGCAAAATTAGATGTTAAAAGCAAACCAAATTTTTGTACAAATTTAAGACTTTTCCTAAGGATTTTTGTTCAAAATTTTATCCATCTATGGCCACCTTAAAGCCTTGTATGCATGGTGAGAACATCAGATGAATGACAGTCCGTTTTTTTGCAAGCTAGCCTCATATCGAGGAATAAAGAGGTTACTAAAGTTACGACTTTAAAAGTGATGTAATGTATTGTATTATAATTTATTCTTTCATTTCCGAGCATGCTTGGTCTTGGTCACTCAATTATGAATACTGTACTAAGTACCGTATTTTTCGCTCCATAAGACGCACTTTTTTCCCCCAAAAAAAAGGGGGGAAAATGTCAGTGCGTCTTATGGAGCGAATATAGAGCGGCCGGTCCGGTATTTCCACCGCCGCCGTGCAGAATACCGGGCCGGCCGCTCAGCTCTGCAACGGGACCTTATGGAGAGGACTGCTGACCTTTGGGGAGGTGGGGAGCAGGTACCTGAATTGGACAGGTACCCGCTCTTACTTCTTTGTTCTTTGATCTTACCTGTTCCTCTATCCAGCGGCGCGCTGTCTTCCCGGCCTGTGTAGTGCGGGCACTGGGCATGACAGCCGGGTGCCAAGTGCGCATGCGCAAGAAGCAGTGCTTTTTGTGAATGGTAAGGCGGTACCTGGGACACATGACCGATCCCAGAAGCCGCCGGACCAATCACAAAGCGCAAGTGCTTCTCGCTCATGCACACTGGGCACCCGGCTGTCATGCCGAGCGCCATTACAGAAGCCGGGAAGACAGCGCGTGGCTGGATCGAGGAACAGGTAAGATCAAACAAAAACTCTGCGGAAGTAAGAGCGGGTACCTGTCAAATTCAGGTACCCGCTCCCCACCTCCCCAAAGGTCAGCAGTCATCTGTACTGTCCGCAGTCTCTGGTCATCCCTGTGCTGTCCGCAGTCTCTGGTCATCCCTGTGCTGTCCGCAGTCTCTGGTCATCCCTGTGCTGTCCGCAGTCTCTGGTCATCCCTGTACTATGTCTGCAGTCCATTAGTTCAGAATTTTTTTCTCCTGTTTTCTGCCTCTAAAACCTAGGTGCGTCTTATGGTCAGGTGCGTCTTATGGAGCGAAAAATACGGTAAATGAAAATCATTAGTTCTGGTATTGTACAAGAAAAAATTTTGTGCTTGCTCTTTCGGATAATTTCTCATGAACTGTCGTTGCTCTCAAAAGCGGTGTATTCACAATCCGATTACTGAACACACGCTCCAAAAGCGGTATTTTTCATCTGATTTTCTCATCGTGTGACTAGGCTTAAGTCTCTGATCTGCAGTTGACATGGTGCTGCACATTTGATCAGCTATTGCATCAACCATTTGTTGGATTGACAGTTTGGTTCTGAACTAACATAAGCACATCAGTAACTGTAACAGTTATCATTCAAGATATGACTTGAATGGAACGGTTTTAGTAAACCGTTAAATCAGTAGCCTTAGTTCCATGTAAAGTGCTTCTAAACCCATAACAGTTTAATCAGTCTGTATATGCAGTAAAGCATGCTCGTTATACTCACTGTAGAGCTTAAGGAGTTATTCCTCTGCAATGTGTACAACGGATGTTTGAACCTGTCTTCTCTGATCCTCCCCTTCTTCCATGTTCCCCAGCCTCGGGGACACTCTGCACATGCTCAGTTTGGTGTGTATTGCTAGAGAGTTTTTTCTTTTTTTGTGGGAGGGTGCATGTGATCAGCACAGGACGAATCAGCACTGTCCAGACAGAGGTCAGGGGTTGTGCAATCTCATAGGGCAGTGAGAGAATGAAAACTGCTCCTATAGGCTTTAACCGGTGCTCAGCTGAACACTGATAGAAGTCACAAGACTGCTCTAACTGCTGATGAGAAAAGGTATTTAGCTGTTTATATTTACTAAAATATTTGCATTGCCATGTTGTGTGTACTGTGGGAGACCAGATAGTGAAATCTGGGTCCTGGGTTTAGTAACACTTTAAATAGCTAAAAACAAACTTAAAGCAGAACTAAAGTCCATAAATACTCACTTCCCCTTGCAATGCAACTTCAGAAAGCTCTCTTGATTACATAGGCATTTCTCAGATCTTCTTCTGGGTTCAGCATTTTTGGCTATCTTGATTGGCTGGCCCAGGATGACATAACTCCCCTGCATGCACATTAATTTCTCCCTGCACTGGGCAGGTGCTGGGAATGTACACTAAGCTGTACCTGCTAAATTCCTATCTTAACAGTTGTTTAAAGTTGAAAAACCGATTGCAATGAAACTCAGAGATCACTCTAATGGCTATTCTACAAATCACCAAGTAAGTTTTGTCATGTCATAGATGCCTTTACTGATTCAACTGAATATTTTCTGCAGAGTTTACGGTCAGATGAACAGAAGGTGGTTGTTTGACATCCAAATTGCTTGTGACACGGTGTATTGCAAGATCTTAATTGCAGTTATTGCGCACATAACATATACTCACAGGATGCCTGGTCCCCATTAGTCTTAGTTGCAATATCATTTTTATCCTGCCGATTAGCTCCAGTGACTCTGACCATTTCACGAATTTCTTGTAGACAGAGGCGTGGGTTGTAATGAAAGAAGAGTTTTCCTTTAAGAATTGTTAAATTGTGCTTCTGCCAGTCCCAGAGCTGTCTCAGATTGGTATTGTCAAGTGCATAGAAGGCATAATCACTGCATACAAAAAAATAAAATAATTAATTGTCATTACTTAGTTAAAAGGTTTACAATGCATATTTATCGAAATACAAAAATGCCTCTAATTTGCATACAATAAGCTACATAACATATATGATCTCTATACATCTTTATACAATTGATTACATCACAATATTTACTTACACTACAGGAAAATAACGGATTGTTGGAAAGAAAACAGCTACTTCTATTTAGATACATAGTCTGGTTGAAAAAGACATATTTAGAGGCTCAGGGTAAACCTCTTTATATATGATAAAACGGTGTCTTTAGCAATTAACCAATCATGTGAATAGTATACTCAAACACCAAACAACGCAGAGATGGCTGCAAAAAACAACTGTGTTCCCACAACAAACAATAGGTATAGAATATAAAAAAAATATTGCTGCTCCTTCCCTTTAAATACTATTACACCTTGTAAACATTGTGCACAAAATATAAATGCCCTTTTTGTCATTCAATCACCATATATGTGATAATACAAATCAATTAAACAGTTCTTTCTAGGGATGCACCGAAATTTCGGCCACTGAAACATATCGGCCGAGAATAGCCCTGTCGGCATTTTACCGACAAGAGAAATTTAGCCGATACAGGGCACTGTGTACTGCAGATGTGAGGGGGGAGAGCTGAGAAAGGCATGAGAGGAGCAGTGTATGCTGTGACTGGCTATCACTATATGTCAGTATCGGTTTTTAAATGTAATTACTGGCTTTTTTTTCCTTCACTATAGCTCACAGAATTAGCTGTCACTTTCCCCTCAGCTAAAAGAAACAAAGATTCCTTTTAGTTTATTTCCCAAAAAAGAAACAAAGATTCATTTAGCTCCAGGGAAAATGACAGCTAATTCTGTGAGCTATACTGAAGAAAAAAAAAGCTGGCAATTGCATTTAAACACCAGCACTGACAAATAGTGACAGCCAGTGAGGGAGCCTCTCTGTATACACTGCTCCCTCAATGTATACACTGCTCCTCTCCTGCATTTGTCCCCTATGTAATAGCAATAAAATCATAAGTTAAAAAAATAAATAAAAATAAACATGAAAGTAGAAAAAAAAAAAATTGGAGCCTCCCCACCACCACATACGCAGACATTTCGCTCCTTTATTGCCTGAATGTGGATTCTGCATATTCCCATATGCAGTGGTCTGGTCCTTTAAGTTGCAGTCTTCTTCCCTCTATATTAAACTTGTGCAAGATAGAAGTATCCCACAGTGTGGCAAATTTTAAACAAATGCATTTTATTGCATGAACTGCACTTACATCTAAAAATAAAATTGCAAGATATATATATATAAAAACAGCGGGGCCTCGGCTCCCGCGTCACTTCCGATGTCAGCAAGTACTAAAACCTGGATCTGCCTAGACACTTGTCGTCACATCACGTGACTTCCTCAGTAGGACATGGCCGGGGGTTGGATTGCTCCATAAATAGCGGTGTCTGTTTACAATCTCCATAGTGACCAGATACAATAATACTCATTATCAAAGCTCATCAAATTCCATCTCACCATACTCCCTGATATTCACAAGCTATGCACTTATAATACAAACAGAAATAAAATGAGAAAAAAATTAAACACATGTATATATAGAATTCTTGTAAATGTCGCCATCTTGTGGAATAAAAACGTATTGCACATGAATCAATACTACGAACCACCATAGCAATTAGGGTATTTATACCTACACCTAGTTTCCCTTACATGTTGCCATCTAGTGGATTAGGCAACTATTGCACAAATTTAAATGAATATACACTGTTCAAAAAAATTAAAGGAACACTTTGAAAACACATCAGATCTCAATGGGGATCATGCTGGATATCTATACTGATATGGACTGGGTAATGTGTTAGGAAGGCAAGGCTGCCCCATCGTTTGATAGAAATGAAAATTATCAACCTACAGGTGAAAAAAAATGATACAGCAGGCTTGCCCATTTTGCTGAAATTTCATTGCAGCAACTCAAAAATGGTACTCAGTAGTTTGTATGGCCCCCATGTGCTTGTATGCATGCCTGACAATTTTGGGGCATGTGCCTAATGAGACGACAGATGGTGTCCTGGGGTATTTCCTCCAAGATCTGGACCAGGGCATCACTGAGCTCCTGGACAGTCTGAGGTGCAACCTGGCGGCGTTGGATGGAAAAAAACAGGATATCCCAGAGGTGGTCTACTGGATTTAGGTCAGGCGAGCGAGGGGGCCATTCAATGGTATCAATTCCTTCATCCTCCAGGAACTGCCTGCATACTCTCGCCACATGAGGCTGGGCATTGTCGTGCACCAGGAGGAGCCCAGGACCCACTGCACCAGCATAGGTTATGACAATGGGTCCAAGAATTTCATCCAGATACCTAATGGCAGTCAGGGTTCTATTGTCTAGCCTGTAGAGGTCTGTGCATTCCTTCATGGATATGCCTCCTCAGACCATCACTGACCCACCACCAAAACGGTCATGCTGAACAATGATACAGGCAGCTTAATGTTCTCCACAGCTTCTCCAGACCATTTCACGTCTGTCACATGTGCTCATGGTGAACCTGCTCTCATCTGTGTAAAGCACAGGGAGCCAATGGCAGACCTGCCAATTCTGGTGTTCAATGGCAAATGCCAATTTTGCTCTATGGTGCCGGGCAGTGAGCACAGGGCCCACTAGAGGACGTCAGGCCCTCAGGACACCCTCCTAGATTGTAAGCCCGAAACAGCAGGGCCCTCAATCCCCTCATGTTTTGCATTGTATTGTTGTTGTTCTGTCACATGTTCTGTCCCCCTTTGTAATGTACAGCGCTGAGCGAACTATTGGCGCTTTATAAATACTGTATAATAATAATAATAATAATGAAGTCTGTTTCTGATTGTTTGGTCAGAGACATTCACACCAGTGGCCTGCTGGAGGTCATGTTGTAGGGCACTGGAAGGGCTCACCCTGTTCCTCCTTGCACAAAGGAGCAGACACCGGTCTGATGGGTTAAGGACCTTCTACAGCCCTGCCCAGCTCTCCTAGAGTAACTGGATACAAAGAAAACAAACAGAGGGCGCACCGGCCTAGTTAGTGCATTATCATTAAAAATATTTAATAAAAGGATAAAAAGTATCGTACTCACAATTGACATACAGGACAAAGGCACATCACACTAAACAGCGGTGTCCAATGCACACTGCATAGAAGTCCATAAATGGAACCCTGTACTTCCAACTGGCTAACGCATTTCGAGGACACAGCCTCTTCCTCAGAGCCCCTCGAAACGGCCGAGTCCTCGAAAGACATTAGCCAGTTGGACATCCAGGGTTCCATTTATGGACTTATATGCAGTGTGGATTGGACACCGCTGTTTAGTGTGATGTGCCTTTGTCCTGTATGTCAATTGTGAGCACGATACTTACTTTTTATCCTTTTAATAAATATTTTTTACGATAATGAACCAGGTCGGTGCGCCCTCTGTTGGTTTTCTTTGTATCCAGTGACTTTGGACTACCCCGGTCCGTTGAGGGCAGCAAAGAGTGCACATTCCAGGACATCTGAATTGTTACCATAGCCTTTGCAGAGTCCATCCCCAGCGCAGGAGTAGAGTTTGCTGTGTTTTCGTTCTCCTAGAGTAACTGCCTGTCTCTTGGAATCTCCTCCATGCAATTGAGACTGTGCTGAGAGACGCAGCATACCTTCTGGCAACGGCACGTATTGATGTGCCATCCCGGAGGAGTTGGACTACCTGTGCAACCTCTGTAGGGTCCAGGTATCGCCTCATGCTACCAGTAGTGACACTGACCCTAACCAAATGCAAAACCATTGAAAAACATTTAGGAAAGACTAGCAGGGTAAAAAATGTCAGTGGCCTCCACTTGTAAAACCATTCCTGTTCTGGGGTCGTCTCATTGTTGCCCATCTAGTGCACCTGTTGTTAATTAGTTTCAGCTGCTTTGGTGTTAATGAAATTACCAACCCCCTCTGCTACTTAACTGACCAGATCAATATCCCAAGAGTTTAATTGACTTGATGCTATACTCTGATTAAAAAGCGTTTCTTTAATTGTTTTGAGCAGTGTATAACTCTAATGGAGGGTAATATCTATGAGTCTATTAAGATATCTGCTCGGTTGGTCTGTATGTTAATATCCCGATATAATGTATTATTCTACCTTATAGACCCACCCCTAGGTATATAAATATGTGATATAGATTTAAAATCTCATCCTACACTACATACATTTAAAAATCGCTAATGAAACAATTAATATCAAATTCAATATTTACCCCTTTTGGTGTCATGGTCTATAAGTCGTATATCTACTGGGATTCATGATGGCTGAGGGATTTGATTTTATTAATACCCCTTCAAAAGTCCCCAAAATTGTAGGGTTTTTGGATCTTTTTTTATGGCATAAGCAGAAATGATTTAATACACTATGATGCTTATATCCTATAGATATATTGTATACATGGTCGTGAATTATTTCTACTAATTTCCTTTTTGGTTGGTCTCATGTATTGGAATCCACATTCACGCTGGAGTATATACACTACCCCCTCTGTGTTACATCTGATCAGATCCTTAATTTTATATGTTTTACCGACTGAAATTGCTATAAATTCTGTTCTTTTCCTTGGATTATTCTTCCTCCGTTTACATGTGTAGCACTGCCCACATTTGTAAACTCCCTTCTCTTCAAAGAATGAAAATCCCTTTGTCTTTGATGGATCTGGTATATTTTTCACAATCGCATTTCTCAGATTTGGGGCTTTTTTATAAATAAACTTTGGTTGTTCTGGGAGAAATCCCCCTAGTAGTCTATCAGATTGCAGAATGGGCAGATGTTTTTTCACTGTCTTTTTGAATTTCTTGTGTTGGACATTATAATCGAATATTAATGCGCCATCATATTTTTCTTCATTGACTTTCTTCTTGCCCTGGATCAACTCTTTCCTTTTAATATTCTCCACCTGCTGTATCTGATCTTGAATTAACTTTTTATTATATCCCTTCTGGAGACATTTCCCTTTAAGTATTTCTGCTTGTTCACGAAAATCATCCTCTCTGGTACAATTTCTTTTTAAATCTCATGAACTACTCTTTTAGAATGTTCAATAACCACGAAAAAAGGTGGCAACTGTCCTACGTCATATAACTGTTGTGATCAGTCTTCTTAAATTGGTTTTTGTCATTAATTTATTTTCATTTTTTGAGATTGGAAGATCTAAAAATTGGATCTCTTTCCAATTACCATTCCATGGTTAAATTGAGGTTTTTATCGTTCTTATTATGTCCATGATTAATTTTTTCAAATCCTTCCTCTTGCCTGCTCAGACTATTACAATATCATCTATGAACCTTTTGTATAGCTTTAATTGTTCTGGTCATCGCTTATAGATCTTTTTCTCCTTGCCATAAAGAAATTGGCTACACTTGGAGAAAATTTTGCTCCCATGGAAATGCCGGCGTTTTGCTTATAATATGTTTCATTGTACCAAACCTAGTTCTGTTCTAATGAATATTCCAGGCACTCCAGAAGGAATTTTCTTTGTCCTGTTCCTACATTTCCAAAACTTCATTGCCCAATCTGTCGCTATTTTTCCATCCTCATGGTTTATGATGGTATATAATGATCGAACATCTGCAGTGGCTAGGATGCATTTCATATTTCGATTAATTTTTGTAATCCCTGTAAAAGTTGTAGGAGGTTTTTTGTATCCTTCAAATATGATTTAATTTTCGTTACAACCAGCTGAAGGAACCAATCAATATATTGGCCTAACCTATCTCCAACTGAATTTATCCCATTAGCTATGGGCAGCCAGGTGGATTATGTTCATCCTTGTGAATCTTGAGTATACTATAAATGATGGGAATTCTACAAGATGATGGAAATAAATATTTTTCCTCTTTTGCATTCAAATATTTTTTCTTTACTCCTTTATTCGCCAATTTTTTATACTTTAATGTTGATTTTTGATGTGTGTCAGCGTCTCTAAGGGCCTTTCCATCTCTTGGTGGCATGCTTCCTTAGACAGAATGACTGTGCCACCTCCCTTGTCTGCAGGGTGTATCAATGTCTTTCCTATTCTCCAATTTTCTTATCCCTTCTTTTATATCTCTTGGATCTCTTACTTTTTTTATCCTTATTTTTTCCAAATCTTCTGACACATACTTCAATGTGTTTGTCTATGTTGTTCGGATTAAATAGTAATTTCTTGCATAGATTACTATACTGAATATCTTCTGATTTAATTTTATTAGTTGTTCTTGAGGTTTTGTTAAGATGTTGACTTTTCTTACATTTGTCCATATTCCGTACCGGTGCAAATTTAAGCCCTTTATCCAATACTTTTACCTCATTCTATGTAAGAGGTTTACCACTGAGGTTATAGATGCCTTCCCCCATTATTCTCTTTGTCACCACTGCGCTCACCTCAGTAGTTCACAGCAGTTAAATATAATGCAGGACAGTTGCTACCATTTTTTGTGGTTACCTTCCAAAACGGCAGTTCATGAGCTTAAAAAGAAATTGTACCAGAGAGGATGATTTTCATGAACAAGCAGAAGTACTTAAAGGGAAACGTCTCCAGAAAGGATAGTTCATTCAAGATCAGATACAGCAGGTGGAGAATACAGAAAGGAAAGAGTTGATCCAGGAAAACAAGAAAAATATGATAGCGCATTAATATTAGATTATAATGTCCAACACAAGAAATTCAAAAAGATAGACTTCTCCCAGAACAACCAAAGTTTATTTATAAAACAGCCCCAAATCTGAGAACGGTGATTGTGAAAAACATACCAGACCCATCAAAGACAAAGGGATTTTCATTCTTTGAACAGAAGGGAGTTTACAAATGTGGGCGGTGCTACACATGTAAACGCACGAATAATAATCCAAAGGAAAAAAACAATGTATAGCAATTTCAACCGACAAAACATATTAAAATTAAGGATCACATGCAACATGGAGGGGGTGGTGTACATACTCCAGCGTGATTGTGGATTCCAATACATGAGACCAACCAAAGGGAATTTGATGAGCTTTGATGAGTATTATTGTATCTTGTCACACTAGAGATTGTAAACAGACACTGCTATTTATGGAGCAATCCAACCCCCGGCCACGTCCTACTGAGGAAGTCATGTAACGTGACGACACGCATCTAAGCGGAGCCAGGTGTCAGAACTTTCCTAGATCGGAAGTGACCCGAGAGCCAAGGCCCTGCTGTTTATATGTAAAACTTGCAATTTTATTTTTAGATGTAAGTGCAATTCATACAATAAATTTTAATCTTAAAATATGCCACATTATGGGATACTTCTATCTCCCACAAGTTTAATATAGAGGGAAGAAGACCGCAACTTAAAGAGCCAGACCACTGCATATGGGAATATACAGAATCCACATCCAGGCAATAAAGGAGCACTGATGCAAGCAGCACACCTGCAGTGGTTATATCTTATAGGGTCGCATAAGGGGAAAAAGGTGCTTTAAGACCACACAGGTCCATCTATTGAGGTGAGCGCAGTGGTGAAAGGTGGCGGGCATTTTTATACATGCAATTTGAGGAGCACAATAGACTTTAAAATGTGAAAGAACTGTTTAATTTACCTGTGTTATCACATATTTGGTGCTTGAATGACAAAAATGACATTTACAGTATATTTTGAGCACAATGTTTACAAGGTGTAATAGTATTTAAAGGGAAGGTGAAACAATATATTTTTATATTACATATGAAAAAAAAAGACATGTCCATCGAAATTATCAATACATTAAAGTCTGCTCTGTTTTGTTGTTGTGAGTCTTGTAATTTTAAAGACACTAAACTCTGGCTTTTTTTTTTTTTTTTAATCTGAAAGTGCAGCTGCAGCCAAAATCCTAGTACAGTTTTTTAAAGCTGGCAATTGGCTCTCTTTTAAAAGTGATCACTTTTACAGCGCTTGTAAAGAAGCCAGTACCCCACCCTCCCTTCCCCCGCCACCCACAGTGGTTCCTGGGCTCTTCAGGAATCACGCAATCTGTGTTTGATCATGTGCCTAGGAGGGCAGGGGAGACGTCAGGGGTCTAACAGATCCCTGATGTCTTCATAAAGATTACCAGTAACTGCCCAAAGCTATCACAAGAGGGCTTCTTCATCCCTTGTGATAACAATAAAGTTAAATGAAAAACTGTTTAACAAAAGGTGTAACTAAAAAAAAAAAAATTTTTACTCACATGCAAATGTACATGTAGATTGCACCACACGTAAGGTATCACACTAAATGTCGGATTGAAAACAATAATTCTAGTGCAATAGCTCATGTTTAACTCTAAATTGAAAAACCAGTAAAAGGCTTTTAAAGCATCACCTATGGACAATTTTATTTACCATAATTTGCCATTTCACAGGCATGCGCAGTTTTAAATATTGACATGGTTTGTCTCCATTTACTTGACATAACATTTTATATTTTGCAAAAAAATTGGAAATTATATTGAGTTTTTGCGCACTAACATTAATTTTTGTGTATTTTTTCCTGAAAATTAGCATTTGATGAAGACCTGCGCAAATATGTGACATAAAATAATGCAACAGCCTCCAATTTATTCTCCAGGGTCTCTGCCTTCAGAAAACATTTAATGTTTGAGGGTTCTAAGAAAATCAGCATTTTATTGCTAGAAAAATTAAACATGTATATGAAAATTGTCAATATTGCCCTGAACAGCAAGTGGTTAAGAGATACATTTTTGAAACCAGTACGGATTACAATGTTCACTTTCAATCTAGTGTTGCTCTGGCAATACTTTTCCAAGACACTAAGGGGTTTATTTACTAAAGCTGGAGAGTCCAAAATCAGACTCCCTTCTGCATAGAAACCAATCAGCTTCTAACCTCAGCTTGTTCAATGAAGCTTTAGCAATGAAACCTGGAAGCTGATTGGTTTCTATGCAGAAGGGAGTCTGACTTCGCACTCTCCAGCTTTAGTAAATAAACCCCTAAAAGGTCCTTAGTCTGATGGCCAGCATTATTCAATCTACTTCCTCTGAGCTCAAGTTGTCCTAGACTTGCCCCAGTTTGTACCTAGACTGTGAAAGGAGAAGCAATCAGTGACAAGCTAATTTATCTGCCACTATGTTCCTTTCCTATCACCATGCTTTTTGGCAGCACATGAACTGACTGGCTCCTTGTTCTGTTTCTTCATCTCACACTTCAACCCAGCTGTACAATTAGTTACACTGCTTGCATTTAAAAAATACAGTTAATCATGTATTAAAGTGGTTTTAAAGTAAAAAATGCCACCCTCACCTCCTTAGAACATTTACTGTCTCAATCCAGTGCTGTGCCCATCTGCAGGTGCAGGGTGGGGCTGAGCCACACTGTGTGTACCTTTGGATGCACACAGCCTTGCTCAGGCGTGCACCCGTTTGAGTGCTCCCACTGCAGCCAGCTTGCTTTGAGAGCACTCACAGAAGTGGAGGAGCAGAGCCAGTGGGGGACTCTAGAAAAAGAGGTAAGAGACCACTCTGTGCAATACCATTGCACAGAACAGGTAAGTATGACTTCTTTTTTTATTTTAGGAAAAAATAGCCTTTATAACCACTTTGATACCTGCCTAGAGTTTAGCATTGTCTGTATGCTAACAAGCATATCTAATGAAAGGTTTAACTTTTAAAAAGTGTTGTGCAAAGGTTTATGTCTGTTAGACTATCACTTGCGGAAAAGGAAAGTAAATAAAGAATATTTTGTGGGTACAAAGAGCACAAAAGTGTGCATGCCCTAATAAGCACCTCCCATTGTCATCACAACGTGTCCACATCTTTGCTCTTCCAAGGCATTTTGCAAGCAATGCCCTAGTAGCACTGTAAGGAGACTTCGCTTTACTGTTTCTCCTTCTACAAGTCTGAAAGCAATAAAGTCAGTTAGCACAATGCACCAGTCACAATCCCAGCAATGCCTCGGTCTGAAATGAGAAAGGTTGCACTGCAGGAAACAATCAAAAATTGGCATTCTTTAAAGGTTATTTGCAAATGCAGGATTTTCTGATTAATGTGGAGAGTTAGCAACAGTTCTTTATTCAAATAAAAGAGGGTTCACTATTTAATTTAGCATTATACTGTATTCCCCTGAGATGCTTTTTTCTGTTCTCTGCAATAGACACCTCAAAGAACAGCACTGTTAACTTCAGCTAGAGGGTAGAGGTATTTTAGGGAGAAAAAGCCAGTGTGATAAGATTAATGAATACATATAGAATGGTACAAATCTCACTAATATATTAAATGTATGGTAACAGTATTTTGTGTGTTAAAGATGCTTGCAATAAAACCTGGACTGTATTAAAAGTTAAAATTAGCACACAATACAGGATAATGAAGATACTTTAGTCGTTTTCCTTTTGTGAATTGAGGCAATGGTGACAAATATATTCCTGTAGAGTAGATAGCCACAGGCATATTGTACATGTAAACTTTTTTATCCTGTTTGAGACTGGAATGTACAACTTCAAATATGTATCTCTCAGCAGTGCAATCAACATATACCTGGTTTACAACCTCTTCCGAATAATTCAACGTGTTGTTGGGTCCAGAAGGCCCTTAAAGCTTGTGCGTTGTGGTAAAACACGTCTTACTGGTCTTTACCATACATTCATTCTGAATAACACCGTGAAGGACGTTTACAGTTAAAAAAAAAAACAAACAAAAAAACCCGCAAATTCATATTTTGTGTATTGTGTTACAAAATTAATGGCTACCTTAATGCAAGGTCTGTTAGCACACAAAAATGTATGTACTAATGCACATACAAGCTTGAAACATCTTCAAAAAGGCCCATGCTGCAATGAAAAATCTATTAATGTATCTCATTTAAGCACACTTACCCGTTTTCCAGTGTATCACCTCTTATTACGCGTAGCTTACGGAAGAATGACAAAGATACCAAAGCATAAGACCGTCTAATTTTAAGGTATCCAGTAATCTCTTCTATGAGACCAAGGTTTGCTTCTAGTTCTGTGGCAATGTTATCTGGGAAAATTAAATAAGATAACGAGAACAAATGTAATATTTGGAATGGAAAGATGTATGGTCAGCTGGAAGAAAAAATGTTTGAAAGAAAAGTGAGTTTATGGAGAATATGCGTGTTGTGTTTCACTCAAGTTCTTTTAGAGATATCATTGAATGTCAACCACGTTATCAGGGCACATGTCATGAAAATGTTCTAGAGACAGCAATGAGCTACTTTACCTTCCACATTATTTTTCAGTTGCCTATGATGCACATTCTTCCTCCAAGGCACAGATACAAATTTAGACTTTTTTTTTTTTGCTAAATGTGTCCCCCATTGGAGAGATTTTCCTTCATTTTCTGTCCCGGGGACACAACAGTAAATGACTGGATAGCTCTCAAAAATAAAAAAAAAAAATCCCACTTGGGTCGTTGTCACCAAAAAAAACAGGGGTCGCCAATGGAAGATTTTCCCTCCCTTCCTGTTTCAGCACAGCCAAATTTCTGTCCCAGTTAAATCATCAGGATAAACCGAGAGAGTGAATCTCCCAAACAGAAACAAAGACTGGACTAAAATGCTGTTCTATCTTGCTTCACCTCCTTCTAAAACAATGTTTTTGAGGTAGAGATGCACTTGCCACCCCCTTCCCCCCAAAAAAAACTAAAAGTCAGCAGACACAAATACTGTAGCTACTGACTTTTAACATTAGGGAACCTACCCGACCAGGCATCCACCGTTACCCGAGCCGATTCTTCAATCAGCTATCGAGTGCTGGCACCGTCATCTTGACTAGGGGAAGCCAGCAGTGAAGCCATGCATGAAGCTCTATACACTTTTTGAACGGGCCAGTCTTCTTGGACCTGTGAAGTGTCCCAGAAGGGGGGGGCAGAACTTCCAGGGCGACAGTGGAAGTGGGTACCTGTCAAAACCAGGTACACAATCTCCCCTCCCCCTCAAAAGGTGCCAAATGTGGCAGCTAAGGGGAGAGGAGGCAGACAAGCAGAGCTTTCCCTTTTGGATGGTAATCTGCTTGAAACAATATGTAAAATGTGTCTGCTGTATTATGTACGTCTATGAAAAGGTATCATGTTCTCTTTGTTTTGCTTCCTTTGTGTGAAATCCCTGGTGTTCCTGTCAGTCCCTCTGCTTTTAGATTAAAAAACTGACCACACTAAGTATGTGAGCACACCGTGGTTAGTTTTCTGATCCGACTTGACACTCTCTCCCTTGCAGAGCTATTCACCTGCTGTTTCTCCTAACCTATGCTCTGAGCTCCATATGCAGCTGAGAACAGAGGGTAAGTAATTATTTATAAAAAAAAAAATGGAAAAAAAAAAAAAAAAAAAAAAAAAAAAAAAAAAAAAGGTATTTAGAATGTTTTTTTTTCTATACACAAATATTTTGCCTTTCATTTCTTTTTTAAACTGAATGGGTGGTTTTACAAGGTGAGGGTTTGCATACACCTAAACCACTTTAATACCGCTCTATAACCTAAAGACGGCTACAGTATGGTTCTCTTGCTCTGGGAGGGGGTCTATAGATGACTTCCTAGAATGCGCCTCAGGCATGCTTTGTGACAGCAGTCTCATTTGGACACAGCTGATCACAGATCGTGGTAAAGGGACAATCTCAGCTGCACTTTACCATGTGATCAGCTGTGTCCAATCACAGCTGATCACATGTAAAAAGACTTGTCAGTTATCAGCACTCCTTTCCTCACACGCTGCATCTGTGGCTGTCAGCCGATACCAAGCAAGGCTGATCATCAGTGCCCTGATTGTCAGTGCAGCCCATCACTGAACATCAGTGCCACCTCATCACTGCAGCGTCATCAGTACCTCCTCAGCAGTGCCCATCAGTGCCTCATCAAACCCCATCACTACAGCCTCATCAGTGTCCAGCAGTGCGGCCTTGTCAGTGCCCATCAGGGCTGCTTGATCAGTGCCATTTCATCAGTGCCTCCTCGTCAGTACCACCACACTAGTGCCCATCAGTGCAGCCTATCACTGCCCATCAGCGCAGCCTCATCAGCACACATCAATAAAAACTATAATATCAATGTCTTGGACCAGGGTGGCACAGTTGACATAGCATATCTTGATTTCAGCAAGGCATTTTATACAGTTCCACATAACGATCTAATACAAAAGTTGTACAAGCTAGGACTTAACCCTTGGATGGTTCAGTGGATATGCAGCTGGCTAAAGGATACCATATCTGTGCATGAAGATATGCGTCCTTGATGTTGCTAAAAAATCTCCTACCTGTAGGGAGGCCACTACTAACCAAACTGATTCCATACGAAAAGACCGGACATTTAGAATTGGATTTAGTACCTAGGGGTCCAAAATGGGCCTTACATTCCCAATTTGGTTTTGGGTGGGACTATAAACAGGTTTGAATAAATACCCTGAAAACCTTTTGTCTGCTGGAACCTCTGTGATCACTAGCTGAGACAACTGAATATTATGTGTGTAAAATAAAGTTCTTCTTTACTCTGCATTTATAGTTACATTTGATTTTAGAAACTGGGAGGGGAAGGATCCGAAATTCTAGTCTGTACCCCAGAGAAATCATGGAAATTACCCATTTGTCTTAGATTTGAGCCTGCCATGCAGCCACAAAATTCAAAAGCCTTCCCCCCACCTGAACAAGTGGGGGTGCCCACTTCATAAAGAGGATGACTTTGGATCAGTCTTGGATGACTTTTGCACCCAGGGACTCTTTGGGTTTTGATTCTGAGATCTACCTCTGGAGGCTGGGAACTGTGTGACAAAACGACTGCCTGGCAGATGAGGGCCCAGCAACCAAAGCCCCCGACACCTTAAAAGAAGTGCGTTTGGATTTTCTCTTAAAGGGTAAAAGAGAACTCTTTACCACTGAAATCTTTTGGATGTATTTGTCCAAATCTTTTTTATTTTTTTGCATGGCAGTTCTTCCGCTCCAACTCTTCAGCCACAAAATCCTGCGCATGTGCACTGCTAAGAGGGCCAAGCGAGAAATTTGCTGAACTGAATCTTTAAGAGCAGCAACTGCAAAACATAACGCATGCAGAAAATCCTCCAAATCCTCATTCGAGCACTCCCCCTGCACTGATGGTGTTCCAAGCCATTGCTTGACACAGTCAGAAAGACTCTGACAAATGACAATAGTTGCCACAGCTGGCTGTGTGGCAGAACCTGCCAGGGAGCAGGAGGACTTAACCACTTCCTGTCCGGACACTTTTACCCCCTTCCTGTCCAGGGCAATTTTCAGCTTTCAGCGCTATCACACTTTGAATGACAATTGCGCGGTCATGCAATACTGTACCCATATGAATTTTTTACCATTTTTTTGAGACAGATAAAGCTTTATTTTGGTGGTATTTATTCACCGCTGGGATTTTTATTTTTTTTACTATGTAAATGAAAAAGTCCAAAAATTTTGAAAAAAAGTGGTTTTTTTTATAAAATTTTGCAAATAAATAATATTTCATCCTAAATCTTGGCCAAAATTTATTCCGTTATTTTTTTAGTAAAAAAAAAAAATCCAAATTAGTTTATAATAAAACATTATAATTTTTAAACATTTTTTTTTACATTTATTATTTTATTTTTTTTATATTATTTTTTATTTTTATTTTTTATTTTTACATACTGTCACCCTAGCAGTACAGTGTCACCATGGTGACACTGTACTACTTGTGGGGGGTGATGAAGATTTTTTTTTTTTTTTTTACACTGATTGCTTTTACACCCATATAGGATGTAAAAGCAATCATTTCTCTTTCTCTCTGTCTGCATTCTTGCAGTCATTGAGAAATACTGAGTGAGCGGTGATTGGTCACAGCTTGTCACATGGTACAAGGCTGTTGTGAATAGCCTTGTACCATGTGACCTCTGTGATCATTCACAGATTTCACACGTAGTAAGCAATGATGTCACAAGTGACATCTTGCTCACTACTTTGCATGTGATCACTGATTCGCCAATCAGTGATCACATGACCGGGACCTCGTACAGAGGTCCCGTCCGACGATCGGTGTTTCACTGTGTCCGGAGGACACAGCGGACACCGGATCGCGGTGGTGCGCGCTCCTAGGGAGCGCGCACAGCTAGAAAAGGCGGGTGCCGTTTAGGAACGGCAACCCGACCTTGGACTGCCACCGCCCTGCCGTTTATAAACAGCAGGCGGACGGCAAGAGGTTAAAGAGAGATTCCAGCTTCTTATCTGCTGGATCCTTGAAAACCTGGACATTATCCCCAGGACATGTCATAGATTTATTCAGGAATGAAACAACTACATCCACTACAGGCAAACCCCATTTCTTAAACTTTTCTTCCATGGGATACAAAAAAGAAAACCTCTTTGGTCGAATGAAAACCCTGATCCCAGTTATCATACATAATTTGCTAAAAAAAGAGGATGCACCGGAATGGCCTAAGTACTCTGTAGAGGTTTCAAAGAGCCCAGAGAAGAATAAGTAATCTCAGAGGTTTCTATCGGAGGTAGCCTGAATCCAGACCGCACCATATCAGTGAGATGCTGGACTAAATATCTCTGAGACTGGGAGGCAGAGACCTCCTACTTCTCCTCAGACTGACTCCTCAGACAGAGATTCTACTGCCTGACCTTCCTCCAGTTGTTCCTCATCTTCAGGTTCCACCCAATCCTGCTCCAGGATTGGTGATTCTAGTGACAGGGATCTATCCCGCTTCTTAATCCCCTGGGAAACTGATGCAATTATCCCAGTGATCTTATCTTCTAACTCCGCTAAGGCTGAAGTAAGATCATCCTTTTCTACATATGCTGAGGCAGATGCCCCAGTAGTAGCCTTCTGGCCTCTCAGGAGAGGATATTACAGTGGACCTTTAAGTAGGTTCCTCATGACTGGTGGCGGCGGTGGCTTATTAGTGCCCTTTCCTGCTGCACCTCGCCCACTCCGCTTTCCGGAAGACATTACTTCACATTCTTCAGATAGCATAAAACCTGTGCACCTCCACTAGTAAATACAGACCATAAGATACAGCTATGTAAGTAGTGTGCTGAATTAAGAAAACACTCAAAGCAGATGCTGACTTCATAAGCCACCAAGAGCAGCTCCTGACTGACTGGCCAATACTTCCCCCTCAGGGGAATACTTACATGCCCCTACGGAATAGCTCGCTCTGTGTCTGGGCCACAGGAAATTTCCTAGCAGCAGCAGCCCACGTGTGTCCTGGCCTCCTGATAAACAAATATGGCCAACTTCCGTTTCCAGCCCCTACTGGGCATGCGCGCCCAATCCTTGTGCAAGCGCATGCCTGGAGAGTGCATGCGCACCCACCCTAGGGCTGATGGTAGGCTGTACGCCCTCTAGTGGCTAAAAACAAGCAAGCACATTTCGGGAACAATCGCAAGCACTGCCCCTGGCGGAAACCTGTCAACAATACCACTCCTTTTCCCTCCAATTTACAGCTTTGTTTCTCTATATACAGAGAAAAAAAAAAGGAGATATGTTACCAGTCCCACCACAAGTCCCTGACTTCCGCCAGCCACCAACCTTCACCCATCACGGCAGGCATGGTCATACAGACCTTCAAGGACTCGTTGCCCATGCTGTGGGGCCACTGCCTCAGACCTGTATAGCACCATGCTGGAAGCACCTTGGTCAGATTTAAAACTGCACAGGGTTCCATCTGCGCAGGGTCCAGAGCCGGAAGGCTGCATTACAGGCAAAACCCTAAGTATTTTTCTCATTATCCAGCAAGGCTCGAGTACCATCCATTTTGGCTCACGACTTTCCGAATGTATCCGATTAAAGTCCCTGATTCTCTAATGGACCTTCAGCTATGCTCCAAGAGCACAGCAACACTTTCAGTGACCATCCACCTTACAGACACTGGCGAAAAAACTGAGGTACTTACTGTGTAGGAGGGGCTACATAGGGGAGGACCTCCTCTCTGATTGGCCGGCCAGTGTCCATTCACCTATAGGTGGCCTATAACCCACATAATAGTCATGAATAGCCTGCTCTGTGTCCCGTGAAGTACGATAAAGAAATTGTGTTTTTGTTCTATAAATCAAAAATACAAGACATGCATGTAAATATATAACAGCATGCATTAATACTTACTGCCTCCCCGAATATTGATGGCCAAATTTCCACTGATTACAGTACAACCCCGAAGTTCTTGTGCTGATGTAACAGAATCTACGACCTTCTCCTTACCATGGACTGTGCATATCTTTGGACAGGGTCCTGCACAGGGCTCACATGTTAAGCTGCCGGAAAAAAAAAAACAAAAAAAAAACAAACTAATTTACATAAAGAACAATTTTAGAGCACGCTGTGTTTTCTAGGCTTTGCCACAAACCGCTACTTTTATTGAATTCAATTGCGACGCTTCAAAAACAAGTGTTGAACACGTCAAAACACGGTTTTTAAGTGTTTACATCATGCACTTCCCTTTGTGAAAAAAAACCCAGAAAACCAGAGGTGGCGTTTGGGCAGTGTTTTATTGATGCAACCTATCGCACATGTTAAATGCGTCTTGAAAGCAGGTTAATGCTACATCTGAGTTATACAGCATTTGTCATTTTGCTGCATCCCTAAGGCAGCCCCATACATTTTTTTTCTCATTCAACCAGGGGGTGGAAAGAAAACAAAAATGACCCAATTCCCCCAACTACACATTCGAGGTGGAATCCCTTCCATTGAGCTATCGTGTTCTGATGACGGGGAGACTTCCCCACTGTCAGAATACACTCATCAGCGCTATAGCTGGCGGTGTTGACCATGTGAAAATTTTCCAACGTGATGACTTCTGTACAAACCAGCCTGCCCATACATGGATCAAAATTCGGCTTGTCTCTGCTGAACTGGCTGAATTTTGATCCATATATGGCCAGCTTAAGCCCAAGTAAAAGAGACTTACTAGAGCTGTGCATGAGTGTCTCAATGTACTTACAAAAAAATTCACATTCAACGAACCCATGTGCCCATACGCAAGAGCCCTAATTGAAAACAAGAGCTAGAAAGCTGCTTAGCCTAAAAACATAAAAACACCTGACTTTAACCTTTTATTGTCAAAAAGGAACACAGATTCCTTAAAAGGACCATTGCAGCTTTAGAAAACATTAAAAGCTCAGTACAACCTTGTGAACATGTTGCATGTTACGCCCATATGTAGGGTGTAACGTGCAATATGTTCAGCATCTGCCTACTCTCCCCCAGATACACCCCCCCCCCCCCAACCCTTCCCTGTGCCCGCTGTCATAATTCAAAAAGAGCCCAGCCGTGCAAGGCTCCACCCATATTGCTGTGTCATTCATTCATAGAGGTTTGTGAATTAACGAACTACAAGTACCGTCTGCCTTTGCCAATGACAGCTTGTGGTTTTCAATGAACTACCAGGGCGCTGAGGAGTTTTCTAGGTAGTTCATCCATCTTACTACCATTCAGTAACTACCTGCCCGTTTTGGAGTTATGGACAGACACCTACAAAGACAGTCTGCAGGAGCCTTACAATGAACCTGCGATCTGTTGACTGCAGGGGCAATGCTTTACAGCCTACTAAAAAACAAAAATTTTAAATGCACATTTTTTTTACCTGCAAAAAAAAAATATGCATTAATTATTTTTTTAAGGTGAACTTACATTTTTTAAATGATAAGTCCCCAGCAGCTTGTAAAAGTAAAAAAGCAGATTCCTGTTATAAGGATCAATTAGTCCTGCTCCTCCATTTCTTGTGCAGGGTGATTGGTCTTGTATCTGCACCCATTTCTGCAGGCAGCCTGTGGACCTGCTGGATCTCACTCACAGCTCTGATCTCTGCACAGGCAATGTGCAGCACATGGATGATGTCACTGCTACTTTTAAAAAGTAAAAAAAAGTGTTTGCAAAGACATTTGCTGCACAAGAAATGGATTTTTATTTTTTGAGGCTGTTGAATATATTTAGATATATGTTTTTTTCAGGTTTAAAATAACCTAATTCCTTCAATGTCAAACTAAGCTAACAGATCAGCACTGCTTTAAAAAGAAATTACTTACGTGGTAGAGTTGGTGGTATAGCCAGAAGGGCACTCTGATATGCACTCGCCTTTGTGAATGACATACTGAGGGCAAGAGTTGTCTAGACAATTTCGACTCCTGTTGTGCAGTTCTTGGCATTCATTGAAGGTGATGCACCTCCACCCATGCAAGCTGTAAAAGCCTTTAGGACAGGTCTCCACGCATTCCCCCTGATGCAGGAAATTTCGGCATGCTACACATTTCAAGGGGTCGTCTGGCTCTGTACAGCTTCCGAGACACTCACTATGGCAGCATCGATTATCACGGGTACAGACCTGGTGCTTACATGTAGCAGGGCAAACTGCAAATAGAAAAAAAAAAACCAAAATCAATACATCAAAAATTGTAAAAATTAACAAACATCGCAGAATGAAAGCTCCCTTAAAGTAAATAAAAAGTCTTAGGTTTGCTATACAATCATACTATAGGTAGAAGGCCAGATTTTACTTTTAGGGCTCATTCACAAGTGTAGCAGGCATTGCCGCTCCTCTCTTCAGCAATCACATGACCGCAGATCACTTAGTTCTCAGGCTGTTCACCCACTCTGTGGTGGAATGTCTTTTAGAGGAATTTGACAGGTGGTTGGGGAGGAGATATGTCACCTCCTCACCACCTGTTTGGACCCTGTAAATGTGGCACCACTGCAACAGCAACTGGTGCATGTGGTTGCAGGGCGATTGAAGTGTGGCCTCGTTTGCTTCAATGGCGGGGATTGTTTTTGCTTCTGTAGGTGTACAACCCCATCCGGTCATCTTTACACCTTACGGGAGCAGTAAAAAGGCAGCTTTACTGCTCCCCGCCCCCTCCCCCCACAACTTTGAGTGTAAAGAAGACCTTATAAAAAAAAAAAAAAAAAAGTATAAAAAAATTGAAGTTACACTGTGAGCCATAATAAAAATATATTCTTAATCTAAAAAAACAGCACAATCTAATTGACAGCTACAATCTAACTTTTAACTGACAGGCACAATTTGCTGTAATTCAATAAATAATACCCCTAGAAATGATTAGGTAACCAGCAGCCAGGGGTCTTGTCTACAGCTGTCACAATGTTAACATTTTTAAAGCTGGCCACACAGATTTTTTATCAGATTGAAATAAAACTGACTTATCCTTTAAGTGGTTCCAAAGGCAATTTTTCTTCCCCAAAATAAAAAAAAGAGGTTTATGCAATGTTAGTGAACAGAGTGGTCCCTTACTTCTTAAGTGTTCACTCTCCGATGAGGTCTTCTCCTCCTCTTGAATGCCCCCATAGCAAGCCATGTACTATGGGGGCATGTGTAGGCCTGCTCCCAAGCCAGTCGGTGTGTGTCCACAGACACACAGAGTGCAGCTAGACCACACCCCCTGCTCCCTCACCAAATTTTACTGACAGCAGTGGGAGCCAGTGACTCCCGCTGCTCTCAGTGTGTCCTGTGATAACAGGAAGAGAGATCAGAGGTGCTTCTGACAGGGACAGCACTAGATTGAGAGAGGACTCAGGTAACTGTTGGGGGGTCATTTTTTACCTTAATGCAGAAAATAATTTGACTTTAGAACCATTTACAGTCTTGCACAGTTGTACAGGCTCCTCTCCTGTCTCATTGTCTCATTTCCAGACTGTGGGATGTCCTGCCTTATCTAGCCTTTTCCACCCCAACATAAAACTGTCCTGAGCTCACGCTTTCATTAATTAGATTTCAGTTATTTCAATCATGAAAACTTGGCATCACAGGTGGGTGTCATCTAGTGCAGTCTGCGTAGGAACGCCCACTTTTCCAGTCAGACATCCACCCATCAAGGCATTAGATGTTTGCATAACTCCTAGCAAGAACCAACTCATTGCTTGCATCTGCACTGAGGGCTCTAGACAGCAGTATTGAGGCAGAAGCTATGTGCATCCTGCTTGCCCTTTTCACCATCCCTATCTACCTGCATTGAATATGGAAGCACAGAGACCCAGTGAGGATGCCACGAGTGAGGTTGGAAATAAGGTATGTAATTAAAGCAAAAAAGTTTTTTTTAATAATTTCATGTTGACATGAAATTACCAAAGATTTGAAAGTACCAGAGAAGACAAAATATGTCAGATTAAAGCGGAGCTCCACCCAAAAGGGGACGTTCCGCTTTAAGCCTTTGTCCCCCGCTCCCCATTAAGGATTGGGGAGTGGGGGGGGGTTCCGAATTTGACAGGTACCTGCCTAGGCGATAGGAAGCGGAAGTTGTCCCCCTTCCCTCCCCGTAGTCTTCTGGGACACGTGACAGGTCTCAGAAGACTACGGGCCATTCACAAAGCACAGCGCTTCTCGCGCATGCACAGTGGGCACCCGGCTGTGAAGCCGCAAGCTGTCACAGCCGGGTGCCCACACTGAAGATGCTGGTGCCAGGGAGAGAAGACGGATGTTGAAACCAGCGGTGGTGAGGACAACACTGGACTGAGGGACAGGTAAGTGGCTGCATTTTAAAAGTCAGCAACTACAATTTCTGCAGCTGCTGACTTTTTTTTCAGGTGGAACTCTGCTTTAAGATTTGGACTTGAAGCTGAAGTTTAAACAACTTATAAGTGGGCACTACAGGATGCTTCATGATGTTTTGACTGAATAAAGAATCCATGAGCCTGGTGGCGGCCTGCTTTTTGTTGGATCAATGACTTCTAAAGGAGCAATTGGAGACCAGGCACCAGCACTAAGTTGGTGGTTCGGCCTAATGAGAACAGATGTTTTTTGTATGTAATCTTTTATATTCCATTATTTACAAAACAATTGTAGCATTCTTTTTTCAAGTCTATTTAAAATGAAGAACACATTTCTGCTAAAGTTGGGATTTAAAACAGATCTTTACTTCCCAGATCCACTCTCCCATCTGCAATATAAAAATGCCAGTTTTATTTTTTGGCTGGCAAACTCCAATCCCAACCCCACTTCTTGCCCGGGCAATAATTAAGTGCCGCTGCTCTGCCAGCCTCCTGGGATATGTACATTATACATTACAGTAGCCTTCAGGGGCTCACAGTGGCTAGTGGGCAGACCCAGTGATACGATTGGGGGTCGGCTGCAGAACCCACAAGAGAGCTGACTCCCGATGTTGCTGATGAGCAGCTGTGGTGGCTGATTGATGTATCACAGCTAAACAACATTGGAATTACTGGGCAGGTGAGCATGTGAACTGAGGACTACCCTGAATAACAGGTGAGGTACAGGGGAAAAAAAAAAGCCGGGGGGGGGGATTGTAATTGGCATATGGGGGGCATCGAGGTACTTAATGCTACACTGTTGTGTGTATTGGTGGTGTATTGACTTAAAGAATAAGTTCATCTTTTGTAACATGTTACACCCATATTCAGGGTGCGACCCCTGCTCCCCCCACCGATCCCTGTTGTGACAGCGGGGGGAGCTTCTTTTAAAAAAAAAAAAAAAAAAAAAAACGTGGCTATGCAGGGCTACGCCCACTCAGTCACGTCACTCATTCAGTGTTCTGTGAATGAAAACACTACAAGTTCCAACAGCCTTAGCGGCTGTGGGCTTGTAGTTGTCAATAAACTACCATAGCACAGTGGAGTGCCGTTGTAGTTCATTGAGTATTCCTGTCAGAAAGTATCTGCTTGCCCGTACGGGATGTATGCGCAAGCAGATACAGTGACAGGTCAGAAGGAGACCTGCATGGCACCAGAAATCTGCTGATCACTGGTGCAATGCTTTAGAGGCTCCAGAAACAAAAAACAATAAATGCACATTGTTTTTTACCTGCAAAAAAAATGTGCATTTATTATTTTTTGATAAAAGGTGAACTATCTTTCAAAGCACACGTATAGCCAAAATCTTTTTCTTAATTTTGGAAAGAGTCAGGAAAGGTTAAAACTCTTTCAGTCTATTCCTTGCTGTCAGTGTACTGTTGGGAAGATTTTTCTAAACTTTTTGTCTCAGAGATGTAAATGACAGGAATTGAAAGGGCATCTCTATAAAGTGAAGAAAATTCCCCTCTCAAACAGATGCCACCAGAAGTGAATGTACTGTAAATATTCCATTGAGGATCCCTGTTTTGGTGGCAACTGTAAAATTTCAGATTTCTCATCATTTTGATAAAATAATCTCTAAGCCTGGGTGTTCCATGTGTGGTCCTTTTTTGGATTTAAGAAAAAAAAAAAAACCACACTTGATCTTTACAGCCTTTACATCTACTTTGCCTTTCTGAAAGGTTGATGCTTTTATTGGTGCAGTGAAGTTGGCTCCATATGTTCAAACGTCCAGACATGTCAGCCGTTTGCAAACTTTGTAAGGTGTGCCATGTCTGTTATAGATAGGTTATTTTCCCACCATGCTAAATTCAACCAATATACAAGAACGGGTAACTAGTGATTAGAATGTGTGTTTAATGCAATTAATTTGTGACACATTGGAAGAAATGTTTACTGTGCTAGTCCGATTGTTTGGAAACATTTGCCAAGTTACCTTTTAAAACAAGCATGAATAAATGCACACATATCCTACTGTTGCTCAGCAATTATTTGTAAAATAAATATATAACCAGGCTTTCTTTGTAGAAGGGCATACACTGATAGAATTTCGGATGATTTCTGATGAATTGAACAAAAATAGAGCAGTGGGTGGCCTTGTTGGCACCTTTCCGCTCAACATCCTTCGATCTGAAAATTGAAAGCGCCAGGTGGATAATTCTCAACCGAACATATGACTGTGGCCAAATGGCCGCAGTCATGGTTTGCCAGCACCCACTGTATTCTGACAGCTATCAGCACTGCCTGTCAGAAAACAGTCTCAGCGGGAACTTTGTACATCCGTGTTGTTTCATGTGGATTGGGAGAACTGAAAGAAAAAAATCTATTAGTGTATGGACAGTTTAAAGATAATTGTGTGTATGGACTGCATTGTGCAAGGTAATATATCACAACCTCCTGATAGTATTCATCAGGGGCAGCGCCAGGTGGGTGCTAGAGCACCCTCAAAAATATTGCTAGCACCCCCATCTTTGCAACCAGGGCTGCCCATAGACTATAGGCAGTTGTCCACTGCCAGATTGGACTCCATCAGGTTGCTGGGAGAACCAGCAGGAGCTTTCTCTGACAGTTTTCTTTGCCCACTCATCAGCCTCCTATGACTGGTAGCCCGTAGAGACTCTCTCTCTCTCTCTGTCTGCAGTTTCTCTACGTGCTGATTGAAATGGTGGGCAGGAAGGAGGTGTGGCCAACACAAGAGGACGCTCTACTGGAAATGGGAGAGAACAGGGAGGAGGAGCAGAGCTGGCAGCATGCAGCCATGTGGCGAGTGACTGAGGAGGAGAGGCTTTTCTCCTGAAAAAATACTGCCCCCCACTCCATACTGTGCCCACTCAATGCTGCTTCCACTCCATGCTGCTCTGTTAACCCACTGTATACTGCGCCCACTACATACTGCTCACTGCCAGCACTGCATACTGCCCCACTGAACACTGTTCACGGCCCCCTTTACATACGGCACACTGCCCCCTTTACATACTGAAGGGGGCACACTGACTGCTATAATCCTGGAGGATATTATCCAATGTTGGGGGTTAATTATTGTGTAGTTCTGGGGATAAAAATGCACAATTCTGGGGCTCATTGCAGTGCTGGGAGTTAATTGTTGCACCATGCTATGGGGTTAATTATTGTGAGGTGTTGGAGGTAACTTGTGCAGTGCTGTGGGTATATTATTTTGCCATGCTGTTGGTTTGTGTATTATTGTAAGTGTAATTATTGTGCTGTGCTTGAGGTTAATTATTGTTCTGTGCATGGAGCTAATTATTGTGCCAGGCTGGGTGTTTATTTTATTTTTGTTTCAACTGGGAGTTATTTATTCTGTTCTGGCCTTTACGCTTGCTGGGGTTATTGACGACCCCGACACTTGCTGGGGGGTATCATTTCTGGTCTAATTTGTGCTTATTTTATTCCAACAATCTTGCCCCAATGCCCTATTTTGTCTATACAATGAGATAGACCATGAAAAACCACCTTCCTTTGGCCACATCCACTTTTGAGCCATGCCCACAAGAGCATTAGCACCCCCAGTTATACTTTCAGCATCCCAAAAAAAATTGTCTGAAGCCTCCGCTATTCAGCCTACTTTGCCACACCATAGTAATGCAGGGATGTCATTTTTCAGATACAAAATTTCAATCTAAAATATCTTTAGACATGTATAACACATGGAATAAGCACACTGCAGATCAGCACTGAAAAAAAGAAAAAAAAAAAACACACTGTATGGCACCACAGACTGAACAGAATCAAAGTGAGACTATCTACTTATGTACTAATTATGTGTATCCCTTACTTGTTATATAAATGTGCACAGTCATCCGTATCTTGTGCATGCAGGAATTTGCTATGATTTATACTTTGCAACATGTCTCTTTCCACTACATATGAAAAAAACAGCTCTTTATATTATGCTTGCTTGTATAAATAAGTGGGTTGACTTTTTGTTATTTTTGCATATTCATTGAATTGCTTCTGCTGTTTGTTTGCACTCTTATGACAAATCTTCCGTTATCATTGATTAACGCTAGACTGTTAACCTGCACTTAGGGACAGCAGTGAACTTGTGTAAGGTCATTAGGAGTACGAAATACATGTATTCCAGCTTGACTTAATCCACTCCAGGACTTTGCAGCTACCAAAGCGCCGCCCTTACACTTAACCAATCACATAGCTGTTGGAAACAGACCAGCCTGGGATCTGCCTTCCCTTTTGTACCCCCCCTCCCTCTGTTCTAAAGCTTTCCCCTTATCCACTAAACCCTTGATGTACATGGGTGGAAAGAAACTACACTATTAACCAGCTCACTGCTAGCGTTAAGGAAAATCAATATCAATACATGTCAGGTACTGGGAAATAAACTTAACTGAGAGACAAGTTACACTGAGAAGTATAAACCTACTGAACTGTATAGATCTGAGAAAAGCACTCAGGTTTAGTATCACTTTAAGGTCTTAATAAACTAAAAAAAATTATATATAACATTTTTACATTTTTCCTTAACACAAAAAAGTACCTTCTATTGCTCTTTGCCTCCTCCAAATTCCTTTTTTTTTCAATTTTTTTTCAATTTTTGCACTGCTTTTGAGTGGAATTCCTGTGAGAGGGTGGCCACATTCTCCATGGTCTCACTGTATGTAGGAACATAGACACCTTCTCTTGATTGATCTTGAGATGGACTAGAGTCTATAGGGTGTGTAATATGCATAGAGCTAGGCACATGACCACGAATGTGCACTGCTTGTTCCATACATATGGAAGTGAAGGGGGAAAAGGGGAGGTTTGGGAGCTAACAAACTCAATATTATTTTCAATAACCACTTGACCTCCGGAAAGTTTTACCCCCTTCATGACATATTTGCTATTCAGCACTGTGATACTTTAACCACTTTCCCTCCTGAGGATTTACCCCCCTTCCTGACCAGGCCATTTTTTGCGTTACGGCGCTGCGTTACTTTAACTGACAATTGCGTGGTCATGCAACGCTGCACCCAAATGAAATTTATGTCCTTTTTTTCCACAAATTGAGCTTTCTTTCGGTGGTATTTGATCGCCTGTGTGTCTTAAATTTTTTGTGCTATGAAAAAAAAAAAAACACGACAATTTTGAGAAAAAAAAACAATATTTTTGGCTTTTTGCTATTAAACATGTCCAGTAAAAAAAAATTTCAAAAACCAAATTTCGTCATAAGTTTATGCCAAAATGTATTCTCCTACATGTCTTTGCTAAACAAAAAAAAAGAAAAAATCCCAATACGTGTAAATTTATTGGTTTACGCGAACGTTATAGCGTTTACAAATGGTGGTAAATATACTGAGATTTTTATTTTATTTTTTTACTAGTAATGGTGGCGATCAGTGACTTCTAGTGGGACTTCGGCAGACTTTCTGACACTGGGGGGAACTGACATCCCCAGTGACACCAAAACAGTGATCAGCGCTAAAAAAAAACAAAAAAAAAAAAAAAAAAAAAAACGCTGACACTGTACTAATGGCACTGGGCAGGAAGGGGTTAACATGAGGGGCGATCAAAGGGTTAACTGTGTGCTGGGTGTGTTTTACTATGGGGCAGTGTCCGCGTGCTTTACTGTAAGCACACTGCTGTGCACAGCCATCTAAAGCAGTATGCCGGAGCTGACAGGGAGGAGAACTGTTAGTAAACAAAAAAACAGTTCTCTCCGTCGGAGTTCATCGGTAATCACCGACCGGGACCCGGTGATCGACAGCCATGGCCGCAAATGGTGGCGTGGGTATTTCTGCTATAGAGCGGTTGGGAAGTAGTTAACTGACAATTGCTCGGTCATGCAACACTGTACCCAAATTAAATATTTTTTCAAACAAAATTGAGCTTTCTTTTGGTGGTATTTAGTCACCATTGGGCTTTTTATTGTTTGCTCTATAAATGAAAAAAATACTAAAATTATTTGAAAAAAATAAATAAATAGTTTCCGCGTTTCTGTAAAATTTTGGAAACAAATAAGCTTTCTTCATAAATTTAGGCCAAAATGTAGTCTGCTACATTTCTTTGGTTCAAATAACCCAAATCGTGTATATTATTTAGCCTGTGTTGAGGCCCTAAAAATGCCAGGACAGTACAAATACCCCCCAAATGACCCCTTTTTGGAAAGTTCACAGTCCAAAGTATTAATATGTTAATATTAATGTTAATTAATATATAGCAAGATTTTTGAAGTTGTGATTTTTTTTTCCTCACGATTTTTTGGAAAATTAAATAATTTTTCTTTCACGTACTAACATACTGTCACTAGAGCAGAAAAATGTCATCATATGACTGGTGTGTTGGTGAACAGATATACTGACTGGTGACAGGCTACTCACTGGATGCATTGTGTGTCCAAAGCAAAATGGGGGTAGCGTTGATGCACTCGGAAGAGAGGAACATGCAAGTTACATTTATCAATGTCCTAGTATTCAGGGATTTAAAGTAAGTTCATAGCCGCAACTGCAGCCATGAGCTTGCTATTGATTTTTACAACCTGCAAAGGGCAGCTCTAGATCATGTTTACTGGGCTCTGAAAGTGCACGTCAGTGAGAACAGAAGGTGATTAGGGAACATCCAGGACACCTCTGGACCGAGGGACAGGTAAGTGTCTGTATTTTAAGAGTCAGCAGCTACAGCTTTGTTTTTATTCCAGTGGAACTCCACTTAAGATCAGTTAGGTTTAGACTTCTTCGTTAATGTCCAAAGAGGCTAGAAAGTCTCCCTGATGAAAGGAGCCTAAGACAGACCTGGTGGTTTCCATGCAAATGTTTTGGACTCAAATGAAGACATGTGAAGCCTTCAGATCCAAACACTGGACAGATTTGGTTCTGGAACAGTGAAAAGGTTGAAGTATAACCTCTGAAACTTTTTGGTGATGGAAAAACTGCAATAAATTTCTGGCTCAAGAGATGTGAGAGGGCCGCATGGAGGTCTGCTAATTTGTGCACGGACACAGGTAGGTTGGATAGCATGAACCTGGGTAGGGGACAGAAAATGAAACTAGCTTGTAGCCCCTGGAAACCATTCTTCTTGCACAGATCTATGGGACACTTTCTGACCAAGTGTCCACAAAGGCCAACAGACTTGCCAACTTTGGAAAGTGGTAGCGTCCCTTCATGCTGAAGAGAACGGTTTGAAGAAAAAGGCGAATTAGGGGCCCAGGTTTTGCAAGTGAATTGGACCCCAGGCTTAGGTCTGGCCTTGGAAGTTAAAGCCTGGGAGTTACAAAAGTAACTCTTGGCCTCAGAGCAAGCTTCTGAAATGAGAGCAACACAAAAAGAAAGAGAAAAACAAAACAAAAATACAGCTGCTAGGAGCAGGAGAGGTTCATGCCCAGATGTGATTAGGTCACTATATGAGCCTAAAAGACCAAGGTAGAACAGTGAGTCTCTTGAAACAGGAGCAATGCCAGGAAGCAGCCTCATGCTGAAAAGGCAGGAACAGAGCGCAGAGTGCCAGTGTGTGAGCCTGCAGTTAGTAATGTAGCATGTTAAACCCTTCTGTGGAATGAATGAGGGGGTAATAATGGCACACAACAGTATCAATAAATTAAGTAGATCTCGATGCTTGACCCACATGGTGTACTGAGTCTTCAGAGCCTGGCCTGTGAAACGGCTCTGGCCCTGGAAAGCGCTCTGTGGCTAACACAGTATATGGAGGTCTGGAAAGTGCCACAAACAGAACCCAGTGACTGAAGGTCACATTTCAGGCAGGCCCCACAAATTTCAGTCCACTGGGCTCCAGGTGTGGCCTACAAAGCCATCACTGAGGATATGCCAAACTACTAGGTACATAGAGTCCAGCTCAGCAGAAAGTAGATGAAGTATCAAAAAAAAAAGCAAAGTTACAATTACGGTAACGCCTTTTCCAGGAGTCTTTCAGGACAGCACCTTGAGAGACTTCGGCTCTTCTACACCTGAGGAAACACCTCCACCAAGAATAAAAAAAGAAAAAAAAAAAAAAAAAAAAGGAGTGGCCTCCTCACACCGACCTCAGTTCATGACTTCATGCACCTTCGGTCACCTGGGGGGATGCAATACAAGGCACACAAAAAAGCAGTACCTTATAACCAAATGCTAAAAAGGGCGGGTAACTGGTGCTGTCCTGAAAGACTCCTGGAAAAAGCGTTACCATAAGTGTAGCTTTGCTTTTTTTTTCCCCTCTCAGTCTTTCAGGACAGCGCCTTGGGAGGATACGCAAGCACTCACCCCTAGGGCGGGACCGCCACTTGCAAAACCTTGCGTCCAAAGATCTGCTCCTCTACCGAGACCAGGTCAACTCTGTAATGCTTAATGAAAGTGTTGTAATTGGACCAGGTGGCAGCCCTACAAATCTGCCCTGGAGTTGGCCGCCATGGCCCGGGTGGAGTGCGCCACGATGCCCTCCGGGGCTTCCAGACCCTCCATCAGATACGCCTGTCTAATTGCCAGTCTCCGCCACCTAGCTAAGGTGCGCCTAGAAGCTTTACAACCCTTCCTTGCTCCTGAAAGTTATAAAAAAAAAAAAAAAGGGAATCTGACTTCCTGATCTCCTTAGTCCTATCTAAATAAAGAAGAACACATCTTCTAACATCCAACATGTGAAAATTTCCTTTCTTGCTGAACGAGGGGCTAGAACAAAATGAAGGTAAAGTAATTTCTTGGTCTCGATGAAATCTCGAGGCTATCTTGGGCAAGAAGGCCAGGTCCGTTCAAAACATTACCCTATCTGCAAAAATCTGGAGGAAGGGGGCCCTAATTGATAGGGCTTCCAACTCACTTACTCAACTCGCTGTAGTAACTGCTCTCTTTTCTACTATTTAGGAGGGTGGATACTACCCTAGCTGAAAACCCCCTGCTCCTCAGAAACCAGGCAGCTAGGTTCCATCTGTCCACCTGGGGACAAAGGACAGGACCCTGAGAAAGCAGGTCCTCTTGGCACAGCAATACCCAGGGTAGACAGCCAGGGCCGAAAACCAAGCCAGTCTGGGCCAGTGCGGGGCTATCAGGATCAGGGAAGTTGAGATTTGAATTTCCTCAGAACTGCTGGCAATAAGGAGACTGGGAGGAAAGTGTAACACAGGGGAAAGACCCACAGCTGTGCTAGTGTATCCACTGCCAAAGCTAAAAACCGGGACTTTGGTATTCTGGCCCGACGCAAAAAGGTGAGACCCCCACTCCCCTATGATGGCTTGGTAGATTTCCCAACTGAGCACCCATTATGATCCCCTCAGCTGCCTTCTGCTGGGAAAGTCTGCCACTGGATTCAAATCCCCCTTCAGGTGGACGGCGGATAGGGAGGCTACATTGGTCTCGGCCCAGGTAAGCAGTTCCGAGGCCAGGGACCACAGAATTTTGCTTTGAGTTCTTCCCTGTCTGTCTGTTGACATACGCCATGATGGAGGAGTTGTCCGAGAGGACCCGCACATGTTGTCCCCATAGCTGCTCCCAGAAAGCCACAAGGGCCCACAATACGGCCTTGAGTTCTTTCCAGTTTGAGGATCTGCCCCTCTCTTCTGGTAGCCAAGAACCCTGGGCCACGGACCCCTCTAGATGTGCTCCCCAACCTCTGGCGCTCGAGTCTGTTGCAACTTCCCTGGAAATGAACAAGACCCACAACAGCCCTTGAGCCAAGTTGGCTGACCTCCTCCACCACCAGAGGGTCCACTTCACCCGGGGGGGGGGGGGGTACCTGTACCAAGGACTCCAAAAAGACTCCTGCCGGCGATCCTAGATGTCCAGAATGAACAGATGGAGGGGCCGCAAATGCAAACCTGCCTACTGTACAGGTAGACTGAGCATTCAAAAGAACACTGCGGTACTGATCACTGCTTCCTGCAGCATTTTAGTTCAGGTTTCAGTAACATTTTTGAATAGGTTAGGAATATACTGGGACTTTTCAAGTGCTACTTAGGCAAGTGCCACAGATATGTTCCACATACACATTGTATCTAACTAAAAAACAATAATTTTTAACAGGATATAACGTGTATGTTGAATACATTTATGTAACACCTTGCAAGCAGGGGGACTGCAAGTATGTATTTTTTTTATTGTTCCTATCATGATTTTTATTGTCTAGAACAGCCTCACTTAGCTGAGTCCTTGTTCTGCCCAACTGCTATTCTCCTCCACTGGGTTAAGTATATGCCTAACTGCTTTTTGAGTGTACTGTGAGGTGTTTTAACGAGGGCATGAGCTGGGTTTTTTCCCTGCTTTGCAGGGAAACATACACAGCGTTTTGTCCTGTCTTATGTTTACATACACAGCGTTTAGTCCTGTCTTCCTCCTCTCCGATCACCAGGTTCTGGCTGTTAATCATTGGCCCGGGACCCGATGATTGGCTTGTGCGGTGTCTAATCACAGCACAGCCGGGGGCGGCGCACAACCCCTACCCAGAAGTGTTTCACATACTTGGTACGTGATCCAGCACAGTAGAACCGCCTTATATCTAAGTGATTCAGTCAGCAAACGGTTAAAGGTTTTAGCGTTCGGGTTTCCTTATGCTTTCAGAGGTCTCAAGCTAACTTAGCGACTACACTTAGATTGAATGGCATATATTCTACTAGCCCAAAGGGCTTGCAAAAAGCAAACATTTAATAAAGCTGGGGTGCAAACAATCGTAATTAAGCCTTTATTTAATAAAACAGATCACATAATTTACCGGTAACATTACAAAAGTCAAAGAGTGGAAGATAGACATTACATGGTTGATATACTACATTTGGAGAGGTAAGAATCTGATGCAGCTGTGCATGGTAGCCAAACAACTTCTGACTTCGGCTTGTTCATTTAAGCTTTGACAATAACACCTGGAAGCTGACTGGTTTCTATGCAGAGGTTTAGCAGATTTTGCAGTCTCCAGTTTTAGTAAATAAACCCCATAGAGTGTGTTCTAAAGCAGTGTTACATTAGCACAAAGGCAAATTGCCTTTAATAACACTGGTAACGTTAGCTGTGTAAAGTCACGCTAAAAACGTGAGTTTTTCAGCATTTTTTAAGCATTTTTGCATTAGCGGTGTTTTGCAGTGTTTTTTTTTTTACCAAAAAATAAAATAAATTTTTTGCTCAAAAAAAGTCCAAAAAACGCCAGTTTGCGACGTTTTTCAGCGTTAGAGCGTTTTTACAGCTAAAAAAACTCCTCTAGAAACCCACTAGTTCTGGGGGGGGGTTTTCAAGCCAAAAACCACAGTTTACAGTCTACGTGTGCTTGGATACATAGGATAGCATGCTGGGGAGTTAAAAGGCTGTAGAAAAAAAAACGTCAAAAGCAGCAGCTGTAAAAATGTCCAGTCTGCTTGAGGACTTAAAATGTATGTCAACCCTAACAAATAGCTTGTCCTTTTGGTCTAAAAATATACTACTGCAAAATGCATTTTGTTATATTTCGTTGAGTACAAAAAATACCCAGAAATCTTGGCAACCGATAGCTTCCTGTACTCTCTGCCAGTGTGCAAAGTGAGGTTATGGAGATGAGATGAGATGAGTGGCGGGAGGAGATGAGAAGATGTCTGTGTTCTTTGTAATCCATCAGAAATGAAAGGCTGACAACATGAATCTAGGAATTCAGCAGTGTTGTCATGTCAAAAAGGAAAGTAAAAGCACACTATATTTCTATATAGAACAGTTATAGTTTGGACTTGCAGTATGTTCAAATGGATATAAAAATGGGGAAATGTGCCTGCACTGCTGAGATGTACAAAATATGTTTTAATTTTATTTTGCCTTGAAGAGCTTTTCCAATAAATACGCATATAGGTTTGACGGTCAGCTTTCCACACATTTTATGGGCTTCTAAATATTCACTCAATATCTAGACCTACTATAGGGTAGGACCAACATATCACTACTCATTAGATGCCAGTCAAAAAAATTCAAGCTTATTCGATTAGACCAGGGGTTAAACCCTGCAGTTGAGTCGCAGTTTTACTGCCCCCAACTCCTACCTTCTTTAGCTGTTGAGGCAGCAGCCAAAGGTGTACACAGGCAGCAGCAGGAATTAAACCCCCTGTTGCTTTGGGTGGATGCTACCGCCTGCCAATTGCAACTCATTCAAATAAATGGGGCCACTCTGCAAGTGCCTTGCAACTGCATTCAAGGGGTTAAAGCAGGTGCTATGAAAGAAACACAACGCTGTTTTGCTTTAACCCCTTGTTTGCTGTACTGTACATGGTTGCAGGGCATTTGCAGAGTGGCCTCATTCACTTGAATAGGACATGCTTGGGAGGTGATACAACCAGTAACCATGATAGGGCATATAACTCCTGCTGCAGTTGCAACATGTGTATGTGTACACCCTTGGCCACTGCAGCTAAAGGGAGTGTGGTTGGGGCGCACATGTAAATGTAAATTAACCCTTACTATTCTGAACCCCCTATAAGGCTGCTTTCACACTGATGTGTTGGGGTTTACCTGCACTGTGGGTGCAGTGCATCTGCGACTTTCCTGGATTAGAAAGTGCACCAAACCCACAGGATGTAATAGAAGTCTATGACTAAGCACAGCAAACTACATAGTTCTGAGCAGATCTAAAGGAAAGTGTACAGACTATAATATGTGTGGTGAGATTACAATGGTTAATTCAAACCTAAAGTAAAGACATTTTTAAGAACAATCAAAAAAGCCTTTATACTTTGCTGCCAATAAGTACCTATAAGGTATTTATTTTAACAAGACTGCAAAACACAATAGGAAATTAAGTAATCCCACAGTCTGAATGCATCGACTTTGCAAATTAGCTTTTTCACAACAGCAAAAAAAAAAAAAAAAGGAAAGAAAAGCAAGAGAGGAAACCCTCTTCTTCAGTAATCTGATCCAGGGTCTCTGAGAAGGCTGGTAATTCCAGCCATGCTGCATACCAAACATATGGGTGTTTCAGTGTCATCAGTTACAAATTAGACCCCATAGTCTGACACACCAAAGTAGCAGAAGTATTTATGTAATGCAAGAACACCACTGCTACTGAACTGTAACTCAAATTATCACAACATCTAGTGGCTTAATAGACAAAACTTTATTTGGAGCACAGCAATTGAAAAAAAAACACTGAATATAAAGAATGGAGCACCAGAAAAAAACAGAATAGTTAATAGGTGACCATGTATACCATTAACAAGAGAGGCACTCACAGTTAAAGACTGGCATATCCTAATAAGTGCTAAATAATAGCACTCTATAATGGGACTTATGCCATTCCACTTGGCCATCCCATCTGACAGTACCTGTGCATAGAAAATGTTGTAAACACTCTACTGGTTCCTCTCATGGTGCAACTATAGTAGTTATCTTTATTCAGCAAGTAGTAAGCTTATACATTTGCCATGAAATCATATAACATCAATTTATCTTTTAGGGCATAGGTGCTCAACCTGTGGCCCTCCAGCTGTTGGGGAACTACAAGTCCCATCATGCCTCTGCCTTTGGGAGTCATATTTGTAACTGTCAGACTTGCAATGCCTCATGGGACTTGTAGTTCTTCAACACCTGGAGGGCCACAGGTTGAGCACCCATGCTTTAGGACAAAGGTCTCCAAACTGCCCGAGGGCCAGATGCAACCCTTTGCTTGCTTTTATCTTGCCCTTGGGGCACGATTTCATCCACTGATACCAACAATGGGGCATAATTCCCCCCACGGACATCAATGATGGGACACAATTCTTCCCAATGACACCAATGATGGGGCACAATTTATCCCAATGACACCAACAATGGGGCCCACTGACACCAATGAAGGGGCTTAATTCCCCCTACTGACACAAAATGATGGGATGCTATTCCTCCCTATGACACCAATTATGGGGCAGAATTCCTCCCAAAGATGGGGCAGAATTCCTCTCACTGACACCAACAATGTGGCACAATTCCTGCCACTGACACCAAAGATGGGGCATTATAAATAAAGAAAAGTGAAGCGCTAATAAAGGATAAATAGCACAGATATAAGCAAGTTCGTTCAAAAGATAATCTCATATGAATGGCATGAGTGATATTCTCCGCAACAGCAGATATCCTATAAAAGCTTGAGACAGGAAACAATGGTAGGAATGCGCACTCACCGACTGCGCATAGGAAATGTGCATGTATATATATAACCACCAGGTGGAATGAAACAGCAGGCGGATGGTAAACTTCCCTCTGGGAAATGGTCATCAAGCTTGGATGGAGTTATGCAGGCCATAGATGGGTCGAAAATCGGCCGATTTTTCGGCCGAAAATAAAATCGGCCGATTTTCGGATCATTAGTGGGCGATTTGGTCGGCCGTTTTTCGGTATTTTGGCCGTTTTTTTTTTTCGGTCAAGTTGGAAAAAAATTGGCCGATTTTGCCGATCGGCCGATTTTTGCGGCAATTAGTGGGCAAATCGGCCGATTTTTTACCGATAAAAAATCTGCGCATGAGCAGTGACCTGCAAGAGGAAGACAAAAAGAAGAAAAAGAAGAAGAGGAAGACGATGAAGAAGAGGATGAAGAAGAGGAAGAAGAAGAGGATGAAGAAGAGGATGAAGAAGAAGAAGAGGAAGAGGATGAAGAAGAAGAAGAGGATGAGGATGAAGAAGAGGATGAGGATGAAGAAGAAGAGGATGAGGATGAAGAAGAAGAGGATGAGGATGAGGGTGATGAAGAAGAAGAGGATGAGGAAGAAGAGGATGAGGATGAAGAAGAAGATGAAGAAGAGGATGAGGATGAAGAAGAAGAAGAAGAGGATGAAGAAGAGGATGAGGATGAAGAAGAGGATGAGGATGAAGAAGAAGAAGAAGAAGAAGAGGAGGATGAGGGTGATGAAGAAGAAGAGGATGAGGATGCAGAAGAAGAGGATGAGGATGATGATGAAGAAGAAGAGGATGAGGATGCAGAAGAAGAAGAGGATGAGGATGCAGAAGAAGAAGAGGATGAGGATGCAGAAGAAGAAGAGGATGAGGATGATGATGAAGAAGAGGATGAGGATGAAGAAGAGGATGAGGATGAGGAAGAAGAAGAAGAAGAGGATGAGGATGAAGAAGAGGATGAGGATGAAGAAGAAGAGGATGAGGATGAAGAAGAAGATGAGGATGAAGAAGAAGAGGATGAGGATGAGGATGAAGAAGAAGAAGAAGAAGAAGAAGAAGAAGTAGGATGAAAATAAGAAGAATTCCAGTCCAGCAAAAAGTGTCTCTGCAGAGAGCTCCGCTATTCCTGACAGTTCTCTGACAGTTCCTTGACATTTACAGCGGTTGAAACATTGTATCTATTTGTTTCCGAATAAAAACATCTGTATCCTAAATGGAAACAAATAGATACATTGTTGCAACTTCTATAAATGTCAAGGAACTGTCAGAGAACTGTCAAAGAAATAGCAGAGCTCTCTGCAGGGACACTTTTTGCAGGCTCTAGACGGGTAGAAAATCGGCCGATTTTTTTTACCATTGATGGTAACGTCGGCCACTTGAACAACCGATTTTTCGTTTTTTAAAAGAAAAATCTGCAGTTTTTCTCCCCATCTATGGCCTGCATTAGAATCTGCTGGATCCAGAGGTCCCCTTAAAGGATATGTGGGTGCTCAGCCTGGGTACAGGACTCCCTCCTCTGAATGCTGGGTATAATGGGATCTCTCTGTGGGTTTAATAGCTCCGCATTGGAGCCCAAAGAAAGTGCCAATATTGTAGTATGTTCAGATGATTTATTGAGTTCAAGGTTAAAAAATAGAATATAACATCAGGGTGCAAGCAGAGATATTATGTCAATAGTGAAATAAGCAAAAGTACTGCAGCATTGACCCTTATGTAAGATGGCCGCTGGGCATCCTCGTGGTCCCGGCGGCGATGACGTCACGCTCTGTCAGTTTCTAAGGCCTTTCGTGCTAAGGCACATCATCAGTGGGGAGGCTAATAGTAGCGTGACGGACGTCAGTGCTCTAAATAGGGAAAATGGCACATGCGCATTGAGCCGACGCCATTTTATGAGATTATCTTTTGAACTAAATTATTTGAACAAACTTACTTATATCTGTGCTATTTATCTTTTATTAGCGCTGCACTTTTCTTTATTTATTAGGCTTTCAAGGTTATTGTGATTTCCTTGAAGTGTTTCAGCTGCTACCCTTTAAAAGAAAGATGGGGCATTGTTTTTACTGACATCAGGGTCTTTTCTACTCTGTCACAGTCCGGCCCTCCTAAAGTCTGAAGGACAGTAAACTGGCTCTTTGTCTAGAAAGTTTGGAGACCCTTGCTTTAGGGTAAACACTTCCCCTCTGATAGGACCATCCAATATAATATGTTCCCAGTTCCATCACTTACAAATCTTAGTTGCATGTAATGTGGTATTAAAATAGTGTAGTTTTAAGATGATCCCTTTTTGAGTTTGTATTTTGAACTTTAAAATGTGTTCCATGGTTCTTTCCCCAAGCAAATATATCGCATACACAATATTCTGTTCATAATTCTCTATTACTGTTTTTGCAGCAATAACTGTGTAATTATAAATGAGGTAGAAAGTTTTTTTTTTTTGTAAGAAAGGGCTTCACAAACCTCAAATAAAGCCCTGCATACAAGACCTCTCCAGTTTAATCCAGAAATACATACACATGACCATCATTTATCTCACATGATTAAAATAAAAAATAGATGGCAATAGTCCAATCACAGGGTACTATGCGCATGCAATGTTCTTCCTACAAACTTTGCAGTTTTTATTGTTTACTAGATAGCACCTTCTAGTTTCTACATTTTCTGCAGTTCATTGCTGAAACATAATTTTACTGTATATGCATATAACTACACTGCCCTTCATAAACACTGCTTATACAGTATAAACAGCTACTGCTACTACTCTAAGGGACCAGGATTTTAAGTATGCTATAGCATGTTTGGGCATTAGCAGAAAAATTCCAAACAAGCACATCTATATGTTATATCTTATTCAAGAATTGTGACCAAAGGTTATATTGCACTGGTTTGTATACTTGCTGTTAACCTAATATGTTCAAATTAACAGTCCCCTAGAACCTCTATAGACACCATTAATGGGATCCCTGCAGGGCAAAAAAGGGGTTAAAGCTGAAGTCTAGGTATAGTCTTCATTGCATAGTTGCATTGGTCCAGCATGTGAATATCTCATACCTGAGGGACCACTGTGAAATGTGACAATCACTGTAGTAGTCAACTCTACTACCTCGACTGACACAATCTTTCAGGTGCTGTGCTAAGAGGCTTCCCTTCTACAGAGTGACCACAAGAAGTTGCCTGCTCAGCACTGCTGCCATTCCCACAATGCCTTATATTTTTTAAATGGGTACAAGGCATCCCCTGATTGGGCAAGGTGTAGAGGCAGGGAAGCAACATCACAATCTCTGTCTCATCCAATTAGAGAACCCTCTGTATTCATTGAAAAAATATAAGGCATTCTGCAGAAGTAAAGCCCCTCAACACAGGATCTGGAAGACTATAGTGATCACCGTAGTAGTGCGGACTATTACAGTGATCGCCGCCTTTCAGAGTGGCCCTTCAGGTATGAGATATGCATACTTACATTGTGCCAAGCTATAATAACCTAACTATGCAATTAAAATCATACCTAGACTTCAGCTTTAAGCAATGAAGTTGATTTACTAAAATAAGGTGAAAATATTCAGTTACATTAGGCTGCTTTCAGACTGCTGCGGTTTGACCGCAGAGTTCTATCGGGTCCTGCAGTGTTGGTGCACTTTCAGCAAGCGCACCGAAATTTCTGCATGCTGCATTTTTGGTGCACTTTCAGAAAACGTCTGATGGACCCAATAGAGCCCCATTGGAAAGATTGGCTAACCCACAGATATACTGCAGTTCTCCCGCGGTGTGGTCAAACCACACTGCATCACTCTGAAAGCAGGTTGAAACTTACTTTAGATACCCAATTATGTGCAAGGGATATTTGAAATAAAACACACAAAAAAAAAACACATTCTATTGCTCCATTGCCTAATACATCAGTACTACACTTCACATGACTTCCTGTGTCCACATTCCAGGTGTAGTTGCAGCCCATTTGTCAATTCTAAAACTGCACAATGGCAGCTCCCATACTTCTAGCAGGTTTAACTTTAATCATTGAAGTTTGCAATTACCCAGTGATGGATCAACAGCCTTGTGGTAACTGGGGAAAAAAACAGGGCAAGAAACAGAAAGGCTCACTAAACAGGAAGAACAGCAATCCACAGCTAGTAAGTGAAGTGCAGACAAGGATGGGAAAGGAACAAGGTGCAGTATTGCAGACATAAGAAACTGAGGGAGGAGGAAAGAGAATTTATCACAGCTGCAAACATTCCATGCTTAGAATTGTTGCTTTTGTTAAAAGGTCAGTAACCCCTTCAGTGCCTGAATGTTTAGATAAATATGCACTTCCTAGAAGAACAATTTTTTTTTTCTATCTTCTTTTGAGTATAGGTACTATTTGAAATATTAGCAAAATTCCAAGCACTGGCCCCTCTTTCAGTCATTATTACATTCCATTTCCCGCATAGAATTTTATTTTCCTTTTTACAATTACTTATCTTCTATGTTTTTGTACTTCTTGCTTGGCATTCACACTCCCTCATTCCTAAATATCCACTATTCCCTCTATGACAGGAAGCCTAGGTACCAAGCGCTTCAATGCGAAGCAACTACTGTACATGCACTCTACATGACAGATGAATGGCATCCACACTGGTACCCAGGTTATTTCTAAGGAACAATATCTTACTGGTGCCACTTAAAGGCCAACTCCGGGAATTTCAGAGAGACAATCTACCCTTGAATTTTTTCCTTCTTAAAATTCACAAGTGCTTTGGAACTTTAACTATCCAACTGTTTCTGATTCTGGGAATACTATACAGCCCTGTTCAAATTCCTGAATTTCTCTTTCTCTATCCCCTTTGTTACTACCCCACCATCATTTCTAATTACCGGACATCAAACCCAAACCTGACTGCACTCTAGCAAGTATAGATATTAAACCAATCTAACACAATATACTAAAAATGGACCATAAATAGATATATGCATATACAAAATGTGCAAAAAATACATCTAAAGTGCTAAAAATCCATGTACATAATACAAATTATCAAAGTCCCAAATCCAATGCGAAAGTGCTGCCGGGCCGAGTCTTCTGTGACGTCACCCCGTTCCGGCTGGTGGTAGGACATCGCAGGAATTTTGAATTTATAGACTTCCTTTATGCACCTTATCTTTGTAAGTACAATATTTTACTGAATACATTTTTGAGTTTTAAATCGGGTTGCACTATGAAGTCTCTTCTGTTTTAATCTCTCTCTACATTGTATGGAGAGTGGTTCGATGTGAGGAATTCATTTGGGTCAGCCCGCAGCCGTCCATCCATCTCCCTTGATATTGCTAGCACGGGTGTCAGTGTGGAATCTGGACACCATCTGTTCGTTTGATCTTTTGATTGGAGATCAATGTGTCTGGCAAGAGACTGATCTGTTTGTTGTGGCGAGCACTTGTGGACACCATAGTACTCTGTAGGAGGATTTTTTCAGCATTGGATTTGGGACTTTTTGATAATTTGTATTATGTATATGGACCTTTAGCACTTTAGATGTATTTTTTGCACATTTTGTATATGCACATATCTATTTATGGTCCATTTTTGATATATTGTGTTTATTTATTGTGTCAGATTGGTTTAGTGTACAGCGCACTCATTTATTTTTTGTTTTTTTAATTTTTCTGGTATTCATGAAGAGAGTAGCGGCAGTTCACTTTATTTATTCACTGCATTTTATATCTTATTTTGTCACTTTCATTATCTGTTGGGTGTAGCGCAGGTTCTCTCTTTTCACAAGTATGGATATTCTTTATGTACTATTCTTTATGAGACAAGAGATATTTTCTCTTGAGTAGTCCAACTGATGTCCCTTCATTTATTTTACAGACTTTGGATAGTGTTCTTTCCAACAATTTCTTCAAGTTTAAAAGGACAAAAATGTTCAAATAGATACTAGGGACTGCCATGGGCAGGTCAGCAGCTACTTTGTTTGCCATATTACTAAAATTAGATTATATTTACTCTTCGCCTCTGTACTGGAGCCATGTTTACGCATGGCTCAAATACATTGAAGATATACACTATACTGCCAAATGTATTGGGACACCTGCCTTAAAACGCACATGAACTGTTAATGGCATTCTAGTCTTAGTCCGTAGGGTTCATTATTAAGATGGCCCACCCTTTGCAACCACCCTCCTGGTAACCACCAAACCCAGACATGTCCATCCGATTGCCAAACAGAGAAGAGTGATTCCAGAGAACATGTCTCCACTGCTCTAGAGTCCAGTGGTGGCGTGCTTTACACCACTGCATCCGACGCTTTGCATTGGACTTAGTGATAATAAGGCTTGGATGCAGCTGTTCGGCCATGGAAACCCATTCCATGAAGCTCTCTGTGCACTGTTGTTGTGCTAATCTTAGGGCCATACGAAGTTTGGAGGTCTTTAGCCATTGACTGCAGACAGCTGGCGACTTCTGCGCACTGTGTGCTTCAGCATGCGCTGACCCTGCTCTGTTTTTTTACGTGGCCTACCACTTCATGGCTGAGTTGCTGTTGTTCCCAGTTGTTTCCACCTTGTTATAATACCACTAACAGTTGACTGTGGAATGTTTAGTAGAAAAACTAATTTCACGGATGAACCTGTCACGGTACAACGATTTAATTCACTGAGCTCCTTAGAGTGACTCATTCTTTCACAAATGTTTGTAGAACCAGTCTGCATACCTAGGTGCTTGATTTTATACCTTCTGTGGCCATGGAGGTGATTGGAACACTTGAAGCCAATGATTTGGAGAAATGTCCCAATACTGTTGGCAATATACTGTATGTGCCATTGGCTCTCACTGCTGTCAATCACAGCCAATGAGAGGGGGCAGAGCCAAACCACAGCTCCATGTGTGAATGGACACATGGAGTAGCGGGTTCCCCCATAGAAAGCTGCTTGCTGTGGGGGCACCCAACAGGAGGGAGGGGCCAGGAGAGCTGCCTGTGGGGGACACGAAAAGAGGAGGATCTGGGCTGATTTGTGCAAAAACCCTGCACACAGCAGGTAAGTAGAGACATGTTTGTTGTTTTTAGGGAAAAAAAAAAAGTTAAGCCTTTGGCATTGCTTTAAAGTAAATAACTGTACACCAAGTTCACTATATGGACCACCTATGTATGTATACATGTTGATCATTTCCCCCTTAATCTCTTATTCTCAAGAGAGAATAAACTCAGTTCCTCGAATCTTTTCTGATAGATGAGCTTCTCTATGCCTTTTATCAGTTTGGTTGCCATTCTCAAGTTCCACAATATTCTTTCTGAATTAATGCCCAAAACTGAACTGCATATTCCAGATCAGGTGTTACTAATGATTTGCACAGGGGCAAAACATTTTTTTTCTCTCTCTTCCTGGAGTCTATACCTCTCTTTATACAAGAAAGGATTTTGCTGGCTTTGGAAACTGCAGCTTGGCATTGGATGCCTATGATCTACCAGAACTCCCAAATCCCTCTCTACCATTGATTCCCCCAGTTGTATTCCCCCTAGTATGTATGATGTATGCATATTCTTAGCCCCCAAGTGTACATTACATTTATCAACATCAAACCTCATTTGCCACGTAGTTGCCTAATTAAAAAGCGCTTTGAGATCAGCTTGTAAGTTGGAGACATCCTCTAAGGATTCCACTGTATAACGTGGTGTCATCTGCAAAGACTGAAATGGTACTTTTAATCCCAGACTCTATTTATTTCAGGTACTTATATAGCGCCGTCAATTTTCCGCAGCACTTTACACATATATATTGTACATTCACATCAGTCCTTAACCCTCAAGGGGTGTACAATCTAAGGTCCCTAACTTACATTCATACATACACATATTAGGGCCAATTTAGACAGGAGCCAATTAACCTACCAGCATGTCTTTGGAGTGTGGGAGGAAACCGGAGTACCCGGAGGAAACCCACGCAGGCACAGGGAGAACATGCAAACTCCAGGCAGGTGGTGCCGTGGCTGGGATTCGAACCAACGACCCTAGTACTGCAGACTCTATGTCATTTATAAATTTATTAAAAAGTAAGGGTCCCAACACTGAACCTAGGGGTACACCACTAACAATTCGGTCTTTTAGTTTGTTTTTTATCCATTTGCAAACAGACTTTTCCAAAGCTGTAGACTTTAACTTACACATTAGCTGTGTGTGGGGAACTGTGTCAAACGCTTTTGCAAAATCCAAGTATACAACGTTCACAGCCACTCCTTTGTTTTTGTTCACCTCCTCATAAAAAGAAATCAGATTTGTTTGACAACTTGTGCCTTTCATGAATCCAAGCTGTCTGTTGCTTAAAATATTTTTCTCCAGCAAGAACTCTATGTGGTCTTTTAATGAACTCCAGTATCTTCCCAACTATAGAAGTTAAACAAACAGGTCTATAGTTACTTGGTAAAGATTTTGATCAAGCACCACATTGACCTTACGCCAATCCAGTGGTACTATGCCAGTCATTAAACAGTCCCTAAAAATTAGAAATAATGGATTTGAAATGACAGAGGTCAATTCTTTTAGGACCTATGGGTGTATACCATCTGGTCCAAATGCTTTATTCACCTTTATTCTGTCCCACGTATTTCTGGACCATATCAATTCTGAGCGACTGTGGATCATTTGGGACTGTGTCAGTATTATCCCCATTATGGACATGAGCTCCCCCATGTTCCTTTGTATACACAGAGCTGAAGAAGGTATTTAATAAATTTGCCTTCTCTTTGCCCCCAGTCACCCACTCTAGATTATTTAGTAAAAAGGCCTACATGCTCAGACCTGACCATTTTACTATTAATATATTTGAAGAATTTTTGGGAGTTTGTCCTACTATCTTTTGCAATCTGTAGCTCGTTTGGAATTGTTCTGGCCCAGATTTCCTTTTTTACATATTCTGTTATATTACTTGTAACTATTAAATTAACCTAAGTGAAAATTTTACAGTGTTACAATTTCTTTGGGTACTATGGATTTATTTTGAGGTGAAAGGAAGGAATCACCAGATCAATTTAAGGCATCGTAATTTCCTAGAATGCAGGAACTTTGAGACCATTGTAAAGAGGGCACTTGATAGAGCAATCAATATTGTTTTGAATCAGGTACCACAAGCCCAGTGGTGTGGCTAAGCTACCGTTCATTTAGCTGCACAGTTTCAGGTCTGAAAAGATCAAAAAGATAAAAAATCAACATGGCAACAGGTTTTTCTGCAACAGAGGTCTATGAGGGGTAAGCATTGTCCAACACACACATAAAGCAAAAATCTTAAGAGATTTATCAGAATTGACTTAAATGATATATATCAAAAAGATCCCTTTCATGTCTCATACAAGAAAGGTTGTATCATTGCATGAACTACAACATTTGTATTTCTCTTGTACGTGGTTCAACTTTTTCACACCCCCACACAAGCTGGACTTTTCAGATATGTCAATACTGCAATTGGAAAACAGATTACTATATTCACCTACTGAAATGATTGTTCTTCCTGGTATTTATTGGCATGACCACAGGAAATTTCACATGTAGGATTAAAGATTAAAGGAGCAACATTTTGGTGGCCCTGAAGAATAACTCAAAATAAGCCCCTTTATTTGGGATAACCCGCTGCGGTCAATTTTGTTAACACCCAGCACCAAAAGCCATGACAGAGGAATGGTGATCGATCAGGACAGAGCAAAGATTTATTTACAGAGGAAATCTTTTTGAATCCATACAGTTAGTTATTCTCTGGGGCTTAAACACAAATTATTATAGTTTTTCTATTATGTAACAACCATTATCATATTGTATTAAGTTTAAATTTATTTGATCGCATAATTAGGGGTGTGGTTTGACTTGTTTTACCCCTTCTACTGGTACAACCCTGTTCCTTGTTATTTTTCTTTGACCCTTGCAATTGACAGTTGGTCTCTGTCATTTTATTTTTCTTGATATCTGAAAGAACATGGGTGTTGCTGATCAATGGTCAAACACTGGCTGCTGATCGAGCTGGAAATGAGTATTGCACATGCACAATGCTTTCTGCGGTTGGCGCAAAGTGCAATTACTATGGATCTTGAGCCTTTTCTAACATAGGTTCGGGGAGCAGCATTTACATACTCCACTGTGGGGGATCCTCACTGGAAAGCCATTTCTATAGGTATATACAGTGTATAGTGTTGTTTACGTTTCCATATCTTGTTCTGTAAATTACCTTGAGAAAGTGAGCCACTGTGTCCCTGAAATGTCACGTTGGTCTGTATGAAAATCCAGTATTGCGCAATTGGAACCGGGTGTGCTAAAATTCTTTGTTTACAGGTGTGAAAATGTCTAACGACGCCATACGTGTTATGAAAATATGCAGGGATTCAACACAGATTTTGCCTTTTGAAGACTATAACTTACTAACACTATATCAACTCATAATACCTCTTCCCAATCTATTAAACATCTTGAATAAATTCTCTTAATTGACCGGCATCCTGAAAGACACCCATAATGAAATTATTGTGGACCTGGCAATCTTGGATCATATATGCCCGTCCTCACCTTGAAATCAGTTTTCTAGCATATATGTTGTAGTCTGTAAAGGGCTCTGGGGTGAATGAATCAAGGGGCAAGCTTCCTTCAACTCTCCCACTCATACTATTCACTTTCCCTTGTCCCATTTCTTTGCCCCTCTCCCCCCTCCCTTTTTGTTTTCTTTTTTTCTCCTTTTCTCCTCTCTCTCTCAATCCTACTCTCTGGTTTAACAAGAACAGTACTTTCCACCTCATCATAAAACTATGCTAATCTCCCACTTCTGTATAGAGCTATCCCATCAGCTGAAGCCAATCTACAATTGATAATGAGCAAATGTACCTCAACACTCGCTTATTCTTCCTTTTCTTGACATACAGCCAAATCCCTATAAACATCCTGTGTCATTTGATTACTAGAAAAGGTTAGTTCATTGTTCTTATAGCACACCCCTAATCCAAGACAATTGATGTCTTTAATGTATTGACTCATACTCAAAACAGGCTACAAGTTTGTAGATTAGTAATAAGTTAAAGTACCGTCTACCATATTCATGTTAAAAGACATCTAGGGTAAAAAAAACTAAATCTAAAAAAATTAATGAAAATATGTGCATAATAGGAAATAGGAACAGGATCTAAAGCTGCCACCGTGAGTTTAATGGGGTACGGTAAACCTGTGTCTGCTTTTAAAAATGCTCCATTCTTGAACAACTGCACATTTTCTTCTTTATAGCAGCCTTGTCTTTTGATCCCGTGATCACTGTGACAGGCAATCACAATGATCAATAGTGTTAGAACCTGTCCCTGTACCGTGCCCTGTACTCCTCTGCGTAACAGTATCTTTCCTCTAGCTAGAGGTAAAAAAAAAAAAATCAAAAGATAAAATAGGTAAATGAGAGCTTAGTCTTGGTTAGTGTTATTGTACGTTCAGGGTCAGTGATGTTATAGACAGAATAAAAAAGGTTTCATATGCAGCGCCAGTGCTATTATCAGTGTCTTCAGGATAAAAGCAAAAATAAATAGCGTATATATATATATATATATATATATATATATATATATTACATACACACACACATACCATTTACTCCTGGTACAAATAACTAATGCATACATACATGTATGTGTTATCATGCATTTCAGGAGTAGGAGAACTTGTTCAGGGTGTTCTGGTGGTTGGATATTGTAATGTCATATCTTTTTTTTTTTTACACCATTATGGGCCACATGCACACAAACAAAAACACACACACCCCAAGAGATTTCCATTAACATATACCTCCAAATGAAGGTCGTTTGTCTTGAAAGAACAAGGTATAATTCAGCTGGGGTGGCTCAGTATTTTGCATAAATTTAAAGTTTTGTGACCAAACTATATTGAGAAAGCTTGCTAAGACGGCATTTCCAATGAGGGGGTAATTTTGACAGATTTGTTTGTGAATGTATCTTGCAGCTCAATTTTACCAGTTCACATCAAAGTGTTCTAAACATGCTGGTCATTTGCACAACTCCTTCCACCAGTTTCTCCACTTTCAGCAACAGCAAACATAAATGTAGAATGCACATGTTCACATTGACCACATCCGTGCATTAAAGTGCATAGAGTTTATATAAGTTGATTTATCATAGTCCTAAAATAAAAATATATGTGCCAATAATGAAAGTAACAGGGCTTATGTTGCAGCTTATTGTTTACAGTTGCTTAAATTAACCACTTGCCCTCCAGAGGTTTTACCCCCTTCCTGACCAGGCCATTTTTTGCGATGTTACTTTCACTGACAACTGCACGGTCATACAACGCTGTACATAAATTAAATGAATGTAATTTTTTTCCAACAAATAGAGCTTTCTTTCGGTGGTATTTGATCGCCTCTGCGGTTTTAATTTTTTGCGCTATAAACAATTTTGAAAAAAATATATATATATTTTTGACTTTTTGCTATAAAACATATCCAGCAAAAACAAAATTTCTTCATAAACTTAGGCCAAAATGTATTCTGCTCCATGTCTTTACAAAAAAAAAATCCCAATACATGTAAATTAATTGGTTTACGTGAAAGTTATAATGTCTACAAATGGTGATATATATATTGGAATTATAATTGCAGATTTTTTTCATACTAGTAATGGCGGTGATCAGCAACTTATAGCGGGACTGAGGCGGGCAATCTGACACTGGGGGGGGACTGACTGCCACTGACATCCCATTGACACTAATACAGCGATCAGTGCTAATAAAAAGTACGGACACTGTACTAATGGCACTGGGTAGGAAGGGGTTAACGTCTGGGGCAATCAAATGGTTAACTGTGTGCTGTTTTACTATGTGTGCTGTGTGTTTTGCTAGGGAAACATGCTGCTTTGTATTGCTCTGCTATGCAGAGCAATACAAAGCAGCATGTTGGTGCTGACAGGGGAGAGATCTGTGTTTACACACAGACCTCTCCCCGGTCAGTGTTCCTCGGCAATCCGTGGGTGCCGGCGGGGAATCTTTGGCAGGGGCCTGGTGATCGACAGCTTTAGCCGCCAATGGCGGTGCGCGTGGCTCCTATCCGGAAATGCAAAATCACACACACACACACACATATATATATACACATATACATATATATACACATATACATATACACACACACACACACATATATACAGTGGGGATCGAAAGTCTGGGCACCCCAGCTAAAAATTTGTATTAATGTGCATAAAGAAGCCAAGGAATGATGGAAAAATCTCCAAAAGGCATCAAATTACAGATTAGACATTCTTATAATATGTCAACAAAAGTTAGATTTTATTTCCATCATTTACACTTTCAAAATAACAGAAAACAAAAAAATGGCGTCTGCAAAAGTTTGGGTACCCTGCAGAGTTAATATCTTGTACTGCCCCCTTTGGCAAGTATCACAGCTTGTAAACGCTTTTTGTAGCCATCCAAGAGTCTTTCAATTCTTGTTTGAGGTATCTTTGCCCATTCTTCCTTACAAAAGTCTTCCAGTTCTTTGAGTATTCTGGGCTGTCTGTCACGCACTGCTCTTTTAAGGTCTATCCATAGATTTTCAATTATGTTGAGGTCAGGAGATTGTAAAGGCCATGGCAAAACCTCCAGTTTACGCCTCTTGATGTAATCCCCTGTGGATTTCGAGGTGTGTTTAGGATCATTATCCATTTGTAGAAGCCATCCTCTCTTTAACTTCAGCTCTTTCACAGATGGCATCAAGTTACCATCCAAAATTTGCTGAAATTTTATTGAATCCATTTTTCCTTCTACTCGTGAGATGTTCCTTGTGCCACTGGCTGCAACACAACCCCAAAGCATGATTGATCCAACCCCATGCTTAACAGTTGGACAGAGGTTCTTTTCATTAAATTCTGTGCCCCTTCTTCTCCAAACGTACCTTTGCTCATTCCAGCCAAAAAGTTCAATATTAACCTCATCGGTCCACAGAACTTGTTTCCAAAATGCATCAGGCTTGTCTATATGTTCATTTGCAAAGTTTAAATGATGATTTTTGTGGTGAGGACGTAGAAGAGGTTTTCTTCTGATGACTCTTCCATGAAGACCATATTTGTACAAGTATCTCTTTATAGTGGAATAGTGTACCACAACTCCAGTGTCTGCCAGATCTTTCTGGAGGGATCGTGCAGTCAAACATGGGTTTTGAATTGTTTTTCTCACAATCCTGCGAGCTGTTCTGTCTGATATTTTTCTTGGTCTTCCAGATCTTGCTTTAACTTCCACTGTTCCTGATGTCATTTCTTAATTACATTCCGAACAGAGGATATTGACATCTGAAAACGCTTTGCTATCTTCTTATAGCCTTCTCCAGCTTTGTGAGCGTCAACTATTTTCAGTTTCAGTTTTCTAGACAACTGCTTAGAAGAACCCATGGTGCTGATTGTTGGGGCAAGGTCAGATGAGTCTGGGTATTTAAAACCTTTGAGATTGACATCACCTGATCTTCCCAGATGATGACTGAGAACAATCCATGACACTGGCAGGTCTCAGCTTTGCAAAGGGGGCAGTGCATGCTATAAATTCTGCAGGGTGCCCAAACTTTTGCAGACGCCATTTTTTTGTTTTCTGTTATTTTGAAAGTGTAAATGATGGAAATAAAATCTAACTTTTGTTGACATATTATAAGAACGTCTAATCTGTAATTTGATGCCTTTTGGAGATTTTTCCATCTTTCCTTGGCTTCTTTATGCACATTAATACAAATTTTTAGCTGGGGTGCCCAAACTTTCGATCCCCACTGTATATACACGTGATTTTGCACAACCTTGCCGCCCTGCAGCAGTAGTTCTGCTATAGGGCAGCGGGGAACCGGTTAAGGACAGGTTCACAAACAGATGTCTGAATCATTTTTGATACAATCATTCATAGCTATTAGATAAAGAAGTCTATTTTAGCATTTAGCAGTTGAACACCATCAGAGACCTAAAACAGAGCAGCAAATATTTACAGTACACTTTGTCACACTGTGTTATACTCGAAAACTTGCATAAAGATTTATATAAATCTACAGTACACTTGTTCTGAAATCTCAAACAGCATTTTGGAATCTTTATCCAGTCATGGCACGCCTATTAAAATCTTGTGGCACCCCAGGTGAATTATACCTTGTTTTTTCCAGGATAAACTGGAACCTCATTCAGTGGTAAATGTTAATGGATATCTCTTGTTTTTTTTTTTATTATTATTATTTAGGTCATTACCATGACCCACTGCTAAAAGCAAAACCCTAAGCAAATTCCCCTACTCTTGATGTGTAGGAGGATACCATGTTTGTGTGCATTTTTATGAATGTTTTTAGTAGGGCCAGGAAACAGTGTGCATTTTGCTTTGTTTATCCTACATAAAACACACTGACCTTGCCATTAAATAGTGTATTTTAGATAGAAAAAAAGGTTTTCTAACACTGACCATTATGCTAGCAGTGACACTAACCTTCATCAAGCCTTGATCTAACTATTTCATCTTTATTTGTTTCTCAACATACTTTCTTTGTTTACACAGACTTTTCCTCTATTGAGGAGAAAAAGATACAATTTACCCTTTTCTCTTCACAGAGGAGAAAGAGTACAAGGCCAGGTTCTAACATTAATGATCATGTGATCAGTAGTCAGTCTTACCAGCTCCTCATCATTATGAGACCAGGAGCTGTTGGTGACCACGTTTCCATGCTGGGGGCATGCGATAGAGCACACTTCCAGTACAGACACGTGTGGCGCCATAGAAAAAAAGCCCACTTCTTACTACCACGTGCACGCCAGTTCAGAAAGGCGTAGAAGGTACCAAGGTACAAATACAAGTACAGCGTAGAAGGTACCAGTGTAGTAAACAGTCATCTACTTGTTGTCTTAACCTACGAATTATAGGTCTGGTGGTTCTCTATCAACTCAGCTACACTAGATGGCAGCTGCCTAAGCTTTATATTTTTTAAATCCAATATAATTACATATATTGTATTATAGCTGCCAACAATTTAAATTTATTTAGGGGTGCCTTGATGCTGAACTCCACAGGCTATCGACACAAATTACTTCACATATGCCCCACTTGAGTCTTGCCCCTTCCTCCCACAAACCCTGCACAAAAATGCTCAGGCCTGCCGATACACGGCTCAGGCCTTGGGTAGTGCAGGAGGCATACACAATTTCCACTATCAGAAAAACAGGCATGCTCTAGGCAGCAGAGGAGGAGGCTAAAAGAAAGGTAAGTATTATGCGTTACTGGCTACTGCTGTCAGCATGCTGGTCCAATGATGTTTAAGAGCTAATACATCGTCCTACATGCTGAAGACTACACTTGTTAAATGCCTCCAAACTTGGGGGTGTTTCCAGGGAGAAAATTTCCGGGGGAACAAGCATTGAACATCTGGGGCTATCATGATTTTGTTTTAAATGGAAAGCTCAAAAAAGTTCCTTTGTTTTCAAAGCTGTAATGCACAAAGCATTCATTAAGTGGGCAAAAGTTAAAAAGGGGGAGTATATACCTTTAAAGTATCCCACAATTCATCGTCCTGAACTGACACAATATTAGCAATGCTCTTATCACATGCTTTCTGAAAACAAGTAACTGCTATAGTTCTATTCAATCACTTTGCATGCTGGGTTCAAATTATGTGAGCTCCAGCGTTGTCAGCCCACTAGAGAGGCTGTCTGTCAGGATCACAGGTATCTTTCAGTCATTACAAGTCTTTTTAAAGCAGAACTCCAGATTTTAAAATGTATATACAGTGTGTGTATATATATTGATCAATTAACTCCCTACAAAGTGCATAAAACAGAAGAATATATACATCAAATGAGCATTTGGGTAGCACAGTAGCGAAGTGGTTAGCACTTCCGCCTAGAATCACAAGGTTTGTCGTTTAAAATCCCAACCACAGCACTACCTGCCTGAAGTTTGCAAGTGCTCCCTGTACCTGTGTTGATTTCCTCCTGCACTCAAAAGACATGCTGGTAGGTTAACTAAATCTTCTCTAAAATGGCCCTAATATGTGAGTTTGTGAGATTAGATTTCAAGCTCCTTGAGGGCAGGGATTGATGTGAATGTACAGTATATATGTGAAGTGCTGCGTAAATTGACGGCGCTATATAGCTACCTGTAATAAATAGGTTGCAAACTGTGCCTCCTCACATTCACTTTCCTGATAGTTTAACACTTAGAACAATAAACAACAGAGTACCTAGTGATGAACACAGACACCAGTTTAATTCCATGTTTAAAAGCAACAAGTGTGGTCTACTTTGACCTACTAGGATAATTATTCCTCATCAAATTACTTGGGTCTGCATGTTGTGTTTATTGTAATGACCAATATGTATGCAAATAGCATTTGTCCCTGTTTAAGGACTACATTAACATGCTAAAGCATACACTGCATGCAGAAATTGTTCTATGTTGAACTCAGGTAAGACAAAGCCATCTTTCCTGCATAAGATTCTTTGCATGCTGCCCATGTAAAAGGTGGTAGCATGAGTATAAGATATGGCCTTGAAATAATAACTTGAAAATAAGGTAAATGCAAATAACCAGGTTGGTTTCCACTGAATGAATATCTTATGTTACAGATTCAATTCCTGATAATCATTCTAAACCTAGGGCACAAAAACTGAATGTCCTTGGCTCTAGGAACCAAGGGTTTAATTCACCCATTTGTTCTGATCCAGAATGAAGTGGCTTTACTGTGCACAGTGTGGAATACCTAGCAATTTCAGGGACAACAGCCCATTCACACCTGTGTATGTACATGACAATGCACCTGTATAGGTGTAAAATAGGCCCATATTAAACAGCAGCACATAGCTGTGAACTAGCCACACAGTAAAGAAGGAGATTTCTACTTGAAATGCACATTCATGCAAAAAAAAAAAAAAAAGTGTAATTACGCCTTAAAAAATGTTAGTCAGGGTGTGGCATCTTGATTAGCCAGCCCATAAGGATGTAATTCCTGAGCATCCGAGCAGGAGTGAATTAATCTAAATAGATGCTGGGATTGTAGACTGAGCTGTGCATGAGGAGCTCCGTATACATCTAAAAAGTTGTGTAAAGAGGAAGGAAAGAACCTTTTTTTGCACAAGAGACAAGGGGGAAATTTACTAAAACTGGTGCACATAGAATTTGGTGCAACTGTGCATAGAAATCAATCAGCTTCCAGGTTTTATTGTTACAGCTTAAATTGTTACTAAACCCAGAAGCCTGCATTCACTATATCTGGTCTCTCACAGTACACAGAACATGGAAATGCAATTATATTAGTAAATATAAACTGCTAAATACCTTTTCTCATCAGCAGAATATAGCAGTCTTGTAACTTCTATCAGTGTCCAACTGAGCACTGGATAAAGCTTGTAGGAGGAGTTTTCATTCTCCTCTCACTGCCCTATGAGTTTGCATAACCCCTGACCCTCTGTCTGGACAGTGCTTATTGGCCTTGTGCTGATCACATGCACCCTCCCAAGAAAAATGAAAATCTCTCTAGCAGCACACATCAAACTGAGCATGTTCAGAGTGCCCCTGAGGCTGTGTTCTATCAGGAGATGAAATGGGGAACGTGGAAGGAGGTGGATCAGAGAAGACAGGATCAAACATCCTTTTTACACACTGCAGAGGATTAACCCCTTGGATTCTACAGTGAGTATAACACGCATGCTTTACTGCGTATACATACTGATTTAATTGTTGTGGGTTTAGTAACACTTTAACTGAACAAGCTGAAGTAAGAAGTGAATTGGCTACCATGCACAGCTGCACCAGATTCTGAGTGCTCCAGTTTTAGTAAATCTCCCCCAGTGTAGGTCTCTTTTGCAGGAAAAAACATTGTGATGTCAAATGTATTACTGTCCCTAAATCACAGCCCAGCTGTGTCATGTGATTAGCCATGGCCAAATCACAGCTAAGCACAAAAAAAAAAAAACCTAAATGAATCGATGTCATTCAGGTAAATGCTTGCTTACAGCAAAGTAATTCTTTGCTATAAGCAAATTGTGTAAAAAAAAAAAAAAAATACTGATCACTTCCCCAAAGTAGTACAATGTTACTATGGTAACACTGTACTACTTTGGTCATAGTGAAATATGAAAAAAAAAACTTATCTTTAATAATATCTTTAATAAAAAATTAAAACTAATAAAAATAAATATTTTTTTTTCCCCCATACTGTCGCCAGTGTCCCTGATCTCCGCCATGCCAGTTATATGATGACGCTGTAATGCACTGGTGACAGTATGTTAAAAAAAAACAAATAGTGAAAATTATTTTACATTTTTTCATTTTCCGAAACATGACAAAAAAATTACAACTTCAAAAAACTTGTCATGCCTCTTATGAAATACATCGGACTGTTTACTTTGCAAAAAGTGGTCATTTGGGGGATATCTATACTGTTCTGACATTCTTGGACCTCAAGAAATTAGATTGGCTGTCAGTACTTCAGGATTGATCAATATTCAGATATATAGTTTGTGAACTCTATAATTTTCCTACAAACTAAATAATACATCCTAATTTGGGTTATTTTCACCAAAGACATGTAGCAGAATACATCTTGGCCTAAATTTATGAAGAACAGTAATTTATTTGCAAACTTTTATAACAGAAACAAAGAAAAACGTGTTTTGTTTTTTAAATTTTCGGTCTTTTTTTGTTAATTTAGCAGCAAATAAAAACCCCAGTGTTGATTAAATACCACCAAAAGAAAGCTCTAGTTGTGTGAAGAAAATGATAAAATTTTAGTTTGGGTACAGTGTTGTATGACCGCGCAATTGTCATTCAAAGTGTGAGAGCGCTGAAACCTGAAAAATGGCCTGGGGAGAAAGGGGGTAAAAGTGCCCAGTATGGAAGCGGGTAAAGTCAATTCACAAAAGGAAATAAATAATTAAATGCATGCAGTATTTAAAGTAGTGGTCCAGGCATGCAGTATGTACTGGTATCTGTCAGTACTGTCATGGGTTGTTAAGGAATGGGTGGCCGCCAAGTCCTGAACAACCTATGAGTCATCAGCTCTCAGCAGGGTTCCCCACCGACAGCTGAATGTAGGGGTCCTCCCCTCCATCCATACAAAGCCCTAAGGGTCAGGTATGGATTTTGGAGGAAAACCCCATGTCAAAATTAAAGCAGAAAAAAAAAAAAAATGGCATGGGGTCCCCCCAAAATCCATACCAGACCCTTACCTGAGCATGCAGCCCGGCAGGTCAGGAAAGGGGGGGATGAGCGAGCAGGCCCCCCCCCTCCTGAACCATACCAGGCCACATGTCCTCAATATGGGGGGAGGAGGGGGGGTACTTTGTGCTGGGGGGACAAGGACCTCTTCCCCACAACCGTGGCCGGTGGTTGTAGGGGTCTGTGGGCAGGAGACTTATCGGAATATGGAAGCCCCCTTTAGCAAGGGGGCCCCCAGATCCTGCCTCCTCCTATGTGAATGTGTATGTGGCACATGGTACAACTACCCATTCACAAAAAATAAAATCTGTAGTGTGAAAGAAGACAGTAGAGAGTCTTTGACAAGCCCTTTATTAAAAGAAGGAAAATAAAAGAATGTCCCCTGAAGTAGATCCAATATCAATCACGATGCCCGCCGCCACCTCTACCCGAAAAAAGAAGAAAAAAAAAAAAAAAAAAGGCTCCGCTCTGGACACTAGCTCCCGCCATCTGACTGCATGCTTGGATAAGGGTCTGGTATAGATTTTGGGGGGGACCCCAAGCCATTTTATTCTAAAGTTTAGCATGGGGGTTCCCTCCAAAAAGGAGATCAGCAGTACAGACAAGCAAAAACTTTTTTTATGGAGAAAAAAATTTTTTGTAATTGTTGAGTGCTTTATCAAAACTATAATGTCATCAAGTTAGGGTTTAGGTCCACCTAAAGAAATGGAGTCACCTCAGAGTGCTTGATTTGATGCAACATTGATCTTAAGACAAACTTTTTTTTTTGCTTACATTTGACAGATGTATATACTGTAAACATAACCCCATTCCAGTGAATGAATTCCATCCTCGAAGGTGTAAGCCCTAGATAGAAAGTCATTAAGAGGATATCACTAAACCCAAACAGGAAACGGAGTTAACCCAGGCGGTGTGCTTCTCCTGGAGGCCAATATAGATATTATTGAAGTTGGAGCCTAGTAATAGTGTGGTTCCCTATTATTGCATATGAGAAGTATGTGGTTTTAAACTGTATTCTTATGATACAATTAAAACACTCCTATGGTAGTACTCCTATCAGTCCTTGTGATTTAACTCTTGCACAAAAGGAGGCGGATAAGAGCAAAATGTATGTCATTGGAATATGTATAGCTTGGAACAATGAGTTCTCCTTCACACACCAACGATGCAGTCACATGCAATAAATGGCACAATAATGTACTGATGCCTGCTGGTGTGTTGTAGTATCATTCATTGTCTGACACCCCAATGCACCTGCGTTGCAATGGATCACAACAGAACACAACACACCTGGGAGATATTAAAAACCAGTGAATCGGTTTTCATTTATTCAAACACCAAAATATTGTTTTGAGTGAATGGAAAGAATCTATCATGGGAAAGCAGTCTTACTGATGTGTAGATCATATGTAGTACAATAAAATGTAACTAATGAAATTTAGCTAAAATTTAACTAATCAAAAAATAGCTATTTACTCAATGCATTGGACTGTAAAATGTCTGAATTGCTTTAGGCCCTCTGACGCCATGGGGCCACATATTTGCGCATCTGTCTTTGTGCTGGAAGAGCGACACATGGTGTGCTGCCAGCACAGAGATGAGGGTCTCATCAAGAGATCCAAGTCCCATATGAGCGATTGGATGTCACGGTCATCAGTTACTGTTAAGCTCGCCCTCGTGTTTTCTCTCTCTGACGATACATTGTATTCTCTCACTCCTTGCAGAGAGAAAAAATGGTGTGCAAAACAAAAAAAATATAAAAATAATAAAAAATTACATTAAATTAAAAAATACCTAGAACAAGGTTTGATCTAGGTCAGTGGTCGGCAAGCCGCGGCTCTTTACACACGCTAATGCGGCTCTTCTGTGTGCCGGGCGCCCGCTCCCCTCCCTCCTCTCGGGCGGCCGCCCCAAAAGTCAGGACCTTTTAATCCGGCCCGCGGATGTGGCTGTCAGAATGTGTGTAGGCGGGGCAGCGTGACGAGCGTGAGGGGAGCTAGGCTCCTCTCACAGTCTGCCCTGAAGACCGGAACGGCGCGGGAAAACGGCGAGAGGAACGCGCGGAGCAAAGGTAAGTGAATTGACACAGGGGGGACTTGGTGACTTAATATGGGGAATGAATTACTATACGGGGAATGAATTACTATAGGGGGGGATGAATTACTATAGGGGGGATGAATTACTATATGGGGGATGAATTACTATATGGCGGATGAATTACTATATGGGGGATGAATTACTATATGGGGGATGAATTACTATGGGGAATGAATTACTATATGGGGGATGAATTACAATATGGGGGATGAATTACTATATGGGGGATGAATTACTATAGGGGGGATGAATTACTATAGGGGGGATGAATTACTATATGGGGGATGAATTACTATATGGGGGATGAATTACTATGGGGGATGAATTACTATAAAAACTTAAATTGAAACTAAAAACAGTGTACCATCCTATGTATTTTCAGTTTTAAAAATGTGGCTCTCAAAATAAATTTCAATTGTGGTTTTGGCGAGATTTGGCTCAGTTGAAAAAAAAGGTTGCCCACCACTGATCTAGGTCAGTGCGAGGATTAGTGTTTTTGGGAAGGATTTTTTTTCTTCTTTTAATTAGTATCAGTGTCAGTTAGGGGTCAATTCACTAACAAATACCACATGAATTTTTGAGTTAAAATAACAAATGCGGTATTTATTTCAAACGTAGTCAACTCCCTAAAAAACATGTGTTATTTACCGAATGTGTTAAATATTTATGTTTTGCAATATTTAGCACTTTTTGCATTATTTTTGGTTTTGTTTTTTCACAATTTTTTTTTGCAGGCTAACACTGCACTAGAAGGTACACAGCAATTATGTGAAACTGAAAACATTCTAGTGTGCTTTCATTCACAAAATGATCTCCCTCTGATGAAATGTTACAAATTTATTTTTATACCTGAGCTCAGAGGAGAACATTTTCACATTGATACATTGTATACTTTTCACTTTCTGCACAGTGCAGTGTTCCTCTAATTGTTATTTTGTACATTTCTAAAATACCGCCAGCAAACACCCGATGATAAATAACAAAAGTATTTTTTAATGAATTGAGTTTAATGATTTCTCTCATGTTTTTTGCATTATTTATCTCACTATTTTAACAAATGTGCGGTATTTACGTCACATGCTATATTTTACTTTGATGAACTGACTCTCATATTAGCTCAGGCAATAATTCTGAAAAATGAGTCATGTGACCTTCATATCGCCTGCAGTAACCTTTAGTAAATTGACCTCTTCGTGTCAGTGTGTTTTAGGTAGGATAAGAAAAAAAAAAGCAAAATAAGCACCATTGTCTCTGGGCTGTACATAAACAAATGTAGTATCGCTGCGATCGTCAGAAGCGCTTATGTTGGGCTGTCCTTTGGTGGTAAATTATGGTAATAGCAAGAAATATACAGCTAAAATTATAAAAAAAAGTTCACTATTTTGGGACAGTTTTCCTGTGATAAAAATAAATAAATATCAGGAAATATCCATTACCATTCACCACCAACCGAAAGCCCAATTTGTCCTGAAAATAAGATATAATTCACCTGCATGCACAAAGTAGTTGTGATGATATTTACGGTTTTACTCACACATGTCAAAGTTGCAAAATTGTGCTAAGGCATTAATATTTGTTTTACCCTTAGGGCGAAAGGGGTTAAGGATCAGTGTATTCGGCAGTGTGATTGTTAGGTTCACTTCTCATTGGCTTTCACTGATAATGTGAGCATTATGGAAAAATGACAAATCTTTCAAATCTTAGTGAAATGAGCTATATATTTTCCTCTTGCATTGTAAATGTGATTAAACACATATGATATTAAATTAGTTGGAATACACATTCCTATTTCAGTTAAATGGTAAACAGTTTCAGGAAGCAAAATTAGTAAACTGTTATGTATGCTTACATGGAGTAACTGTATGACTGTTCATTCTCTGCAAAACCAAGTTCCAGGCAAGCTGTTTAAAACGAGAAGCTTTCTTTGGCCATACTTCTCTACTGGGTCACAGGAGTGAACGCACTTTTGCTCTCCTGTGACCTAGAATCAGCCAACAGCCGGCAAAAGTCCACTGCTAGCTGATGTCACAGAGCTGCTCCAGGCTCTGGAAGGATCCAGACCATATTGTCCAGATCCATCCTGATGCCCGATTTCACAGCTGGCTCAGCCTCTCTCAGGGGAGAGTGGTGACTGACAGTCATGTCATGTGATTACTCATTTCTCAGGCTAAGAGCTGGCGGGGGACAGCTGCAGCATCAGACCGATGCTGCAGCATGGAGACGAGTATGTATGAGTGTTTATGTTAAAACCCCACACTTCTCCTTTTAGATACAGTATATCAAAACTGTTTTTCATACCAAAGCATTTAAAACTATGTTAAACCAATTTTAACCAACCATAAAGAAATAGGCAGCTTGATATTTAATGTGTCCAGAATGGGTTAGCCTAAAAGAAGGAAACAAGCCTAATTTAAAATAGGCTGCCTTCACTGAAACAGGCCACAGACTCTCCTAAAATGTCATCTGGACCTACTAACATGAGTGTTACAAAATTGTCTGCAATTGTGGAAACATCTTTGACCTGCTTTAATGAACAGCACTAATTTTGGATTGCTTCCTGTCTTGGCCAAGTTCCAGTACATTGGTTCCCCTCTAGAGGCCTGGAGCTCAGATATGTTGCTTTCTATAGATTAATTTGTGAAGTAGATAAAACAATCTGCTTTAAGGGAACAAGAAAAAAACAAAACATCAACTGCAATATATTTGAAACACAAAACAGAAAAAAGAAAAATAAAACTTACTTCTTTGACAGTGATCCTGGGTCCAGCAGCGCTCACCAAACACGGAATTAATTACTGTAGAAGGACAACTGCTCTTTCCCTTTATAGCACCAGGGCACACATCCCCACATTCTTCCTTGTTATCTTTATTGAGGTTGATATAGTTGTCTTCCACAGAGTCCAGGATTTTTGACCAGTCAATGGTAGATAGGTAACACAGCTCGTAGTTCTTCTCAATCCTGACAGAGCCTCTAGTTATGCGCATAAGGCTGTGTAGACCGATCTCCTTTAGATCAAGCATCTCAAAAATGACCAAGGCATAGTTGAAAAAGAGTCGAGTACCACGGATGACTGTGAGATTTGGAAATAGGTCTTTTAGACTTTGCAGACCGTAAACTCGAAATAGAAGGAGGTAGTCTGTTATCATGGTAAGATTGGAAAATCTTAACCCTTTAAAATGTTCTGGTTTGGTGTTAAACATTAGCAAAATCTGTAGATGACCTTCAATAACAGTGCAGTCTTCCAAGTCATACAACTTTGTTAGGTTATTCCGAATATCCATACTTGGACAAACTGGAAAAGAGGGAAAAGATTAAAATTAATAAATAAAATATATTTTAGATATGTTAGCCATACTACAAAGCAGCAATAGTATAACTAAATTATGTCTAAACATTAACTTGACCAAATAAAAGTTACTCAGATATTATGTGGACTTCATCTTGTAGTCCTGATAGTTCCAACCTTCTCAATGCAAAATGTAAAGCTAATGTGTGTTTCTTAATAGACCAAAATCTAACAGAAACTGAAAAGGTTCACGTAAGCATTTTTTCTATCTGAGATCTGAAGTAATGTGTGTTCAATCTTAAAATCCAACAAGACTTCACATCACATACAGTAGGTAGTCCAGTCCTTCAATTTTTAAAGAAGTGCCACCAGAACTTGAAATCCCTTTTTGAATCCCTGTTTTACCTCTTTAGCACCAAGCACAATGAAATGCCTGCCACATAATAAGGCCTCACGTACACTGCTTCTCCTAAACAGGTTTAGGAGTTTTTGGCGTTCACGTACACTGCTTCTCCTAAACAGGTTTAGGAGTTTTTGGCGTTTTTTTGCCAAAGCCCCTGAACTCAACTCAATAAAAGCCTATGTGTCCATGTAACAATAGACTTTTACCAGAGTCTAGGAACAGCAGAGTTAAGGGCCAGTTAAAAGCTTCGCGTTCATGAGAGGAACGTTTTGGCCAAAAAAGTTAAACGCCACAAAAAAGCACGTTAATGCATCTAAACACTAGCCACGTTTAGCACTTGGACGTTTATTCACGTCAATGGAAGACACTCTGGCCAACCGAATGAATAAATGTCCAAGCACTAAACGCGGCACCATTTAATGTTCTTCTGCTGCCAGGAGAGCTACATGTCTAGGGGAGTTTATGTGTACATGAGGCCTAAGCATAGCTTCTGGGGTCAGTGTTGGAGAGAAGACTTAGCTGATATTAGAAGCTACCTTTATTCTAAATTACACCAGATTTAATCCGTTATCTGTAAATTTTGTACACATATCCATGAGCTGTGCATTGCTCACATCTCTACCAGCATCATGAGGGTCGCAGTCCATCTAATAGAAGAGCACAAGTATATGAAACATATTAGAAAGTTTAAAAAATGCTCACTTAATCATGTTCAGCACAACTTCATCGCTTTCAAAAGAGATGGTTTGAAACATGACAGATCCTTTAACAAGCTTGGAAAATGGCAAGTACAACAATGAAAAGACCACTTTGACAAAACCCATATAAAACCAATGCCTTGGCCATGGTTTGCAGCCTATAATTAAAGCATAACTCCGGTCAAAACATTTATTTTCCCATGTAGTCGGGCTCTGCTCACATTGGATTGGTTAAGTGCTCGTTTTGTCCAAGGGCTCAGAGAAAAGCTGTACTTATCCATTCCCCCAATCCTCCGGAAGACCACGCTCCCCCCACGCCCAGCAGTGGACTGTTCATGCCATCCTCACATCTGGAGCTGGTATAAGGGTCTGATGACATTAGGAACAGCCCATTTACAAGACTGTAAACATACCCCCAAAATGCTAGCAGTCTTGTGAAACCTCTGAGCACAAGACCGGTTCCCATCATTCCAACCCCAATAATGGGAACCATCTTGTGCTCGGAGGATTAGGCAAGTATATATTTCCTTTTCATAGTTAGTCTGGCTGAAAAAAAAGGCAAAAATCCATCCAGTTCAACCATTACAAAAAAAAGTTATAATCCTATACCCACAGTTGATCCAGAGGAAGGCAAAAAAGCCCCCATCAAAGCATGATTCACTTTGCTCCTGCAGGGGAATAAAAATCCTTCTTAATCCCTAGAGAGGCAATCGAATATTCCCTGGATCAACTTTACCTATAAATGTCAGTATCCAGTTATATTCTGTGTATCTAAGAAAGAATCCAGGCCTTTTTTAAAGCAATCCACTGAGCTGGCCAGAACCAACTCTTGAGGGAGTCTATTCCACATCTCTTACTATGAAGAAACCTTTCCGTATTTGGAGATTAAATCTCTTTTCCTCCAGACGTAAAGAGTGCCCCCTTGTCCTCTGTGATGACCTCAGGGTGAATAGCTCTACACCGAGTTCACTATATGAACCACTGATGTATTTATACATGTTGATCATATCCCCCCTTAATCTCCTCTTCTCAAGAGATAATAAATTCAGTTCCTCTAATCTTTCCTCATAGCTGATCTCCTCCATGCCTCTTATCAGTTTGCTTGCCCCTCTCTGCACTTTCTCCAGTACCCCAATGTTCTTTTTGTGAATTGGTGCCCAAAATTGAACTGCATATTCCAGATGAGGTGTTACTAATGATTTGTACAGGGGTGATATGATATCTCTCTCTCTGGAGTCTATACCTCTTTTAATACAAGAGAGGATTTTGCTCGCTTTAGAAACTGCAGCTTGGCATTGCATGTCATTATTAAGAATGTGATCTACCAGAACTCCCAGATCCTTCTCCACCATTGATTCCCCCAGTTGTACGCCCGCTAGTATGTATGATCCATGCATATTCTTAGCCCCCAAGTGCATAACTTTACATTTATCACCATTAAATCTCATTTGCCACATAGCTTTCCAAGCCCCTAGACAAAAACAATCATTTAAAAACATAATTTTACCCGGAAATCTTCTTTAACCAATGCAGGTGAATGCAGGAGTACGGTCTCATGAAAGCTGATACTTAATAACATGCTTAATCCTATGTGCATAATTTTGATTGCCCCACAGCAGGAAGTACACACTCCACCTAAAGTAAGTGTACAGCATTTCATGCAGGTGTCATCTGTTCCGCTCAGCATCTGTTCCGATTAGCAGGGGATCAGTGAACATATCCACTGCTGAATCAGAGCTGAATGGTACAGATGTCACTTTTGTGACATCTGTGTCCTTTCCTGCTAGAGCCTTGGTCTATGGGAAGAGAGATATAAACACACATGCATCCGATTACATCCATTTACCTCCGATCTGTCACATTTAGGTCAGAAAAACAAATGTAAAAGGATGCAGAATTTTCCTGAAAAAAAAACTGACAGCTGGATCTGATCTGAACACCCATATGAAAGGGACTGAAAGCAAATGCCCCAGATGCCCTGTATTCTGGCTGCATAATAATGGTTTTTCAGGCATCTAAGTACTGTTACAAAACCACTTCATATTTCTACCAAAACAATTAGCATGCTGCAAATTTACCCTCTTGCTGACCACAAACACATATACCACACATGTGTGTCCACGGGGGCCTGTGGTTATGTGCGGAGAGCGTGCGCACTGCATACAGTGCCTTGAAAAATTATTCATATCCCTTGAAATTTTCCACATTTTGTCATGTTACAGCCAAACATGTAAATGTATTTTATTGGGATTTTATGTGATAGACCAACACAAAGTGGCACATAATTGTGAAGTGGAAGAAAAATGATAAATGGTTTTCAAAATTTTTAAAAAATAAATATGTGAAAAACGCGTCGTGCATTTGGATTCAGCCCCCCCCCCCCGGAGTCAATACTTTGTAGAACCACCTTTCTCTGCAATTACAGCTGCAAGGCTTTTTGGGGATGTCTCTGCCAGCTTTGCACATCGAGAGAATTACATCTTTGCTCATTCTTCTTCGCAAAATAGCTCAAGCTATGTCAGATTGGATGAAGAGCGTCTGTGAGCAGCAATTTTTTAAGTCTTTGACTGGGCCATTCTAACACATAAATATGCTTTGATCTAAACAATAGCTCTGGCTGCATGTTAAGGGTCGTTGTCCTGCTGGAAGGTGAACCTCCACCCCAGTCTCAAGTCTTTTGAAGACAGGTTTTATTCTAAGATTGCCCTGTATTTGGCTGCATCCCTCTTCTCATCAACTCTGACCAGCTCCTCTGTCCCTGCTGAAGAAAAACATCCCCACAACATGATGCTGTCACCATCCTTTTTCACAGTGGGGATGGTGTGTTCAGGGTGATGTGCAGTGTTAGGCTACGTTCACACTAGCCTTGCTAGCAAGCGGCAGACAGGCGTTTGGGAAGCGTTTTTACTGTTTCCCAAACGCCTAGGAAAATTCTGCACATTGCAGCACATGGTGCTGTTCAAAAGGGAGCGTTAGCGGCGCGTTGCGTCGCGGTAAAACAGATGCCTCTGGTCGAGTCAGGAGTTGAAGCCTCCTATTCAAGTCTATGGTGCCGCTCCACAAACGCCCGGCCAGCGTTTGCGACGAAGTTGTGGGGCGTTTGCGGAGCATTAACACCAAAGTTCATTATAGGCGTTTGTGGGGCGTTTTTAATGCTTGCCAAATGCCTAGCAACCGCCACTAAACCGTGCATGCAGAGCGTTAAAAACGCTCCACAAACGCCGGACCAATGCTTGTCAAATGCTATAGGGGCATTTGGCAAGAGTTGGAAAAGCAGTCAAGTGTGAACGAGCGCTTAGTTTTCCACCACACGTAGCATTTTGCTTTTAGGCCAAAAAGTGCAATTTTGGTCTCATCTGACCAGAGCACCTTCTTCCACATTTGCGGTGTCCCCCACATGGCTTCTCGCAAACGGGACTTCTTATGGCTTTCTTTCTACAATGGCTTTATTCTTGTCACTCTTCCATAAAGGCCAGATTTGTGAAGTGCACAACTAATAGTTTTCCCACCTGAGCTGTGGATCTCTCCAGCTCCTCCAGAGTTACCATGGGCCTCTTGGCTGCTTTGCTGATTAATGCTCTCCTTGCCGGGCCTGTCAGTTTAGGAGGACGGCCATGTCTTGGTAGGTTTGCAGTTGTGCCATACTCTTTCCATTTTTGGATGATGGATTTAAACAGTGCTCCGTGAGATTTTCAAAGCTTGGGATATTTATTTTTTTTTTAATAACCTAACCTTTCTTTAAACTTATCCACAATTTTATCCCTGACCTGTCTGGTGTGTTCCTTGGCCTTCATGATGCTGTTTGTTCACTAATGTTCCCTAACAAACCTCTGAGGGCTTCACAGAACAGATGTATTTATACCAAGATTAAATTACACACAGGTGGACTATTTACTAATTAGGTGACTTTTGAAGGCAATTGGTTCCACTAGATGTTAGTTAGGCATATCAGAGTAAAGGGGGCTGAATACAAATGCACGCCACACTTTTCAGATATTTGTAAAACATTTTGAAAACCATTTATCATTTTCCTTCCACTTCTTAATTATGTGAAACGTGTTGGTCTATCACCAAAAATCCATTTATGTTTTTGGTTTTAACATGACAAAATGTGGAAAATGTCAAGGGGTGTAAATACTTTTCCAAGGCACTGTAGTTTGTAATTTTCTTTAAAGGATAACAACTATTTAAATAGTGCAAAGCTATTCAAAATATTGTATTTTAATAACCCCCATGTACTTTATACTGATATTTCAGGTCAGTGGGCAACATGGACTATGGTCCTCCTGTCTTCTATCTAGTTGGCAGACCATATGATACTGCACATGTGGCCTTTTCTCCATGGAAAAGCAATTTACAAGCCTGCAGGGAGACAATCTTCCCTTCAGGTTCCTTGAGAAACAGCCATATATGCGCAATTCTCCGTAGTTTGCTGGACCAGATGACCAGGCAAAAGCCACAGCATCCATTTTATGTTGCGCACCAATTTGTGGCCTGTTATTAAGATATAATGTGGTAAACTTATAATCAATTGTTATTTCCTAAATATGTTTTTCACAATCTGTGTACAAATTTAGTTACACAAATTAACATTTATACATGACAAAAGGATACTCAGAGCACTGGGTGAGCTAACGTTTTGTTTTGATTTCATTTCTCTGCCAGTAACCACAGACCTTAAAAAGAGCAATAACGCTCAAGTTGCTGCAATAAGGCTTTAACTGTTATTACCTTTACTAACTAGTGAATCATGGACCTCGAACAAGTATTCAGGTTAGAAGTCATCAATAAATATGTGTTCTACATCAGTGTCTGAAAGCCTAGTAAAGCAAGAATGAAGATAATGGTTCCAGAGATTGCTGCACCATTAAAAAAAAAAAAAAAAGTTAGAAGTAGTATCTTCTATATTTCTATGCAAAGCGTGCAAGACTTCAATGTCCATTTTTATTGGAATATACCTTTAACACCAACCAAGCACTCAGGCAAAGGAATAACAAGAGAGGACAGTCAAGCCCAAGGCATGTCTTATTTTTTTTTTTGGGGGGGATACCTAGCATTCAAGCAATTTAATAGAAATGTAGAAGAGTGAGAACTGAAAACGACCGAGTGGCCTGCCCCTTTTTATAGATCTGTGTTTGTCCCAAGCATGTTCAAAATTATTTAACATTGATGGATTCAGTACCTCAGCTACTATTATTTTTTTAAATTACTCAGAGGTTTTAAATTTTCTTCCTGCTAGCCTGGAGGTCTCAGTTTTCTCCATCTTCACTTCATACTGAAAATACCACCCTCCTGAGCCTTATTCTCAGCCATAATGTATTTACAAAGTTTTAGTCATTCCCCTATTTTCTTTCCTCAAAAAAAAAACTTTACACATTAAGTTCCTGCAGTCTTTTTTGATATGTTTTATCCCTAAAACTGACCATCCACTGGAATTTCAATCAGTTCCACAGGAAAATTTCCTCAGTGGGTGGCCATGCTGGTTCCGCTGGAGCCTGCAGGAGAATTTTTAGACAAATAGCAGCATCCAATCAGATGCAGCTGCTTTTCCAAATGGTTGACCAGTATATGGCCAGCCTTTCACCATGTTTCCACCCCCCCCCCCTACCTCCTCTGGACTCCTACCTTTTCAATATCTTTTTGTAAATGAGTTCTCAGTAATCTAAAAAAGGTCTAACTGAAGCTGCCTATACACTTAGAAATTTCAGATGGTTTATCAGGAATGTCACTTCATGAGCAGCCTTGCCAACACCCTCTACCTGGCATCCATCAAAAAACTGAAGGCGTCAGGTGAAAAATTGTCAACAGAGTGGTGGCTGCATCAGCTACACTGGTGGTCAGAATACAATAGCCAGAAGTGATTCATCCATCCTCGCTGTATAGAGTGGATGAATCTGTTCGATTTTTTTTTGTTCCACCTGCAGGCTGCGCAGATTAAAAAATCTAAAAAGATTGTATGGTCAATTTAAAGATCCATATACTGGAATCAGGGCTCCTGCTGGGAACTATTGGCCACGAGTGTACACTGGTTATACACCAAGTGTTGCCAAATCTGACTGCAATTGGTGTTTGCATTTTAGTTTTTTTTATGTTTAAGAAGGAAGATATTAGCATAATTTTCCAAAGGGGACCAATAATTTACTCTCCAGGTGCACTATAAACATCAGACTACGTCAAATCCAGCAGTTTTCAGATGGATCAGAAAACTATCTAATGCCTAAAAGGCACATACAAACACTGCTGGTCAATGGTTATTATGGGAACTACCATGCAGAGAGGGCCTTGTCTGATTACTAGTTCTTCCCCTGATAAAATGGTGCCAAGTGTCTGCAATATGTAAAACCTGCTTATCTCCACAGATTTAAAAAATTGGTCACCCAAAAGAACCTTTACTGCCAAGGAATGTACTGAACACCACAAATGCCTAAGGGTAGTGAAATATCACCTGCATGTTACACTGCCAACTAGTGTATATGTCAGGTGTACTCTCCTAATTCAGGTTACCTTCGATAAAACATTTTTTATGATATCAGGCTTTGGAAGTCATTTTTGTACTGGTAACAGTTCATTTGTGAATAATAAAAATTTTGTAATGTATGTAAACAAAAACTGGCTACAAACTGGCTTCAGGTTATCCATTTGCTAAAAAAAACCTATATGAAGGCTTGTAAATTGTTCAAAAGGACATTTAACTCAAAGGTGAAATAATTTGATGAATTATTAGTAACAGCAGTGAGGTGATGCACTGTCAGATTGTTTATCTTTAGGCTACCAAGGTGGTCATATAGTCTCTCATTAATTCCCTAAGCAGAACTGAACTCGTGCCTAAAACACAACTGAAAACCACTAATATGAAAGAGGAGCTAATGTGTGGATGCTCATGAATGAATTTAGACTAAATGGTTTTGGGGCCGCATTACACAGCAGTATACATTACCGTGTAATCACATCAGTTTTGCTGCACATATGCTGTGGTAAAGTTCATCGCCTCGCTTGAACTGATCATAGGACAGCTTTAATGAAAAGGAAAGGCAACCCATTTAGAGCAGTGTAAAGGGTGGAAAAAGTATTGACTGGGGTGAACAGTGGCCAGATCAGAAGGGGAATAGCTGGTTTGGGGGCAGAAAAAAGCAGGAGTGGGGAAGCAGGGATTGCAATGGCTTTTAACTGATTTAGACAGCAAGTCTGTGGATCATGTTGGGTGAGCAGCTGAGTTGCAGAGAAAAGTGGTTGAGTGGGAGGGTGGAGAGGAGGCCACTGGTCCTGTTATGCAGAATGAAGAGGTCATGCAGAAAGTGAAGAGGGGAAGGAATGGACAAGGGTTAGGGAAAGTAGCCGATAGTGGAGGAAGTTATGGAGAGTGGAGGAGGGAATGGGTGCAGCTGTGAATATTGCAAATGGTAAATTGGTTGGTCAAAATACAAAAGTTAAGAAAAACACACTAATGAAAAATTAAAAGAGAAGTATAGACCTTAAAAAAAAAGCAAACATTTATACTCACCTAGGTGGATGCAGCATCAATCTGACGCTGCTCCTGTCCCTCGCCAACTCTGCAGTGAGAACGGAGCAATCAAACCCTGCTGATCACTCAGTTCTCCCCCTCCACTCTGAACGGAGAGCTGTGACTGTCTCCGGCTCTCTGCTTTGCCCCTCCAGCGCTCACATGAGGGCTGGGCTGTGGAGGGGGTGAAAGGGGCTGGCTCAGGCACTCAGTGGACAGCTGAGAGGGTGAGCCAAGGGCCAGATCCCACCATATGGTCAGGATCTCTTTCAGAGCAGACTTTAGCCTACTGTCAACTGAAAACAGGTCACAGGAGTGCATAACAAACTGCACTTCTGACGTACAGGAGTACAGCCAAAACAGCTCTGGCTATGATTCTATAAATGAACCAACAAAAGTGATTACTCAAGCTGCAAACACAATACGAGATATCACCCCAAGTAGTAAAATGTATAAATAGATTGTGTTGCGCTAAAGACGTCCTGTTAGAGGAAACGCATAGCGCAGAGCCATTTGCTGACGTTATCACAAACCGGAAGCTATCCGGAAATCGCCTGCCTTACTGACTGGAGTGTAATTTTGAATGCGCAATTACTTTTTATAATTTGTAAGTGCAATACTTCAATGGAATAAAGATAATTGATTATTTTTACACTACTTTTTCTTCCTTCTTTTCCATGAGTCAATGTGGCTGAGGACTGGAGGTGGTAACCTTGATGACTTTGGGTACCTGGTAACTCTGTATGGGGAGAGACGCTGTGGATACCAACCAATATTGGCCATACTGTTTAGGACTTGACTTCTCTGTAGTTAAGGGTTCATGTCTATTTAGTCAACCTGCATCTCGCGATTATCATAGATACACTATGTTGCCAAAAGCATTGGGACACCTGCCTTTACACACACATGAACTTTAATGGCATCCCAGTCTTAGTCCGTAGGGTTCAATATTGAGTTGGCCCACCCTTTGCAGCTAGAACAGCTTCAACTCTTCTGGGAAAGCTGTCCACAAGGTTTAGGAGAGTGTCTATGGGAATGTTTGACCATTCTTCCAGAAGCGCATGCGTGAGGTTAGGCACTGATGTTGGACGAGAAGGACTGGCTTGCAGTCTCTGCTCTAATTCATCTCATCGGGTTGAGGTCAGGACTCTGCTGGCCAGTCAAGTTCCTCCATCTTAAACTCCCTCATCCATGTTTTTATGGACCTTGCTTTGTGCACTGGTGTGTAGTCATGTTGGAACAGGAAGGGGCCATCCCCAAACTGTTCCCACAAAGTTGGGAGCATTAAATTGTCCAAAATGTCTTGGTATGCTGACGCCTTAACAGCTCCCTTCAGTAGAACTAAGGGGCCATGCCCAACCCGAAAAAAAAACTCCACACCATAATCTCCCCTCCATCAAACTTTACACTTGGCAAAATGCAGTCATGCAAGTACCATTCTCCCGGCAATGAAACCCAGACATGTCCATCGGATTGCCAGACAGAGAAGCATGATTCGTCATTACAGAGAACACATCTCCACTGCTCTAGAGTCCAGTAGCAGTGCGCTTTACGCCACTGCATCCAACACTTTGCATTGCACTTGGTGATGTAAGGCTTGGAAGAAGCTGCTCGGCCATGGAAACCCATTTCATGAAGCTCTCTATGCACTGTTGTTGTGCTAATGTGAAGACCACACAAAGTTTGGAGGTCTTTAGTTATTGACCCTGCAGACAGTTGGCGACTTCTGTGCACTTCAGCATGCGCTGACCCCGCTCTGTCATTTTACATGGCCTACTACTTCGTGGTTGATTTGCTGTTGTTCCCATTTTGTTATAATACCACTAACAGTTGGCCGTGGAATAATTCGTAGCAAGGAAATTTCACAGATGGACTTATTGCGCACGTGGCAACCTGTCACGGTACCATGCTTGAATTCACCAAGCTCCTGACAGTGACCCATTCTTTCAAAAATGTTTGTAGAAGCAGTCTGCATGCCTAGGTGCTTGATTTTAAAACGCCTGTGGCCATAGGAGGTAATTGGCAATATAGTGTATTTTGGAGAAGGGGGGGCAGTGAGTTGCAGCAGTGACACTTTGCCTATGTAATTTCCCATTCTGCAGTGCTTTAGGTCAACACCTCCCTTCCCCTTTGCATTCCCACCTACATTTTGCAACTTCTGTCTACAACATTTTTTCACTGGGTGCCAACATCCTCAGTCTTAACATCTTTATGAACAAATGGACACTAACTTGTTTAGGTTATATACTGCTGATCTTGTTTTCAATAAAAGAAGGAGGAGGAAGAAGAGGAAGAAGGAGGAAAAAATGTGTTTTATATGGTTGAAACACAGGACATACACAATACTTTGCTGAAAACAACAAATAAGTGCAGACACCGATCTGGGACCTTTATGAAACTTTTATTGAAGAAAGATGTATACATGTGACTTTAGGTTATTTAACCTATTAAAACATTCCATGGTTAAGCTTTATTGGTTATTTTTTTTATTATTACTTCTTTGTACTCCTGCACATAATAAAATAAAAAGTCTACTGCCATTTCTTATGGTTTACAGGAGGAATCAGTCACAAAACAGGGAGGAATGTTGTTTTGAAGCATAGTTGTAATTCTTATACTACCTTGTATTGCGGAGATTACAATGTCTTGCTGTTTTTTGTTTCAAAATTCATATGCTGGGATTGGTGACCCATGTACCATTATTCTTTAATATCTTTGTAAAAGGTTTGTAAGTATCTATTTAAATATGGCAATAAAAACACCTTTAAAAATAACAAATTACAATAAATTATTAAATCAAAGGTTATCCAATTTTAACTGCCGATGGCTTGCTCCCATATGGGGAGAGTATCCCTTATTTCTGGACACTGAATTCTCCCCACAGGGACAAACAGATCAGTAAAAGCCTAACAGGGAGGCTGGTAGGCCTCACGCACATGAGACGTTTTCAGGCATAGATATATCCCTATCCTAAATTTCCTGGTGCTTCCCCACAACTGAGGTTCCAAAGGTGGGGCATACATCTGACCACAGAAGTGAATGACTGTACAGATAAACACCAGTGATTCTGCCCATCATTGTACACCAATGCATGTGCATATAGGTTTACATGAGTACAGCCATTCACTTCTATGGTCAGATGTATGCCCCACCTATGAAACATCAGTTGTAGGAAAGCACCAGGAAATTTATGGTAGGGATATTTAGACCCGCTCCCTATGCCAGGGAACTCAGGTCACTAAAACAAGAAGTAGGAGGAAATTATTAGAACATTGAGATAACAAAGTCACAGATAGCAGAAAAAAAGTTCTAACCCTTCTGCACTATATCTAAAATAGAAAAAAAGAATTAATTCATTTTTTCCCATTTAGCAAGAGTTGAAGACATCACAAAATAGCTCAAATAAGCGTGACATAAAAAAGCATCTACTTTGTATTAGATGGTGCTACATCATACAATGTAAGAGAAAGTCGATGAGAAAACAGCCGCAGGAAGTAAAAAGATTTCCTGAGAACAGAACCTGTTTATGATTCAGTTATTAATGAAACATTTGTTCTGGGACTAGGAGGTCTTCCTTTTCCATTACCGTCAAGCATAGCAAAAAAGGGGTTGTGAAAACACGGAATGGCAGAAAATACAAAAAAAAAACCCCCATGATAAATACCATCTACTGTACAAATATTTTTTAAAGCCAAATTGTTATTTCAGAATGAACTGATCTTTTTATTGTGCACTAGGCACTATGCAGAAAGCAAATGGGGAGGGGGGGGGGGGGGGGGGGGGAGTTTTTCCCTCTGTTACCCAGCTTGTGCAAGAGACAATTTTTCCTCGCAAGCCAGATCTATACACAACATGCCAGGAGACAGAAAGGAAGCCAAAGCAAGAAATATACAGTCTGACAGACTCGCTTCCAATTGAGTGTAAGGCTGTCTACATAAATGCGACAGCCAGTTTTCTCTAAGCTCCACAGTGCAGTCTACATGAATTGAGGCAGCATCGAAACAGGATTCCAGAATATTTCCCCTGAACTTTAGTGTATGTGCACATGGAGCATTCTTGTCAAAACGCAGCTTTTTACTTCAACTGCTGAGCATTTGACAATAAATATCGGCCTCTGATTTACTTCGCGTGCAATCCAAATGCATCTAAATTGGACCTGCTGTATCTGAAAAAAATTTATGTAAAGTTAAATGCAGCCTCCGAATCCTCATCGACACTATTCCACTGAAGTCAATATGAATCTGCTGATCTGCATTTGATGTGCATGTTGGGGCACCGGCATCAATGTACAACCGACAACAGAAATACACATCTCACCAAAGAAGCCTTTCCTGCTCCATGCACATACACTATATTGCCAAAAGTTTTGAGACACCCCTCCAAATCATTGGATTCAGGCATTCCAATCGCCTCCATGGTCAGAAGTGTATAAAATCAAGCACCTAGGCATGCAGACTGCTTCTACAAACATTTGTGAAAGAATGGGTCGCTCTCAGGAGCTCAGTGAATTCAAGCGTGGTACCATGATAGGTTGCCACCTGTGCAATAAGTCCATCCTACTAAATATTTCATGGTCAACTCTTAGTGGTATTATAACAAAGTGGAAGCAACTGGAAACAACAGCAACTCAGCCACGAAGTGGTAGGCCACGTAAAATGACAGAGCGGGGTCAGCGCATCCAGAAGCGCACAGTGCGCAGAAGTCGCCAACTGTCTGCAGAGTCAATAGCTAAAGACCTCCAAACTTCATGTGGCCTTCAGCTTAGCACAACAATGCATAGAGAGCTTCAAGGAATGGGTTTCCATGACCGAGCAGCTGCATCCAAGCCTTACATCACCAAGTGCAATGCAAATGTTGGATGCAGTGGTATAAAGCACCCCACCACTGGACTCTAGAGCAGTGAAGATGTGTTCTCTGGAGTGAAAAATATGCTTCTCTGTCTGGCAATCCGATGGAGGCATGCGGGTTTGAAAGGAGAACAGTACTTGCCTGATTGCATTGTGCCAAGTGTTAAATTTGGTGAAGTGGGGGATTATGGTGTGGGGTTGCCCTTCAGGGGTTGGGCTTGGCCCCTTAGTTTCAGTAGAGGGAACTCTTAAGGCATCAGGATACCAAGACATTTTGGACAATTTCATGCTCCCAACTTTGTGGGAACAGTTTGGGGATAGCCCCTTCCTGTTCCAACATGACTGCACACCAGTACACAAAGCAAGGTCCATAAAGACATGGTTGAGCGAGTTTAGGATGGAGGAACTTGACTGGGAAGCACAAAGTCCTGACCTCAACCCGAAAGAACACCTTTGGGATGAATTAGAGCGGAGACTGCAAGCCAGGCCTTCTCATCCGACATCAGTGCCTGACCTCACTCCTAACCCTTGTGGACAGCCTTCCCAGAACAGTTGAAGCGGTTATAGCGGCAAAGGGTGGGCCAACTCAATATTGAACACTACGGACTAAGACTGGGAGTGTGTGTGTGTGTGTGTGTGTGTAAAAGGCAGGTGTCCCAATACTTTTGGCAATATAGTGTATTTATCAGTTTGACTTTAAATCATCCTCTTAACCACGTTACAGCCATGTATTCATACATACTCACATTGAAGTGGTTATACCGGGATCGCTGTATCAAAATTTGCAGCTGGCAATACGTTTTCCTGCCACTGCCATTCCTGGGTTTTCCAATGGAGCCCAGAACCACTGCTCTGTGTGGCCAGAGAAGGTACAGTATCTCCCAGAAGTGAGTACACCCCTCACATTTTTGTAAAAGTCATTAATGTCTAAACCACTGGCAACAAAAGTGAGTACACCCCTAAGTGAAAATCCAAATTGGGCCTAATTAGCCATTTAAATTTGGTGTTACCGCTCTTGCTCTCTCATACTGGTCACTGGAAATTCAAATTGGCACCTCATGGCAAAGAACTCTCTGAGAATCTGAAAAAAAGAATTGTTGCTCTACATAGAGATGGCCCAGGCTATAAGAATATTGCCAAGACCCTGAAACTGAGCTGCAGCACGGTGGTCAGGACCTTACAGCAGTTTAAAAGGACAGGTTCCACCCAGAACAGGCCTCGCCATGGTCGACCAAAGAAGTTGAGTGCACGTGCTCATCGTCATATCCAGAGGTTGTCTTTGGGAAATAGAGTGCTGCCGGCATTGCTGCAGAGGTTTAAGGGGTGGGGGGTCAGCCTGTCAGTGTTCAGACCATGCGCCGCACACTACATCAAATTGGTCTGCATGGCTGTTGTCCCAGAAGGAAGCCCCTTCTAAAGATGATGCACAAGAAAGCTCAGTTTGCTGAAGACAAGCAGACTACGGAAATGGATTACTGGAACCATGTCATGTGGTCTGATAAAGACGAAGATAAACTTGTTTGGTTCAGATATTGTCAAGTGTGTTTGGCAGCAACCAGGTGAGGAGTACAAAAACAAGTGTGTATTGCCTACGATCGAGCATGATGGTGGTGGGAGTGTAATGGTCTGGTGCTGCATGAGTGCTGCTGGCACTGGAGAGCTACATTTCCCTGAGGGAACCATGAATGCCAACATGTACTGTGACATACTGAACCAGAGCATGATCCCCTCCCTTCGGAGACTGGGCTGCAGATAACGACCCCAAACACACCTCCAAGACAATCACTGCCTTGCTAAAGAAGCGAAGGGTAAAGGTGATGGACTGGCCAAGCATGTCTCCAGACCTAAACCCTATTGAGCATCTGTGGGGCATCCTCAAACGGAAGGTGGAGGAGCGCAAGGTCTCTAACATCCACCAGCTCCGTGATGTCGTCATGGAGGAGTGGAAGAGGACTCCAGTGGCAACCTGTGAAGCTCTGGTGAACTCCATGCCCAAGAGGGTTAAGACAGTGCTGGAAAATAATGGTGGCCACACAAAATATTGACACTTTGGGCCCAATTTGGGCATATTCCCTTAGGGGTGTACTCACTTTTGTTGCCAATGGTTTAGACATTTATGACTGTGTTGAGTTATTTGAGGGGACAGCAAATTTACACTGTTATACAAGCTGTACACTCACTACTTTACATTGTAGCAAAGTGTAATTTCTGCAGTGTTGTCACATGAAAAGATATAATAAAATATTTAATAAAAAATTAAACCGGAAGCAACAAGGATTTCATCACTTCCAGGTTTAGTGTGTTGTGCACAATGCATTACCGGCTTGTAAAGCATCTGATCAAACTGATTTCGGTTTGCTCAGATGCTTTTGAGCGCAGAGGAGAGATCTGTGATCTCTCCATAAAAAGAACCTGTCACTGCTCATGCTATCACAAGGGATGTTCGTTTGTGACACCAATAAAATTGATTCCAAAAATTTTTTTAAAAGTGTAAAAAAATAAAAACGTAAATAAAATCAATACAAATTTCTCTAAAAATGTAAAGCTCCCCTGTCTACCCCTGCTCATGTGTATATGCAAATGCATACATAACTCCAAAAACATATGTAAATAGTGATCACATTACACATGTGAGGTATCATCATGAACATCAGAGTGAGAGCAAAAATTCTAGCACCAGACTTCCTGTTAACTCTAAACTGGTAATCTGTAAAAAGTTTTTCAAGTGTCACCCATGGATAGTTTAAAGTACCATAATTTGTTGCCATTCCACCAGAATGTGCAATTTTAAAGCGTGATGTGTTAGATACCCATTTACTTGGCATAAGATCATTTTTATATTTTACCAAAATATTGGGTATTATATTTTGTTTGTGTGCACAAAAATTCATTAAAGTGTATTTTTTTGTGAAAATTTACATTTAAAAAATGGCTGCACAAATATCGTGTGACATAAAAAAATTTAACAGCCATCATTTTATTCTCCAGGGCCGCAAATTTTAAAAATATATAACGTTTGGGTGTTCTAAGTAATTTTCTATTAAGAAAATCAGATTTTTTTATGTATGTGAGAAATGACAGAACTGGCCCATGCGGCAAGTGGTTAAATGCACCGGTCATTTATTTTTTTTTTTTTAAACAAAGATATGAGTGTGTATGTAATATTGATTAGGTGAGAGGCTAACTGCAGTTTAACAAAGGCTCTCAGGAAGTTAGACAGAAGCTTTCCAGACATGTTACAATCTGATTGTAAAATCCTTTAAGATCTTCCAACAACTATGTTATATAAAGCTCACCATACACAATACAATCTGACTGTATGATCTGCTTTAGATCTACCATCAACTACGTAATTCAAGGGCTTGCCTGATTGGATATATAGGTGCGTACGCCTATTAAATAGTTTCAGCAAATCTAAAGGCGATTGTACAATCAGATTGTATAGTGTATGGTCACCTTAAGGGCCAATCTAATTGGAAGCTAATTGGTTGGATAGTTTAGTTGGTCCTCATATTGCGTAGTATTGGTAAAACTGGCCATCCATGTTACAGTCTGACTGCGCTTTGAATAGACTTAAATTTGACCCTTGTTCACATGAGCTTTGCTCTCTAAAGAGTATTCTGAATGCATTGCATCTGGCAGGTGGAGCATTTAGCCTCCTTAACACTGCAATAGTGAACCACAACGGGGGAGCTTACACTTGAAGGGACAGGGGCCATTATCTCTGCTGTGGCATGTGTACATTCCCAGATGCTGCCAATCCAGCCAAAGAGGGTAGGAGCTGGGGGCCGTAAAAGCATGGCTCAACTGCGGGGTTTTACAACCCCTCAAACGTTAAGTGTGAAGAAGCCCTTATATAGATTTGGTAGTTCTAAAGACAAAAGATTGTACTGTACAATCAGCCTGTAATATGTATGACCATCTTAAAAGAAGACTGTACCAAGATTGTACTTTAACTGTAAAAGGCTGCTATACACATTAAAGGCAGAGCTGACCAATACACAAAATGATGCATTTCATCTGCTTTGCCTGCTCTTAGATTGTAAGCTCTAACGAGCAGGGCCCTCTGTTTTCTCTTGTACCAAATTGTAACTGTAATGTCTACCTTCGTTTTATAAAGTGCTGAGCAAACGGTTGCCGATATATAAATCATGTATAATAATAATCATCTAAATAGAACCTGCTGCATCCAAAGAGAAAAAAGCAGGTCAGATGTTACCCCAGATTGGTCATCAACACTACACCAGTGAAATAAATAAAAATCTGGTGACATTATTTTTATGTAAGTGCCAAAAGCAGGCAAACACCTGCCTACACAGGACCTATTAGCAACTATACGCTTCCAGTGTGAATGAAGTCTTAGTGACTGACAGCTGGGAGAAAGAAATAGGCTTCATTCACATGAGCAGCCTCTCTTAGCATGAAGGAGGGAGCAACAAAGATTGGTTTGTAATCTCCTTTTTCTACTTCAGGTTATAGGTTTACATGCCAATACATGACTGTGCATTATCAGTTTACATGCATTTACATCAATTTATTTAAACAACTCACATGTTTCTGCTAGTTAGCATACATTTCTGCAAAACTAGCTACACATATGTTCTTGCTTCCATTTACAAATGCAGGTAAATGCATTCCACACAGAAGCTTTGTTAAACTTGTCAATGTCAGCATTGAACAACATGACACTTCTTTTAGTACTCTGCATATGAGAGCTACAGTACCTGATCTGTGGAAGAAGTTCTAAGTTTCACAGCAATTTTGTAAGGTAATCTTCTACAGAATGTTGTCAATCCTGAGCAACATTTTTTGTGCAAGACCTGAGAAATGGAAAACTTCTTTCATTGAAAAGGTGTTTTAGAAATGGTTCACACCATATAAAATGCAGTCCAGATGAGTCCTGAATGCGTTTCTGCATGTGCGTTTGATGTATTTTTGATACATTTTGGTGAGTTTTGCAATGTGTTCCTGTGCATTCCCCCCCCCCCCCCTTTTCTTCACTTTAAAAAAAGGACATATGCATTTCAGTGCGTTAAGGAAAAATCCAGCATGTTCTACATTTGTTTCTGGAATTGGAATGCACTGGAACTGACTGCATTGGTGTGAACTGTGTCACTGGAAACCATATAGCCTACTGTCCATACTTTTTCGATGCAGAAGAAAAAAAATGCAATGGACTACATGTGGTGTGAACTGGCCCTTACTGTATTTACTGGGAGAAAAAAAATAATGCAACTCACAACTCAAGAAAACCAAGTCAGAATAAGAAACCTGTTTCTATGGCCAGGTACTATGTCAATGAAAGGCTTGCTGATGTCCTGCAAGCATTAGCTGTGTCTTATGAAGAATTATGCACTATGTTACTATTGCTGAATCAGAGCTGTATTTAGTATCCGTTCCTGCACTGCTGTCTTACTTTCCATTCTCAACTCTATTTCTGCAACTTACCAAATGCAAGATTTTATTCCAAGCTCTTGAATACTGGAAATATGAGGGTTAACCCAAGCAGTTCAGGAACAAGTGTCTTTTCCAAGAATAAATGAACAAACAGAACAGAGAAGTCTTGGGTTTCCTTCCCACAGATGGGGGGGATGTCTGTTCAGTGATCTGCCACGTACACTCATCAGTATTTCTGATTTTGTTACAATGCTGTCCACAAACAGACAGCAGGTAAAAGATCAATGTAAAAGGAGTTGGGCAAAGGGAAGATTTAGTTCTTTTAAACCATTTAAAGTTAATTTCTGCATTTTAACTTCTTATTTTACATTTGATCCATCACTTATAAAAGGCTTAACACACAAAGACTTGCAGTAAACTTTACAATCTGATTGTACAATCTCCTTGAGCCCTGGTTCACACTAATGCGGTGCAGCACATCGCATGTGATTCGCACAGGAACCGCACTGCATTCCTGTGCAAATCACATGTGATGTCTGTGTGGTGCAATTTGAGCCATACATTCTGTATGGCTCAAATCTCATCGCGTCCGCACTAAAGTTCAGGACCCTTTTTTTCCCCTGCACCTGATTTACATACCATGGGTGTTCACACCCATGCGATGCGAATTCTGGCAATCGTACTGCGTTTTGCAATCTGTTTCAGGGTGTCATTAATTTAAAATTGACACTTGTACCAGATCACATGGATACTGTGCAATTACAGTGCGGTGCAGGAAATGCACAGGATTTAATTCAAACAATTACATACTGCAAGGGCCTGTCTGATTGGATAGATTAAGCAGGTCCTAGTATTACCTAGTTTCGGTAAAATCTAAAGTTGATTGTACAAAGATTGTACGGTTGGACTGCAACATGTGTGAAGTTCCTTAGAATACTATTACATCAGCTCTTCATGCACTGAAAACCTTTTGACAAACTGGCATTTGAAACCATGTAGAATTTTGCAGTATGTGTCCACACAATCTACTGAACTGAGATTTGTAGAAAGCTAAAATAAATAGGTTTTTAGTTATTAATAAAAATTTGGATAAGAAGCCATGGCAAAGAAATTGTCAACTTTCTTTTCTAGATCCAAGCAGACTGACAAGATAGCTATACAAAAATCAAATTTAAAATTTTCCTTTCGATTTTTAACTGGAGATTGGAATTTTCAGGCACATCTATGCAGATTGTGCGATTTCACAGTGCCTTTTTTGTTCTTTGCCGAGTATTTACTTTGATGCAACTTTTTTGCTAATAGGATAGTACACTGATTAAAATGTGTTCCTTTACTTTTTTTCAGCAGAGTATAGCATCAAGTCAATTAAACTCCTGGGATATGGATCTGGTCGGTTAAGTAGCAGAGGGGGTTGTTAATCAGTTGCAGCTGCTCTGGTGTTAATAAAATTTACAACAGGTGCACTAGATGGGCAACAATGAGACAACCCCCAAAACAGGAATGGTTTTACAAGTGGAGGCCACTGACATTTTTTTCCCTGCTCATCTTTTCTAACTGTTTCACTAGTTTTGCATTTGGCTAGGGTCAGTTTCACTTCTGGTAGCATGAGGCAATACCTGGACCCTACAGAGGTTGCACAGGCAGTCCAACTCCTCCAGGATGGCACATCAATACATGCCATTGCCAGAAGGTTTGCTGCGTAACCCAGCACAGTCTCAGGAGCATGAAGGAGATTCCAGGAGACAGGCAGTTACTCTAGGAGAGCTGGACAGGGCCGTAGAAGGTCCTTAACCCATCAGCAGGATCGGTATCTGCTTCTTTGTGCAAGGAGGAACAGGATGAGCACTGCCAGAGCCCCACAAAATGACCTCCAGCAGGCCACTGGTGTGAATGTCTCTGACCAAACAATCAGAAACAGACTTCATGAGGGTGGCTTGAGGGACTGACATCCTCTAGTGGGCACTGAGGACCACACAGCTCGATTGGCATTTGCCATTGAACACCAGAATTGGCAGGTCCCCCACTGGCGCCCTGTGCATTTCACAGAAGAGAGCAGGTTCACCCTGAGCACATGTGACAGACGTGAAAGGGTCTGGAGAAGCCGCGGAGAATGTTATGCTGTCTGTAACATCGTTCAGCATGACCGTTTTGGTGGTGGGTCAGTGATGGTCTGAGGAGGCATATCCATGGAGGAACGCACAGACCTCTACAGGCTAGACAATGGCACCCTGACTGCCATTAGGTATTGGGATGAAATCCTTGGACCCATTGTCAGACCCTACGCTGGTGCAGTGGGTCCTGGGTTCCTCCTAGTGCATGACAATGCCCGGCCTCATGTGGCGAGAGTATGCAGGCAGTTTCTGGATGATGAAGAAATTGATACCGTTGAATGGCCCCCTCACTTGCCTGACCTAAATCCAATAGAACACCTCTGGGATATCATGGTTTGGTCCAACCGACGCCACCAGGTTGCACCTCAGACTGTCCAGAAGCTCAGTGATGCCCTGGTCCAGAACTACTAGAGGACACCATCCATCGTCTCATTACGAGCATGCCCTAATGTTGTCAGGCATACATACAAGCATGTGGGGGCCATACAAACTACTGAGTACCATTTTGAGTTGCTGCAATGAAATTCTAGCAAAATGGACTAGCCTGCTACATCATTTTTTCACTTTGATTTTCGGGTGTCTTTGAATTTAGTCCTCTGTAGGTTGATCATTTTCATCCTTAAACACATTACCCAGTCCACATCAGTATAGATATACAGCATGATATTTTTCGCCATTGAGATCTGATGTGTTTTAAAAATGTTGCCTTAATTTTTTTTAAGCAGTTTATAACAGTTTGTTCATGTAGTGTAACTTTGATACGACTTGAGTGCCAGAGAGTGTAAAAATGCATTAAAGTCACACTGCATGGACAGATCTGTAATACTTTCCTATTCCTAAAAAAAAATTTTCATCCAAGTTGCACCTATCTTCCTAAGTCCCATCAAAATGTCAATACTTTCCTATTGGTGAAAAAAAATAAATAAATAAAACACATTTCCTTTCAATTGACCACACAAATTTGCACTTTTTTTCTAATTTGACCCAAATTACATAACAATAAAATATCAAAGTATAAATTTCAATTTTAATAGATTTTTAAAGTGATAAAAATATTGTAACCTGCCCAATCAATTTTAATTTGACCTCAAAAAAAATTGCTAGATCTAAAAAAGATAATAAATAAAAAAACACCAATTTGTTTGTTATTCAGTTGAATATCCAAATGATCTGTTAATGAATCAGATTAGTAAATGCTATTCTAATTCAAAATGGAGCTTCACATTTAAAAAAGTATAAGAAATATCAGCACTGTGCTTAATTCAATTTATTCTGCTTCTAAAATCTGCAATATGGACATTTAGTTTTTAATTCAGGTTGTCAGCAACAAAGACAGCTCTTCTATAAAGCACTGGATACAAAGGCTCCAGTTTATAAAGAGCAGTTCAAAAAAACTGACAGATTTCTCACAGTGTCCTAGGAAATATTTCTTCTAGCTTTTTACACTTGCACTGGAAAAATGACAGATTGAAGAGCTAATGTGCAAAAGTGGCCATTACGGAGGTGCAGGTCCAATGATGGGTGTCACTAGGTTGGTACAGAGAACACAGAAGTGTTTTCTTTCTTTCTGGTTTAATAAATGTAGTTGATCATTTTCAAATGGTGTTAAAATTACAGCTTTGTCACAAATATACAAGTAACGTAAAAATATGATTTAACCCTGTACAAGCATAAGACGGGTAGCTCCTTTTAGGAGGGTATGTTTGGCTCACACAAATGCTTCCATTCCTCTTACAGTGCTGGCCTCTGGCAGTAGAATTTGTTACCCAATTATTGCCTACTCTAGAATACACTGTTACAGATTGGCAAACATTTCCCTATTTTGCTGTTTACACGGGACTATTTTTGGAACAAACTAAATCCCCTTTATCTGCAAACTGACATATCATGTTCCTTCTAACTCTGTTTTCTATTAGATACTGCAGTCCTGCACTACCTACACACCAAAACATGTAGTGACTACCAGATTCAGTCAGCTCATCTGCTTGTGACATCTGACAGCTTAAGCGAAAAGTGAAAACATCCTGCTGTCCAGCATATTAAATTGAGACTAAAAGGAAGTAGTAAATTAGTGGATATCCCTGGAATTAGTACCGACACATATCGAGGAGGCTGAGAGCAGTCAAGAAAACACAAAAACACAGCGAAACAAGAAAAAAACGTCACTTTCAAGATCAATTGAAGCCATTTATTTGCGTTTTGTGAACCTGTGTTTTGCCCATGGAAGTTAACCCGTTTACTTCCTCCCCCCCCCCCCCTTCCCATATACTCACCCCCTCCCCCATGTTTAGAGAAAAGTGAAATGCTCTCTACTTCCAGGTATGAGGAACATGTTTTCTTTTGTACAAACTTTATTTGAAGTTTATGGTGTACTGCAATAAAATGCAGCCTGTCTGTGTAACGCAGCTCCAGGCTGTGTTGCAGTGTGAATGGAACACATTGAAAAACAATTGTTTTCTGTGTGTCCTAGCGGTGACAGTGCAGTAATATGCCAGTCACTGCATATAGTGTAAATTAGCCATAAAAAAATAAAGATAAAAAACAGTTGGATAAGGGCTTGATCTAGGTCAGTCTTCCTGTATTTATGTAGAGAAAAGAGAAAAGAAAAATTGCGAACCTATTGCTTTTGGGCTCTACTGTGGGTACAAACAACAAATAATTGTATATTTGCATACATATATGATACCACCATGCACATCACAAAAAAACAAAAACATGTATTCAGTAGCACTTACAGTGGATGTAAAAAGTTTACACACTCCTGTTAAAATGTCAAGTTTCTGTGATGTAAAAAAAAAATGAGACAAAGATTAATCATTTCAGAACTTTTTCCACCTTTAACCACTTGCCCTCCTGAGGATTTAAACCCCTTCCGGACCAGGCCATTTTTTGCGTTAGTTTAATTGACAATTGCACAGTCGTGCAACGCTGCACCCAAATGAAATTTCTGTCCCTTTTTTTCCCACGAATTGAGCTTATTTTTCAGTGGTATTTGATCGCCTGTGCGGTTTTTATTTTTTGCGCTATAAAAAAAAGACCGGACAACTTTGTGAAAAAAACACAAACAATATTTTTGACTTTTTGCTATTAAAAAGGTCTAGTAAAAAATCAAATTTCGTCATAAATTTAGACCAAAATGTATTCTGCTACACGTCTTTGCTAAAAAGAATTTTCCAATACGTGTAAATTAATTGCTTTACGTGTTTATAAATGGCGGTATAGATATTGGAATTTTTTCTTTTTTTTTTTTTTTTTACTAGTAATGGCGATCGATCAACTTATAGCGGAAACTGACTTGGTGTCACTGATATCCCCAGTGACACCAATACAGTGATCAACGCTTAAAAAAAAAAAAAAAAAAAAAAAAAAAAAAACACACTGTACTAATGGCACTGGGCAGGAAAGGGTTAACATGAGGGCTGATCAAAGGGTTAACTGTGTGCTGGGAGTGTTTTACATAGGGAGCCCTGTCAGTGTGCTTCACTGTAAGCACACTTGCTTTGGATGGCTGTGCTGTGCACGGCCATCCAGAGCATTGTGTCTGAGCTCATAGGGAGGAGAACTGTTAGTAAACAAAACAGTCCCCCTCCGTCGGAGATCATTGGAAATGACCAGGCGCCGGCGAGAAATCACTGGCCAGGACCCGGTGATTGACAGCCGCAGCCGTGAATGGCACACGCCCATTACCTGGAAATAAAAAATCACACACACACACACACACACACACATACACACGCGTGATTTTGCGCACCCGTGCCGCCCTGTAGCAGTATTTCTCCTATAGGGCGGACGGGAAGCGGTTAATGCAACCTATAAACTGTACTGTTTTTGTTGAGAAAAACAAATCTTTTTTTTTTGGTGGGGGGGGGGGGGGGGGGATAGATGTCAAGATGTCACAGATGTCAAGGCAAGCTGCACATGAAATTGTCAAAAATAGTGCAGGAACTTTTTTCAAAAACCCTAAGTCACACCATTTTGAATGGTTCCATAGGCACAAATGGGGTGTGACTTGTCGTGCTTCTGAACTGCCAAAGTGCATGACAAATTGCATTGGTGTGAATGGGGGCATAACAAAATTTAACAAAGCTATAGAGGGGGTTTATAGAGCGTAGTTGTTTTTGTTTATGTAAATAGGCGTTTATAGTTTTTCTTCCCCCCCTCCCATATTCCTTTTGCAGCTTTATCTGCGTTGATTACAGTCTATGTGTGCATGGACACATAGGATAACATGCTGGGGGGTTTACTGGCTGTAGAAAAAACCGTCAAAAGCCAAAAACAGCAGCTGTAAAAATGTCAAGTGTGCATGAGGACTTATACCTCTTCTTCTTAGGATGTGTTGGTAACACCCATTGTTTTTGGAATGGGGTGTCCAACCAGCTCATATAGATGTGGTGGTCAGGTGTATATAGGATAGTTCTTACAGGTAGATATGAAGGAGATATAGTGTCAACACAGAAAAAAAAAAAAAGAACACAAGACAAACGCTAACTAAAATGGCTTAAGACGTCAAACATATGCAATACATCACCACGATAGCCACAACCACGAAAGCATCGATCACTGCAGGTATGATTTTCGCCTGTGCCAAACGAGCCGGAACCCAATACCAATGAAACAATACCTTGTAAGCCACCTCCAGCATGGTCGTATTAAATGAGCATTTAGCTATGAGTGACCAGCCCTTATTCCAGTCCTCCGGATCCACAGCCACTCCAAGGTCGCGCTCCCACTGAACAACATATGAAAGAGAAGAATGCGACGAGCGTCTATTCAAAGCTGCATAAAGAAGGGAAATAAGGCCTGGGGCGCCCAGCCGCTGTTGGACAAAAACATTTTGGGTCGAGTGGGATACCTTCCTGTTGGACAAAAACTTTTTGGACCGAGTGGGATACCTTTGTTTTGTTAATGCATCCCTTGCATTAAATGCTCCAAAAATGTTTGGGCATCAGTTTTGGCCTTTCATCCCTCCTTTTACTTACCTTAGCCATCATTTGATTAATTGCTGTGCACGTCTGCAGCTCTTCTCTCCCCTTACTTCTCAGTGTCTCACTGGCCGTGCTGGGGCACCGGGAGCACTGGAAGGAGTCCCACTGTCTGTGTCGATAGATGCAGCAGCGGGGCTCAGGAGCAACTACGCACAAGTAACCCCATGGGAAGCGGCTGGACAGAGAGGAGGGGCCAGGAGTGCCTGCATGGGACCAAGAAGAGGAGATTTTGGCCACTTGTGCAAATCCATTGCACAAAACAGGTAAGTATAGAGATGTTTACTATTTTTTTTTTCTTAATTCCTTTACAACCACTTTAAGTTTTACATGAGACTAAAAAAAAAAAAAAAAAAGATAAAAGTGGAAGTGGGTTTAGATGCATGGCACATATAAAATCTTCTTATACAAAATGTCAGATCTCCCCAGGTATGGCTAGGCTAGGCTATTTATCTGTAGAAAAGGGGGAAGGATGAAAAAAATGCCAAGATGACCCAAATTGTAAAGTTGTTTATAGTATTAATCTAGTAGTCATGAGACATGCAGCAATGGCTAAATTTAGCACTACAAAGAAAAGCCATAAACCCAAGTGCTCAAAACCAGAGCAGGTGCTTAGCAATAGAATGGTGGCTTAAGGAAGCAGGATTAAAGAGCAGCAGAATCCCCCCCCAACTGCATTACCCCATGCAGGTGTACTGCCAGCTGCAATATCCAAAACATATCTAGGGCAAACCACATCAATCTATTTACCCTTTTCTAAGCCCACCAACAGCAACTGGACTTCAGCAGTTCATGGATGCGTTTGTGAGATATAGATAAGTACTCAACAATGTGTATATTTTTCTTGTAACCCAGCTGATTTTTTAAAAAAGGTAACCATATTCAATTTTTTTTTAACTTACCGAATGCAAAAGACAAGGTCACAAGACACATCACAGAAGTCCCAGCAATCTAATGAGCAAGTCTCATTTCTTGTTTAGGACAAGATCTACCCATTAATGTGTCCATCTATAGTCATCGTATGGGTTTTGTGTATATGGGATTTGTTTTTATAAGTTTGAAGAAGCTTTAGCTTTATTTGCAAGTGTACAGATTGGCATTTACTTTGTGTAGCATTGCTGACCATTTTGAAACTGCATTTGACCTGCTTTGCATTTGTCAGCTACAAATTGTAATAGTGAGTTTAATCTGTACTGTAGGCAAAAGCAAATCAAATGCAGCAGTTGCACACAAGCATCCGGCTAAGGCTATGTTCATTAAAGTGGATGTAAACTCCCACTGAACACTTGTACCTACAGGTAAGCTCATAATGAAGCTTACCTGTAGGTACAAGGAATATCTCCTAAACATGCACCGTTTAAGAGATATTCAGTGTCCCTGCAGACAATGACGTCACTGGAGCACGTGCTCTGAAGGAATGGCATACCCGTGCCATTCCTTCAGAGCTCGGTGCCATGGCCAAGACTTCAACACGCATGTGTGCTAGTGACATCATCGCAGCTCGGCCAATCAAGCGGCCAGCGAGCCTGGAAGGAAGACCAAGTGAAGATAGAAGCCCTGTCAGCGGTGGCAGTGCACCGCTAGATGGCTTAGTTCTAAGGCAAGTCTTTCATAATGTGCTAGTATGCGATGCATACTAGCACATTATGACATTATTTTGCAAGAGAATTTTTTTTTCTTTTTTTTACTACTACTACTATTACCGCTTAAAAAAAAAAAATCTACTGTATAAACTGGTCATAGAAATCATAGGAAAGATGAACATGCAGGCACAGTATGACTGTAGATGTTGCTTTAAATGTGAATTTAAACAGTTAAGCCACCCAATTGTTGGTGTTCATGGTTGAAAGGAAGAGATGCCAACACCACCAGCACCAAAATACATCCAAAGAGGCAAAAGAAGGTGGCAAGGTTTTCAAACCTGTATGACTGATGATTGTCCCAGGAGAATGATCATCAGGTGACATCGTATCTACAGCCAGTTTTAGGCCTCTTGCACAAACAAAACAAACCACCTCTCTAGGTGTGTAAAGCTTGCTTTCATCTTTTACACCACCCTGACAACAGGGTATAAAGTATCTTTAACAGAAAATATGATTTGTAAATAGTTTTCTGCAGGTTATTTTATATTCCTCACTAAAACAACAAGCAACAGGAAACATGCCACAATGACATCACCAAGAATACATAGGGATCTGGATAAGCAAATAAAAAAAGGGAGAGAGACAGAGAAAGGAGAGAGAAGAGAGGGAGAGTGCACTAGATAAAAGGGAGAGTGAATTGACTAGGCAGAAGTAGGGAGGGAGTGAATGTGTGGGTGGAAGGCAGGAGTATTTGCTGGGGGAGGGGAATACTACAAGAACAACATGTTTGCTACACAGAAATGATAAAGCAAATTTAACCCCATTTCCACCTGGAGGAGGCGGGTGAAGTTCTTTCCTGTACATTTAACCTTTGACACTGCTAAATAGAGCTTTGGTTTTTTAAATATGTCTTCTGAAAAATAACTGCCATGTCTTAAAATAGAGATCAGAACTAACAGTACAGCCAGGAAACCTACTATGGGTGCTGCACTGACAGCCATAGATGGGATCATATAGATCTGAATCTATTTTCTAATGAAGCAGAAGTCCATGGGATACAGATGAATGGAAATCATCATTTACAAATTATCACTCAAATGTTTTATTCTATTAAACAGAGCTGACACAAAGTATAGAAGTCCCTTCTCACCTAAAAGACGCTGTGAAAGTGTTCCTACTGCAGACACTTTAGGGAAAAGCCAGATCGCCTACCAGAATTATTTTAGATTGTGTCAGGAAAATCTTGAAAAAAACTCATGCATGCGCAAAATACACAAACCCGGTAGCAATTTAAAAAAAAATAGCTTTTCTCACCCTTTGAAAGATATGTTACTGTTTTAAAAGCAAACAGCCCATGCAAATGGAAGGTTTGCTTCCCTGGCAGGCTACAGAAGGTATTCCAACAGTTATCCAGAAATAACACATTTGTGGCTTTGCTTATGAAGTTTGTAAACATCTACAATTAAAAAAAAAAAGAAACTTCACAAGTTTTTTTGTTTTTTTAAGTAAATGAGTAGTACTCCACTTTATGAATAAGCCTCAACAATGCCAAAAATATTGTATTCAGACAATTCACCAAAGTAATAATATTTAGTATATTAAAGAAGAGTTCCAAGTATATTTTGTTTGTAGTTACATTGGTTCAAATTGAATACATATGCCTTAGAAGGCTGCGAAAGAGGAGAATCATTAAAGTAGCCACTGCTACTACAGTGATCCACATTGTCTTCCAGGTCCCATAGTGAGTGGCTGACCTGCTGCATAGTAACCACAGCATGAGTGCCATTCACAGAATGATTTGTACATTTCTTAATGAATACAAGGCGTTCTCTGATTGGATAAGTGGTATGACATTACCACTCTACTTTGTCAGTAGTCAAAACGAAGGCGCTAGAAATATCTGTGTCCCAACACGGTGTGCCAGGAATGTCCAAACTGCTGGGCCAGGTGGTGTCATTTTCCCACTTCCTTGGGAAAAGCAGAGCTGGACAATAAAAAAAAAATATTATATATAAAATATATATATCTTTATCTAGTGACCAGGGCCTGGATGTCCCACTCAAGAGGTTATGCACTGCGGAATAAGTGAACCCAGCACCCACACCACAAGTGCCAGTACGGACTTCTTCAATACAGCATGCAGAGCCCATTAGTGCAGAGCTACGTGGGAGGCATTATGTTCCTATGTAGCACAGTGAGTGCAGAATTCCTTGTCTACAGTGTGTTCTAGGTCACAGAAATTGGATCAGCATGGTAGCCAGCCCGTTGGCATTTTTAGGAGAGATTAGCGATGGTGCCTTCTGTATTTTATTGGAAAAGATTTTTAAAGGTGTTAGTAAAAACTAACTATAACGGTTCTTAAAAACCTACCAAAAGAAGGCATGCAGTTGCACAGTGCTGTACACATTCTGCTGCGCAATGCTTTACTTCTTGGGTGCGACAAAAGTGTTATGGCATATCACAAATCAAGAAAATGAGTCAGCATTTTTAGTGTTAAAACAGGCAGTAAGGAGACAAAATAACACCTCCCTACTGCTTGTCAAATGCCTCTGGAAAGTGATCCACAGTAGATTGCTTTTCAGAGGGAGGAAAGTGTTGTGACATACTGAGCTCTTAAAAGGAAATATGTTGGCTGTCTTTGGCTGAAAATACTCCTAGATTGTAAGCTCCAAGGAGCAGGGCCCTCCTTTCCCTCTTGTATTGAACTGTACTGTTGCTGTAATGTCTCCCTTTATATTGTAAAGTGCTGAGCAAACTGTTGGCGCTATAAAAATCCTGTATAATAATAATAATGTTAGATTGTAAGCTCCCAGGATCAGGGCCCTCCTTTCCCTCTTGTATTGAACTGTACTGTTGCTGTATTGTCTCCCTTTATATTGTAAAGTGCTGAGCAAACTGTTGGCGCTATAAAAATCCTGTATAATAATAATTTTAGATTGTAAGCTCCAAGGAGCAGGGCCCTCCTAACCCTCTTGTATTGAACTGTATTGTCTCCCTTTATATTGTAAAGTGCTGGCGCTATATAAATCCTGTATAATAATAATTCCAGATCCCTGGCTGTCATGGTGGTTCGATGTAATTTCTAAGTTTTGACATGCAGTGGCAAGAAAAATTATGTATCCCCCTGGAATTAACTGGTTTTCTGCAGCAGTTTGCCATAAAAAGTGATCTGATCCTCAACAATAGTGCTTACGCTGATACACACAAACAATTCTAATTTGTCGTGTCTTTATTGGAACACACCCACTAAACATTCACAGTGCTGGAAGAAAACATAAGTGAATCCAAGAACGAAAGCTAATTGGAGTCAGTAGTTTGCACACCTGGAGTCCAATTAATGAAATAAGTTTGGAGCTGTGGTTTACAGCTACTTTGGTTTATAAAAGGCACTCAAACATTTTAAGATTACTGTTCATAAGAAGCATCAACTTATGTGAACCATGCCTCCTAAAAACGTATTTCTCTAAAGACATATGGTACAATCAAGGAGTAGCTGATCTGCATTAGGCCGGAAATTGATACAAAAGCAAATCTCAGTGTTTAGGCACCCATCAGTCGACAGACAAATTGTCCAAGAATGCAGATAGTTTACAGTAATACTGTGACTACTTTTGCTAGACGGGGGCGCCCAGCCAAGATGACTCCCAAAAGGTACAATGCAGAATCCTCAATTAGGTAAATAACAACCCACAAGTAACAGCTAAAAGCTTGCAGACATGGAAAAAGTCCCTGTTCATGAGTCTACCATATGTAAGTCTTTGAACAGGCAGGGCGCCCATGGCAAAACACCATGGAGGAAGCTGATGCTCTCCTGAAAAAAAAAGAAAAACAACAAACAACATTGCTGCACACCTGATGTTGCCAAAGAGCACCCTGGCAAACCACAATGCTACTGGGAAAATGTTTTGTGGACTGATGAAACAAAAGTTCATTGTTTAGGAAGTATATTGAATTGAGTGTGAGGCACTGGGCATGCTGTGCTGAGCTCTTCTGTGTGGGAGATGCTTGACATGCTGTGTTGAACTGTGGTCGGAAAACAAGCAAGAGCATTAGGAGCTGAGTGACAGTGGTGTGGGACACTAACAGTGAGGTGTTTGGAAAGAGTGCTACTGAGACACTGTGTGTTGCTGGGGAATTGTGAGTGATTGGGACGCTGCGAGTACTGAGGTATTGTGACCAGTTTGCTGCAAGTACTGAGGAATTGTGATTGGGGCGCTGCGAGTACTGAGGTAATGTGACTGGGGATCAGTGACTACTGAGGAATTTTAACTGGAGTGCAGTGACTACTGAGGTATTGTGGCTTAAGCACTGTGTGTACTAGGAAACTAAGGACTGTGCGATCAGTGAGCGGGATCAGGAGGAGAGGACGCCAAGGGTAGTATTATCAGTGAGCAAGAACAAACAGAGAGGACTCCGGAGGCTGTGATTGGTGGACAGGAGCAGAACAAAACAGCACCATATGATTAGTGAGTAGGTGCAGGAGGAGAGGACACCATGGGTTGTGTGACCAGAGACTGGGAGGAGAGGACATCAGGGGACGTGTGATTAGTAAAAGGGAGCAAGAAGGAGAATGCAAAGGGCTGAGAGACCTGTGTACAGGAGTAGGAAGAGGACAGCAAGGGCTATGTACTCATGTAGTGAGCAGGATCAGGACGACGCTGGGGACAATGTGATAATTGAGAGGACGCTGGGGGCTGTGTGACCAGTTAGCGGGATCTGGACGGAGAGGACATCCTGGGCTGTGTGACTAGAGAGCGGGAAGAGAGGACACTGAGGGACTGAGGGCTGTAGGAACAGTAAGGTAAAAGGGAGGACACTTGAGGCCATGTAGTTGGTGAGTGGAAGCAGAAGGAAAGGACACCAGAGACTGCATGTGCAGGAGCATGAAAAAAGGACGCCATTGGCTGTATGATCACAGAGCAAGAGATCCCAAAACAGTTAAGGGAAAACTAGTGCTCAGAACAGAATAAAATTAGATTAGCAATAACTTATAATTCCTATCCCTATTATGTTCGTGGGTAAAATCCAATCGGGATGCAATGCAACTCGGTGCACAGCCTGCACCATGTATGCCTTGAACAACTGTGCACGGGTGAATACTGCTGTGCAAAAATGTAAGCACGTTGTCTCCTTGGAAACCAAGATACAGAATCTAAGGAAACAACTGGCAACAGAAGTATTGTCAACCTAACAGGGAGTTTGAACCATACCAGTAAGGTGCTGACAGGGTCCAGCATGGGGAGGGGGGTTGGAGTGGAATGGAGGTGCAGGCATCAGAGAGTAGATGGGTAACAGTTAGACAGGGTACAGGGTAGAGGGAAAAGAATTAAGAAGGTCGGTTCTGAGCTGACACACCCCACTAAATACACTTGGTTGTGTAATGTTGGGGATATCAGTCAAGCATGCCATTACTGGAGCAAAGTGACTGCCCTAAGCCCCTTTCACATGGCGCAGACTGCAGTTTGCGATCCGCTTGCTCAGCAGGGGATCTGTCCGCTGAGCCCCGCTGAGCAGGTGGATGACAGGTCTGCTCAGCTTGTGCAGACACAGACCACTCTCCTCTATGGGCAGTCGGATGTAAATGGACCGCTTATCCATTTACACCAGACTGCCATCCGATCTGACCTGCTGGACGGATCCCCATCAGTCTCTTTTTGGCGGATTGAATTGGGTATAGGCGGGTGTAAATGGACACATGTCCGTTTACACTAACCGTTCAATAGAGAAGAATAAAAGGTTCATATCGGGTCTGTCCATCCATTTTTCATGCGGACGGATTGGAACCTCTATTGGGCGGTGGGAAAGTAGCCCTAGTTGCCACTCCTCCAGTGAGAATGGCCCTAGTTGAGACTCCTCCAGTGACAATGGGTGCAAGGTTAGAGGAAATGATAGACAGATACTGGTGGTAAGGGACTCAAGTATTAGAAGGACAGATAGGTCAATTTGTTACAAAGACCACGATCGCTGAACAATATGTTGTTTACCAGATGCTCAAGTTCAGTACATCATAGATCAGATGGATAGATTATTGGGCGGGGCTGGAGAGGACCCAGCTGTCATGGTGCATATTGGTACTAATAACAAAGTTTTAGAAAGAATCAGGGACTTCAGAGCTATATCGAAGAAAAATGGCCTCCAAGGCAGCATTCTCAGAAATACTGCCTGTACTTCAAGCCACACCAGAGAGGCAGCAGTAGCCTAGAGAACTTAACAAGTGGCAGAGAAATTGGTGTAGGAAGGAGGGTTTTGGGTCCCTGGAGAACTGGTCTTCCTTTTTGGTCAGTTACCAGCTCTATAGCAGGGACAGACTGCGCCTAAAATAGAGGAGGGTGCAGCTCTGTTGGGAGAGCCAAAAAATTAGAGGACTTTTTAAACTAGATGATGAAGGAGAGGTAACAGAGGAAGCCATTCCAGGCAGTGAGCAAAGGTCAGAGAGTGCTACTGTCGTCAGTAATGGTAGGGTAACTAAAGTACCTAACATCAATGTGCATAGGCTCGTGACTGTCCAGGGTTATTCCCTGTATCAAAGGGATAAGTTAGAGGCCAAAGAGTGGAAGGGGTGTGCATAAGTAAAAAGCAAGAAAAAAGAGATGACATCGCTAACAGGACAAGGGAGGATGTGGAATCCTTGTGGCTGAAGTTTCAAAGCAAAAAAAAAAAAAAATGGGAAATTAAAACCTGGAACACACCAAGTTATTTTGGGTTGAATAAAAAAAAAAAATGGCAGCAAGGCAAGGAGAGGTTATCATCATAGGATGGTTTTAATTATCCAGATACTGGCTGGGCAGATGGAACTGCTCAGTCACCCAGTCATACAGCAGCTGGAACACAGTAAGCATCGTATGTATGCTGCTACAGGATATTACAGTACACCCTGCAGTCACACAGTTATGAAATGGTTTGTCCCAGTGCCCATCAATAATGATACATGCTACAACATATTTTTCTTTTGTCTGTGGCAAGACAGTGTATTTTCACAACCCCACTAGCAGGGCAGCAAAGGCAGCTTGCATTGAAGATATTTTGGAGGTGGGAAAAATTCAAGTACAAGGCAGTGCAATATACATGGTCATTCAGGAACACATGGCCACAAGAACTGTCAGTTTGCCATTTAAGCTAATGTGCTACATTACAGATTGACATTGTGTAAAAGATGAATTCATCCGTCAAGTCAACCTTCACTGTTTTCAGTGGAGGGCACAAAACACTATAGGAGGGAAGCATACAAGTCTTTTAAAAAGGATTTATAGTGTTCATTTAAGCCATTTATTACCATATTTGCTTAGTCTACCAAGTCTGATTTGGACTAGAACTCTGGAGCTCTACTCTAACAAGTTAATGTGCCTTCCAAGTATGAGTTATGATTACTAAAAAACGAACATCAGAAAGAGATACAGCTGAGAAGTGAGCTCAGGACATCCTGTCTGCTTACAGGGTTAGCAGTATGAAATAAATGGAGAGGGTATTCCAAAAATACAAGTCCTGCAAAAACCATACATTCTGAATACAGAGCTGTACTGTACCTCCAAATACAACCTGCATAATGTTGATTATATGCAGTGTGTGGAACTTTCCACTAGACCGGGATGAGCACAAGTTCAAAAAGCTTTGCTACAGAGAAGAATTCTGACACTGAGCAGTTTTTAATATCTTGCTAAAATTCTGGTCCAGCTTTATAATATTACACACACACACACATACATACATATACACACACACACACACACACACACACACACACACAGGCTATAAAAAGTCTACACACCCCTGTTAAAATGTCAGGTTTCTGTGATGAAAAAAAAATTAGACAAAAGATAAATCATTCAGAACTTTATCCACCTTTACTGTGACCTATAAACTGTACAATTCAATTGAAAAACAAAAAAACGGAAACCTTTTGGAGGGGAACATAAAAAAACTCAAATGTGATTGCATGAGTGTGCACACCCTCTTATAACTGGGGATGTAGTGGTTTTCAGAATGAAGCAATCACATTCAAAATCATGTTAAATAGGTGTCAGTACACACCTGCCATCATTTAAAGTGCCTCTGATTAACCGCAAATAAAGTCAGGAAAGACCTGCTAGAACAGCTGAACTTTTTCTTAGTCGCATTCTACAGCAAAAGCCATGGTCCGCAGAGAGCTTCCAAAGCATCAGAGGGATCTCATTGTTAAAAGAGATCAGTCAAGAGAAGGGTACAAAAGAATATCCAAGGCATTAGATATACCATGGAACACAGTGAAAACAGTCATCATCAAGTGGAGAAAATATGGCGCAACAGTGACATTACCATGAATTGGACATCCCTACAAAATTGATGAAAAGACAAGAAGAAAACTGGTCTGGGAGGCTGCCAAGAGACCTACAGCAACATTAAAGAAGTTGCAGAAATATCTGGCAAAGTACTGGCTGTGTGGTACATGTGACAACAATCTCCCATTTTCTTCATATGTCTGGGATATGGGGTAGATTGGCATGATGGCAGCCTTTTCTTATGAAGAAAAACATCCCAGCTAAATTTTGCAAAAACACATCTGAAGTCCCCCAAAAGCATGTGGGAAAATGTGTTATGGTCTGATGGAACAAAAGTTTAACTTTTTGGCCATAATTCCAAAAGATGTTTGGCACAAAAACAACACTGCACATCACCAAAAGAACACCATACCCACAGTGAAGCATGGTGGTGGCAGCATCATGCTTTGGGGCTGTTTTTCTTCAGCTGGAACTGGGGCCTCAGTCAAGGTAGAGGGAATTCTAATCAATTCCAGATACCAACCAATATTGGCACAAATCCTTCAGGCTTCTGCTAGAAAGCTGAACATGAAGAGGTACTTCATCTGTCAGCATGACAACGACCAAAGCATACATCCAAATCAAAAGGAATGGATTCACCAGAAGATTAATGTTTTGGAATGGCCCAGCCAGAGCCCAGACCTGAATCCAATCGAAAATCTGTGGGGTGATCTGAAGAGGGCTGTGCACAGGAAATGCCCTCACAATCTGACATATTTGGAGTGCGTTTGCAGGGAAGAGTGGGCAATTAATGCCAAGTCAAGATGTGCCATACTGATAGACTCATACCCAAAAAGACTGAGTGCTGGAATCAAATCAAAAGGTGCTTCAACAAAGTATTAGTTTAAGGGTGTGCACACTTATGCAACCATATTTTATTTTTTTATTTTTACTTCCCTCCACCTAAAAGATTTCAGTTTCTGTTCAACTGAGTTGTACAGTTTATAGGTTACATTAAAGGTGGAAAAAGTTCTGAAATTATTTATCTTTGTCTCATTTTTTTACATCACAGAAATCTGACATTTTAACAGGAGTGTGTAGAATTTTTATATACACTGTAGAACAAGGTTCAGTTAATATTTCTGTAAATGTTTACCAAAGCTTTAATCATATAAGTAGAGTTTTGGCCAAGTATAGAAACCATCATAAACTTCTTAGTATCTTATTCACAATGTTGACCTAAAAGTACAGCTTTTCCACTGCACGGACATGTTTATTACATTTATTTGCATAGATGTAACAAATTTTGCAAAACTACAGTCCAACTAAAATCCAATGTCTGTACTACTGACAGATAATCAAGTGTAAAACCTATTTAGGTAACCATTTAAATTACTTTTTCAGCTCCATTACTTTCAGCTTCCATGCAACAGATTACATTATATAATGCTGTTTTTATGCTCCATGGCTGATCATCGGTACCTCTAACATAAATGAACCTTGTCATGAGCAAAATGCATGGACTGCCATTGCTTACTTCCTCTCAAAGTAATGGTAGGTGTTCAGCTGTTGCCGAGTCACCAGCCTAGAGCAAGCATGTAGCCAGCCACAATCAGAACTTGCCTGCATCCTCATTTCAAATAATGTAGCCCATACACTGATCACTTTTGTTGAGCAAGGAAAGCCCTCACACTGATCAAAATTTGAATTGTTAAACCACTTCAGCTCCAAGAGGGTTTTAACCCATTCATGACCAGGATTTGATCCCCACTGGGGTTTGTTTTTATTTTTTGTTTAATAGAAGACCGATAACTTTGGAAAAAAAAAAAGAAGATATATATATATATATATATATATATATATATAGATATATATATATATTTGCAAGAAAAAGTATGTGAACCCCTTGGGATTACGTGGAGTTTTGCATGAATTGGGCATAAAATGTGCTCTGAACGTCATCTAAGTCACAACAAGAACACAGTCTGCTGAACATAATACTACACAAACATTAGATGTTGCCATGGTTTAATTGCACATAACATGTAAACATTGACAGTGCAGGGAGGAAAAAGTATGTGAACCTTTGGATTTAATAACTGATTGACCCTCCTTTGGCAGCAATAGCCTCAACCAAACGTTTCCTGTAGTTGCAGATCAGACCTGCACAACAATCTGGAGTAATTTTGGACCACTCCTCTTCACAAAACTGTTTCAGTGTAGCAATATTCTTGGGATGTCTGGTGTGAATCGCTCTCTTAAGGTCATGCCACAGCATTTCAATCGGGTTGAGGTCAGGACTCTGACTGGGCCACTCCAGAAGGCGTATTCTGTGCTGTTGCAGCCATTTTTTGGTTGAATTACTTGTATGCTTTGGGTCATTGTCCTGTTGCATCACCCATCCTCTGCGGAGCTTCAGTTGGTGGACAGATGGTCGTACGTTTTCCTGCAAAATGTCTTGATAAACTCTGGAATTCATTTTCCCATCAATGACAACAATCCGTCCAGGCCCTGAGGCAGCAAAGCAGCCCCAAACCATGATGCTCCCTCCACCATGTTTTACAGTGGGGGTGAGGTTTTGATGTTGGTGTGCTGTGCCTTTTTTTCTCCACACATAGTGTTGTGTGTTCTTCCCAAACAACTCAATCTTGGTTTCATCTGTCCACAGTATATTTTGCCAGTAATGCTGTAGAACATCCAGGTGCTCTTTTGCAAACTTCAAACGTGCTGCAATATTCTTTTTGGACAGCAATGGCTTCCTCCGTGGTGTCCTCCCATGTACTCCATTCTTGTTTAATGTTTTCCTTATTGTAGATGTGTCAACAAAAATGTTAGCATGTGCCAGAGATTTCTGTAGGTCTTTAGCTGACACTCTGGGATTCTTCTTTACCTCATGCATTCTGCGCTGTGCTCTTGCAGTCATTTTTACAGGACGACCACGCCTAGGGAGAGTAGCAACAGTGCTAAACCTTCTCCATTTGTAGACAGTCTGTCTTACTGTGGACACATGAACATCAAGGTTTTAGAGATACTTTTGTAACCCTTTCCAGCTTCATGCAAGTCAACAATTCCTGATCGTAGGTCTTCTGAGAGCTCTTTTCTGCGAGGCATGGTTCATATCAGACAGTGCTTCTTGAAACTAGTAAACCCAAACAAGGTGTGTGTTTTTTAAGGGCAGGACAGCCGTCAGCAACACATCCAATATCATCACACTGATTGGAGTCAAGGTTGGCTCACTCCTGGCTCCAATTAGCTCTGGGAGAAGTCATTAAGCTAGGACCTCACATACTATTTCCTCCCTGCACTGTGAATGTTTACATGTTATGTGCAATTAAACCATGGCAACATCTAATGTTTGTGTAGTATTATGTTTAGCAGACTGTGTTCTTCTATTGTTGTGACTTAGATGACGTTCAGAGCACATTTTATGCCCAATTCATGCAAAACTCCACGTAATCCCAAGGGGTTCACATACTTTTTCTTGCAACTGTGATATATATATATGTATATATATATATATATATATATATATATATATATATATATATATATATATATACATATATATACATATACATATACACACACACACACACATATATATACACACAAACACATTTTTTACTTTCTGCTATAAAACACATCCAATAAAAAAATGTTTTTTTAAAATTAAATTTCATATATTTAGGCAAAAGTGTATTTTGCTACATGTATTTGGAAAAAAAAATTCCAATAAGTGTATACTGACTGGTTTGTGTGAAAGTTATAGCGTCTAGAGACTATGGTGTTATATATTACACATATACATACACACACAGTATCTCTCAGAAGTGAGTACACCCCTCACGTTTTTGTAAATATTTTATTCTATCTTTTCATGTGACAACACTGAAGAAATGACACTTTGCTACAATGTAAAAGTAGTGAGTGTACAGCTTGTATAACAGTGTAAATTTGCGGTCCCCTCAAAATAACTCAACACACCCATTAACGTCTAAACCGCTGGCAACAAAAGCGAGTACACCCCTAAGTGAAAATCTCCAAATTGGGCCCAACGTGTCAATATTTTGTGTGGCCACTATTATTTTCCAGCACTGCCTTAACCCTCTTGGGCATGGAGTTCACCAGAGCTTCACAGGTTGCCACTGGAGTCCTCTTCCACTCCTCCATGATGACATCACAGAGCTGGTGGATGTTAGAGACCTTGCGCTCCTCCACCTTCCGTTTGAGGATGCCCCACAGATTCTTAATAGGGTTTAGGTCTGGAGACATGCTTGGTCAGTCCATCACTTTTATCTTCCGCTTCTTTAGCAAGGCAGTGGTGGTCTCGGAGGTGTGTTTGGGGTTATGTTGTAATACTGCCCTGTGGCCCAGTCTCTGACATACTGAAGCAGAGCATGATCCCCTCCCTTCAGAGTACATGTTTGCATTCATGGTTCCCTCAATGAACTGTAGCTCCCTAGTGCCTGCAGCACTCATGCAGCATCAGACCATGACACTCCCACCACCATGCTTGACTGTAGGCACACTTGTTTTTGTACTCCTCACCTGGTTGCCGTCCACACGCTTGACACCATCTGAACCAAATAAGTTTATCTTGGTCTTGTCAGACCACAGGACATGGTTCCAGTAATCCATGTCCTTAGTCTGCTTGTCTTCAGCAAGGTGGGCTTTCTTGTGCATCATCTTTAGAAGAGGCTTCCTTCTGGGAGGACAGTCATGCAGACCAATTTGATGCAGTGTACGGAGTATGGTCTGAGCACTGACAGACTGACCCCCCCCACCCCTTCAACCTCTGCAGCAATGCTGGCAGCACTCATACGTCTATTTCCCAAATACAACCTCTGGATATGACGCTGAGCACGCGCACTCAACTTCTTTGGTCGACCATGGCGAGGCCTGTTCTGAGTGGAAGCTGTCCTGGTAAACCGCTGTATGGTCTTGGCCACCGTGCTGCAGCTCAGTTTCAGGCAATCTTCTTATAGCTTAGGCCATTCTTTTTTTCAGATCCTCAGAGAGTTCGTTGCCATGAGGTGCCATGTTGAACTTCCAGTGACTAGTATAAGAGGAGTGAGAGCGATAACACCAAATTTAACACACTTTCACACATGAGACCTTGTAACACTAACAAGTCACATGACATCAAGGAAGGAAAATGGCTAATTGGGCCCAATTTGGATATTTTCACTTAGGGGTGTACTCACTTTTTTTGCCAGCAGTTTAGACATTAATGGCTGTGTGTTGAGTTATTTTGAGGGGACAGCAAATTTACACTGTTATACAAGCTGTACACTCACTACTTTACATTGTAGCAAAGTGTCATTTCTTCAGTGTTGTCACATGAAAAGATAGAATAAAATATTTACAAAAATGTGAGGGGTGTACTCACTTCTGTGAGATACTGTGTGTATGTATGTATGTAGAATATATATATTAATTAAACTACTTATGGCAGCGATTAGCAACTTATAGTGGGACTGTGATCGTGTGTGGGAAATCTGACACGGACATTGGGTGGGAACTAATTGCCAATGACATCACCATTGACACTACAGTGATAATACTGTACACAGTCACTATACTAATTACACTGGCTGGGAAGGGGTTAACACATCAGGTAATCAAGGAGTTAAATGTGTGCCTAACAAGTGCCAATTTATTTCATGTGTGATGCTTTCTACTAAATATCGCTTTGTTTCTTCTCCCTACAGAAGAAACAGAGAGATTGTTCCGTTTGTACAGATCCCTGTGTTGATTGTCACCACAGGGCTCTGGGCTGTGATTGGACACAGCCGATCAACAAGTCCCAACCATGAATCATATGTCAGGGCCTGCTGACAAACGCTCTCTGCAATCACAGCCGTAATTGGCGGGGACTTGTGACCTGTACCCAGAAGAGGCTAGCATTGTACAAGTATGCAAGTGGTTAATCAAAATCTGTTAAAGGGTCACGCTAGAAAATTATTAGCGATCAGCAGCTGTGGCCTCGCTGAGCAGTGTATCCTTTTAGCAGGGACAGGTTGAGTCCTTTATCTGCTTAATTTGCATGGACAGAGGAATCATTTTTCATCCAGCCTGCTGAATGAAAGAAAATCTAACAGTGCATAGCTAGCTAAAGTTACATAAAGTACTAAACTCTATGGATCAGTATGGCAGCAAAAATGTATTTTCAGAAGGTTAGCAATGACAGCTTATGTATTTCCCTTATGGCAGCTTTTCCTTAAAATCGGACCATAGGCCAAACTGACGTTTTAGCTGTGAAAAGAATGGGGAAGCGTTAGAATCAGGCAGCAGCTGTGAGATAGTCTATTGCCATCTGTGACCTTTATTGGGGGGATTTCTCCTGATTATGTGTTTGATCACTGGAAAGGAAGTAAGGCATGTTTAGATAATAGAGATACAGAGATCAGTTATAGCACGTCTTTATTAAAGGCCAAGTTCACCTTTCTTGGAAACAATATTCTTGAAAAATGTTTTTAATGTGTGCGAAATTCATAGAGTGAAATGTGACATTCATCTTAATTAGAATGTGGTAACTATTATGCATGTTATTGTATGGATTTATATGTTGAATATAAAGCAGTACAGAATGCAATCTCTTCTAAAACTTTCAATCCTATAAGAAAATACCCTAAGAACATTTGATCTTAAGTGAAGATACCCTAAAACTGGTTTAGCAATTTTTATTCATATCTACCCAACACTGCCCTAGTTGTGTCTTCTGGCACTGTGAGAATTAATAGCAGCCGATGCTACTGAGAAATAATGTGTCACTTACCTGCCCCCTTCTGCCCTCTGCCATTCACAGTGCTTGTATTACTATTGTCCCAAAACGCATTACATTCAGTGAATGAGCAAAGGAGAGCCTGTCATTCAGCTGCTTCTGCTCCATTTACAGAATGTGATACATAGTGGGAGAGAAGCAATGAGAGCATTATAAATGGCGTAGAGAACCAGAAGCAGGCATCTGCAGGTAATAGGGTACACACTATTACACATATCTAATGTTTTTGTAGACAAAAAATACATATAAACTTCACTTTTAAGAACATTCAATTTTGCACTATTGTACAACAGCCAAGCAAAAAAATCCCTAAATCTAGTACATGAATGCTGGTTAATTCACACAGAATAAACATGCAATTTGGCAAATAGCTATGCAATTTCGTTTTTAAATAGAGCCCTTAGTATTTATTTGGTCCTCAATGGCTCTAACAGTCAAACATATGGACTAAAAAGAAGCAGAAGAGGTAAAAAAAAAAAAAAAAAAAAAAAAAAAGCACCACCCCAACTCCTGGGCCTCATGACACATACAGTTTGCCTTCAACTGACGGTCAATGATTTTAAAGCATGGTGCTAGTTTTTCTGGTTAAGAACATCAGAATACTATTAACCTTTCTAGCTATAACAATGAAGTCAAAACTGATGAATCTACAGTCATGGCAGAAAATATTGGCAACCCTTGATTTCTGTCAAAATGCACCACTTTGCCCAGAAAATTGTTGCATTTACAAATGTTTCGGCATTCTCATGTTTATTTATTTTGTTTGTATTGGTATAGCACAAAAAAAGTGGAAGAAAAAAAATCCAAATCTGACACATTCCACACAAAACTCCAAAAAAGGACTGGACAAAATTATAGGCACCTTATCGAAATTGTAAGAAATAATTACACTCCAAGTTTGTAATTAAACTCACCTGTGTCAATTAACAGGTGCTGACAATATAGAAATCACACCGATAACCCGTTAAAATGGTGAAAACTTTACTCAACCTTTCTGATGTGCGTCTCTGTGGGATGCATGGAGAAGAGAAAGAAAAAGGGACACTATGGTAGGAGACCCAGGAGGACCTCACTGCTGACACAGAAAGATAAAAAAAAAAAATCAGATTGGAGTTTGCCAAAACTTACCAGAGGAAACAAAAATCCTTTCGGGAGATTGTGCAGTAGACAGATGAAACAAAATTACAGCTTTTTGGTAAAGCCCATCATTCTACGGTTTTCAGAAAAAGCAATGAGGCCTTTAACCACTTGCCTACAGGGCACTTATACCCCCTTCCTGCCCAGGCCAAATTCCAGCTTTCAGCACATGTTGCACTTTGAATGCCAATTGCACGGTGATGCAACACTGTACCCATATGAATTTATTTTTTTTTGTGACAGAGCTTTATTTTGGTGGTATTTAATCACCTCTGGGTTTTTATTTTTTCTTAAACCAAAAACCACTGAAAATTTTGAAAAAAGAAAAAGTTTTTTCTTAGTTTTTGTTATAAAATTTTGTCAGTAAGTGATTTTTCTCCACTGATGTGCGCTAATGAGGCTGCAGTGATGGGCACTGATAGGCTGCACTGATGGACACTGATGAGGAGGCACTGATGGGCATTGACAGGCACCACTGATGGGCGCTGAAAGGCAGCACTCATATATGGCACTGATAGGTGGTACTGACAGGCACCGATAGGCAGCACTGACTGGCGGCACTGAAAGGCAGCTCAGATGTGGCATTGATGTGCACTGGTAGGAACTGAAATGTGGCACTGATGGGCACTGGCAGGTGGAATGGATGAGCACTGACAGGTGGCACTGCCGGGGCTACAGAGATCATCAGAGCACACTGATCATCAGTGCCCTGATGATCTGTGTACATGTCCCCTCCGAGGAATGCCGATTACCGGCTCTCCTCTCCTCTCGAGCTGTCAGCGTGACAGCTCGTGAGGAGAGAAATGCCGATAACCGGCATTTCCCTGATTGGACACAGCTGATCACATGACCGAGCTGACATTTTTGTCTCTTTCCGCTGATCGGTGATCCACTGTGTCCGAGGGACACAGCGCACCGCCGATCGCCGTGCTGCGCGCTCCCGGAGCCGCACATGCGCGGTTAGAATGGGAGGACATCATATGACATCTTCCCGGAATTAGAGAACTGCCTTGCGCCCGTCATTGTACTATATGGCGGGCGGGAGGCGGTTAAACAAAAAGGATACAGTCCCTACGGTCAAACATGGTGGAGGTTCACTGTTGTTTTGGGGTTGCTTTGCTGGTTCAGGCACTGGATGTCTTGACTGTAAGCATGGCATTATGAAATCTGAAGACTACCAAAGAATTCTGCGATGCAATGTAGGGCCCAGTGTCAGAAAGTTGGGTCTCCCTCAGAGATCATTGGTCTTACAAAATGACAATGATCCAAAGCACACTACAAAAAGCACCCAGAAATGCTTTCAGACAAAAGCGCTGGAGAATACTGAACTTGCCAGCAATGAGTCTAGATCTCAATCCCATAGAGCACCTGTAGAGAGATTAAAAAAAAAACAACAGTTGGAAAAGGAACCCTTCCAATCTGAGAGACCTGGAGCAGTTGGGGAAAGAAGAGCGGTCCAAAATTCCAGAAGAGAGGTGTAAGACACTCATTGATGGTTACAGGAAGTGACTGATTTCAGTTTTTTTTTCCAAGGGGAGAGCTACCAAATATTAAATTGAAGCTGACAATTTTGTCCAGTCCATTTTTGGAGTTGTGTGGAATGTGTCAGATTTGGTTTCTTCTTTCTCCACTTTTTTGTGTCATACCAATACAAACAAAAGAAATAAACATGAGAATGCCTAAACATTTGTAATTGCAACAATTTTCTGGGCAAAGTAGTGCATTATCTGACAGAAATGCAGGGGTGCCAATATTTTTGGCCATGACTATATAGCTGTAGTACTAGAAAACATAAAACATTTTTGAATAGGCCAGTGTCTATAAAGACTAATATATTTCATCCAGCTGATTTGCAAGTAATTAATGCATTAGGATATTCCTTTTAAAATCAACTTTTCAAAATGAATTTACAAAGCAACACGTTCAGTATGTGTAGAAGAATTATGGTCACATAGTAATTTCTGTCCCTTTACATATACACACAGTGACCTAAAAAGGCTCTGAGGAATGGGCATCATATTAATCTCTCCCTTGAATATCGAGTTCCAAGTTGCAATGAGTCATGACCTCATCGCACAAAGTCACACATGCATCAAACACGAGATCCATGTACACGTAACCTCACTTGGATCTCCTTACTAACCCCCTTAGCTTGAGTGGGGGAGGATAATGGGAAGTTCAGCTCTCCAGTTTGCCAAAGGGACACTGTGGGAAAAAAAAAAAAGTTTAGGATTCCTATAGAATCATCTGTTGGAAGCAGTAGTTTAGGTAGTGTTGAGTTTGAAAAGACAAAATTACTTTTTCAGTACAAGTGCCTTTATTTTGTTTACCGCGAATCTTATATAAATACTGTATAAAACACACATATTAAATATACAAATACTGTAATTGTAACATGCACATTGTTTCAGCAAAGAAATCCTTATTTGTAGGGAGGAAAAAAAAATAAATTATATATATATATATATATATATATATATATATATATATATATATATATATATATATATATATACACATATATATATATACATACATACATACACACACACACACACACACATATATATACACACACACACACACATATACGGTATATATATATATATATTTATTTTATCTCTAAATACAGTGCTGTACTTTACAGTTTTCATTTGTCAGTTACCAATCTACAAAGTACATAAAGCAGAAAAACCTAAATCAAATCAATATTTGGGGAGTCCACCCGTTACCTTAAAAAATAGCATCAATTCTCTGAGATACACTTATACATAGTTTAGGATTTTGCAAGCATATGGTCCAATGCATGAATAAACAATTATAACAAGCATTGTTAATGACCAACAAGATAACATGTTGGATAAAATATAAACCCGTAAATCCAAATGCCTTTTGCAAAAGTTTATAAATGCTCCAACATAAGGAAAAAAAAAAAAAAAAAAAGTGCCTTTATTACATTTTTGCATTGGAGCCTGCTCAACATTGCAACCGCCATTAGTGGATCACAGGTGCAACAGAGGCTCCTGCATACTATTCCCCCAGCCGTATAATGAAATATGGATTTTCGGCTAAGGGACTGGAGGTGTAAACTATGGACTACAAGTCTGGTGATGTCACTGCACCTCTGCTCCATCGAGGTCTACATGTCCCGTTACAGTGGCAGGTGGGCCTTGTAGTCTCATCATTCACAAATGCCTGTAAATGGGTGACACAGCTGTGACCGCAGAGCCACAAACTTAAAACTAAAGAAAAACGTTTGAGGGAAGTCTCTATGCAATTCAGATAAGTGAGGGCAGTTTGAGGGTGTGGAGGTCAATGTTACCATGTTTCAAGTTATAACCTAAAATATAGGTGTAAGATGAAACATGGCCCCAAAAGGGGATATTAACCTTTAACTCAAAAAGAATCGGCTACTTAGGAGGAATGAAACTGGGTGAGGAAAAGCCATGCTCTGCTAACAAGCTGAGGTCACTGAAGACAATGCAGTGTGAAAAAAATCTTACATGATGGCAAGACTAGGCATAGCAAAAAGACACAGAATGGTCTAAGTGCATCAACAAGGTCTCTCACCTTGTTTTCAAGGAAATTTCAAGGAAAAGGTTTCCAGATATTCTGCCCAAGCTCTTCTGCAGAAGCACAAATAAAAAAGCAGTGCATAGGACTGAAAATGCAACGGCCAGCCAAATAAGTTTAGTGCATAAGATGAAAGACACATCATGTTGATTTCCCTTCCCAATGGAAAGATGTCCAGTGGCACCATCAGCTCAGACTTGACAGAAACCAATGGGACCCTGGTACACCCATCTACAGTGTGGGAGAATGCTGGTAAAAAGTGGTCTTCACTGAAGACTTGTATCTAAAAAGTCATACCTTCAGCATGGAAACAAACCAAGCAGCCCACCCATGCACAAAATGTTGCTGTGCAGAACAATGGCTTTGGCTGATAAGTCCAAATGTGATATACAGTATGTGGCTGTAACCAAAGGCAGTGTGTTTGCCAAAAGCCAGGAGAGCTGTACAAGGTTGAAGCATGGTGGAAGTTCCTTGGAGCTGCATTTCTGCACATGGAGTTGGTGATTTGGTCGGAATTAACTGTCTCCTCAATGCTAAAAGCGCAGATACTTATCCATCATGCTAAAACATCAGGGAGGTGTCGGATTAGTACATTTATTCTGCAGCGGGATTAATGACCTCAAACATACAGCCAAAGTCACAAAGAACTATTTTTAGCAAAAAGCAGGAGTCCTAGAAGAGATGGTATGGCCCCCCACAAAGCCCTGATCTGGACATTACTTAGTCATCCTGGGAGAGAAACAACCAAGACAGCCTAAATCCTAAAGAAAAAAAAATAAATAAATAAAAATGCTGTGGTTAGTTTTTCTTGTTTGGAACAACCAACCTGTAGAGTTCCTTAAAAACTGTTTGCATGTGTACCTAAAAAAAACGAATACGGTTTTAAAAACAAAGGGTGGACACAGCAAATATTGATGTGATTGGGTTTTTTTCATGTTTTTGCATTATTTAGCTTGTTTTTGTGTATATTAAAAACAAGCTAACACTTTGGTATACATGGATGACATTAATGTGCCTTCCAGAGGCGAAAACCTGCGAGAATTCACCCTTGCACTGGGCTGGAGTTAAAGCCAATTGTGTTGGCAGGCCAGGGGCTATCAAAAAAAAAAAAAACACACAGGCCTTTTGTTTGACATAGGTCCACTTTGAGGGTCCTTTCACACGGGGAGGACCCGTTTAGCTGATCCACTTGCTTAGTGGAGATCTCTCTGCTGAGCAAGCGGATGGCAGGTCTACAGTTGTGTCCAAAATTATTCAACCCCCACTGAAATTGAGTGTTTTGGCCAGTTTGACATTGCTTTTGATCATTCAGTCATCTTGCTTACATTTACATTAAAGAGGCACTTGTAGGTCAGACAAATATAACATAACAGTTATAATGAAATAACCACAAATGTCTTTTCTGTGCTCACAGCATTATCAGTTTTATTCAACCCCCAAGTGACATTCAATCTTAGTACTTAGTACAGCATCCTTTTACAGTTATAACAGCTTTTAAACGTGAAGCATAGCTTGACACAAGTGTCTTGCAGCGATCTACGGGTATCTTCGCCCATTCTTCATGGGCAAAGGCCTCCAGTTCAGTCACATTCTTAGGCTTGCGCACTGCAACTGCTTTCTTTAAGTCCCACCAGAGGTTCTCAATCGGATTTAAGTCTGGTGACTGCGATGGCCACTCCAAAATGTTCCAGCCTTTCCTCTGCAACCATGCTCTAGTGGACTTGGAGGTATGCTTGGGATCATTGTCCTGTTGAAAGGTCCAACGTCTCCCAAGCCTCAGGTGTGTGACGGACTGCATCACGTTTCCATCCAATATCTCCTGGTACTGAAGAGAATTCATGGTACCTTGCACACGCTGAAGCTTCCCTGTACCTGCAGAAGCAAAACAGCCCCAAAGCATGATTGACCCTCCACCATGCTTCACAGTAGGCAAGGTGTTCTTTTCATCATAGGCCTTGTTCTTCCTCCTCCAAACATAGCGTTGATCCATGGGCCCAAACAGTTCTAATTTTGTTTCATCAGTCCACAGAACACTATCCCACAACTTTTGTGGTTTGTCCACATGGCTTTTGGCATACTGCAGTCGACTCTTCTTATTCTTTGGAGACAGCAAGGGGGTACGCCTGGGAGTTCTGGCACGGAGGCCTTCATTACGCAGTGTGCGTCTTATTGTCTGGGCTGAAACTTCTGTACCCACATCTGACAAATCTTTTCTCAGTTCCTCAGCAGTCACACGGGGACTTCTCTCCACTCTACGCTTCAGGTAGCGCACAGCAGTCGAAGTCAGCATCTTCTTTCTGCCACGACCAGGTAGCGTTTCAACAGTGCCCTTTGCCTTGAATTTGCGAATGATGCTTCCTAAGGTGTCTCTTGGTATGTTTAACATCTTTGCAATCTTCTTATAGCCATTGCCCTTCCTGTGAAGAGAAATCACCTCTTCTCTTGTCTTCCTGGACCATTCTCTTGCCTTCACCATGTTTGTAACCACACCAGTAAATGTCTAGAAGGAGCTGAGTATCACAGTCATTTTAAAGCTGCCTAATTGGTGCTTATTATGCTTGATTGCTGCTCGGTGACATCCACAGGTGTTTTCAATACCTGATGGAAAGCACCTGTATGAACCTCTGTTCTTCAGAGTGGTAGTCTTTAAGGGGTTGAATAATTGTGGCAATGAAGAAACCACATAAGAACCATTTACTACTGTATTACATAAACAATTGATGTCATTTTAGTTGCATTTGGGTAGTTACAACGTCCTTGTAGGATTTGATTCTGAATACAATTCCAAATGTACACTATAGTCCCTAAACCCCTTTACAGCATTGGGGGTTGAATAATTTTGGACACAACTGTATGTCTGTTATGCTGCTGCAGAGTGGACACAGAGCAGCTTGCTCTCCTAAATGGGCGGTCTGATGAAACAGACTACCTATCCGTTTCCATCTGACCCGATCCAACAGACAGAAAGGGAATTGGAAAATTAATTTTAATATTATGTTCTAGTCAATTGCTTCAAATGATGTGCTAGCTGCTTTACCTATTAGCCATTTGTTCCAAGCGCAATTCTTCTCTTTTTAACACTTAAAGTCACATACATCATTTAGTCGTGACTTTGGAGGGTTTACATTGATGTCTATGGCCCTCAAGTCGCAAGAAAGTCTGGCCAAAGTAATGCAGGAACTACTACAGATAGGAATGGTACTCATTGGGAAACATGGGGTGCGACTCTGGACACCAAAAAAGCATAAGTGTGAATGGGCTCTTACTGTTATCTCTGGTGATGTCAAATGTTATTGTTGTAAGTATTATGTAAGCAAGTTATCACTGCAATTGTACTGAACTGTTTACCTGCAATGCTTATATAGCATCAACATATAATTATAAGTAATGTTTACAAGTATATGTTCAATAAAACTTTAGTGCGGATACTATTGACAGTACACAAAACATTAGAAGATGTAAACACCGAGTCAACCCCTTACAGGTCAGGCATTTCAAAACCACATGTACTTCTCCAAGGTACCCTTTCTGGTTGAAGTTTAGCAGCACATTAGGCTCAATTCACAAAGCTAACACACTAGGAAAAAAGATACTAATTTCCTAAAAATAGATAACTGTTATGGTCAACGGAGTCCATTAAGATTTGAAAACCACAGTCACATAGCTAAAATGGGCATCCATATTCTTGTTTTAAAGCTTTGTAAATTAAGCTTGTCTGACCACTCCATAAGTGCAGTATGTGTGCTGAACACACTTGTACACAGATTCAGGGGCTTAGCACAAGAACTATGGGCCAAACAGAGAATAATTCTTGCTGCAAATACAACCAATTAAATTTCTTGTATGGCAAATGAGGCTTAGTCTTTGGTCACACCAAATCAGACTCTGAAAATCGCACAACTTCACTTGAATTCGTATGTCAGTCCAGCTTCAGGTGCGACTTGGAAGACATCTGTGCAATTTTATGTACAGATGTCTATGTCAGTTGCACCTGAACTTGCAAAAAGTAGTGCATGAATTGCTTTCAAAATCGGTACGACTCCGACGGAGTCGGTATTGCACCAATATGACCGCTTTCATTGCGGACAATAGAAGGTGTCTTGTCATGCAATTTGAAACTATCAAACTGCACAACACAAGTCACATCGCTGTGACCAGGGACTTAATGTTGATAAATGTAAAGTTATGCACTTGGAGGCTAAGAATATGCATGCATCATACACAGCCCTCAAAATTTCCACTCGCCCTCTTGCATTGGGCGAGTGGATATAACTTGGGGGGTGAGCAGCGCCAGGACTAGGGGTGGCGACAGTTACAAGGACCAATCTCCCTGTATGGCTTTTAATGAAGAAGCTGAAGCTGCAGGAGGGAGAGGAGGAGATGCGGCTTCCAGCTGCTTCACTGAAAGCCATACAGGGAGATAGGTCCTCGTAACTGCCCCCATCGCTGCACCAATCATCATCTCCGATCCTTCAGTTTCTTTCCGGGCCCTCCCCCCCCCATCCTGTGCACCAATAGGAGAGGCCCACCCACACCCCAGTCCATGCAGAAGAGGATGTGTTGGCGGGAAATTGTATACAGAGCAGCAGACAACTCTGTGATGCTTCTGATTGAGCATGTGAGTCAGGAACCATCCAACCTGCTTTCCCTCCCTTCACTCCTTTCCCTTCCTTCTTTCACTCTACTCCTCCCTTCCCTCTATTCTTTCCTACAAAACACATAATATAACTGGATACTAATATTTCAAAGGTAAAAGTTGATCCAGGGAATATTTGATTGCCTCCTGGGGGATCAGGAAGAAATTTTTTTTCCCTGTAGGAGAAAATTGGATCATGCCTTGCTGGCTTTTCTTTGTCTTCCTTTGCACCAACTGTGGAAATAGGATAGTGGATATATGGAGTGTGTGTAATATATATATATATATATATATATATAAAAATGTGTGTGCTTTTTTTATACATAGGCCCCATTATATTAGTGCAATTTTATACAATACATACACACACACATATACAGTCAGGTCCATAAATATTGGGACATTGACACAATTCTAACATTTTTGGCTCTATACACCACCACAATGGATTTGAAATGAAACAAACAAGATGTGCTTTAACTGCAGACTGTCAGCTTTAATTTGAGGGTATTTACATCCAAATCAGGTGAACGGTGTAGGAATTACAACAGTTTGCATATGTGCCTCCCAGTTGTTAAGGGACCAAAAGTAATGGAACAATTGGCTTCTCAGCTGTTCCATGGCCAGGTGTGTGTTATTCCCTCATTATCCCAATTACAATGAGCAGATAAAAGGTCCAGAGTTCATTTCATTTCAAATCCACTGTGGTGGTGTATAGAGCCAAAAATGTTAGAATTGTGTCGATGTCCCAATATTTATGGACCGGACTGTATGTATATATATATATATATATATATATATATATATATATATACACACACACACTTGTATATATGTTTGTAAAGATTACTGCAAGTATCAGTTATTATAGGAAATCTATGCACTGTTCATTTTGGAGCCAATTTGTACAAGCTGACGCAGAGCCAAAGCTGGTCCAAAATTTGATGAAACAAATGGCACTAAAGAATGGCACTATTCTGGCAGTAAGATGTGATAATCTATCTCCTCCTGTGCCACCATCCCCTCCCTCCTAGATTGTAAGCTCGAAAGAGCAGGGCCCTCGAACCCCTCGTGTATCACATTGTATTGGTATTGTTCTGTCACATGTTCTGTCCCCCTTTGTAATGTACAGCGCTGAGCGAACTATTGGCGCTTTATAAATACTGTATAATAATAATAATAATTGGGCTACATGGTGTAATTCCTCCTTTTATAAAAATGGGATTAAATAAACACCTGAGGGCAACAGAAGATCCAGCACATAATGTTCTTAGATGATCAGTATTCATTCAAACAGAATTCTTAATAGTCCTGTAACCATACTAATAACTTTGATGCAGTATCTACGGAATCAGAGCAGTTTGTGTGTCAGGAGCCGTTTGGTTGCTTGAAAGGTCTAATTTCTGTGTTTTGCTGGAAGTAGCAATTGTGAATAAAGTTAAAAGGTCATTCTATATATTACTGAATGTATGTTATGGATCGATACAATTGGTCAGATCAACCACTGGTTTCAAATATTGCTTTAGCATAAGGGATCTTCACCCTCCGTCATGGAATCTCATTTCTTATCTTGTGGCAATTCTCCTATTGCACTCTCTATAATGCAGTGTTTCTCAACTCCAGTCCTCATGGACCCCCAACAGGTCATGTTTTCAGGATTTCCCTCAGATGAAACAGCTGTGGTAATTACTAAGGCAGTGAAACTGATCAAATCACCTGTGCAAAATAATGGAAATCCTGAAAACATGACCTGTTGGGGGTCCATGAGGACTGGAGTTGAGAAACACTGCTATAATGTAACATTAAAGGACTTCTCTAGCCAACATATATATCTGTATTTGTTTTGCCTAAAATAGGAAAATATTATTATGACTATTGTAACCTTTTTATCCTTCCTGAATCATATTGTGAAGATTTCCCCTCATTTTCTGTCTTGGAGACACAACAGGAAGTCTGGACAAATAATACCAATGTGACAGAGGTTCTAAATCTTCCACATTCTATTCCATGTTAATCATTAGAAACACTTAAATGGAAAACTGAACAGGGAAAACTATCCCCCACCACATAACATTATATAGGACAAGGCAAATGGGCCAAGCTGAGAATTCACATAAAGCAGTCTCTCCTCCAGAGTTTCGGAACAATACTTTGAAGTATGTAGACAATGACTCAAATGCAATCGAAAAATGAATATTAGCTTTTAGTTTTTGGGTAGAATGACCCTTTAACATGTATTGGAAGGGTATCCATTGGGAAATGTCTGTCCAAAGCATAACACCTAAATTACTGTTTATATTTTAAACATAAAAGCGATATTGGATTCTGTACAGTGTAAGTGAACATTGTAAAAGCAAGCTGCTTCTCTGCTTTCCAACCTTGTGTAGCAAGTAGCTGACATCATCTAGCAGCCTAGAATGCATAGCCAAGTCTCTGTGCTTAACCTGCTTATATAGTACACAACGCAATATAGTAGAGAAGCACGAGACTCAAGTGGTATGTCAAAGCTGACAAACTTATAATCATGTGGTCATCACCAGGCCAAGTTCATGTTGCAGTCAGTTGGGATTTCATAAACATGCTGGCTAATTTATATGCTGAATGAATAAAGTGTGCATAACAAGAAAACAGAAACATGATTAAGCTGTGCTAGTTTTGTCATACAAATTTGCTACATTTGCCAGTCTGGTATAGGCATCTGTGAATTAGCCAATTAACATTTAGGGCTCATGCACACAGGCGGTTTAGTTCATTCAGTGAAAAAAAAAAAAAAAAAGCTGTTGGGCACAGGTGCAGTGTACAATCAATGACAAGCTGAAATACGTGACAACTCAATACGGTTTCAATTAGTACTTGTGTTTAGGGCCTTCTGCTTTCAGGGACTTATTCCTGCATCTGGGGCATAAGACAAGCTGGTACATTTTTTCAGATGTTAGTTCAGAAAAAAAAAAAAAAAAAACTCTGCGCTGTTCAATTATGGGATTATTATGTACTTACTACGGTGACATAGGTTATCCTGTCTGCGGACCAAAGAACCAACGTGACAAATCAGTCACAGTTCAGATATCTGATCACTTCTTAAGACTTCTGTACTTTTTCTATACTCCCTGTAGTTTTATCCTGGGGAGTGCATAGAGAAAAGAGAAAAAAAAAAAAAAGCATGCAAAGTCGTTGACCTTTTTACAAGTCCAATTTTCTAACTATTCCGACCAATATAAAAAAATGCAAGAGGTCGTATATCAAAAGGTGATAATTGATACTTGCCCTTAAATCCATTAATGCTAAAACAGCATGACCCCAAACTCCAGACTGCTAACTAATCTTTTTTTTTAATATTTTACCAAGTTTTTTCCCTCCCTCCCAACAGTACAGCAAATGTTCGTTTTCTTAGTGTTTGTTGACAGCAGGGAACAGAGAAACCTTTGGACCGCAAACTGTGTGTTGAACTTTAGTTGTTTTTTTGGGCAATGCTCTCCCCTCCTAAAACGTTTGTAATACAAAAAGACAATGATTCTTGCAGAAATGGCAAGCTGTCAATAATATATTTCCTTGTAGGTTCAGTGAAGACTGACTATGCGGTATTATTTGCAATGATCAAAAGAAAAAAAAAAATAGAAACTCTCTCAACACTATTATCTGCATGTTGGGCAAGCTCCCCTTACTTTATAAGCCCTGGTGCCAACTTATTTGTGCAATGAACTGCAAAAAGAGACAATGAAATATTGGCCCAAAATTCACAGCCTGCCCCATCTATATTTTACGGCTCAATAGCTTTTCTGTTGCATAGCAAAGAGGATATTAAGCTTGGATTTCTGCTTGTACTCCGAATTGCATTAATCTGCCTTTATGTGCTGGGCTACTCTTGCTAAAATTTCCAGTCTCCATTTTCTGTCTGCCTAGTAACATTGCTATTGGTTATTTCTACACTATACAAAAAGGATTACTTCCTAAAACATCAAATCTGCCACAATAACATTCCTGTTTGGAATGTCAGTTACCTGGTCACATTGCATCATGAAGAAAATTCCCTAGAAAAGAAGAACTTATACTTGCCCACGTCTCCCATCTCTCCTCCATTCCAGCTCTGCAGCCTCCTTAAGACCCTATGGCATACTTGGATACTTGTGTCCCATGTTATTGTTTCGTCCTCTGACCCCTATGTCACTTATGAGTCCTGTAGTGACATAGGGGATCAAAGGATGGAAGAAAAGTGCACAGCACTGGACTCATGCACCTGACACTCCCTAATGTGTTGAATCCCAAAGAGTCTTAAGCTGGGTACACACTATAAGAAAATCGGGCGAACGAGCGTCCAGCTCTCCTCAATATTTCACAGCAAGGCAAACCAGAAGATAGTACGAATTGTATGAAAATTCTCAAACCACAAAAGGTTTTTTTGTTTGATGTAGAAATGTTGTAACGTAGATTATGGTTTCTGATCATTCTCAGTCTTACGTATCGGATTCTTCTTGTACAAAAACAGTACACATTAAACTAAATTGTTAGATATGTTAATGTACGAGAAAAATTTTGTAGTTTGTCCCTTTAGAAATTTTAGTTTGGAAAGTCTGAATCGGATGTCAAAAGTTGTGTGCACACTATATGAAAATTGAATGATTGTACTTGGAATGTACTATGGAATTTTTCTTTCGATTTTCTTATAGTGTGCACCCAGCTTTAGAAAGTCTGCATTGAAGAAACCAAGGGAACAAAGAAGACCCAGGGAAGGCGAGTAGAACAGCTCTTCTCTTCATTGTAGAGAAATGTTTACAGGATTGTACTGCAACCTGAGTGGTTCAATTTAAATCCAACTCAACAAAGATCACACAAAAAATGTAAAGCGTGCAGAAGAATTATAAATTATTATAAATCTTTATTAACAGTTTTATTTCAAAAGATAAAATACCGGTTTCCAAAAAGAGAAATAGTTCTTCCTATCTTCATGCGGCACAGTTACTGGTTTACACACAAAAGTTAAAATCCACAGGATTTTTCTCACACTACAAACAGCTTTGTACCTTACTTTGTGAGAATCAGCGCTGGAAAATACAATATTGACATCAGATAAAAGTCCAATTAGTCAGGCTGCCAATTTCACATATGCCTATAATAGGAGATCTCTTGCTGCAATTCAGGTCGCAAAGTCTAATGTACTGTGATATAATAAAAATGTTTAACAAACAAGCAACAATTTAGAAAATGTAAAAAACATTAAAAAAATGTAAGCCACAACAAAATGCCAAAAACTTCCAGAGGCACATCACTGGTATACTAAAAAAATATTAACGTTTGTCAACCTTTAAGGCTAGGTTCACACTTATGCAGTTTGCGTTTGATCCGTTCCTGCAGTGCATTTTTGGACATGCAATTTTTTTAATTACTTTTTTCTTGTTGCTAGGCAGATTTAAAATGCAAAAACGCATCAAAAATGAATCTAAAATGCACTACATGCTTTTCTGCAGTGTTTTCATTGAAGTTTATAGTACCAAAAATGCTACCTTTTTGCGTTTAAAAAAAAAAAAAAGGTCCCTGAAACTTTTCAAAAAACGCACCGGGTGAAAACGCAGAGATGTGAAAGTGTCCCATAGAAAATTATGTTAAATGGACTGCAGTGCGTTTCAGCAAAACGCTGCGATAAACACTTAGGTGTGAACCTAGGGAAAAGGGTCATTCAACTAAAGTGATAATTCACTTATGGGTTGTGCTTGGTGGGCTGAATAACCTTTTGGCTTTGTAGATCTGGAAGCTTGGGGCATTTTGCTGGGGGGATTCCAACTCCCTACAGTAATGTCAAGCTCTTTTTCATTCAAAACAAAAATAAAATAAGACACAAAATCCAGCAGGGAGAGTGGGTTCCCGCTTATCATTAGGGGTGAGTAAGCAAAATCCAATTTTTTTTTTTTTTTTTTTTTTAATGTAGACTTGTCCAACCTACATAGAATCATAGGATACATACTTAGGACTCTCTGGACACCTAAGGTACTTGACTCTCTGCAGATTAGAAAGGTCCATGAGAATCAAAAATTAGCAACTGACCGATCCAGTTTGGTTTGAAAATTTCCAAGCAGATCTGTGGAAAGTCATGCAGCTCAGGTTACCAGACAGAAGTGATTTATAGATTATATGGTTCTTCACACACTGGACGAGTCTGAAAAAACATTTTTGGAAATTTTGTAAAAATTATGGGTTCATTTGATATTGCAAGCTATGGAAACCCAGGGAGAGATTTTGGCAGCAGGAACTCAGATATTGCTTCAATTCTTTAATATTTATAAAATAGTGAAATATCAGTTTTGACAACGTTTGGTTTCTTCAGTTAAAGAGATGGATGACTGTTAGTAAATGCTATACTTAAGCTCATTTCAGTGATATCAATAGTACTTTCTATAGGATTGGAAGGATGCACAATGCGGTACAAGAGATGATAGTTTATCATAGAAAACTACCATAAATTAGACAGATTTCTAAAACTTCCAAGTGTTAATAAACATGGAGCTCTTTTGTTGAAACTTTAGTATACCTAACCACTTGCCCTCCAGAGGATTTACCCCCATTCCTGACCAGGCCATTTTTTGCGACATGGCGCTGCGTTACTTTAACTGGTAATTGCACGGAATTGCAACGCTGCACCCAAATTAAATTTATGTCCTTTTTTCCCATAAATAGAGCTTTCTTTCGGTGGTATTTGATTGCCTGTGCGGTTTTAATTTTTTGTGCGATAAACAAAAAAACTGACAATTTTTACCAAAAAAAAAAAAACACAGAACAAAAATTATTGACTTTTTGCTATTAAACATGTCCTGTAAAAAAAAAAGTCATAAATTTAGGCCAAAATGTATTTTGCTACATGTCTTTGCTAGAAAAAAAAAAAAATCCCAATACGTGGAAATGAATTGGTTAAAGCGTCTACAAATGGCAGGATACTGGATTATATATATATATATATATATATATATATATATATATATATATATATATACACACACATATATACACACATACAATAGTAATGGCGGCAATCAGTGACTTATAGTGGGACTGCAGTGGGCATTCTGACAGTGGGGGGAGGGAACTGTTACTGACATCCCCAGTGACACCAATACTGTGATCAATGCACTGACACTATTAATGACACTGGGCAGGAAGGGGTTAACATCTGGGGTGATCAAAGGGCTAACTGTGCTGGTTTACTGTGTGCGCTTTAGTGTGTAAGTACATTGCTTTGTATTGCTCTGCACAAACCAATGTCCAGGAGCTGACGGGAGAGATCTGTATTGTTTACATACAGGTCTCTCCCCCATCAGTGATGCTCGGCAATCTCCGGGTACCCCGCGGGGAATCACCAGCCGAAACCCAGTGATAGACAGCGGAGACCCCAACCCAGAAACGCAAAATCACGCACGCACGCAAACACGTGATTTTCGCAGCCCTGCCACCCTGTTGTAGTATTTCTGCTACAGGGTGGCAGGAAAGCGGTTAAAAAAGAAAAAAATCAGCATAAGCGATATTACTTAGTATTACTCTGATGTGTCGCTTGTGCTCCTGCATTGCTTAAAATATTCCTTGTCTGATGCCCCCCTATCCCCGCTGCCATAACACTAATCAACAGATTGAAGGGCATGGCTATGCCCACTTCATGTTAATAGTAGCTAATGTCCTTGCTACTTTTTTCACTAAACTAGTGTAAGATTACAAGCAGTATAACATGCCTCAACTACATGTAAAATGCCCTAGTGTGACCATAAACTTACTTTTTACTTCCCAGTTACAGGACGATGGCCCCATAAACTTCAAGATAGGGGAGGGCACGCATTGATTACAGAATGAGGACAAGAGAAACATGCCCACTGGAGGACAGAGATGAGGGGAAGAGTTGTTTGCTGCTCTAGGCATCTCAGGGAATTGATACACGCCAGGAGCATGCGTGCAAGGATGACACTGTAGAAGGAGACACTAAAGTAGCGGACAGCAGTGTTAGTGCTAAAGGGAACGACATGAATCAGGTGGATGAAGAATGTACAAAGAGGCATCACAACTGTCAGAAACAGTGGCTTTTCGGATGCCTATTTTCTGCCTCACTCCTTTGAGTTTTCAATTAAAGGATACTGGGCAGGAGGATGATGACAGAGCCACCCACAAAGCGAAACTTGTTCAGTGTATAGCTTGCATTAGCCTAAATATGCTCCAGAAATATGTGCCACAGCACCTGAGGCTCGATTCACACCAGATGCGATGGGGCTGCACTGGGTGGTTATTTCAGCGCAATTCCACCACATGACAAGGCAAAATGCCTGGTCTCCTGTGCTGCGTTGTGCAGGCATGGTGAGCTGAAAAAAAAAAAAAAAAAGTAACAGTGCATGCACTACTTTTTTCAGCACAGTGCATCGCGAGGCAGTCAACTGAACTTTATGAAATGTCTGTGTGAAAGAAAAAAAAAATAAAAAAAGGGAACAGTGCGGTACAGAGCAGCGATTCCCGCCAGACCGCACCGCACACCAGCCACTGCATTATAAAGTGCTGGTTGGTATGAATGGACCGTTAATGACTGTGTTTGAAGAGTTTATATCAGTTTCAGCAACAGCATGAGGTGCCCTCACTTGAGAGTCTAAGGATAGGTCCACACTAGCCGAAGCTCTAACAAGCAATGCGCAATGGATTGCTTTTCAGAGTACGGCTAAGCAGGCACTGTCAGGTGTTCAGGAGGTGATCCTGCCACCTCCTGAATGCCTGCTTTTTTTTTTGTTCAGGCAAATGGCTAAATGTGTCGCAACTGAGAGGCAAGTGTTTGGCTTGCAGTTGTGGCACAGCCCATTGCCATTAATGGCCAAGTTTGACAGACAGTGCCGTCTGTCAACTTGGCGTGTTGCGTTTAATCTGCCGCAGCATGTGATTAGTCTACTGTGGCTGTTTACTCTTTAGGCAGGCAGTAACAGTAAACCACGGTTCAATTGGTGGTTACTGCCCTTCAGCTGCCTATGTAAAAGAAGCCTGAAGAATTGCCCCATCAATGTGAACCAATGCCTCTGTCCTTTCAACTCAAAGCAGCACAATCTTTGTTGAGCGTTGGTCTGTATAAGGAATGATATGGGACTTGTTAACACCATGCAAGTAAAAAAAAAAATGTGTTGCAGTAAAACATGCCAAAGCACTTTATATGTGCTGTTGGGTCGCCATTTAACCACCTTAGCGCACATGTACAGTGTGCAGGAATGCACCCATGCAAATGCTTTGTGTCCTGGCTTTTTGAAAAATTCTGCAGTGCCTATTTTCATGGATTGACAGTCCATAGAATTTGAAAGGACTGCCTAGCGCAACATACCCAAATGCAGAAAATGTGGTATGAATGTTTTTATCTGGTATAGTTTGTTGATGTGTACCATTAGGTAGATTTCCTTTACTTGTTGTGTCAAGACACAAGTAAGTTAAAATCTTCTCTTAGTTGTGCAAGTGTGCCCACTGGAAGATTCCCCTCTAATCTAGGTTCCAGTGACTTTAAAATGTTTGATTTCCCTCTTCCTGACAGTGGTCAGGAGGACAAACAGAGAGGGTAAATCTTCCCAGCAGGGACTGAGACACAAACAAAAGCCTGACTTGGTTTTAACTCTTGCTTTAGATACACTTTAAGTTAAAACACTGTTTATATAGGAACTCATAGGCATCATCCCAGTAGTTACACACAAGCAGATCATGCAATATGCATAAGGATCAGATACCTGGCCCTTCTCCAAAGTATTGCTGAGCATGAGCAGCAACAACGATTTCTTTGACTCCTCAGTTTTGTCAACAATTTGTCTTCCAGGTTTCCTTTTTTTTAACTGAATGCCTACACAGTTAATGATCTGTTTACTGAACCTGGACGATTGCGACTTTGCAAATGCTGTTACCTTTATGCAAAATCTTTCACTTAACTGGAAGATTTTTGTAAGCAACACATCACCAAAACAGTTTTCAGTCATTTGTTCCCAAGGACACAGCTCTTCATTGCATCACTCCAAACACTGACCTACATGTAGCGTGCGCATGCACACGCATACACACAAAAACACAATTACCTTTTAACAAAAATAATACTTTAGTCAGAAAATTAAGTCCTGCTAGATGATTTCATGCTGGCCCCTTTTGCAGGTATAGCTATGTGCAGCACAATAGCTAAATGGTTAGCACTTCCGCCTGGCAGTACTAGGGTTGTTGGTTCAAAGGTCAACCACGGCATCACCTGCCTGGAGTTTGCATGTTCTCCCTGTGCGGGTTTCCTCCGGGTACTCCGGTTTCCTCCCACACTCCAAAGACATGCTGGTAGGTTAATTGGGTCCTGTCTAAATTGTCCCTAGTATGTGTATGTATGAATGTGAGTTAGGGACTTTAGGTTGTACACCCCTTGAGGGTTAGGGACTGATGTGAATGTACAATATATATATGTAAAGCGCTGCATAAATTAAGAGCGCTATACAAGTAATAAATAAATGTAAAACATTAACAAAAAAAGTGCCTATACTATTTAAAATCCAATAATACACTGTCTCACCCTGCTCAGCACATGCTCAGTTGCTCTCTATGTTTCAGCACTTTCCCAAAGATGTAGAGGCTAAACTGATGACAACCTAAAGATTTATGGCTAGTAGTTCATTGATTCTTCCTGTCAGTATATCTGTTTGCTTGCACATCCCGTACGGGCAATCTGATATACTGACAGATCTGCAGGAGACCTGCATGGCACCTGGTTTACAGGCTCCTGCAACAAACAATAATAAATGCACATTTTTTTAACTGCAAAAAAAAAAAATGCGCATTTTTTTTATAAAGGTGAAACTAAACCCTCCTCCTCTACAGCTAAGGAAGTGGCCATCTTAGCTTCTGTTTGCTCTGCAACTGTCATGGTGCTGCACATGTGATCAGTTATGACCCCAACCATTTGATAGTTTAACAGTCTGGTTGAAAGCACAAGCAAATGTGACAGTTAGCAATCCTGGCATGTGGGGAATTCAACTGTTTTTGAAACTGTTCACACCTATGCGTGTTGCAATTGATGAATTTTTCTGGCATATTTAGCGGTGTGGCTTTAACTGCCTCCCACCCGCCATATAAGGAAATGACGGGCACAAGGCGGTTCTCTCGTTCTGGGAGGGAGAACGTCATATGACGTCCTCCTACACTAACCTACACTGGGGGCGTGCAGCATGGCGATCAGTGCTGCACTGTGTTCCTAGGACACAGCGGATCATCGATCAACGGAAAGAGCCGAAGATGTCGGCTCTGTCATGTGATCAGCTGTGTCCAATCACAGCTGATCGCATGTAAATAAGGAAAGGCCAGTTATCAGCATTTCTCTCCTCACAAGCTGTCACGCTGACAGCTCGTGAGGAGAGGAGAGCTGGTAATCAGCATTCCTCGGAGGGGACATGTACACTGATCATCAGGGCACTGATGATCAGTGTAGCCCCAGCAGTGCCACCTGCCAGTGTCCATCAATGCCACCTTCCAGTGCACATCAGTGCCACATATCAGTGCCCATCTGAGCTGCCTTACAGTGCCACCTATCAGTGCCAGTCAGTGACACCTAAAGTGCGCATCAGTGCCATATATGAGTGCTGCCTTTCAGTGCCCATCAGTGCCACCTACCAGTGCAGCCTATCAGTGCCCATCACTGCAGCCTCATTAGCACACATCAGTGAAGGAGTAAAATCACTTATTTACCACATTTTATAACGAACTAAAAAGTTGTTTTTGGTTTGTTTAGCAAAACATAAAAAACCCAGAGGTGATTAAATACCACCAAAAGAAAGCGGTCTCAAAAAAAAATTATAAAAATGTTATGAGTATTTTATTATTATACAGGATTTATATAGCACCAACAGTTCGCTCAGCGCTGTACATTATAATACAACACAGTACAGTAACCATACAATTCAATACACGAGGGGCTCGAGGGCCCTGCTCCTTGGAGCTTACAATCTAGGAGAGTACAGTGGATGGGTACAGTGTTGCATGACCGCGCAATTGTCAAAGTGCAACAGCGCTGAAAGTTGGAAATTGAGTAGGAAGGGGGTATAAGTGCCCTGTAGGCAAGTGGTTAAACACATTTTTTTACGTGTTTTTTGGAAAATTTGTTAGAGGAAGGTGTTTGCTGTCATGCAGGTGAAAAACACAAAACTCAGTGGAAACACATCAAAAACACAATACCTGCGTTTTTTTATGTGGTGCCATTGAATTCTATTGAACCAAATACTCAAACTGCTGTGGATAAGGGTCCCTGACCCTTTCCAAAAAATGCACAGATGTGAAGGTGAACGATAGGAAATCATCATAGACTGTAGTGCATTTCTGCAAACTGGGAAAAGCACTGGAAACCACACAAGCGTGAACGCAGCCTAAATTGTTGGGTTTAGCTCCGCTTTAACTGAACAAGCAAAAGTTAGAAGCCGATTGGCTACCATGCACAGCTGCTCCTGATTCTGAGTGCCCCAGTTTTAGTAAATCTCCCCCACAGTCCACCTGCATATGGTTCTAGCCGCATAAACAAAGCGTTCCTTTGGCCACAGTGCCTCTGTAAACGAAGCCTTAGTGTAGATTCAGACGTGCATCTAAATCTACCTCTCCTCTGAAGCTTGATCTGCTTTTGGATCGCACTCCAGAGGTGACTTGACAGGCAGTAAGGAAGTGATGCGACGCCTCCTAACTGCCTATTTTAACCCCATTTGTGTTGACAAATACATTGCAGGCAGTTGCAGGATGTTTTTGGTGCTCCCCCCTTGTGGTGTCACAAGCCTGGGTCAATTTTGGAGATATGGAAGTAAAGCATCGCGACTGTGACATGTGAACAGGGTAAAAACCTGGCTCAACTGCACATTTTTACCACCCCCACCTGCATGACTACGAGACAGTATACTGTCTCCCTTTAAACCCTGCAAAAAAACAAAACGCACACTATCAAAAAATAAAGCATGTGTTGGGCTTTGTAATAAAACACGTTTCCAAACGCTGACTTTCTGTCCACAATCACATCCTATAGACGTTGCCCTTCACCTCCTGCATGTACACAGCCATGTGTCTATGTGAAAATGTTAACGTAGCCTAGAAGGAGGCGGTGTCCCCAGCAGGCAGACCGACCCTCCCCCACTGTTTACCATTTCGACCGAAACCAGCTGCGAGGCCTAGTACGCGGGGCGCAGCACGCAGCCTCGAGTACGGGCCACGCCGCTTCCCCGCTCACCGATACCAGTCCGCGCCCGCCGCCGCGCTTTACGTGCTAGGCCCAACACCGTAAAAGCGCACGTGACCCGCTGTACTCTACCACACGCAGCTTTCGTGAGGTAAAATAAACAGCGCGCGTTCCCGTGTTACAATGCAAAGTGCCAGTGACACGTAAATGTTGCACTTACTTTTGCCATGGTTGTGTCCGCACAGGAGGACGATGGTGAGGAGAGCCAGCAGCACGGTCCAGCCGGATCTGGGAGCGGGGTGGTTGTTATTGGGCTGCCCCACACCCACCATTTCAGCCAGTCCCATACCCGAGCTTGTGGTATAGCTTCCCTCAGAGCACTGCTCCCTTCCCAGTCCAGAGATGGAAGCTGAGGAGCCCAGCTGCGTCCTATTTTATGATGGGAGTCTTACAGCTCAGGTCCTGTGGCAGCATGATGGAGAAAACAAGCAGCTTTAATTGAGGAGGCCGGAGAAAGCAAAGCCAAATTCCTCACACACAATCTGCAGACCCTTGTCCCTCTCGCCAAGCTCTGCTTCTTATATACAGCCCAGCAAGTTTCCTTTTCTGGGAACACAGGAAAATATTTAAAAAAAAATCAAAAAGCTTCCTGAAACTTAGACAGGAAATGTATGCAGCTTTTATTTTGTTTGTTTTCCAGCCTAAAAAAAGGGCAATTTCCTAGAGGCGCGTCAATGGCTGGAAAATGCCCGGTTTAAATTCTTCAATGGGGCCCACCAGCGCAGGAACCTGAAAGACTCGAACGCTTGCAAAACGTCTTGGGCCTGAGGAGAAACACACGGGGTGCTGAGGCGGACGGATCGTTGGCCTGCTCAATCGTACGGATCGCCTTCCTGCTGGGACTTCGCCTTTCCCAAGGAGCGTGCGGGGGGAAAAGCGTAAGAAAAGGTGCTGGAAGCGGAAAATCTGTAGAAAAATATAGACATGTAGGTTACTAGTTCTTGCAAAGTCTCTCGCCCCCCCTTTCCAACCCGTATCCAACCAGTAAACAAGAGCTGTTAGTCAGCTGGGAGAGGAGGAGAGGCTCTCGGAACATGTGGGGTGGAGTTGGCTGAACGCTGGAATGGAGTGACTGGGCGAGCTCACACAGGACGACAGCTTTGTTATTCAACAGCTCAGGCTGTTTGGGAGGAAGGCAGATCAGGAAGCGCAAGCAAGAAAAAAAAAATACTTGTTACATAAAAAGGATTACAAAATATAAAACAAAATAAAAAAAAAAATTCTAAATGATGGAATATTACACCTTGTTATTATTATACAGTATTTATATAGCAGCAAGAGTTTGCTCAGCACTGTACATTATAGTGGGGGACAGTACATGAGACAATACAGTAACAATACAACACAGGAGAGGTTCAAGGGTCCTGCTCCTTGGAGCTTACAATCTAGGAGGAAGGGGATAGTGGTACAGGAGGAAGGGGCTGTGGGGGATGGAGTGGTGGGAAGAGCGGAGGAGATGGGCAATTAGGTGAGGGAGGGGGTAGGCTTTCCCGAAGAGATGGGTTTTCAGAGTGCGTGAGGAGAGTAGGTGGCAGTCTGATGGATTGGGGTAGTGAGTTCCAGAGGATGGGGGAAGCCCTGGAGAAGTCCTGGAGACGGGCATGGGATGAGGAGACCAGGGAACTAGAGAGTAGGAGGTCTTGTGAGGAACTAGAGAGTAGGAGGTCTTGTGAGGAACAGAGAGTACGTTTTGGGTGGTAGTTGGATATTGTTCACATGTGCATCTAAACACAGTGGATCAACAGGAGAAAGGATTGAGGAGAAAAATCATAGGTATAGAATGGAAAGTTGGGAAGAGTTATATGGACCGGGGTAAATTGTGTGGGGGGATTGCAAAACTTATGGAAAGGTTTATATTTTGGATGTAAATAATACGTTTCTGTGTTTTTGTAATGGCAAAGAAAAAAAGTTTAATAAAAGATTTAAATAAACACAGTGGATCACTTTTCAGGTGTTTGACAGGCAGTGCGCAGGGGATATGTCACCTCTTCACTGCCTGCTGTAAGCCATCTAAACACAGTGGATCACTGTTCAGAAGGTGTTTGACAGGCAGTGCTCAGGGGATATGTCACCCCTTCACTGCCTGCTGTAATCCATCCAAACACAGTGGATCGAAGGATTGAGGAGAAAGATCATAGGTATAGAATGGAAAGTTGGGAAGAGTTATATGGACCGGGGTAAATTGTAAGGGGGTTCGGGGGAGATGTGTGGGGGGGGGTTTGGATTGCAAAACCTGTGGAAAGGTTTATATTTTGGATGTGTTTTTGTGATGGAAATGATAAAAGTTCAATAAAATATTTAAATAGTAAGAAAAAAAAACCAGTAGATCACTTTTCAGAAGGTGTTTGACAGGCAGTGAGCAGGGGATATGTCACCTCCTATATGGACTGGTTTAAATTGTAAGGGGGTTCGGGTGAGATGTGTGTGTGTGTGTGTGTGTGGGGGGGGGGGGGTTGTATTACAAAACGTATGGGAAGGTTTATATTTTGGATGTAAATAATACTTTGCTGTGCTTTTGTAATGGAAAAGAAAAAAGTTTAATAAAATATTTAAATAATAAAAAAAATACATAGTGGATCACTTTTCAGGTGTTTGACAGGCAGTGAGCAGGGGATATGTCACCTCTTCACTGCCTGCTGTAACCCAGCAAATGCTGACGCTGTGATGCAAGTGCGCCTGCTAAAAGTGACATTCAGTTTAATTTTTGCCATGCCTGACAGGCAGTAAGGTGCTTTGACACCTCCTAACTGCCTATTTTAACCCCATTTCTGTTAAATGCATTGCACGCAGTTGCAGGACGTTTTTGGTGCTCCCCCGTTTACGTGTCACAAGCCTGAGTCAATTTTGGGGACATGAAGTAAAACATCGCAGATGCAGCATGTGCACAGCCTTGAGTAGCTGGATGCCCTACTTTAGGTAGACGGGGGGGGGGGCAGATGCTTATTCAAATGAATGAGCTGCTGAGCCTGCGCAAACGCCACATGACCCACGCAAGTGTGAACCTAGATTTAGGACGCTTTTACACTGCAATCAGTGTTCACAGCCTTGAGTAGCTGGATGCCCTAGTTTAGTTAGACAGCCGTGAGGGGCAGTAAAACTACGTTTCAATCATCTGCTTATACTGCCACCCATGTGAAAGCCCATAGGCTAGGTTCACATATATGCGTGTTCCTGAACTGCAAGCAAAATGTGTTGCTTTTTTGTAGGCACTCGGGGATGTCATTAGTTTGGAATGGTACCCACATGCATCAAAAAGCGTTGTGCATCTTTGCGTGTGCAAAACCACATGGTGTCGCAGCTCCATGCAGGTTCTGTCCAGCTGTGTTTTTAAAAATGGGTCAGGACATTTTCCCTAATTTCCCCACAGGTGCTGCACCTTATTCAAATTAATGTGTTGCTGTGTCCGTGCAAATGCCTGCCACACAAGTGTGAACCTAGATTTATGCAGGCCATAGACGGGGAGAAAAACGGCCGATTTGTCTTTTAAAAAAACGAAAAATCGGTCGTTCAAGCGGCCGACGTTACCAGCAATGGTAAAAAAAAATCGGCCGATTTTCATCCTGTCTACAGCCAGCAAAAAGTGTCCCTGCAGAGAGCTCTGCTATTTCTTTGACAGTTCCTTGACATTTATAGCGGTTGTAACATTGTATCTATTTCTATCCATTTAGGATACAGATGTTTTTATTCGGAAACAAATAGATACAATGTTGCAACCGCTGTAAATGTCAAGGAACTGTCAAAGAAATAGCGGAGCTCTCTGCAGGGACACTTTTTGCCATACTGGAATTCCTCTTATTTTTCATCCTTCTTCTTCATCATCATCATCATCCTTCTTCTTCATCATTATCCTCTTCTTCTTCATCATCCTCTTCTTCCTTCCTTCCTTCCTTCCTTCCTTCCTTCCTTCCCATCATCATCATCCTCTTCCCCTTCTTCTTCATCATCATCATCCTCTTCCTCTTCTTCTTCTTCATCATCATCCTCTTCTTCTTCATCCTCTTCTTCTTCCTCTTCTTCTTTTTCTTTTTGTCTTCCTCTTGCAGGTCACTGCTCATGCGCAGATTTTTTATCGGTAAAAAATCGGCCGATTTGCCCATCATTGCCGCGAAAATCGGCCGATGTTTTTTCCAACTTTACCAATAAAAAAATCTGCCAATATACCGAAAAACGGCCGAACAAATAGCCCACTAACGATCCGAAAATCGGCCGATTTTATTTTCGGCCGAAAAATCGGCCGATTTTCGACCCATCTATGGCCTGCATTAGGACACTTTTTACACCACAAAAACACAGCAAATTACTTTCATTTGTGATGCAACTGAAGTTAATTTTTCGGGGTTTTTTTTTTAATCACTTGCCCTCCTTTCTGACCAGGCCCTTTGTTGCTGTTCTGCACTGTGCTATTTCAACTAGTAATTGTGCGGTCATGCAACGTTGTACCCAAATGAAATTTATGTGCTTTTTTTCACACAAATAGAGCTTTCTTTTGGTGGTATTTCATTACAACTGGGTTTTTTATTTTTTGTGACATAAATGAAAAAAGACTGAAAATTATGAAAAAAAAAAGATACTTTCTACTTTCAGTTATAAAAATATCCAATAGACTCAGTTAGTCATAAATTTAGGCCAAAATGTATTCTGCTACATTTTTTTGGTTCAAAAGAATACCAATATGTGTATATTAATTGGTTTGTGTGAAAATTATAGCGTCTACAAACTGGTATAGATACTGGAATTTACACAGCTTTTACTTTCTAACTGCCTACCACATTTCTTGTGGTGCTAAAATGCCAGGGCAGTACAAAGACCCTCCCAAATGACCCCTTTTGGAAAGTAGACTCTCCAAGGAATTTGCCGAGAGGCATGTTGTGGCCATGGAAGATTTTTTTTTTGTCACAAATGTTTGGAAAATGACAAAAATATGTATTTTATATGTATACGCAAAGTTGTCACTTAAATTTACATAGTTACATAGTCTGGTTAAAAAAAGAAAAAAGTCCATCTAGTTCAACCATAAAAAAAAAAAAAAGTTGTAATCCTATACCCACAGTTGATAAAGAGGAAGGCAAAAAAACCCAGCAAAGCATGATGCAATTTGCTCCTGCAGGGGAAAAAATTTCTTCCTGATCCCCCGAGAGGCAATTGGATATTCCCTGGATCAACTTTATCTATAAATGTTAGTATCCAGTTATATTCTGTGTATCCAAGAAAGAATCCAGGCCTTTTTTAAAGCAATCCATTGAGCTGGCCAGAACCAACTCTTGAGGGAGTCTATTCCACATTTTCACAGCTCTTACTGTGAAGAACCTTTCCGTATTTGGAGATTAAATCTCTTTTCCTCCAGACGTAAAGAGTGCCCCCTTGTCCTCTGTGATGACCGCATGGTGAATAACTACACTGAGTTCACTATATGAACCACTGATGTATTTATACATGTTGCTTACATCCCCCTTTATTCTCTTTTTCAATAGAGAATAAATTCAGTTCCTCTAATCTTTCCTCATAGTTGAGCTCCTCCATGCCTCTTATCAGTTTGGTTGCCCTTCTCTGCACTTTCACTAGTTCCCCAATGTTCTTTTTGTGAATTGGTGCCCAAAACTGAACTGCATATTCCAGATGAGGTCTTACTAATGATTTGTACAGGGGTAATATGATATCTCTCTCTGGAGTCTATACCTCTTTTAATACAAGAGAGGATTTTGCTCGCTTTAGAAACCACAGCTTGTTATTGCATGCCATTATTCAGCTTGTGATCTACCAGAACTCCCAGATCCTTCTCCACCATTGATTCCCCCAGTTATACCCCCCCCCCCCTAGTATGTATGATGCATGCATATTCATAACCCCCAAGTGCATAACCTTACATTTATCAACAGTAAACCTCATTTGCCACACAGTTGCCCAATTAAACAGTGCATTGAGGTCGGCTTGTAGGTTGGAGACATCCTGTCAGGACGTTATTCCACTGCACAGATTGGTGTCATCTGCAAAGACTGAAACAGTATTTTTAATCTCAGACCCTGTATCGTTTATAAGTATATTAAAAAGTAAGGGTCCCAACACTGAACCTTGGGGTACACCACTGACAACCCTAGACCATTCAGAGTATGAATCATTAACCACTACTCTGAATACGATCTTTTAGCCAATTTTCTATCCATTTACATACAGATGTTTCCAATCCTGTAGACTTTACCTTACACATTATCCGTGTGTGGGGAACTGTGTCAAAAGCTTTTACAAAATCCAAGTATACCACGTCCACAGCCACCCCTCTGTCCAAGGTTTTGCTCATCTCCTCATAAAAAGAAATCAGATTTGTTTGACAACTTGTCTTTCATGAATCCATGCTGTCTGTTGCTTAAAATATATATTTTTTCAAGCAAGAACTCATCTGTGGTCTTTTATTAAACTCTCCAGTATCTTAGAAGTTAAACTAACAGGTCTATAATTACTTGGTAAAGATTTTGACCCCTTTTTAAATATATGCACCACATTGGCCTTACACCAATCCAGTGGTACTATGCCAGTCATTAAAGAGTCCCTAAAAATTAGAAACAATGGCTTTGAAATGACAGAGCTCAATTCTTTAAGGACCCGTGGGTGTATGCCATACGGTTCATCTGCTTTATTGATGTTTATTCTTCTAATAATTTCTGGATCATATCAATTGTGAGCCAATGTGGATCATCTGGAGCTGTGTCAATACCATGCCCATTATGGACAAGAGCTCCCCCATGCTCCTTTTGTATATACAGAGTTGAACGTATTTAATAAATTTGCTTTCTCTTTGTCCCCAGTCACCCTCTCTAGATTATTTTGTAAAGGGCCTACATGCTCGGACTGGACCTTTTTACTATTAATATATTTGAAGAATTTTTTGGGGTTTGTCCTGCCATCTTTTGCAATCTGTCGTTCGTTTTCTATTTTTGTGGCCTTTATTTCTTTTTTACATATTCAATTATATTCTTTGTAATGTTTAAACGGTGATAGGGTTCCTTCATTTTTATATTTTATAAAAGATCTTTTCTTATTATTTAGAGCTTTTTTAACTTTGGCCGTAAGCCACATATATTTTATTTTTAGCCTTTTTAACCGCCTCCCGCCCGCCATATAGTGAAATGACGGGTGCAAGGCGGTTCTCTCGTTTTGAGAGGATGTCATCCCATTCTAACCGCGCATGCGCGGCTCCGGGAGCGAGCAGCGCGGCGATCGGTGGTGCGCTGTGTCTCTGGGACACAGCGGATCACCGATCAACGGAAAAAGTCGAAGATGTCGGCTCGGTCATGTGATCAGCTGTGTCCAATCACAGCTGATCACATGTAAATAGGGAAATGCTGGTTATCGGCATTTCTCTCCTCAGGAGGTGTTACGCTGACAGCTCGAGAGGAGAGCCAGTAATCGGCATCCCTCAGAGGGGACATGTGCACTGATCATCAGGGCACTGATGATCAGTGGGCCCTGATGATTTGTGTAGCCCCAGCAGTGCCACCTGTCAGTGTCCATCAGTGCCAGCTGTCAGTGCTCATCTATGCCACCTGCCAGTGCCACAACAATGCCACATATCAGTGCCTACCATTGCACATCAATGCCATATATCAGTGCCCATCTGAGCTTCCTTTCAGTGCCACCTATCAATGCCAGTCAGTGCCGCCTATCAGTGCCATATATGAGTGCTTCCTTTCAGTGATGCCTGTCAATGCCCATCAGTGCCACCTACCAGTGCCTCCTCATCAGTGCCACCTATCAGTGCCCATCACTGCAGCCTCATTAGCGCACATCAGTGAAGGAGAAAAATCACTTATTTACAAAATTTTATAACAAAAACTAAGAAAAAACTTTTTTTTCAAAAATTTCAGTGGTTTTTGGTTTGTTTAAGAAAAACTAAAAAACCCAGAGGTGATTAAATACCACCAAAATAAAGCTCTATCTGTCACAAAAAAATGATAAAAATTTCATATGGGTACAGTGTTGCATGTCTGTGCAATTGTCATTCAAAGTGTGACAGCGCTGAAAGCTGGAAATTGGCCTGGGCAGGAAGGGGGTACAAGTGCCCTGTGGGCTAGTGGTTAAACTTGTTGCCCATGGGAATATATTTTGCAGAGTGTTCACATTCAGTCTTTTTGAAGAACTCCCATTCTTGTGTTGTGTTCATGGATGCCAATCTTCCCTCCCAGTCTAAATCTTGGAGAGCAGCTCTCAGCCTTGGAAAATTAGCTCTCTTAAAGTTGTGTGTGTTTATTTTTCCTGTATGTGCTTGCTGTTTACAGCTAACAATAAATGAAATCATGTTATGGTCACTGCTACCCAGATGTTCTTTTATATGGACATTTAGTAATAAGCTCTGCATGGTTTGAGATTACCAGGTCCAGCAAAGCATCATTCCTAGTTGGGGCCTTTATGAACTGTACCATAAAATTGTCCTGTCGTAGGTTTATAAATTTTTGCCCTTTAACTGTTCCTGCAGTGCCATTACTCCAGTCAATTTCTGGGTAGTTAAACAAAGTTGGTAAACGCTAGAGATGGCAGCGAATGAAGCTGATCGTGCTAACAGTACATTTTTGGGGACACTATACTAAGGCACTAGTATAGTTCTGTTCATGATTAGTATATTGATCTGTACAAACACTATACTAGTAATGGCAGTTATCTGCGACCTATAGCATGAGTGCGATAGTGTGCGGGCAATCTAACGCTAGCTGACCCTGGCTGGGAGGGGGGCTTACTGACCTTATCTGATGTTGCTAGCGGCAGTAATACAGTGATTGGTGAAAAATTCTATATTCTGACACTGTACTAATAGCACTGGCTGGGTAACTGGGTGATCAAAGGGTTAATAGGGGCGATCAAAGGGTTAAATGTGCTAATCTAATTTGTGGGTGTAAAATGCAATGAATGCTTTTACTCACAGTGCGGTGTTCTCTCTTCTCTCCCTGGACCGACGGGGGGGGGGGGTGCAGACCCATGCACACCCCAAAATAGAAAGCGACGCAAGGTTATATCACTTTTCCCAGAGCCGCTGTTCACCCACACAATGCAGGCACACGGTCAGCAAGTAGTTTAAAGGGGAAAAAGAAAACCTTTAAAAAATTATTTAAACAATTCTCAATCCAGTATTTATTTTATTTTCTTAAATACTTTTATCAGAGTAGTACAATATTATCATAGTAAAATTGTACTACTCTGGGGGTGATGAGGAAGTTTATTTTTTTTTACACTTTGCTTTGCAGGAGTAATAAAGTTCATGACAGGCTGGAGCTGGTTACATGTAACAGGGTGCTGTGATTGGCCCCATTTGTCATGTGTGTCAGGGACCCCAGGCTTTACCGCGGCACACGGGTCTGCGCATGCGCGGTATGCCGGGGCGCACTAGCGTGCGGGAACTAGGACCTGGGCGCCTGCGGTGGTCGCGCATATGCACTCCCAATCGTGGACGCGGGCCTGGCACCAATGAGGGCGCAGGGCACCCTATTTAAACAGTCTGTGCTCAAGTTGCCATATGGTCTTTTCCTGTATCCTGTGTTCCTGAGAGATTGCCTTGTTGCCGACCCTGCCTGACCCTGATTCGTTGACTATCTCCTGCCCTGATCCCTGGCTTGTCTGACCATTCTCCTGTCTAATCCTGCAGGTCTGATCTCCATTACCGAACCTGGCCTGTGACCTGTTTATCCTTCTGCCTGCTGCTTGTACCGTCCTGCCTCCACTGTTACAAACCTGGCCTGTCTGACTTCGCTCACTCCGCCTCCTCACATCAGGCTCTCTCCTGCTACATACCACCGGCAAGTGCTTCTACCACAGCTGGTTGCACCCAGGGGCCGCGACCTGGTTTCGGCCTGCTCCAAGTCCATCCCCACCATCAGGGGCTCTGGTGAACAAGCAGGTCGGGGCTTAGATTCTGGGCCCTGGGGAATCCTGGTTGGTGGAGCACTAGAGGCTACCACCGGCCGGTCCATAACAATGTGAGAGCTGTTGGGCCAATCACAGCTCACCAGGAAGAGACTTTGCTAACATTGTGACCATGTCATCGGATAGCAATCACATGATCACTGGATCCAATTCACAGGGATCTTCATTCCACCGGACAAAGTGGTCACAGGTAGGGAGCGTTGCGCGCCCACTCGGGCTCATAGCACCCCCCCTTCCTGTTTTAGTACAGCCAAAGCAACGTACGCATACGTCGCTTTTATCTGTAGCTGCCGCCCGTCCACAGTACATTGCGGGCATGTGGTCAGCAAGCAGTTGACTGCGCTGCATTTACATGTGGTTATGATGCATTCTGTATGTTTACATGCAAAAACAAAGTATTGGGCTGTATGCCCCCCTACCCCCCCAAGTGCTCATGAAAGCACCACAATAAACCAGGCTCATTAAAATACATTCATTTTTTTTTTCTTGCATATGCATTCCTGCTGTGTTCACGTTTGACTGTATCTGGTATAAAAAGAGACGTTCGGGCTCATGCAGATGAGCACGTAAGCATGCGGACATTTTAGTGGGAGTCCCGTTTGGGGGAAGGCAGTTACAGTTGTGACCAAAATTATTCAACCCCCACTGAAATTGAGTGTTTTGGCCAGTTTGACATTGCTTTTGATCATTCAGTCATCTTGCTTACATTTACATTAAAGAGGCACTTGTAGGTCAGACAAATATAACATAACAGTTATAATGAAATAACCACAAATGTCTTTTCTGTGCTCACAGCATTATCAGTTTTATTCAACCCCCAAGTGACATTCAATCTTAGTACTTAGTACAGCATCCTTTTACAGTTATAACAGCTTTTAAACGTGAAGCATAGCTTGACACAAGTGTCTTGCAGCGATCTACGGGTATCTTCGCCCATTCTTCATGGGCAAAGGCCTCCAGTTCAGTCACATTCTTAGGCTTGCGCACTGCAACTGCTTTCTTTAAGTCCCACCAGAGGTTCTCAATCGGATTTAAGTCTGGTGACTGCGATGGCCACTCCAAAATGTTCCAGCCTTTCCTCTGCAACCATGCTCTAGTGGACTTGGAGGTATGCTTGGGATCATTGTCCTGTTGAAAGGTCCAACGTCTCCCAAGCCTCAGGTGTGTGACGGACTGCATCACGTTTCCATCCAATATCTCCTGGTACTGAAGAGAATTCATGGTACCTTGCACACGCTGAAGCTTCCCTGTACCTGCAGAAGCAAAACAGCCCCAAAGCATGATTGACCCTCCACCATGCTTCACAGTAGGCAAGGTGTTCTTTTCATCATAGGCCTTGTTCTTCCTCCTCCAAACATAGCGTTGATCCATGGGCCCAAACAGTTCTAATTTTGTTTCATCAGTCCACAGAACACTATCCCACAACTTTTGTGGTTTGTCCACATGGCTTTTGGCATACTGCAGTCGACTCTTCTTATTCTTTGGAGACAGCAAGGGGGTACGCCTGGGAGTTCTGGCACGGAGGCCTTCATTACGCAGTGTGCGTCTTATTGTCTGGGCTGAAACTTCTGTACCCACATCTGACAAATCTTTTCTCAGTTCCTCAGCAGTCACACGGGGACTTCTCTCCACTCTACGCTTCAGGTAGCGCACAGCAGTCGAAGTCAGCATCTTCTTTCTGCCACGACCAGGTAGCGTTTCAACAGTGCCCTTTGCCTTGAATTTGCGAATGATGCTTCCTAAGGTGTCTCTTGGTATGTTTAACATCTTTGCAATCTTCTTATAGCCATTGCCCTTCCTGTGAAGAGAAATCACCTCTTCTCTTGTCTTCCTGGACCATTCTCTTGCCTTCACCATGTTTGTAACCACACCAGTAAATGTCTAGAAGGAGCTGAGTATCACAGTCATTTTAAAGCTGCCTAATTGGTGCTTATTATGCTTGATTGCTGCTCGGTGACATCCACAGGTGTTTTCAATACCTGATGGAAAGCACCTGTATGAACCTCTGTTCTTCAGAGTGGTAGTCTTTAAGGGGTTGAATAATTGTGGCAATGAAGAAACCACATAAGAACCATTTACTACTGTATTACATAAACAATTGATGTCATTTTAGTTGCATTTGGGTAGTTACAACGTCCTTGTAGGATTTGATTCTGAATACAATTCCAAATGTACACTATAGTCCCTAAACCCCTTTACAGCATTGGGGGTTGAATAATTTTGGTCACAACTGTATGTGCTACTACTTGCATAAAGTGGCACATGCGCACAGACGTAATGTCCTGAGTGCTAGTAGGGTAGTTCTATGCTGAAGCATTTTCACTATTAGACAATTATATAATTTTTATATTCTGAGAATAAGTAGGTTTTCCCCTCCTTTTTTATGTGTTTTTAATTAGATTTGTATAACACATTTTTAGAAAAAGTTTTTTTTTATTTTTGTCATAAGATGTACAGTGGTAGCACTTGAAATGTCCTAGTATTATTTTGTTTAGCCCTGGTTTACACCTACTGTACACAGGTGCAACAGTACATGAGCTGCATTGCCGCTGCAATTGAAAAAAAAAAAACCTTGAAGTGCACTGCACCAGAATGCATGGTAATTTGTTACCATGCATTGTGGTGCTGTAAAATGAATGTGTACATCCAAAAAGATGTATGCAGCATTTCTGGCTGCAGCAGATGGTAATGCACATTTAAACACGTGCTGCTCTGCAATACAAGTGCATTCAAGTGTTACTAAACTCATGACCCTGCATTCAATATATCTGATCTCCCACAGTACACAGAACATGGAAATGCAAATATTTTGGTAAATATAAACTGCTAAATACCTTTTCTCATCAGCAATTAGAGCAGTCTTGTGAATTCTGTCAGTGTCCAGCAGAGCACTGGATAAAACTTGTAGGGGGAGATTTCTTTCTCCCTTGATTGTCCTATGAGGCTACATGACCCCTGACCCTCTGTCTGGACAACACTGATTGGCCCTGTGCTGATCACATGCACTCTGCCAAGAAAAAAAAAACTCTGTAGCAGTACACACCAAACGGAGCATGTTCAGCTTGCCCCCAAGGCTCTGTTTTGTCTGCAGATGAATGGAGACAGTAGAAGAAGAGGAAGATCAGAGAAGCCAGGATCAAACATCCCTTTTGCACAATGCAGAGGATTAACCCCTTAGGCTGCACATTGAATATAACAAGCATGCTTTACTGCATATACAGACTGATTTTACTTTTGTGGGTTTAGTAATATTTTAAGAATGAGTGGCACTGCAAATGCAAGGACACGTGTTTGTGTCAGGAACACACTTAATTTTGTGTACACAGATAAGAATGGGGACCTAATTTGGCTATGTTCTGTCTAGAGAAAAAAAGGGGGATGTGGTAGGTGACTATTTGCCAGCTCACAAAGGTATTGCAATATATAGGTATAAGCAGATTCTTTCATTTTCTGGATGAAACTACAACCCATGTAAATACAGTGGTGTATACCTGCTAGCATAGGGAATGCAACAAATAAATAAAAGAGAACGTAAAATAATACATTTGGTTTTAAAATGACTGACACTTGAGAAATCCATTGTCATTGTTAATTACTTAAAGCCTAATTTATTGAACTTGGGGCTTCAGGAACCTAAAGTTATATTAAAGGCAGGAATTTTTTTTGTTTGTTTTTAAATAGCAAACATGTTATGTTTACCTGTTCTGTGCTGTGGTTTTGCACAGAGCAGCCCCGGTCCTCCTCTTGGGTCCCACGTTGGCACTCTTGGCTCCTCCCTCGTACCTAGTGTCCCCAGAGCAAGCAGTTTTCTATGGGGACACCAAAGCAGGCTCACTCCCGAGATGCTGCTCTGCGTGCCCATTCACACACACAGCTGTGGTGTGGCCCCTCCCCCTCTTTCTTCATTGGCTCACTGGCTGTGATTGATAGCAGCGGGAGCCAATGGGGAAGGAGAGTCACCTAAGAGTCGAGGCTCTCATGCACATTATTGGATCCAGAGGGGGCTCAGGTAAGTATTAGGGGAGGCTGCACACAGAAGGTTTTTACCTTCATGCATTGAATGCATGAAGGTAAAAACACCTTCAGACTTTACAACCACTTTAGTATGTACAATTGAGGAAGGTGGTGAAATGGATGAAACCTTTAAATACGTGAAGGATGGGAATAAGGTTTAAGAGGGCAGTGGTTTAATATGATGCCAGATCACAGGGACATGACCTCAAACTAACAGGAAAGAAGTTCAAAACTAATATAAGAAAGCATTATTTCATCGAAAGAGTAGTTGATGCCTGAAACAGACTTCCAGTAGAGGGAGTGGGTCGGTCATCAATAAGTGGTTTCAAACATGCTTAGGATAAAGAGCTATACTCAGATGTAAAAAATATATATATATATTTGAATCCACCGATATTATTTTTGTTTTTTTATTTTTTGGATAGCATGAGTGAGAAGTAACATTTCTGTTAGGTTTTAAATTCCCTGTGTGACCATTATGGGTAGATTTTTCCTCACCACCTGTCCCTGTTACAGGTTAAAAAAGGGGGGTGCCTGGTCTGCTGTCAGGTAAACGCTCTGAATATCCATTTGCTGATTTCCCCTGCCTAGTTAGAACCCGGAATCAAGGCGTATCCAGGGGCGGACTGACTATTTGGAAACTCGGGCACTGCCCGAGGGCCCGGGGTCAGTAAGGGGCTCCATGAGATGCCCCTGGTACCATTTTCATAGGCTTTTCTGAGTTTGGGCAAGGACACAGGGGTCCGATGATCCCCTATTGCCTGGGGGCCCCATGAGTTGTCAGTCCGCCCCTGGGTGTATTGCATCACTTCCGGGTTCAGCTGTCACTTTCACTGGTTTCTGTGGTTGGCAAAGAAGCTAACAAAGCACAATCTCACTCTATTAGCTTCAATGGAGGGTAGGTGAGACATATCTCAATAACGAGACTCTGTCATAACAAAATTGTGTCACGTAGGGGACTTGGGCTTGGTCCCCTTTGTGATATAGTTTTAGTGAGGATGAATAAGTTACACCCAAGCACTTAACCCTGCCCTTCCCCAAAGGTTTGAGCCTACCCCCAAGTATATGCACATATAAACGTAAACTGCTGCATTGGGGGTGCCTGCATTTATTGCACTACATATTCTACATATTGTAAATTGTCACACACACCAGAATGAGAACAATAATTCTAGAACCATTAATCACTATTAACTAAACAGCTGACCTGTAGGGGCATATATAGAGTACTAAAGTTTGTTGCTGTTTCACAGGTGCAATGTTAAGGCTTGACATATTGTGTATCTAGTCAACACAACCTCTTACCAGATTTTAATTCTTAAAGCCTAAAATGATTTTTTTTTAATTGTGTGCAAAAAACATCCCACAAAAATTGCTCTGGCAGCGAAAGGGTTAAAAGAAAGGGGGGGGGGGGGGGGAGTCCAAAATTTTAAAGATGTCCTCAGAACAAGAGGCGATGGGAACTTTTCTAATGGGATGATTGTTCCAATGGCAACTCAGAGGAATTCCCCTTGCTTTGGAGATTTCCACTAACTTTCTCGTAAACAGGTGGCAAAAAATGACAGCAGGGGTTTTAACCCTTTCTTACTGTATCAAAAAAGAAAAAAAAACTGTTTTGGCTATACATACACTTTCAGGGGTTTCTGGATGAAATAACTTCCATCACAAGTATATCTGCATATTTGCAGTAGTGAAGGCCGCAATAACCAGTATATAGTAGATAAAATGTGGGATAATAAATGTTTGCCTAAAGGTATAGACTTGTGAGAAATGTAACTATTATTGATTACTAAAAAAATGACAAATATGCTCTTTCAATAAAAATGTATAAGCAGATTGTAATATATTCATTTTAGTGCTTTATTTCTGGTCTAGTATATCTTAGAAAAATACTGATCTAGCTGTTCCTGTAACAGGATTACTTTTGTTTTTTAGCATTTGACAAAGTAAATGCTGCAGTCAATTCTCTCTTAATGGAAAAACACCTTGTAAAATGGCACCAATGAATGTTGCTGGGGAAAGTGTCTCCACGTTTAGTAAGGCCTACAGGTGAATTCCAAGAGAACTGCAAGAGTTAAGTTATGGGAGAAACAGTTACAAGTGTTTTTTTATGATGTTTTTAGCTGTATTACTAAGGCAGTAATTACTGCAAAGTGGAATGGTTCTGGTGCTGTTTAACAAACATTGACAGCATTGTATTGTTTATATATCCTGAGGCAGTGCTGGTCACAGTGACATGCCTCTGATTTCTCTGAACCTGATTCACATCTACAGTAAGTGATGATGGTCGAGTGATATAATCGCACTATATTTGCACATTATATAATGAGTTGTTCCACACCTTGTGGCTGAGACTGGAGCAATTATTTGTAAATCGGGCTTCAGCACCTAGCCATTGTATTGGCCATCGGCACTTATTTTTCTCATTGAATGTACACTTTCACTTTTTATGTGTGTTATCTGTGCAAGGACGAAAGGTTGGCTATAGACTGTACAATCTGATTGTACAATTTCCTGTACCAAATGTATGTAAGAGGGGCACACATCTAACCAATGTGTTCAATTTGTGTCAAATCAGGCAGGGCTTTGCAGTTTATTTATTACAGGTACTTATGTAGTGCCATCAATTTGTGCAGTGCTTTACATATATATTGTACATTCACACCAGTCTCTACTCTCAATGAACTTACAAGCTAAGGTCCCTAACTTACATTCATACTAGGGCCAATTTAGACAGGAAACAAACATACCAGCATGTCTTTTGGAGTTAATGATAGATCTAAAGGGCATTATACAATCAGATTGTATAGTGTATGGTCACCTTAATAGTGTGGTTCTTTTGGACCTTCCCTAACATCTAGGGGAAAGATTTGTGGCCATTAGGTTCTCTCCTCCCCTGCCTCGGGGTTTTCTTTACTTCAATAGAGCCCCTAAACCTATGTAATCCATTAAACAGGTATCAAGGCTCTTAATGGTTGATGGTAGATCTAAAGGAGATTGGACAATAAGATTGTATGGTGTATGGTCATCCTAAATGAGACGGGGTCTGATTTAAAACCACTCGTATGCAAGTGAAGTGATCTGTGCCTAGCGTATGAGGCAGGAAGCTGGGGTCTGAGGTATTTTATAGTGTGTTGTGTGGTGTTTACATTTTTCTTTTTTTTGTGTGTGTGGGGGGGAGAGTGTATTATAAAGTTTTTACAACTTTAGAGTGTCACATATTGATGTTTTCTACCTTTTTTAGTACAAAGAGATAAGAATATTTATGGAATATCATTCACTTCACATTCTTTCTTTGTGGCAATTTTCACAATAATAACTGGTGTAGAGAGGATGTGTGGTTTGCAATGCACTATTTGCACATAAAGAATAGGTACAGAAGAAAAGAGGGGGGTGGGGAAGGAAAGGCAAGGAAAGTAAAGCTGACCGTACATCGATCGAAATTCATCTAGTTCAGCAGGAACCAGCTGACTTTTGATTCATGTGGTCACTGAGGTTGTAACAGAAGTCGATCTACCAATTGACTTGCATATGTTCAACCATCCTGTGGGATTTTAGTCGCTCAATCAGCACTGCAGACTATAGACTGCAGAGCTGATCTGTGTATTCTGCCAGTGGGGGGAGTCTCCCCGCTTTCAGAATACAATGACACAGCAGGGAGAATTCCCCTATTCACCTCAAGTGTGTGGATGGGGGAATCGAGTCAGTTGTGTGTTTAAATGGAAAAACAAAACTGACTCCTTTATGGCCAGCTTAAGGGGCAACGAAAGGTAGGGGAGGGAGCAGAGGCCACACAATGACTAGAGAAAAGGGGGTGAGGGTCAAGAATTTCCTCCCAATTTTGATGTTTATAAAGAAGTGTAGCAGTTGGAAGTAAGGAATAGGCAGATTAGATCCAGAAGGATACACATTGAGAACTTTCATGTGGATAGAGATATTTTTTACTTTATTATTCAGGAGTGAGGATATCCATAAGGAGGCTCAGGCCAACCTTTAACATCTTGCATAACTGTCCACCCCCCCCCCCATTCTTGTTTGATTTATATTGCACCCTCCCATGCAATGATGCTGTATAAATTAATATACTGTCGGTACAGGTAATAGAAATGCTGATAGCAGATTATAGAAATTTACAAAGACTAATACATAAAGTTGTTGTAGCAAAACCTAGAAATAACAAGAGGCAATAGGAGAGGGGCGCTGCCTGTAAGAGCTTACAGTTTACAGTCTGTTATCAGATACAGCTCTCACATTGCAAAAGCTCAGTCATCACCCTTTTCACTTCCCTTCAAATTGCCCTCAGTCACAGTGACAGTGCATCCGGAATGCTCATTTATTACATGTTGGTGTGTGAGCTGATTGCTAATGCTCAAGAGTCACTACTGGCAGTTATTGTCTTCACTTGTTGTCATATATCCAGGCAAGGAGCAAGTGTCATTCAGGATCAGCACTAGGTTTGGAGATCAGTGCATACCACATACACCCAATGATCGGAAGAAAGAAGTTTTGATCAAGAAATAGATTTCATTTTTAATGTATTCTATTCAGCAATGAATATAATGTCAAGGGCAGAAGGGGAAGAAAATGATGCTGTACCAAAATTGTCACAAAATAGAAAGATGTTTAACCCCTTGACGCCGTCCTCACACAAATATGTGGCCTCACGGTACTGGGCTTTATGCCGTGGGGCTGCATATTTGCACAGCATGCTCCCAGCACAGAGACCGGGGTATCGCGGTGAGCCCGGGTTCCGTACAAATGATCGGGACCAGGGGCGGACTGACAACTCATGGGGCCCCCGGGCAATAGGGGATCATGGGGCCCCTGTGTCCTTGCCCAAACTCAAAAAAGCCTATGAAAAAGGTACCAGGGGCATCTCATGGGGCCCCCTACTGACCCCGGGCCCTCGGGCAGTGCCCGAGTTTCCAAATGGTCAGTCCGCCCCTGATCGGGACCCAGCAATCCCGATTCCTGGTCACCTAATCACTGTGCTAGCCTCTGATTAGCTATCACAGTGATCAGTCCCTCTCCTCCTCTCCTCTCTCTTCTGATGCACACTGGTCATTTTAAAAACGCCAGCAGCAATAGCTGTATAAAGTCACGTTAAAAACGCAAGATTTTTTGCAATAGCGTTTAGCTTCATTTTTTTGCGTTTAGGTTTTTACACAAGAAAAGAAAAATGTTGACTCAAAAAAAGCCGTTTTGCCTTGTTTACCAGCGTTAGAGCATTTCACAGCTAAACAATCCTTTAGAAACCCACTAGTTCTGGGGGTTTTTTTCTGCCAAAAAACACTGATTAAAGCCTTTGTGTGCATGGACACATAGGATAACATGCTGGGGAGTTTACTGGCTGTAGAAAAAAACACCACAAGCCAAAAACATCAGCTGCTAAAAACATCCAGTAAAAAGTAAAAAAAATGGCTAGATCAAGGTTTGATCTAGATCAGTGCCAGCGTTAATGTTTGGGTCAAGAAAGGGTCAGAGGTCAAGGTCAGAGTCAGTATATTTTGGGCAGGATTTTTTTTTTATTTAATTTATTATCAGTATCCGTGTGTTTTTTAGGTAGGACAAAAAAAAATTAGCAAAATGCACACTATTGTTTCTGGGCTGTACTACAGGTACAAAGAACAAATAACATACACATATATAGTATCGCTGCGATCGTCAAGAGAAGGAGAATATATTTTGGGTTGTTCTTTGGTGGTAGGTTATGGTAGTAACAAGAAATATACAGCTAAATAAAAAAAATGTTTTGTTTTACAATTTTGGGTCAGTTTTTCTTTGATAGTAAAATAAAAAAAAATCAGGACATATCCATTACCACTCACCACTACCACTAGTAGTTGTGGTGATATGTACGGCTTTACGAACACATGTCAAAATTGCAAAATTGTGATGAGACTTTAGGATTTGTTTTACCCTTAGGCATGAAGGGGTTAATGCCTGTTGAATTTTGTTGACTTTGTGCTTTATTACAGTTAGAAAAGAATGCTGTATCTGACACCTTCAATTCTCATTCAATTAAATCAAAATGATATCTTCTCATTAGCAGTTAGTCCCTTTTGTCATAGTGTTTCTTTTGTAAGTGGAAGTTGAGGTTGACTCAGTTTAAACTGGCTGTAGTGATAGTGGTATCTGTGGCAAATACTGGTGGGAAATGTGACGGTAGGCAAGCCATATTTGCGGTCACTGCTTCTGTTATTTATTTAGCTATAGTGCATATAATGTGACAATCTCTAGGTCACAGTACAGACAAGCCAGCCCGCGTTTGTTCCCTTTAAGGGAATTTTGCTGCACAGTTGCAACACATGCAACAAGAAACAATGTTGAACGTCCAACACATTGCATCTTAATAAAGGGGGCCTTTGAGAATCCAAATCCCTTGTTCCTATGTCTTTCAGGTATGCTTTGAAGAAAACCATCTTCAAGCACTTTTAAGGACTTATTCAAATGAGCATTCAGTCCCATAGAGCATGAAGAGTCATTTTTTTCCCCCTCCTAGCACCGAGTGGTGTGCAGGCAGCCTATATTAATGAATAGACATGTATTGGCTCCATGCACTCTCCACACAGCTTCAGCCAAGTTTGACAAGTACATAGGAATGGCTGCACAGGTCCATACACCTGTCTCAGCGTACCTGTCAAATTTGGCAGTGCACTTGAGCCCATACATTTTGATGTGCATTAAAAAAAATGACTCTTCATGCTCTACAGGTCTGAGCTCACATGTGAATGAGCTTTAACAAGTTCAATGTAACAATGAGATATCACCAGAGAAGTATATTGTTGAAAACATTGAGTCAATGCACCATATCAACAAAAGCACAAAATTATCCAAAGGCTGAACTGCTTCTAAAGTGGACAGTTTTGGCAGTTGTTTAAGGGCTATTAGAGTCCAATCTGTGGTAGTATAAACTACTGGGGAGAGGCCTGCAAACTATTCACCTATCTGGAGTCCTAGTAACAAAAGATAATCCAGAATCAATTCCCCCTGATGAAGCCACGTGACCCGGTGGCGTAACGCTTAGGGGAGGGGCTTTGATGTCATGACGCTTAAAGGCAAACCACACAACAAATGTCAGGGACCACGGCTCCAGGGTCCGCGATCGCGGCTCCATCCCTCGCGCATGCGCAGTGGCGGCGGATCGCGCCGGGACACAGGCACTAGGTCCCGGCGAGCCGCGGCTGACAGGACGCCGCGCATGCGCAGTAGGATCCGCGGGCGCGCCTCAGGCGTCCAATGACAGCCAGGGGCGCGTCCTAGCCGGCCAATGACAGTGCAGGGCGCACTATTTAAAGATGCCCTGCACTGTCACAGATTGCCGCAAGGTCTTCTGTGATCCTGAGTTCCTGCACCTATATTGTGACCCTGATTGACCCTGACTATTCTGCCTGCTCCTGCGTTTGACCCAGATTGACCCTGACTATTCTGCCTGCTCCTGCGTTTGACCCGGATTGTCCTGACTACTCTGCCTGCTCCTGCGTTTGACCCGCATTGTCCTGACTATTCTGCCTGCTCCTGCGTTTGACCCGGATTGCCCTGACCATTCTACGGATTGACTTCCCTGCTGATCCTGCGTGTGACCCGACTACTCTCGCCTACTGATTCTGTACCCCGCTTACCCTCACGGGCCCACTATCCGTTACTACCCTGCTGGGGCCGCCATCCTCTTCATATCTGGCTCTCCCGGTACCTGTCCCCAAGGGTCTCCTCAGCCACTGGCGGGCCTGCTCGGAGGTCGTGACCTGGCCCGGGACTGTTTCAAGTCCATCCCCACCATCAGGGGCTCTGGTGAAAGCACAGCCCGGGCTTAGACCCCACGCTCTGAGTAGGTCTGTCAGTTGGCAGCCTGAGGCACCACCTGGCGGATCATAACAGTACCTTGCGGCCATGACAGAGCCAGGAAGTGGACCGGCGTCCCTAGAGGATATTTGTCAGCACATGGCCACCTTGACCCAGGCTTTTCAGAACTTCCACAGTCGCTGCGCCCGACTGGAGGACCGCATGGAGTCAATAGCCCCCCTGACTCCCCCTGCTCAGAGTCCTCCACCTGCAGGACCTCCCGCTAACCCGGTATCCGGAGCGGTTGCCACATCCCTAGCTCCTGAACCCCGCGTTCCTCTGCCGGAACGATTCCGTGGTGATCGGAGCCGCTTCCGAGCCTTCCGGAACGCCTGCACCCTATACTTTGACTTACAACCCCGCACGTTCACCACTGAGACCGTCAAGGTGGGGTTTATAGTCTCCCTCCTTCAGGATGAGCCCCAGGATTGGGCTCACCGTCTGATGGAGAAGCACGACCCCCATCTTGACTCCGTGACCGAATTCTTTCGGGCCATGGCCGTCTTGTATGACGACCCTCAGCGAGCTGCTTCCGCTGAAGCGACTCTATACTCCCTGCGGCAGGGCCGCCGGACAGCCGAAGAATACGCGTCCGATTTTAGGCGTTGCATGGGCGACACCAGATGGAACGATGCGGCCTTATGTCACCAGTTCCGCATCGGGCTGTCTGAGCCTCTCAAGGACGAACTAGCGCGAGTAGGCCTACCTGACTCCCTGGAAAAACTGATTGAGTTGGCCATTCAAATTGACCGTAGACTAAGGGAACGTCGGCTGGAAAGGAGCAGTCAGGGTCAAAGGGTGGCATGGATTCCTTCCAGAGATACAGCTCCAACCCCAGGGAACCATCCGCGAAGCACGGAAACAGGGGACAACCCGGAACCCATGCAGCTGGGATTGGCCCGTTCTCACTTATCGGTCGAGGAACGTCAAAGGAGACTATCACAGAACCTATGTCTGTACTGCAGGGAAGCTGGTCATCAGGTGCGCTCCTGTCCTGCTAAAATGAGTAAGTCCACGCCCGTTTCTTTTACTCTACCCGCAGGAAGGGATGATCAGTCGAGTTACCTGGCCATTCCTGTGTCTTTACAGCTCCCCGGAGGAACATTGTCGGTGACCGCAATCGTTGACTCAGGAGCCTGTAGTTGCTTCATCGATCTGACTTTTGCCCACCGGCAAAAAATCCCTCTCCAGACCAAAGAAAGGGGGTTCAACATCTTCTTGGCAGATGGGTCTCGTATAAAATCAGGGGTGGTGGACCAGGAGACACCACCCATTTTCACCACAATGGCAGACCATCACCAGGAGTTCCTCCGTTTGGATGCCATCGCATCCCCCCTTTTTCCAGTCATTCTGGGCCTCCCTTGGCTGAGGGCCCATAACCCCCAGATTGACTGGGAAAAGGGAACAGTTCAATTTTGCTCACCCTATTGTTTAAGTCACTGCCACGTCACAGGATCCGTGGTTCCCCGGTTCCTCCTGTGCTTGGATGGTGACACCGATCTATCCCAGGTTATTCCCCCGGCCTACCATGACTTCTTAGACGTCTTTAGTAAGCGAGGAGCTGACGTTCTCCCTCCGCACCGTTCCTACGACTGCCCCATAGACCTCCTACCCGGATCTGAAATCTCTTTCGGCCGTATCTTTCCCTTGTCCGAAGCAGAATCAGGAGTACTGAGGGAATACATTGATGAGAACCTTCGGAAGGGATTTATTCGTCCATCCACATCCCCAGCCGGGGCCGGGTTATTCTTCGTAGAGAAGAAGGACAAATCGTTACGGCCCTGCATAGACTACCGTGACCTGAACAAAATAACGGTAAAGAATCGTTATCCTTTACCCCTAGTCCCCGAGCTCCTCCAGAGATTGAGATCGGCAACGATATTCACTAAATTAGACCTGCGGGGGGCCTATAACCTTGTCCGTATCAGGGAGGGGGATGAGTGGAAGACGGCGTTCCGTACGAGATTCGGTCACTACGAGTACTTGGTGATGCCGTTCGGGCTCTGTAATGCACCGGCGACCTTTCAGCACTTTATCAATGATGTTTTTCGTGACCTTCTTGATATTTTTGTGGTGGTTTATTTGGATGACATCTTAATTTTTTCCCCTTCACTGGAGGTTCATCGGGGTCATGTGATACGGGTATTAGAACGGTTGCGTCAACACGGGCTATACGCAAAGGCAGAAAAGTGCTGTTTCGAACAGCACGAAACCACATTCTTGGGACTGGTTCTCTCTTCCGCGGGGGTCGCGATGGATCCCCAGAAAGTCACGGCGATCTTAGATTGGCCAATACCCGCCGACAAAAAGGGGGTACAGCGTTTCATCTGTTTTTCCAACTTTTACAGGAAGTTTATTAGGAACTTCTCCGGTCTGGTCTCCCCGATCACGCAACTGACGAAACAAGGGGTCCGCTTTAAGTGGACTCCCGAAGCGCAGACAGCCTTCGAAAAGCTCAAAGAATTGTTCACCTCTGCTCCCATTCTCTGCCATCCAGATGCTTCTCTCCCATATGTGTTGGAAGTGGACGCTTCCGAAAATGCTGTAGGGGCGGTTTTGTCCCAAAGGAATGGTACCAAGGAACTTCTGCACCCTGTGGCGTTCTTCTCCAGGAAGTTGACTCCAGCGGAACGCAACTACGACATTGGAGATCGGGAGCTCCTGGCCATTAAAACTGCTCTTGAAGAATGGAGGTATTTACTGGAAGGAGCCACACACCCAATCCTAATATTTACAGATCACAAAAACCTTGAATATTTGAGAACGGCAAAACGACTGAGACCTCGCCAAGCGAGATGGGCGCTTTTCTTCTCTCGATTCTCATTCCATATAACGTACCAACCCGGTACTAAGAACACTAAACCAGACGCTCTGTCCCGCATGTTTGAGGACCCCGACGACGCTGTGCTACCTGACACCATCTTACCTTCTGGGAGTTTCCTCGCTCTACAAACGGAACTTCGCTCCCGACTTCTTGATGCTTCTGTAGGACTACCAGTTCCGTCTGAATCACCCCTCCAGAGCCACGGTGGGCTAATTTGGAAGGAAGACCGGATCATGGTCCCAGAAGAAGTGCGAACCCTGGTCCTAGGGCACTGCCACGACCATCCTATGGCGGGCCACTTCGGGGTAACGAAGACGCTGGATCTGCTACGGCGCTCGTTCTGGTGGCCAGACATGATCAAGGATTGCGAGCAGTACGTCCGAACGTGTTCCACCTGTCAAAGGAACAAGCCCTCCAGGAGCAGGGCATGGGGATTGTTACGTCCATTACCCATACCCAAGCGGGCTTGGCAAATGATAGCCATGGATTTTGTGGTCGAACTTCCACCATCCCAGGGCTACACTGCAATAATGGTGATCGTTGACCGCTTCTCAAAGATGGCACATTTTGTGCCCCTGGAGAAGACCCCATCAGCACCGGAAACAGCACGGATCTTCATCAAGGAAGTGGTTAGGCTTCATGGTGTTCCCGAAGATATAGTATCAGATCGGGGGGTCCATTTCACCTCCAGGTTCTGGAACGCCTTATGTAAATCGCTGGGAATCAAGCTGTCGCTTTCATCCGCCTACCATCCACAGACCAACGGCCAAACTGAGAGAACAAACCAGACGCTGGAACAGTACTTACGGTGCTACACATCCTACCTTCAGGACGACTGGCTGTCGTTGCTGCCTTCCGCGGAATTCGCGTACAACAACTCGAGTCACTCAGCCACGGGTCAATCCCCGTTCTTTTCCAATTATGGGTATCATCCCACATTCCTCCCTGATCTGATGCCTGAGAATCCGGTACCAGCATCTCAAGACATCCTGAACTTCTTTTCTGTCAATAACAAGACAATTCAGGAAGCCATCGCTAAAGCCCAAGAGGACAGTAAGAGGGCATTCGACAGAAAGAGAAGAGGAGAATTACTGCTTCAACCAGGGGATCAGGTTTGGCTAGCAACAACCAACTTGAAGATGCTATGTCCTTCAAGGAAGCTGGGACCCAAGTTCATCGGCCCCTTTCCGGTAAAGCGAGTGGTTAACGAGGTGGCCTACGAGCTCGAGCTTCCGCAGACCTTCAAGATACATCCTGTCTTCCATGTATCTCTCCTGAAGCCATCCAGACCAGATCCCTTCCCGGACCGTGAATCCGGACCTCCCGAGGCAGTCACTATAGGTGACCAGGAGGAATTTGAAGTGGAGACTATCCTCAGTTGCCGAAGGAGGGGGGGCCAGACACAGTTCCTGATAAAGTGGAAGGGGTATGGCCCTGAGGAGAACTCATGGGAACCCGCCCAGAACGTCCACGCGCCCAGGCTCATCCGGGAGTTTTTTCGTGCTCACCCGCGGTGGAGAGATCAGTGGGGCTCCCGGAGGGTGCCCATTGGGGGGGGCAATGTCAGGGACCACGGCTCCAGGGTCCGCGATCGCGGCTCCGTCCCTCGCGCATGCGCAGTGGCGGCAGATCGCGCCGGGACACAGGCACTAGGTCCCGGCGAGCCGCGGCTGACAGTAGGAGCCACGGGCGCGCCTCAGGCGTCCAATGACAGCCAGGGGCGCGTCCTAGCCGGCCAATGACAGTGCAGGGCGCACTATTTAAAGATGCCCTGCACTGTCACAGATTGCCGCAAGGTCTTCTGTGATCCTGAGTTCCTGCACCTATATTGTGACCCTGATTGACCCTGACTATTCTGCCTGCTCCTGCGTTTGACCCGGATTGACCCTGACTATTCTGCCTGCTCCTGCGTTTGACCCGGATTGTCCTGACTACTCTGCCTGCTCCTGCGTTTGACCCGGATTGTCCTGACTATTCTGCCTGCTCCTGCGTTTGACCCGGATTGCCCTGACCATTCTACGGATTGACTTCCCTGCTGACCCTGCGTGTGACCCGACTACTCTCGCCTACCGATTCTGTACCCCGCTTACCCTCACGGGCCCACTATCCGTTACTACCCTGCTGGGGCCGCCATCCTCTTCATATCTGGCTCTCCCGGTACCTGTCCCCAAGGGTCTCCTCAGCCACTGGCGGGCCTGCTCGGAGGTCGTGACCTGGCCCGGGACTGTTTCAAGTCCATCCCCACCATCAGGGGCTCTGGTGAAAGCACAGCCCGGGCTTAGACCCCACGCTCTGAGTAGGTCTGTCAGTTGGCAGCCTGAGGCACCACCTGGCGGATCATAACAACAAGTATATGGGAGTGTGGCACATATACTAAGGATTATGCAAAATTGGAACCAAAGGTGTTTTTTATTTGTTTACTATGTGAGCGCACTATACTTGTTTAATAAATCTTTTAAAAAGAGAAAAAAGTACTATATTTTCTTTAAAATTACATGGAACATATGTACATGGAGAAAAAAGTCTGAAAGGAGTCAAGAGACCCCCTAGTGGGAAGAGGGATAACTCCATCCATCCATCCACCTCCAGGAAAAGGATCTCTTGATAACTGCGAGACCCCCTGCATAAAAAAGGAAAAACTTCATTCATCCATCCATCCATCTGGGATACAGAGATTTATCCATTTGTCCACTTCTGAGCCCAAATAAAGGGACACAAGCTTGTATGACATAATTTAACGGTTTGGCCATATACGTCTAGTGAGAGCACAACTGGTGAAGGAGCACAATATATATAAATTTGATGGACTATATTTTATTTTGGCAATATACCATAGAAGATACCATAGGATCACGGATTGTTTGAGGATTCCTTTTGAGGATTTTTTTAAAGATATGCATGCAGCACTAGCGTGATTGTAATATCAAGCCGTGGAAATTTACTAGGACTCAGTCATTTATTTGTAATATATTTTATTAATTAAGTAATGTTCATTCATTATACTGATAGTGGAGCACAACACCACAGGGTTTTTTGAACAAAAGATAATCCAGCACCATGTTTTACCTTTGGGAACATGTTACATGTTCCCGCTTCTGCAGCTCTCTAGATTTCCCCTCCTCCCTGTGACAGCTGGCCAGGGATCTTCTCCCCACACTCGCTGTCACAATTTGAAAAGAGCTGTGTGGAGTTCTGTCAATGAATGCCTCCAAGTACCACCAGCCTACAGTGAGGAACAGAAGTATTTGAACACCCTGCGATTTTGCAAGTTCTCCCACTTAGAAATCATGGAGGGGTCTGAAATTCACATTGAAGGTGCATTCCCACTCTGAGAGACAGAATTAAAAAAAAAAAATTCAGGAAATCACATTGTATGATTTTTAAAGCATTTATTTGTCTTGCACTGCTGAACATAAGTATTTGAACACCTAAGAAACAGCAAGAATTCTGGCTCTTAAAGACCTGTTACTGTGCCTTTAAAAAGTCCTCCTCTACTCCACTCATTAATCTAACTTAGTAGCACCTGTCTGAGCTCTTTAAAGACACCTGTCCACCCCACAGTCAGTCAGATGCCATCTACTACCATGGGCAAGACCAAAGAGCTGTCAAGACACCAGAGACAAAATTTTGGACCTCCACAAGGCTGGAAAGGGCTACGGCAAATTGTCAAGCAGCTTGGTGAAAATAGATCAACTGTTGGAGCAATTGTTAGAAAATGGGAGAGGCTAAAGACGACTGTCAGTCTCCCTCGGACTGGGGCTCCATGCAAGACCTCATCTCGTGGGGTATCACTGATGATAAGAAAGGTGAGGAATCAGCCCAGAACTATAAGGGAGGAGCTGGTCAAAGACCTGAAGAGAGCTGGGACCATAGTTTCAAAGGTCACTGTCGGTAGAATACTACGCCATTATGTTTTCAAATCATGCATTGCACGGAAGGTTCCCCTGCTCAAGTCATCACATGTCCAGGCCCGTCTGAAGTTTGCCAATGACCATCTGGATGATCCAGAGGAGGCATGGGAGAAAGTCATGTGGTCAGATGAGACAAAAGTAGAACTTTTTGGTCTAAACTTCACTCATCATGTTTGGAGGAAAAAGAAGAATGAGTTGCATCCCAAGAACACCATCCCTACTGTGAAGCATGGGGGTGGTAACATCATGCTTTGGGGATTCTTTTCTGTGAAGGGGACAGGACAACTGCACTGTATTAAGGAGAGGATGAATGGGGCCATTTATTGTGAGATTTTGAGCAACAACCTCCTTCCCTCAGTCAGAGCATTGAAGATGGGTCGTGGCTGGGTCTTCCAACATGACAACGACCTGAAGCACACAGCCAGGATAACCAAGGAGTGGCTCCGTAAGAAGCATATCAAGGTTCTGGAGTGGCCTAGCCAGTCTCCAGACCTAAATTCAATAGAACATCTTTGGAGGGAGCTGAAACTCCGTGTTGCTTAGCGACAGCCTCGAAACCTAACAGATCTAGAGGAGATCTGTGTGGAGGAGTGGGCCAAAATCCCTGTTGCAGTGTGTGCAAACCTGGTCAAGAACTACAGGAAATGTTTGACCTCTGTAATTGCAAACAAAGGCTTCTGTACCAAATATTAACACTGATTTTCTCAGGTGTACAAATACTTATCTTCAGCAGTGCAAGACAAATAAACTCTTTAAAAATCATACAATGTGATTTCCTGAATTTTTTTTTTAATTCTGTCTCTCAGAGTGGGAATGAAATTACAATGTGAATTTCAGACTCCTTCATGATTTCTAAGTGGGAGAACTTGCAAAATCGCAGGGTGTTCAAATACTTCTGTTGCTCACTGTATGTGGCTGATGGTTTGTAGTTCTCAATTAACTGTAAGGGCGCTGGTGACTGCTCTAGTAGTCCATTCAGGTTCTTCCTTCATATATTATAATTTATTTATTTTTATTTTTTAGGTGAACTTCTCGTTTAAGAGACAATCAAGGAACAATAACCAAATAAGAATTGAAAAATACATATGTGAATAAGGAAAAAGTACTTCAAAGTAACAAAAATCTATTCCAAACAGCTATGTTCCCACAAAAAAAAAACATTTATTGTATAAACCTACAAATGTCCCCAATCCCCTATAAACAATCCCACACAATGTCACAATAATAACTCAATATTCTCCATATATCTGAAAAATTGTAACCATTACACTATACTAGATACCTGTGGGGGACATAAAGATACAAAAGGATGGTGTGGGTGTGTACCCAGGCTGGTGGCTTCAGAAATGTATTCAATATAATAGAAGCATGTAAATTCACAACATGAGGTTCATCAGCTGATTATACAATCCGACCGGATATCTATCTTAGCCTCGAAGGCTGAAATATTGATCCTCCCACCATTACTGCTAATAAAAAGCAGCTGTGAATTGTATCCAAGTATAGGATAAATACAGAGTTTACCTAGATATAACTTGCTCTCAGGAAGCTGAATTGTCCCTCGTTAAAATATTGAACCAGTGTCCTAGAGTGTGGCCCAGTTATGAATAAAGGTATCCCAAGTTCCACTCAGGAAATTAAGTATCCTCCAAATATTCATAATAGTAGAATAATCTATAGAGTTACTTTCAAGTTGTTGATGAATTAGAAGAACACCATTTCAGACTAAGGGCTTACTACAGCATGGGTTTAATAGTGACTTCCAAGGGCGTCCCAAAAAGGCAGTACACTAGGAACTTCCTGGATATATGAAAAAGCAACAAATGATCATATGCACAATCATTTCCAAGATATATTACATTCTGAAGTTTTCATACATCTGTATGATGTATGATGTACAGTATATAAGGCTTCCCCAGCTCAAATATTGCAAGTATCTTCCAGGGACATCCATTCAAGGTTTCCTATGTGTATGATAAAATATCCATATACTCAGTTGCATGACCCTCAACCCCTATGTTGGCCATAGTCTTATAAATCTTTAATTAATAAATACAAGCCACAAGTTTCAAAAAGGGTGACTATCTGTTATCTAAGAAAGAGTAAAGATCAAGGCATATATGATTGCTGCCTACTGTTGCAGTAAAGGTATACATGGACCATGCCTAGAAGCCCTAATGCCTGAAGCCCTTTGAAGAGGAGAACAGATGGAAAGTTTCTAAAAGGAAAAATAAACTGTGATATGATAAACTTATGCTCTGCACCTAACTTAGCAGCTCTAGAATATAGCCCATACTTTGCTGCCTATTACATCATAACTTTACTTTTCAGCCACCTCTCCTAAATAAACCAATCGCAACCACTGCCTCTGCCACCATCCTTTGCCTTTTCCACTTTCTGCTTATTTGTTGCTGCACAATTGTTTCTTTTTTCTGCTGTGAACTTGTAGTAATTCAGCAATGCTTTTAGCAAAAACTGCACAATCCACAGTGATAAGAGTTAACAAATGATAGGCCAGTCACTGGAATAAAATCTGACCCAGGGCCACACTGGGGCATTATTGTTGTGCTTATGTTTCCTAGACATCATTTTTACAATGTGTTTAGGCAAAAAGATTAATATGGTATAGCTTGCTAAAGCTCTGTTAGTATGCGAGACTTTGCCTTAATTTCTCCTTCGTTCTGTTCTCAGTGGAACAACAAACATCCTTCTTCATGCAGAGATGGAAAGAGCTTTCTCCATCTTTTTTTCCAATTTAAGAGTCTGGCTGGTGGCATTAAGAGAAAGCATGTACAGCTCTGGCTAACACTCTGCTTTGTGTTTTACCCCAGTCAAAGTAATAGCAATATTCAGAACAAAAAAAAATGGGAGAATAGGGCAGATACTTGTGTTTAGGTATCCACATGTTTTCTCTCCTTCGCTTTAAAATCTCATGCTGCTCCATAACAGTCAGAATGCAGCAATGTATCTATCTACTTATACAATGTAATCTCAACATGTAAACAAAGTTAAAAATATAATAATATTTAGACTCCAGTAGCTATAGTTGTTTATTGTTAAAAGATGCACAGCAGCAGTTGTTGTTTGGGTGGGTTTTCTTTTTTTGAGAATGACACAAATATACATTTTTACAAAGTTTGCTGTCTCAGTTTTTATGATGGCAATTTGCATATACTCCAGAATGTTTAGAAGAGTGATCAGATGAATTGCAATTATTTGCAAAGTCCCTCTTTGTCATCCCAGAGGTCTTGAAAAAGAAGGGTCAACACTGTAAATATTGACTCTTTGCATAAACTTAATGTCATTATCAAAAGCTTTTGACACTTATGAAATGCTTGTAATTATACTTCAATATACCATGGTAACATCTGACAAAAAGATGTAAAAACACTGAAGCAGCAGACTTTGTAAAAATTTATATTTGTGTCAGTTTCAAAACTTTTAGCCATGGCTGTACTTGTATAAAGATGACCATAAACTATGCAATCTGTACAATTTCCTTTAGATTTATCAGAATTTAGGAATAGAAGGACACACCTGAAAAATCGATTCCATTTTTATCAAATCAGACAGGTAGTATTGTAATCAGGGAGGTGTGGTCCACAGTGGTGAAAACACCCTATCACACCCTCTTCTGTGATACTAGGAAGTGAAGGATTCTGGAAAGTGGTATCGGAAAACACTTCTATTTATTATGAAAAGTGAAATTCTGCCTAAAAAGGTGAACTTATTCTTTAAAATTTGTGTCAAAGTAGTATAAAAAACATACGCAGTACATCTCTGCCATACATTCATCTTCTCCTCTTAGTCAATTTGTATTGAATAAAACACAGGAATAAAAGAACTTGTGTAATACATACAGTAGAGTACAGAAATAAACAGCTACAAATCCTACGATGGGAGTTTCTCATATGTACCACTGGGAGTATTGGTACATACTGACAGCATTGCACTGCTGTAAAAGTAAGTATCCCTACTAATGTTGCAGAAGGGAAAAGACAAAAGAAAAGACAAGTAGAAAAAGTAGAGAAAAAAAAGAAGAGTAAAGCATAAGGAAATGCCACAGAAGAGGTCTATCAAGAGAACTAAATATGCAAAAGCAAGTCTCAGAAAGTCATTAACATGTTGCCACCCAGCCTATAGCAGATCGGCAGCCAGGCGGTCCTCTTCTCCCTGTGACTGGGCGTCATATGATGTTCTGTGGATCGTGCTCCGGGGGGTGTGCAGCATGGTTGTTCCTGTCAGGCTGTGTCCCTCTGACACAGTGCTTCCCCGCTGGAGGTAAAGAGCCAATGAAATTGGCTTTTTAACACGTGATCATGTGTCAACAGACGGTGATCACTCACTGTTACTATCTTCTCTTCCTCACACACCAATCTTGTGAGAGGAGGAGAACCTAGAAACAGTGAGTTTTTCAAACCCTTTCACTACTGTGCACCACACTGCCCCTAATAAAGAGTCCCTGTCAGTGCCATCAGTGGACCCATCAGTGGATTTGTCAGTGCTGCCATCAGTGCATCTGTTAGTGCCACCATCAGTGCAGCCTATCAGTACACAGTCCATCAGTGGATCTGCAATGCGGCCCATCAGTACACAGCGAATCAGTGGATCTGCTAGTGCTGCCATCAGTGCATCTGTCAATGCATCCCCATCAGTGGATCTGTCAGTGCAGCCCATCAGTGCACCTGTCAGTGCATTCATCACTGCAGCCCATCGGTGTCCCTGTCACCACAGCCATCAGTGCACCCTAATCAGTGTACTTGTCACAGAGTCGACACAACTGCCGCCCATCTGCAGGTACCCATCATAGCCACCCATCAGCAGTTTACCCCTCATACAGCCACAATCACCAGAACCGCAATGTCCAAAAAATATTTTACTAGTGAGGAGGTGCTCAAAATCCTCAGCATGTTGGATGAGAGCAACAGGGAGCTCTCACCATCCGATTCAGAATATGAGCCAGTAGAAATGAGTGGCTCAGTGACCAAATTGGAGGAGGAAGCAGTCCCTCCTAAAAGGATGTGGTGCTCTGAAGAGCAGGCAACCACAAGCAGCGCCATACACCCCAATGGTCAATCAGCAGACACCAATGGCGCTAGACCCCAGGATGAAAGGCACAGTACCAGCACTGGAATATCCCACCAGACCCCAAGAATTAGAGCCCAAACATATTTTCCTGATGCCCTGACAAACCCACTATGGCTGCCTTCCAGCTCAGGATCAGCTTCAATCCCACCTTTCACCGCACAGCCAGGTGTGCATAGCAATACTGTAAGTTTTTCTGAAATGTATTTATTTTTTTTTATTTGATTTTCTCTGCTGATTTACTGCAATACATTGTGGACCAGACAAACCTTTTTGTTCAGCAGTATATTGATAATAATCCAAGTACATCCCACGCCCATCCTTTTCTATGGAGACGTCTCACAGTGGAGGAGTTAAAATTGTTTTTGGGCCTTAAGTTTAACATGGGGCTTACAAAAAACAAACTGCATGCCTACTGGTCCACTAACCCCATCCATCATATGCCCATGTATTCTGCTGTAATGTCCAGGTTATGCTATGATCTGATCATGCGATTTTTTTTTATTTGATTTTCTCTGCTGATTTACTGCAATACATTGTGGACCAGACAAACCTTTTTGTTCAGCAGTATATTGATAATAATCCAAGTACATCCCACACCCGTCCTTTTCTATGGAGACGTCTCACAGTGGAGGGGTTAAAATTGTTTTTGGGCCTTAAGTTTAACATGGGGCTTACAAAAAACAAACTGCATGCCTACTGGTCCACTAACCCCATCCATCATATGCCCATGTATTCTGCTGTAATGTCCAGGTTATGCTATGATCTGATCATGCGATTCCTGCATTTCAAGGACAACTCACAGTGCCCTCCCAGAGATCATCCCAACTATGACAAGTTATATAAAATCCGCCCCCTAATAAATACTTTTGCTAAGAGATTTGCGAAACTTTATGCCCCTGAGCAATAAATTTGTGCAGATGTCCACTTCACTGGCTGGCTGGGATTCAAGCAATACATCCCCAGTAAAACGGCCAGGTATGGAGTGAAGCTAAACAAGCTCTGCGAAAGAGCTACAAGATTATTATTATTATTATACAGTATTTATATAGTGCCAAAAAGTTTGCTCAGCGCTGTATGTGCATGCATTCCGCGTGTACGAAGGCAAAGACTCCCAGCTCCAGCCCCCTGAGTGCCCAACCTACATTGGCACAAGTGGAAAAATTGTTTGGGACCTGGCATTTCCACTGTTCCAAAAAGGTTATCATATCTACCTTGATAACTATTATACCAGTCTCCCCCTTTTCCGGCATCTGTACCATGAGAAAACCTTAGCCTGCGGTACCACCTGAAATAGAAAGGGCTTCCCGCAAAGTTTAGTAACCAGAAGGCTACAAAGGGGGAATCCCCAAGCCTGAGAAACGAGGAAGTGTTGTCCATGAAGTTATATGACTAAGTCAGATATGACAAAACACATCAGGGCGAGGCTGTGTTTGGCAACTGGAAGTGACGTTTAGGACCAGAAGTGATGAAGGAGCGCCATTGTTTGGGATCCTGCGGTGGTGAGAGCCCTGCTTGATAACCACCAGTGTATAACATCATGCTGCAGTATCCATAGGCATTTTTGCCAAATTTTTGTAAGTGGCTGTCTACTTTTAGCGATTAAAGGTGTATTTTGTACTGCACCATTGGGGTATTTTTTCTTTGTTGTTTCATGACCACTAACCCTGAGAGAGAAGATTAAGGAGAAGGAGAGTGTTATCCATATTAGCATAGCTCCTCATTATTAGAAACATGTTACTCTAGGAAGTGGTGTGAGCAGATCATGAGAATGAGAGGCATGGAGATTTGAGGATAAATAGAGAGGAGTGAAACAATTTCGATACTGGTCGACTTCCTTCCCACCTGGATTAAAAAAAATAAGCAATTCCAGCCAACTATGAGAATGGGGGCATGGTTATTCGGTGAGTGCATGCCCGAAAGGTGGACCACCTTCTTTATGAGCATGTGGTGAATTCTTTTTGGGAATCAGAAGAATTGCTTGGTGGAAGAGACATTTACGGACTTTTCATTTTCACTTAATCACTTATGTGTATATATATATATATATATATATATATATAAATATATATATATATATTTGTGCTATTGAATCACTTCAGAGTTCTTTGAATTGTTTCTAAACTATGTTTCTGCCTTCCACCTGCACAGACCTCGGCCTGTTAATCGACCATTTTTTTGCCTGCCGCTTGAACTGATCTTTTGTCCTGTTACTGTAGTAGTGGGATGCAAGATAACACAGGGGGTCTCACATATGTGAGGGGCTTCAGAGTAGAGAAAAACAGTTTTTGGTTTTCACTGGGATTTGTAATTCCTGGATCAATGTCTGTTAGTCTGGAGGCTTCAAAGAGATTGGGTGGGACGAAGCCTCTACCCCTGTGGCCAGGTCTTACCTGACCGAGGCCCTAAGCCTGATGCTCCTTCCTGCTGCCTGGACCAATACTGTGCTGATCATATTTCTGCTGGCTGCCTGTAATGACCCAGGAGTTTTTATGGACCTTGTTCTTGCCTGCTACCTGAACTAGTACTTTGGCTGTGCTGATCATATCTCTGCCTGCTGCCTGTAATGACCCAGGACTTTTTTTGGACTATGTTCCTGCCTGCTGCCTGGACTATATGTTTGGTTATTGCTGACCACATCTCTACCTGCTTCTTGGACCACTGCTCTTCTCTGCAGACAACTTCTCTACTACAACCACAGGTAATCTTCTGTTTACCCTTTTGTTTAGCTAGGCTGTGAAAAAGTCTCATGCATGTGGTATTGGCATACTCAGGAGGAATATCAGAATGTATTTTGGGGTGTAATTCTTGCTATGTCCATGCTGTGTTTTTAGAAAACTCTTATAAATTTACAACTTTGTGTAAAAAAAAAAAAAAAAAAAACTTTTCAAAAACTTGTGGACAAAAAATGACACATTCAAAATACTCATTATGCCACATAGAATATACATTGGGGTGTTTTAGTTCCAAAATGGGGTCATTTTGTCAGTAATTCCTTTGTCCTGGTGCTCCAGGGCCTTCAGAAATGTGATAGGTAGTCAGGAAATTAGATGTGTAATTTATGCCCCTAGAACACCTGATTGTGCTACTTGGATTTTGGGCCTCTGTATGTGGCCGGGCTGTGTAAAAGTCTCACACATGTGGTATCGTCAAACTCAGGACAAGTAGCAGAATGTATTTTGAGTTGTAATTCTTGGTATGTACATGCTATATGCTAGAAATATTTTTTTAAATTGACAAATTTGGGTAAAAAAAAAGTTTTAATTTTCTTTCCACATTTTTCAAAAACTTGTGGAAAAAATGACATGTTCAAAAGACTCATCATGCCTCATAGAATATACGTGGGGGGTTTGCTTTCCAAAATGGAATCTTTTTGTGGATATCTCCATTGTCCTGGTGCTCCAGAGCCTTCAAAAATGTGATAGGTAGTCAGAAAATTAAAAGTGTAATTTATGCCTCTAGAATGCCTGATGGTGCTACTTGGATCTTGGGCCTCTGTATGTGGCAAGGCTATGAAATAGTCTCACACATGTGGTATCGCCATACTCAGGAGGAGTAGTAGAATGTGTTTTGGGGTGTAATTGCAAGTATGCATATGCTGTGTGTGAGAAATAACTTGTTAATATGACAATTTTGTGTTTAACCATTAGCCGCCCGGCCAATGGCCGTTTGGCGGCTTCAAATGCGCTCCTGTATTCCGGGTGCACGCCATTTGGCGTGCTCCCGCACATGCGCAGTTTGCGGCACAGCAGAGCGGCGCAGCAGTGCGATCTGTCACCGGCCGTGCACCTCGGACACGGCCGATGACAGATCCGAGTACCGGCTCCCGTAGCTGGTACCATGTGACCTGCTGTGACCAATCACAGCAGGTCACATGATAGTTGTATACAATGGATGGCTTCATTCATTATGCCATCCATTGTATACTAGTGCCTAGCTGTGAATGGTCACAGCAGGTCACATGCACATGTCATGTGATTAGCTGTGACCAAATCACAGCTAAGCACAAAAAAAAAAAAAAAGCTGAATGAATCGATTTCATTCAGCTAAATGCTTGCTTATAGCAAAGTAATTCTTTGCTATAAGCAAATTGTGTAAAAAAAAAAAAAAAAAAAAAAATACTGATCACTCCCCCAAAGTAGTACAATGTTACTATGGTAACATTGTACTACTTTGGTCATAGTAAAATATGAAAAAAAATCTTTAAAAAAATGTAATAAAAAATTAAATATAATAAAAAAAAAATATATATATATATTTTTTTTTTCATACTGTCACCAGTCAGTGTCCATGTTCACCGCCATGCCAGTTATATGAAGACGCTGTACTGCACTGGTGACAGTATGTGAAAAAAAAATAGTGAAAATAATTTTTTTAATTTTTTCATTTTCCGAAAAATTATGACAAAAAAATACAACTTCAAAAAACTCGCCATGCCTCTTATGAAGTACGTCGGACTGTCTACTCTGCAAAAAGGGGTCATTTGGGGATATCTGTACTATTCTGACTAAAAAATACATCCTAATTTGGGTTATTTTCACCAAAGACATGTAGCAGAATACATCTCGGCCTAAATTTATGAAGAACAATTATTTATTTGTAAACTTTTATAACAGAAACAAAGAAAAATGTGTTTTTTTTTCAAAATTTTTGGTCTTTTTTTGTTAATTTAGCAAAAAAGAAAAACCCCAGCGGTGATTAAATACCACCAAAAGAAAGCTCTAGTTGTGTGAAGAAAATGATAAAATTTTTGTTTGGGTACAGTGTTGTATGACTGCGCAATTGTCATTCAAAGTGTGAGAGCGCTGAAACCTGAAAAATGGCCTGGGCAGGAAGGTGTAAAATCACACAGTATTGAAACGGTTAAAAAAAAAAAAAAATAATTTCTTAATTTTCCCAAGAATTGACGGAAAAAAACGACAACTTCAAAAATTCACCATACCTCTTAATAAATAGTTTGGACTGTCTACTTTCCAAAAAGGGGTCATTTGGGGGGTATTTGCAGTTTCCTGGCATGTTAGGGCCTCAAAAAATGATGTTGACCGTCAGTACATCAGGTGTGATCAATTTTCAATGATTGGTACCATAGCTTGTAGACGATATAACTTTCACACATACTAAAAAATTTGGGTTATTTTTACCAAAGAAATGTAGCAGTAAAAAGTTTGGCCTAAATTTATGAAGAAAATTTACTTATTTGCAAAACTTTTTAATAGAAACAAAAAAAGTTTGTTTTTTTAATTTTCGCTCCTTTTTTCATTTATTTTGCAAAAAATAAAAAACCCAGTGGTGATTAAGTACCACCAAAATAAAGCTCTATCTCTGTGAAAAAAATTATGAACGTTTTGTTGAGGTACAGTGTAGCATAGCTGAGTAATTGTCATTCAAAGTGCGAGAGCACTGAAAGCTGAAAATTGGTCTGGGCAGGAAGGGGGTAAAAGTGCCCTGTATTGAAGTGGTTAAAGTAACAAGGACCTTTCAAAGCTGCATGGGATATGGGATTCAATCCATGGAGACCAAGTCTGCTCAAACTTTTCAGTTTTATTCTTAAGTAGTGCAGCTGTTTTTCCTAAGTCATCATCCAGAACAGTCCCTGAGATGCAGAGCTCCTCTTATTGGGACAGGAAACACGTTACCTACAAGAGTTAAAGGCAGTCCACCACCTCTGTTATTCGTGTTTCTCATGGAACTGATAGGCTAGCTCTGAGTCTCATGGGCTTAAAGGCGGAGGGTTCTCAATGCTTTACCTGCTGCTGTGCCAAGCCGTGATATCTCCTGTTACTGGCAGGTGGTGGCTGTGGGTACTCTGTTTTCAGTGCCTGGCGAAGGCCAGTACTGCTGACAATCCCAGTCTGAGATGGCAGGGGCAATTAGGCTTCCCGACTTTTGTGTAGAGGGGTGAACCAGGGAACCAGGAGGATTATTCTCTTGTGTTTCCAGATCAGGCTTCAGCTGGTTCTGGCTGCGGTACTGGTAGTGGAACAGGGCCAGGGGTTTTACTCCCATGTTTTCATTGTAATCTCCACCAGCTAATTTTGGTGGATCTCAAATCTCTGCCCTCTCAACTGGTCTATAAGGGACAAGCATTATAAATGAAGTCAATCTTTTTTGTCAGAACCTTGCTGAGTCTGCAGTGTTTCATGGCTATGCTGGATTTAAAGGACCTGCATGCTTGCATATCCCAATCCATATGACTTACCTAAAGTTTCTGTGGTTAGTAGTCAGGATGCAGACAGAGATTCACCATTTTTTTTAGTGCAGAGTGCTCCCATTCAGGAGGTCCTCTGCTCTGAGAATTTTCACAAAAAGCCCTAGAGGAGGCTTTGGCACCTCTTAACCACTAGGGGACGGCCCACAGTACATATACCGTGGCAAAGCGGACTTTGTGCACAGGATCACGTATATAAATGTGATCCTGCATTTCCGGGTAGGGGGCGCGCGCCCGCCCTACCTGCGCCACCGATCGCGGCCCTGGGAGTCAATTGGCGATTACCAGCCAGCACCCGGTTATTACCAGCAGACACCAACAGGGAGGAGGGCTGCATTGTTTACAATGCAGCTCTCCTCCCTGTCAGTTTGTGCACACTGCCTGGGATTGCTGAGCACAGCCATCCCGATCAGTGTGCTTACAGTAAACCACACACCCCCGCCCCCTAGTAAAACACTACCATCACACAGTTAACCCTTTGATTGCCTCTCACTGTTAACTCCTTCCTCCCCAGTGCCATTAGTACAGTGTCAGTGCTTTTTTAGCACTGATCACTGTATTAGTGTCAGTGACCCCAACTCAGTTCCCTCCCAGTGTCAGATTGTCTGCCTAAGTCCCTCCATAAGTCACTGATCGCCGCCATTATTAGTATAAAAAAAAATCCAGTATCTATGCCACCATTTGTAAACGCTATAACTTTCACATAAACCAATTAATTTACACGTATTGGCCGAGATGCGGGCGGCGGGGTTGCTTAGGTGAGATTCGGTTGAGGAACCACCCTACTGTTGCTTTCTACTGTCCCCGTCTCCCAATCCCCTCTCTCTCTTCTGCTTTCCTTTCCGCTGGCTTTTTTCTCCCCCCCCCCCTTTTTTTTTCTTTTTCTTTCTTTTTAGTTTACATCTTTGGTTTTATGGAATTTTCTCATATTGTTCCAGACATCTCGCCCAGGGATACCCCCCTGATACTTTATTATGTTATACCTCCATAAAATAAGTTATTGATCCTTCCCTCTTACAGTTTTACTGCATAATTTTCATACATCCACATGGATCATAACCTCATCTGTGTTGTTTCTTTGTTTACCTACTCGTACATGTTCCTTATACCTCTCATGCTATGTCTGTTAAATTTATGCAAAATAATAAAGACAAATTTGCCTTTAAAGGGCTTTGTTTTCTCATTGCACTTCCTGACTACCTATCACAGTTTCTGAGGCCCTGAAATGCCAGGATAGTACCAACCCCCCCCTCCCCCAAATGACCCATTTTTGGAAAGTAGACATCCCAAGGAACTTGATAAGAAGCATGGTGAGTATTTTGCAGATCTTGTTTGTTGCCACAACTTTCTGAAAAATGAAGAAAGAAATCAAAAACATATTTTTTTTATATTTCAAAACCTTGTGAGAAAAAAATTAGATCTGCAAAATACTCACAATGCCTCTTTTTTAATTCCTTGGGGTCTACTTTCCAAAAAGGGCTCATTTGGGGGAGGGGTTTGGTGCTATCCTGGCATTTCAGGGCCCCCTGAAATGAAATGAGGAAGTTACGCACCTTCAGGCTTTCAAGGTGGTCATTGGATTTCAGGCTCCTGTATGTGGCTAGGCTCCCAAAAAGTCTCACACATGTGGTATCCCCATACTCGGTAGAAGTAGCAGAATGTATTTTGTGGTGTAATACCACATATACCCATGGCTTGTGTGAGAAATACATCATTTAAATGAGAACTTTGTGTAAAAACAAAAATGTTAATGTAATTTTCCAGAAACTGGTGGAAAAAAAAATAAATCTTCCATGGACTCAATATGCCTCTCAGCAGATAGCTTAGGGTGTTGTCAGAGCAGGGTCACGCACTGACTGACGACAACCACCACCCACAGACCGGAGTCCCTCAGGGCGCGGAGTCCAAGTCCCAGGCTGCCCTTCACCAGGGCCCCTGATGGTGGGGATGGACTTGATGCAGCCAGGAACCAGGTCGCGGCCCCCGAGACACCCCAGCTGCGGTAATGGCCGCCGCCAATGGCGTGTAGCTGGTAGGGACCAGATAGACAAAGAGTAGTCGGGCAGGCCGGGTCGATAACAACGGGACAAACGGTACAGAACAGTAGACAAGAATAACAGGTCACAGGCCGGGTTCAGCAACGGAAGGTCAGATCAATGGAAAACGCAGAGAATGGTCAGTCAAAAGCCGAGTCAGATTCCAGGAGAGCCACAAGAGTATAAACAGAGCTATAGTCACACTAACACACAAGACACAAATGCAAAGGGCACGTGCGGACAACAGGCTTATATGTGATCAACCACACCCCTCTGGGGGATGGACCGCAGAGGCCGGAAGGCATAAAAGACTCCCACCATGCTCTGCAGAAATCCAAGATGGATGCCAGCACATGGAGCAGCATAACCTCTGGGAAAGGGTAGGACCTTGACAGTACCTCCTCCTCAAGGGCCCCTCCCCCTCCGCAGCTCAACAAAAAGCTTCTGAGGAAAGCGGGCATGAAAAGCGCGGAGGAGGGTAGGAGCATGAACATCCACAGAAGGAACCCAGGAACGCTCCTTGGGACCATAACCACGCCAATGAACCAGGAACTGCACCCGGCCGCACACCAATCGAGAGTCCAGGATCCGGCTCACCTCATACTCCTCATGACCATCAACCCGGAAGGGACGGGGCCGAGGCAGAGAGGTAGTGAAGCGATTGCAGACCAGAGGCTTCAACAGGGATACATGGAAGACATTGGAGATCCGCATCCCAGGAGGAAGGGCAAGGGTGTAGGCAACCGGATTCACCTTGCGGAGGATGCGAAAAGGGCCAACAAAATGGGGGGCCAGTTTGGGTGCGGACACCTGAAGTTTGAGGTTGCGAGTAGACAACCATACCCGATCTCCGACCTGGTATGAAGGAGCGGGCAGCCCTCTGCGATCAGCCTGAAACTTCTGGCGCTGTGCCGAGTCCCTCAAGGACCTCTGGATCTGCCCCCATGAAGAAAGCAGGGCAGCAAGATGGTTCTCCATAGCCGGAATGTCCTGTGGTGAGAACCTCTCAGGTAATACCGCAGGTTGGAACCCATAGTTGGCCATGAAGGAAGACATCCCGGAGGAGGAGTTGACAGCCGAGTTCCTGGCAAACTCCGCCCATGGCAGGAGATTGGCCCAATCGTCTTGATGGTCCGAGACATAGCAGTGAAGCAATTGTTCCAGGGCCTGGTTGGAACGCTCCTCAGCCTCATTGGACTGCGGGTGGTAGGCCGAAGCGAAGGAGAGCCTGATACCTACTGGGAGCAGAAGGCGCGCCAGAACCTGGACACGAACTGACTCCCACGGTCCGAGACAATTACCCTGGGGAACCCATGCAGGCAAAAAGTCTCCCTGGAAAAAAACGTGGCCAGTTCTTGCGCCATTGGTAATCTCTTGAGCGGAACACAATGGCACATTTTGGAAAAACGATCGATGACCATGAGAATGACCGTATGCCCCCGAGACACAGGGAGGTCTACAATAAAATCCATGCCCAGGTGTGACCAAGGACGCTCCCCACTGGGAATGGGTTGCAGAAGACCCAATGGGAGATGCCGTGGAGATTTATTCTGGGCACAGACCGAACATGCCGCTACATAAGAGGCGATGTCGGCATGGAGAGTTGGCCACCAGAATCAACGAGAAATGACCCAGGACAACTGGTTCCTCTCCGGATGCCCAGCAGTCTTGGAGTTATGGTAGGTACGCAGCAGGCGGGTGCGCAATGCCTCAGGTACGAAACATCTACCATCCGGTTTCTCGGGAGGAGCGTCAGTTTGAGCTGCCAAAATCTGCTCCCCAAGGGGGGAAGTCAGACTGGTGCGAATGGCAGCCAGGATCTGATCCGGAGGTATGACCGAGGTTGTCCTCCCTGGACAACTCAGAGTATTGCCGCGACAATGCATCAGCCCTGACATTCTTGGAACCAGGCAAATAGGAAACCACATAGTTGAAACGCGACAAGAACAAGGCCCATCTGGCCTGACGGGGTGTCAATCTCTTGGCCTCCGAAAGATATGCCAGGTTCTTGTGATCGGTAAGAATGAGGACCAGAACCACGGAGCCCTCGAGCAGGTGCCTCCATTCCTTGAGAGCCAGACTGATGGCCAACAACTCCCTATCTCCAATCTGGTAGTTGCATTCTGCAGAGGAAAGCTTCCTGGAGTAGAACCCACAGGGAAGTAGGGGTCCATTGGGCTACCGACACTGAGACAGGAGAGCGCCTACTCCCGTCTCAGATGCATCAACCTCGAGGACGAAAGGCAACTCAGGATTGGGATGAGACAGTATCGGAGCCGAAGCGAAGATGGATTTCAGAGACTCGAAAGCTATGATGGCCTCGGATGGCCACTCGTGAGGATTGCTGCCCTTCTTGGTTAGGTCTGAGAGAGGCTTTGCCAGCATGGAGAAGTTCCTGATGAACTTCCGATAATAGTTGGCAAAACCCAAAAAGCGCTGAATGGGCCGAAGACCATTGAGACGAGGCCACTGCAGAACCGCCGCAACCTTCTGAGGGTCCATGGAAAATCCCTCCGCAGAAATGATGTAGCCAAAAAAGGCAACTTGGGATCGGTGGAATTCACACTTCTCGAGCTTACAAAAAAGTTCGTTCTCACGTAACCGTTGCAGCACCCGCTTGACATCCTGGATATGGGACTCCATGGAGGCAGAGTGAACCAGGATGTCAACCAAGTAGACCACCACGCACTGCTGCAACAAGTCATGAAGGACATCATTTATGAACTCCTGAAAGACTGCGGGCGCTTTACACATCCGAAGGGCATCACCAGGTATTCATAGTGACCGGTTCTGGTGTTAAACGCGGTCTTCCACTGTCCCCCTGCTTGATCCGTACGAGGTTGTACGCCGCCCTAAGGTCGAGTTTGGTAAAGACCGTTGCTCCCTTGAGGCGGTCGAACAACTCGGTAATCAATGGAATAGGGTAGGCATTCTTACTGGTGATTCGATTGAGACCCCTATAATCGATGCAAGGCCTCAATTCACCACCCTTCTTCTTTACGAAAAAAAAACCCGCTCCTGCTGGGGAAGTAGACTTGCGAATGTGCCCCCGGGAAAGCACATCCGCAACATACTCCTCCATGGCCTTATTCTCCGCAGTCGAGAGGGGATACACCCTGCCACGTGGAGGGGTAGCACCGGTTTGCAAGGATATGGCGCAGTCGTAAGGACGATGGGGAGGTAGGGCACCCGCGCACACCTTGTCAAACATGTCCAGATACTCCCCATAGTCGGTGGGCAATGCAGAGTCCGAGGAAGCACACAACACCTTAACCGGCCCACGGATGCACCCGGCCCCACACTGTGGAGACCACGAGAGAATCTCAGCCGTTCGCCAATTAAAGGTCGGATTGTGCCTCTGGAGCCAGGGATACCTCAAAACCACTGAATAGTGCGGGGAAGAAATTACCTGAAAACAGGCCAACTCCCTGTGAACCGCCCCAATCGCTACTTCAACCGGCAGAGTCTCGTGGGTAACCTGCGGCGGTTGCAGGGGCCTGCCATCTATCGCCTCGAGAACCAATGGGGTAACTCGAGCCTGCAGGGGAATGGAGTGCTGGGCGGCAAACGAGCTGTCCATAAACAACCCGCCGGCCCCAGAATCTACCAACGCCTGGGCCGTCACCGAGCCCTCCGCCCAAGAGAGGACAATGGTGATCAGTGGTTTATCCTTGCGGAACGCCGGGGACGAGGAGACTCCACCCAAGATCTGTCCCCGACAGGATCTCAGGTGCGAGCGTTTCCCAGACGGACCGGACAGGACTGCCGAAAATGCCCACCAAGGCCACAGTACAGACAGCGACCCTCCCGACGCCGCGTGGCCCGCTCTCCCTCAAAAAGGCGAGCAAACCCCAGCTGCATGGGCTCACCACCAGACAAGCCATCCCCAGGAGGCGTGGGAGGAGAGGGAGGAATGGGTGGGACAGAAAATGCAGGCGCCAGTCGGTTGGGAGGCCTCGTTCCTTGAGTGAAGGCCTCTCCCTGAACCTTGTGTCAATCAGAATTAGGAAGGAAATGAGTGCTTCCAGCTCCACAGGTAGTTCCTTGGCTGCAATCTCGTCCTCCAACGCATCGGAAAGACCATGAGAAAAAGCAGCCACCAGAGCCTCATTGTTCCAGCCCACCTCTGCCGCCAGGGTACGAAATTCTATGGCGTACTTGGCAACAGTCCGTGAACCCTGATGCATGGACATGAGTAATTTGGCAGCCGAGGCGGAGCGAGCCGGCACGTCGAATACCCTATGGAAGGCGTCGACAAAGCTGGAAAACTCATGAATCACCGGGTCATTCCTCTCCCATAAGGGATTTGCCCAGGCCAAGGCCTTGTTTGAGAGCAGCGAGATGAGGAAACCCACCTTTGACCTCTCGGTTGGAAAAGCGTGGGGTATTAACTCAAAATAAATGCCCATCTGGTTGAGGAATCCACGACACTGACTCGGCTCACCCCCAAAGCGCTGTGGAAGAGGGGCTGAACCAGTCATACCTATGGGTACCGCAGCAGCCGCCGGAGCAGCAGCAGGAGCAACCACCGGAGTGACAACCGGAGTAAGGTGCGTGGTGCGTGCAAGCACAGTTTGCAATGCCTGAGCAAACTGAGCCAACAGGAGATCCTGTTGATCAAGTCTGGCGACTAACATGGGAAGCGGGGGTGTACCTGCACCGTCATTTGTGTAATGTCAGGGCAGGGTCACGCACTGACTGACGACAACCACCACCCACAGACCGGAATCCCTCAGGGCGCGGAGTCCAAGTCCCAGGCTGCCCTTCACCAAGGCCCCTGATGGTGGGGATAAACTTGACGCAGCCAGGAACCAGGTCGCGGCCCCCGAGACACCCCAGCTGCGGTAATGGCCGACACCAATGGCATGTAGCTGGTAGGGACCAGATAGACAAAGAATAGTCGGGCAGGCCGGGTCGATAACAACGGGACAAACGGTACAGAACGGTAGACAAGAATAACAGGTTCAGCAACGGAAGGTCAGATGAATGGAAAATGCAGAGAATGGTCAGTCAAAAGCCGAGTCAGATTCCAGGAGAGCCACGAGAGTATAAACAGAGCTATAGTCACACTAACACACAAGACACGAATGCAAAGGGCACGTGCGGACAACAGGCTTATATGTGATCAACCACACCCCTCTGGGGCATGGACCGCAGAGGCCTGAAGGCATAAAAGACTCCCACCATGCTCTGCAGAAATCCAAGATGGATGCCAGCACATGGAGCAGCATAACCTCTGGGAAAAGATAGGACCTTGACAGGTGTCTACTTTCCGAAAAGGGGTCGTTTTGGGGGGTGGGGGCATTTTATGCCCAGCATTAGAAGTTTAGCCACACATCACTCGCTCTTGGGGGTGTTTTCACTATCCTGTTATTATAGCACCTCAAGAAATGTGATGGGCAGTCAGAAACTAAAAGCTGTGTAAATTTCATTATCTATACCATAGTTTGTAGACACTATAACTTTCACACAAAGCAATCAATATACACTTACTGGGATTGGGAAAAACATGCAGCAGCATACATTTTGGCCTAAATGTATGACGAAATTTTAGTTTTTGAATATTTTTTATGACAGAAATGAGAAAATATTGTTTTTTTCAAAAAACATTTTTTGTTTATAGCGCCAAAAATAAAAAGTGCACAGGTGATCAAATGCCACCAAAAGAAAGCTCTATTTGTGTGAAAAAAAGGACGTACATTTAATTTATGTACCGTATTGCATGACCGTGCAAAAAAATGGCGTAAATTGCAGTATCAATACCATAGTTTGTAGACGTTTCTATACCTTTCACACAAAGCAATCTATATATATTTATTTGGATTTTTTTTACCAAAGAACATGTAGCAGAATACATTTTTGCCTAAATTTATAACTAACTTTGAGTTTACTATATATATTTCTTATAGCCGAAAGTAATTTTCTCTCAAATTTTTGGTCTTTTTTTGGCCTGGTCATTAAGGGGGGGGTAAATCCTCTGGACGGCAAGTGGTTAATAATGAGGACCATTACTATTGTGCCTTATTTGGATGATTTCCTTCTGTTAGCCACTTCACATTAAAAGCTGGCTGCAGACCTCCAGTTCACACAGGATTATCTTCTGTTTGAGATTGCATGGCAACCAGCTGATATTGATCAGGGATGTCATGACGGTGGACATCCTCATGACTTCTTCTTTTCTGGCCATTCCATGGGCAAGATTCCATCAGCATCTCCTACAAATATTTGTACATAACATTAATTGACACACACAGCTCTTCAGTAGTCATGATTAGATATGTGCAAAATGAAAAAATTGTTTTGTTTCGATTCGTTCTTTGACTATTTTAACTTTATTCGATTAGTTAAATTCGTTAAATTTTTCTGAATTCGTTTTTTTTATTCGAATTCAACATTTCAAACAGATTCAAAAGTAATTCTAATGGATTCGAAAACAATTGTAACGGATTCTAAAATAATTCTACTGGATTAAAAAATAATTCAATTTTTTTTGTTTTATTTACATCTTTTATTGACTTTTTCATTACAAAAAGAAAACAACCTATTACCCAAATGCTTCACATATACATAATTCCATTTTACATCACTTTATCCCCTACCCCCTCCTCCCTCCCTCCCACCCACCCCCCATTAAATTATCCCTGTCCACATCCTATTGCCTAGTCTCTATACTCTCTCATGGTTATCTATCTGTATCTATATCTCTTCCCTCACACTCCACTCTCTCTTTCAGGTACTCCGTTAAACTCTCTCTAGACTTTTCCCCCTAGACTCCCACCAGTTTCGGATATCTTTTAGATGTTTTAAAATTTAACAAACTACTCCCGCTTTCCTAAATATTTTTTATTTTATCCTCCTCTAAGTGATATAATTCCTCCATCATATCAATATTTTCAACTCTGTTTATCCAATCATTTATTCTTGGTGGCTCCAGAGCTTACCAGAACTTACCAGGGAATCAAGCCACACTGATTAAATGATATAGCACCCTATTTTTATGGAGTTTCACTGAAGGCTCAAAGCTATAAAATAAATACGTCCACAGGTCTTTCTGTACTGTGATCCCACCAATGTACCAATACAAACAAAAGACATAAACATGAGAATGCCTAAACATTTGTAATTGTAACAGTTTTCTCGATAAAGGGGGGGAGATAACTTCTGCTTCCAATCGCCTAGGCAAAATCAGGTACCCACTCCCCCAAGGTGCCAATCCTTAATGGGGATCTGGAACTTTTACAGTGGAACATACCTTGTTTGGTGGAGCTCCACTTTAAATAAAGGCCCTTTTTTTAAAGTGTTACTAAACTCAGGAACCTGCATTCATTATATCTGGTCTCCCACAGTACATAGCTTGTAGGAGGAGTTTTCATTCTGCTCTAGGAGGATGCAGGACCCCTCACCTCTGATTGATCCTGTGCTGATCACATGAACTCTTCCAAGAAAAAAAAGAGAATCTGCAGAGTGACTCCACATGATATGTCTTATCGGCAGATAAGAGGGGGACACTGGAAGAAGGAGAGGATTAGAGAAGTCAGGATCAAACAGCATTTTTACACAATGCAAAGGATTACCCCTTAGATTCCACAGTGAGTTTAACAAGTATGCTTTACTGCATATACAGACTGATTTTACTGTTGCGGGTTTAGTAACACTTTAGGTTTTAGCTTATTTTATTAGCAGCAATAAAAAAACAACAAAATTTAAATGAAAACGTTTAATATTCTTAATATTTAAAAACAAAAATAAATCATCGGAAAAATAATAGCTTAACCACTTGCCATCTAGCCCATATATATAAACGGCCGGATGGGAGCAGTGCAGGAGCGGGTTGCCGTTCATAAGCGGCGTCCGCATTTTCAGTCTGTGCATGCACCCTGGGATTGCGCGGCATCTCTGTGTGAGATCCCAATCATGTGATCGCTAATTGGCCAAGCAGTGATCACATGAATAGTAGTAAGCAAGATGTCACTTCTGACATAATTGCTTACTACGTGTGACATCTGTGAATGATCACAAAGGTCACATGGTACGAGGCTATTCACAACAGCCTTGTACCATGTGACAAGCTGTGACCAATCACAGCTCTCACAGTATTTCTCAATGGCTGCAAGAATGCAGAGAGAAATGATTGCTCTTGCAGCCTTTATCAGTGTCCAAAAAAAAAAAATCTTCATCACCCCCCACGAGTAGTACAGTGTCACTATGGTGATACTGTACTGCTAGGGTGACAGCATGTTAAAAAAAGCATAAATAATAATATAAAAAAATAAAATTGTAAAAAAAAATTGTAAAAGATTATAATATTTGTTTATAAACTAATTTGGGTTATTTTTTTTTTCTAAAAAGATAGTTGAATACATTTTGGCCAAGATTTATGAAGAAAGATTATTTATTTGCAAAATTTTATAAGAAAAACACTTTTTTTTAAATTTTTGGACTTTTTAATTTATATAGCAAAACCTGATATTACTTGTGCAGATGAGAAACAAAATGTACAATATAGTTGGGGGTTTCCAGCATGTCTATTCTGATGGAAATATGGACGTTCTACTAGATTGAGGTTCCCAGAAGAGTTACGGGACTTTTATGAAAGATTTAGAATTACAGACAATGTACATTCCAGGATTGTCAGAAGGGGTTAAGGAAAATGTGGGAATAGAAAGAGAGATGGCAACTAGTCCCTAAAAAGAGATTGCAACAGAGATAAGAAATGTAAAGAACAATTAGTCCCAAAAATGTGTGTATACATAAATGCATTAGAAGATGGGATGGAAATGAGGGAGGAGTCATTGCAGGCATATATTACAAATATACCTAAAGAGGGGAAAGATAGGTCTCAATGCGCTAGTTATAGACCCATATCATTGTTAAATATTGATACGAAATTATACGCAAAGGTCTTAGCGACTAGGATGAAAGACTTAATGCTGGAACGGTTACACTTAGATCAAGTGGGGTTCATCCCAGGGAGAGAAGGAAGAGATGATGGGTTAAGATCATTACTTCTTCTGCAAAAAAGAAAGAGAGAGACGTCCCCCTCACTAGTCCTGTTGATAGATGCTGAGAAAGCTTTCGACAAGGTGGACTGGGGATTTATGATGGATACATTGAAGGTACTGGGAATAGATGGACACTCTATTAGATTGAGGTTCCCAGAAGAATTACAGGACTTTTGTGAAAGATTAGAATTACAGATAATGGACATTCCAGGATGATTAAAAGGGGTTAAGGAAAATGTGGAGATAAAAAACAGAGATGGCAACTAGTCCCTAACAAGAGATTGCAACAGAGATAAGATGAGAGGTGTTGGGGAGGAGTAAGGGGGTGAATAAAGAAGCTGAGAGAGGAGGTGTTTTTTTTGTTTTGTTTTGTTTTTTTTCCCCTCTACATCTCCTCTTCTTCCTAATTTCCCTTCACCCTGGCAATGTTTTGTTTTGTTTTCTTCTCTTTTATTATTATAAGTAGGAAGAGGATGTAGGGGGGAAAAAATGCAGGTGAAACTGGAAAGGTATAAATAGGTATAGATGAAAAAAGAGGGTAGGGTAGGGTAGAGGCAGGGGTGTATTTACCACAAGGCAAACAAGGCATTTGCCTAGGGTGGCATTTTTTAGGGGGTGCAGCGGCATTTTTCAGGGGGGCAGTGCTGCCCCCCGAAAGATGGGATGGAAGAAGGAAGGGACACACACAGCATGGGGACCAGGTGAGATCTGATAGAGGCTGTGGGCTGCTTGATGGTGTATGCAGAGCCTGACTCTTGTTCCCGAGGATGTCTGGAGCTACGAAGGCGAGTGTCTTCTCTCTCTCTCGCCCGGGTGTGGGGAGGTTGCCACTGTATGGGGGGGGGGGTGGTGGTTGTGGAAGGCTTTATCAGGTGTGGCAGGTGTTGGTGTCAGGGTTTCTTCTTGGGGGGGTGGATTTTTGTGTTGCCTAGGGCAGCACGAACCCTAAATACAGCACTGGGTAGAGGTTGAATGAAGTGTGTTTTTTTGGTGTTTTTTTCTTCTCTTTTTCTTCTCCTAGGTAGGTTGAGAATTTTATAATGCAGGTGGGTAACAGGAGGTCAAACATGTACCTAGACTCGCGATCCAGGGATTGGGAATATGGGTTTGGACAGGCGTATGTGGTCAGAGTTCCACCCTAAAATTGGAATCGATGGTGGAACTAGGATCACAAACAATGAAAAGTGTGACGGTCGCGGCCTCAAACCCCCAGCCCTTCTCACCAACTCGTGACTGAAGGACTAGCCAATCTAAAACCGCGCTGTCACGTGTGTAACAATACCACGCTCAGCTGCACCCTGCACAAAGATTTTCCAGATAATGGACCACAATCTATGTACCGCAGCCTGAGAGCGATTGTTACTGGGTCAGGTTAAGTATGCAATTAACCCTTCACACTGCTACCGCCACCTTTTTGTACAGAGTAGGAGGAAACTCGCCAATCTTAGCAGTAACACTATGAAGTTTGAATAAGCGTCTGGATACACACTGTCACCGCAGGCAGGTGTATCCAGAGGTTTTAAAACACACACTAGCGCTCTTCAGAGACAGGGATTTTTAATTTGCATTAAAGAGCTTTAGAAACAGTTCAACACTTTTCAGAAAATAGGATTTATTACTAAAAAGGTCAAATTGGTGCAAAAAATATTTACAGAAAAAGATGTAGCCAATATATATATATATATATATATATATATATATATATATATATATATATATATATATATATATAAATACAGAGAGCAATAACACAACAGAGAGATAACAGAAAGACGTTTAGAGAGGTAGAGTACTTGCCATCAGCCTTGGTTTAAGCAGATCAAGGTCCTGAACAAAAGGGTCCCGTTCTCCCAAGTTTGTTCCTGATGTCAAAAAGGAAGAATTCTTCAACTTATCTCTCTCAGGCCTGATAGCCTATTTTCTAGTCCACCAGCAGGGTGTCTCCCTTAAGCAGAGAACCAATCGCCTCATTTGGGGAGGGTGTTTAGGTGAGGAACTCTGCTATGACCAAATCCCTCACACGTTTATACCATGGTCAATAATCTTCCATAGGTACATGGAGTATCCTATCCACTGGTAGGATAATATGCAGAATCATCTGCTGAACGTCGAGATATCAGATATGACATATCTACCTGTGATGGTTAAAGAGATATCGCTTTCTGCTCTCGGGTAGACGTAATCTAGGGGTGTAAGATATCAGGCGACTCACATTAAACCAGGGGTGGGCAAACTTTTTGACTTGAGGGCCGCAATGGGTTCATATATTGGACCCGGGGGCCGGACCAAGAGTAGATAGTAATTCATCCCCCATATAGTAATTCATCCCCCATATAGTAATTCATCCCCCATAGTAATTAATCCCCCATAGTAATTAATCCCCCATATAGTAATTCATCCCCCATAGTAATTCATCCCCCATAGTAATTAATCCCCCATATAGTAATTCATCCCCCATAGTAATTAATCCCCCATATAGTAATTCATCCCCCATAGTAATTCATCCCCCATAGTAATTCATCCCCCATATAGTAATTCATCCCCCATAGTAATTAATCCCCCATATAGTAATTCATCCCCCATAATAATTCATCCCCCATAGTAATTAATCCCCCATATAGTAATTCATCCCCCATAGTAATTAATCCCCCATAGTAATTAATCCCCCATATAGTAATTCATCCCCCATAGTAATTCATCCCCCATAGTAATTAATCCCCCATATAGTAATTCATCCCCCATAGTAATTCATGTAATTAATGCAGCGCTATAAAATAGGATAAAAACAAGGCACTAGTGCATAAATGAATAAAGTGACAATAGTGACAAATACAAAGTGAGGCGCTTAAATTAAGCACTGACGTTAATGATATTCCATAAGTGTCATACAATTTGACAGCGAGAAAGTGATATTAATAAATAAAAAGTGACAATGGTGAACATTCCAGTATAAAATATGATCATTCAAAAAAAAATGGCAAAAACTATTCAAATAATCTCCGTGATGAATAAGCAAAAGTGACTCCGTGCTAGGAAATGCTGTATGAATGCACTCACCAGAAGTGCATATTAAATGCGCATAATAATATATCCAGCTCTTCCACAGATAGGGATAACTTCCATCAGTAGGATCATGGTATGGAGACAGGAAAAAAACCCCACTGGCTTCTCACAGCATAACAGGGACTACTTCAAACACCACCACTGGCCTCTACCTGCATTACAGGGATGGCTCAGGGTACCTCTCCACCATGGACAGAGACAGCAGAAACAATATATTCCACTTTGGGGAAAAAAGCTCGCACAAACGAGCCACGACAGGAGTGCTGATGATCTCCTGGTCTTTAGGTGCAGTAATTGTCTGCCATAAAAGTTCCCGTCATCATGTCTTCAACCTGTATGAGGTCATCTCCAGGATCTGTGGTAATATAGCCAAGGCTGCCAAACAGAGAGAAATTGGTCATGTTTGTCTTCTAATATGGCTGTTAAAGGAGAATGACAGGCGCATGGTTCAGCATTCCATGTATATTATAATAAGTTCCGATGTGGGCAGGGATAATCCAGTAGGCACTAAGGGCAGGCTGCGATGGAGTGAAGCAAACTCTGCAGTAGAAGAAACAAAAGGACACAGCATCTCTAAGTGTAAACTGTGTGACAAAATTTAATAAGAAGGTAAGTATGGCAACTCACATCTTCAATAATAAAAACAGGCTCATAAGGAGGTGATGTTAAAACGTCTGTAGCCAGATGTAGATGATTGATACGGAGAGGAATAAACCTTGCCTGATAAAAGAGCACATCGGCCGACGTTGGTCCCGTGCATGCGTTGCACCCTGATGACGTCAGACGCCCAGCGTGACTAACTCTGGACATATTGGAGACCCAGCCAGGCTTCACCACCTATGCTTCACCTGATGCAGCACCACCTGCTGATGGACCAAGGCCTACTCCGCTCCAGATCAGTCATCTACAACTGTCTACAGATGTTTTAACATCACCTTCTTATGAGCCTGTTTTTATTATCAAAGATGGGAGTTGCCATACTTACCTTATTAAATATTGTCACACAGTTTACACTTAGTGGCACTGTGTCCTTTTTTTTTTTTAGTATGGCTGTTAGCTTTTAATTAATTAAAAAGCCCTGAACTCTGGACTTGACCTCCTCAAATTGAAGAACCAGTGTCCTCCACGCATACGCTATGGTCTGTTTTGTGGGCATAAAAATAAACCCGATTTAGAGTGTGGGAGTGCCGGGGAGCCTCCACAATCCATTGGAATAAGAGAGCCTCTCTTGGATTTTTCCGCAGATTGAGTTGTGTAACTGAGTGAATAATATTAAAAACACGAATCCATAGTCTTCGAGCCACTGGACAAGACCACCATATATGATACATTGAGCCCTCCATCTTACAGCCTCTTGAAACAAAAAGCATCATAGCCGGGGACATATCTTGCTATACACGCGGGGCTGAAATACCAGCAGGAGAAGGCCTTTTAGGAGTTTTCCAAAACCTATATGTAGCGAGAGCATTTGGCAACTGATTGCCAAATTGGCACCTAATCTTCCAATGACCAGGTTTCCTGAAGGTCTTTCTCCCATTGAACACAGTACGCTAGTAAAGATTCAGAAACATGGTTTCGGAGAGAGCTTTGTAAATGGCAGATAAGGCTGATCTTGTATTGGCAGATGATTTGCATAAAGATTCAAAGCTAGTTAAAGTTTTCGGGGTTGTATTAGTGGCCTAATAAAATGACTAAATTGTAAGTAGTGAAACAGCTCATTAGAGGGAGTATGATAGTGTTCTTGAAATTGCCGTAAAGAATCTAAACCATTCGCTGTCAACTTTGAGTAGATAGTGGTGAAGCCATGTGTAATCCACCACCCAAAGGCGGTCTTGTCCAACTCCACAGGGGGGAAACAGAGGACAATCCTATATCTGTAATAAGGGGAGATGAGTGGACATTAGGCCTGCCAAGTATTTGCAGAAATCCCATATTTTTAACATATTTTTAACATATGAGTCAGAATGGGGTTGAGGAGTTTAGGTCTGGACGGTGGGGAGAGCCAGATAATGGAAGATAGTTGGATTTGGTGAACCTCCAAGATGTCCAGCATAGCCCAGAGCAGAAGGTTGGGTCTTGAGAAATACTGTACTAGGGGTGTGATTTGAGCAGCTACATAGTAGTGCTGAATATGTGGGATCCCCAACGGGGTTTTTTTTCATAGTTTTTCGGTATTTTTTTACATAGTAAAAAAATTTAAATCCAGTGCTGAATAAATGCCACCAAAAGAAGGCTCTATCTGTTAATTGATAACAGTTTCATTCTGTTTCAAAGTGTGAGAGCACTGAAATCTGAAAATTGGCCTGGGCAGGAAGGGGGTGAAAGTGTCTGGTATTGAGGTGGTTAAAGCCTAACTCCATGATAACTATGACTTTAAATAGTTAATTTCAACCAAGTTGGCCCAAACAAACTACTTCCTTTACAAATCGATGCAGTGGCTGTAAGTGCTTTATAAGCTGTATGTAACATTAGCTACATAAAGTATGTAGCGCTGTGTTTTGGCAGTGGTACAGGGATTTCCCGTTCCTGTTCTTGGAAACAAAATCGAGTCAGGCTAAGCACTGCTCAACCATTCACAGGAAGCCTTCTATTTTTTATTAATGAGTAAATTCTTCCCCTGATTGGCTAAGGAGGAGACCATGATGTCATCCGTCTGGTACTATTGCCAGAACACAGTGCTACATACAGTTTATACAGCACTGACAGTGGCTTCATTGATCAGTAAAGGAAATAGAACTATTTAAAGTCATATTATTCCTGGAGCTAAGCCAGCCATAGACAGATCAAAATTCAGACGGTTCAGCAGGAAGTGGCTGAATTTCGATCTTCCTATGGGCAGGCTGGTTGTGCTGAAGTTGGTCTATTGATTAACTTTAGTATAGTGAGCTTGTCAGATTTTTTTTATTCGATCACTGCTGGAAGCTATAGCTGATCATTGTATTCTGACAGCTCGGAAACCTCCTTCCCTTCTGCAAGGAGGGAATAAAATGCAGCACATCCCTTAGTGAAAGTACACACAAAAGCACTGGTTAGGCACACATTTTAACCCTTTGATTGCTCTATATGTTTAACCCCTTCCCAGCCAGTGTCGTTAAAGTAACAAATATTGTTTTTTCCCCCAAAATTTTCAGTCTTTTTTTGTTTATAGCGCAAAAAATAAAAACCCAGTGGTGATCAAATGCCACCAAAAGAACGCTCCATTTGTGGGGAAAAATGATATAAATGTCATTTGTGTACAATGCTGCATGACCACGCAATTGCCAGTTAAAGTAACGCAGTGCAAAAAAGCAAAAAATGGCCTGGTCAAGTGGCTAAATGGGTTCTCTAGCTCCCTGACAGGTGTCACCCAGAATGTCAGGACACAAAAAAGAACACATTTCTTCAGTATTTGGCCAATAAAAAAGCAAGAGGAGGAGTGAAATCAATGTGAGTATTCTAATTGATTTTATATAATAAAAGGTTTTATGCTATGGGAGCTTCCTTTTTGTCTCCCCCTACTGCATGAAAACAATTAAGTCGCAAGGAATTATTATCTGCAGATCGTTACTCCCAGAGTAATATGCACTTGCTGCTGGTTTATAATCTTACCAGCGTTGGGCTCTGGTGAGTTTAGTTAGTATTTATGGTGTTGGAAAGCACTCCGAGGATGCCAGAAGAAGATTTTTGTATAATTGCATGGGGAATGCTTCCATTTTTTGTATGAACTTCTTACATGAACTTGCATGAGCCATGAAATTAGGATTCATTAATTGCTATATAAGTATTGAGTTTATCAGTAATTTTGCACTTGTCACTTTTTCAGCACTTTTCTTGGTTATTATATTTGATATATTTGCACATTTAGCATTTAACAATGCAAATGGCTGTAGTAGAGTGGGAATAGCAATGTTTATTTTGTTCATATAATATAATACATATTATACACATGTTTTCATAGCATTGTCTTTTCAAACTAACATTTAAAAACGTTCGAAAACCAGAAAGAATAATTATATGTATTTCAGTTTACTAGTCCTTGGATTAGTTTTCATTTTTCAAACTTTTTTCCCCTTGATGATTCTGCCAGTAACTCTTCTGTCCTGGGATGACAATACTCACTCATTGTACTGTATGTATCTAGCAGCATTGTCATCTGAGGACATGACTACAAAAACCTTCTATCTCCTTTTTTCCATAGAGGGCAGGGGTTCTGTAGTGCTAAAAAAAAATGTGACCAATGTAATTGATAAGACAGACAGAGGGTACAAATATTAAATAGATATAGCAAAACGTTTAATTGTGTATTTAACAGATCAAACAGGATAAGTTCATTGTTGGGGTTAATGTGCACTTCAAGTCCCTGAATAGTAGCCATTACTTTGCTGTTAAAATTAATACTGTATATATTAATTTACCAAACTTCTTCCTTGTTTTTCCAAATAAAACTTTTGTTTTGAAACTGAAATGTCCTCGCCTTTATCATCAAAGTTAGGTTATATTGAAGATGTTTGTACACTGTACGTACCAGTCTCATGGACATGCCCTATTTTCAGGGACAGTGATTTTCATGAGAGAACCTTCAAAAATATCTCCCAAGCCAAAATTAGATGATAAGAAAATGGTTGTTATGCTAGCCAAGTTGTTGAAAAAAATGTCCCAGACAAATAGAAGCTAATAATTTCAAACTGGATTCTATCAAAATATTTAGCTTTTAACAAAGAACATTATATATACTCTGTGCATGTATGTATATATATATATATATATATATATATATATATATATATATAGTTATATTAGCTTTTTTTTAATAATTGCTGTTTTTATTATGATTTTTAAGTCATGTTTTAATTTTTATTGATTTTATTTTTATTTTTTGGCTTTCTAACATGATGACTTGCTGTTTCTGTGACACAAAATTGTGAGAAATTCTCAAGGCATGTGGTTTCATGAGTTTGTTTATGAAAACTATTTCTGATGCAAAAATCTGTTTGTACTCAGCTAATGGCACACCATGTCTGTACGTATGGTATGTAAGATGGCTTTAAAGCTGATACTATAACAGAGCAAAATGCTTACCTTATTGCTTCCTCCTGCAGACTTCCCTCTAGCCAGCCCCAGCATTTATGACCACTAGAAATTCTGGATGAACCTTTCAGCACACTGCTATATACCATCTCTAGTAAACTTTGCAATGAAAAAAACAGGGGTTATTAGTTCACACATATTGCAAGCTGGCATACTGTGTCAAAGTAATCCTTCTATGGCCAGTCCCTAATCTTGGTGTTCTCTGAAAACCTATCTGAAAAAGCCTATCCTGCCTTCAGCTAATAATTTAATCTTCTATTCCTCCTACCAGTCCATTCACCACAGTTATTACCTTTTGTACCACCAGCCCCTTCCTCTTAGATTGTAAGCTCCAAGGAGCAGGGCCCTCCAAACCCTCTTGTATTGAACTGTATTGTTGCTGTATTGTCTCCCTTTATATTGTAATGCGCTGAGCAAACTGTTGGCATTTTATAAATCCTGTATAATAATAATAACCTTGCAAAATGCAAATGTTACAATGGATATAGTGCCAATATGGGGCAAATAGACACAAGTTGCAGGAAAGCTACAGGTTCAGGTTTGGCCACTGACCTGCACTGCAATAGAAACAAGATATACCTATGCTCAAATCCTAATAGCTTGTACATGTAGATAATCCATCAGGTGCTAGAGGGGTATGACAATGTTAACAATTCTAGAATCTGTGGATGAACCTTCTACACACTGCTATATGCCCTTGCTAGCAAACCTAGCAATGAAAAAACTGATTTATGACCAGTTGCACGAAGCTGCTTTTTTTTTACCAGTGTTCACTGTCCTACATTGTGCATGAGAATGTTGAGGGCCCATCCACATTTTTGGGGTGGGGGTGGAATGGGTGGTAACTGCTGGGGGATTGAGTAAAGTAAGTAATCCTCTTTTATACCCCTCTAGACTAAAGAGCAATAGACCCTTAGTATACAGAGAACGATATCTCACAAATATTTTTTGTAAGCTGTCCAGTATCCAGTTTATTGATCCTTTTGAACATTCTATATCTACCTCTCTTTTGCCATCAAAACTGTAAAGCAGAACTCCAATTAGAATTTTTATTTTCCCATGCAGTGGGGCTGTGCCCGCACTGCATGGATTAACTGCTTTGTTTTGTCAAGGGGCTCAGGAAAGAGCTATACTTACCCCATCCTCCGATTCTCTGGAAAAAAGCGCTCCCCCAAATCTAGTGGTGGACTGTTCCTGCTGTCCTCACGTCCTGAGCCTGTCTATGGTTGTGATGACGTCAGGAACAACCCATTGACAAGACCGCTAGCGTGCAGGGGGGCAGGAACTGGCCTTGTACTCAGGGGATCGACGGATTTGGTAACTATATCTTTGGGTTATGAGTGTTTAACCTATGCTGTGCGGGCACAGCCCCACTGCAGAAGAAAATAAAATGTTTGCCCGGAATTCTTCTTTAAATCTTTTGTTTGCAACAAACACACCTGTTTGCTGGCCATGAAGGCAGAATCAAAATCTTGGCCATGCTGGGGTGCCTGAGGTTATAGCTGTTATTCTAGTGGCTAGTATTTAGAGTGATGTTGCTTGAGAAAGGCAGATTCATTTGTTTAGCTGCTTTTAAAGAAAATGCTCAGTTTGTAATTGTAATTTATAGTTCTCCACCTTCTTCAATTACCTTACTTATTAAGACAAATTTGTTCTATTTGCACTTAAGTTCCCTGAAGCTAAAGTTCTCATCCTTGTAAATTTTTTATTGGACCCTGTAAAGACAGAAAAAAAAATAGTTTCTCCTATGAAATCTATCAACCTCTTCTATTCCTCTGCCTTTACGTATACTTTAATGCTAAATAATTAGGGGTTGTGACGATAGATGCTTGGAAGCATTTTCACTCTCTGGTTTATTCATTTACTTGTCAGTCTGCCTCTACTAAGTCTTTCTCACATATCTTACATGTTTACTAATTTACAGAATATGTAAACCCAGCATTTCATATTCTTGATATGTGCCTGCTGTACCATGTCCCCAGCTCTCTAAGATCCTTATGCAACTTAGAACAGAGTGTATGTGGTCACTTATAAAAAAGGAAAAGGGTATTTATAGTGTTTTTATATGTGTACACAAATGTTTTGCCTTTCATTTTAAACTAAATGGGTTGTTTTACAAGGTGAGCGTTCACATATACTTTAAATCAAGGGTAGGCAACCTTTGAGAGGTGAAAGTCTACCTGAACAACATGAAAGAGATCAAAAATTTCCGGGGTTCAGCGACATTTAAAATAAAAAAAATAACTAGCAAGGCCTAGCTAAATAGCAAGGAAAATGTAGATAAATATAATAAAACTAATATCACTATAAAAATACAAATTTAGCCTACCTTAGAAATGGACAGTGTCAGTCAGTAGGGCAGAGGTTGGTGTCAGTAGTTTTTATTTTTACATTTTTATTTTTTATTTTTCACAATTTCTTTAAGAGCCCTGTTGAAAGGGGAGCACTTGGGAGGAGGGGCCAGGCAGCAGGAAAAAGGAGGAACAAGGATGGGAGGGGCAGCGGGGGAGGCATTTACTAGAACCAATCTCCTAGATTTTCCTCCTGCAGCAGCTGTACGCTGGTGGGAGGGCGAGGCGGAGATGCTAGTTTTCAGCTGCTCCAGGAGGACAATAAAGGGTATCGTCGGAATTACGGCAGGTATTTTAAAAATCTGAACTCCCAGCAAGTAGTTGGGGGTCAGGATTTCTCTGCCCCCCAGCTACCCTGCTGCACTAAGGCGGCTGCCTAAGCAGCCGTATGCTGGGCGCCAACATAAGGCTGCCTAGGCAGCTACCTTAGTGCACCAGGGTAAGGGGGGGGGGCAAAAAAATCCCAATCCCCAGCCATTTGCTGGGAATTCAGATTTTTTAAATACCTGTGTATGGGAGGGAACTGGGGTTCTAGAGGTCACTGCTATGGGGGAAAGGGTGGCAGGGGACAATGCTGGGGGGAGGAGAAGGGGCCAGAGATCACTGCTAAGGGGGAAAGGGTGGCAGAGGACACTACTGTGCGGGGGTGATGTGAAGGGCGGTAGAGAACAATGCTATGGGGGTGGCCCTGCCCATAGCAGTATCCTCTGCACCCCCCCCCCCTTTTCCCATAGCAGTGACCTCTGCGCATCTGCCCGTTTTCCCCATAGCAGTGTCCTCTGCACATCACCACCCCACCCCAGTAGAGTCCTCTGCCTCTCCCTTTCCCCCATAGCAGTGACCGCTGGCCCCCTGCCCCCCAGAAATGTCTTCTGTCCCCTTTCCCCCAGGCTCCTCCGCTGCAGTCATTCTCAGTGCACAGCGGAGAGCGGAATACAGCAGGGCTCAGGACGGAGAGCGAGAGGATAAGCTGGCCAAATTAACTTTTCTGGTAATTCTAGGTGGTAGGTTGGTCCTAGCAACCAATTACAAGTTTGATAATATGAAATGTTCATTTGGCCAGCTCTTCCTCCTGCCCTCTGTCCTGAGCCCTGCTGTATTCTGTTCTCCGCCGTGCACTGAAAATGATTGCAGCAGTGGAGGAGGCTGTGGGAAAGTTGGGAAGGGGAGAGAGAGGGACCTGTTCACAGTCTACCTGTCACCTGCCCGACCCCTGCTTTAACCACTTCAAGTCTGGACACTTTCACCCCCCTCTTGTCCAGGCCAATTTTCAGCTTTCGGTGCTATCACATTTTGAGTGACAATTGCGCGGTCATGCAACACTGTACCCAGATTAATTTTTTAGCATTTTTTGAGACAGATAAAACTTTATTTTGGTGGTATTTATTCACCACTGGGATTTTTATTTTTTTGCTATATAAATTAAAATGTCCAAACATTTTGAAAAATAAGTGTTTTCCCTATAAACATTTGCAAATAAATATTCTTTCTTCATAAATCTTGGCCAAAATGTATTCAGCTATCTTTTTAGTAAAGAAAAAATAACCCAAATTAGTTTATAACCAAAAATTATAATTTTTCAAACAATTTTTTTACATTTTTATTTTATTTTTTTATATTATTATGATTTTTTTTAATATACTGTCACTCTATCCGCAATTTATCTTTTAAATATTGAAGAGGGTAGATTCAGGCAACCCGAAGGAAGTATCCTATCCTCGGTAACCCTTTGTTAATCCACCATTGGAACACAGACTGGACCAGCTCAAGTAAAAATTCAGGATTACACAACACAGGGGCTAAAGACGTGTGCAAGGAGGCTAGGGATTTGAGATGGGCGTATCCTATCCCAGACCGACAACGAAAAAGATAATGTAGGACATAACATAGGAGGGCGAGATCGACTAGGAAGCCAAAGTAGAGCACCAACTGCTAAGGGATGACAAATTGTGCAATTTGTGTGAAGGTTAGGGAGGCCAATCCCACCATGAGATTTCAATACGTATATAACAATTTTTGGTTCATCTGGGGCCTTCTATTGTTTCAAATAAAACTAAGCACCTCGGCCTGTAAATGTCTATTCTTTGCATTGTCTTTCGTAAAATTTCCTGTACTCAAAAATCATTAAAAAAATTTAAAAGAAAATGTGCCATTCTCCACTTATGGCAGTAATGTTGCAGAGGAATATATGCACCATCTTTCATAGGATCAGTTCCTGCATAGGATCTCAATGTACATTTATTGTTAGGTTGCTTTGCTTTAAATCTAGGTTAATTGCATGTACTTAGGTCTGGGAGCAAGGTAACATCTTATTATATATTAATATACAGTATGTAAACCTCACCTTGTAAAACAACCCATTCCATTTAAAATAGAAATGAAAGACAAAACATTTGTGTATACACATAAAAAACATTATACTGTATACACATTTTTTCCCCCTTTTTTGAAAGTGATTACATACCCCCTGCTCTCAGTTGATTGCACAGAAAACAGGTTCTTTTTTCATACAGGTACATGGTGTAGTAGGCACAGGTCAGGAATATAAACTGTTGGGTTAACATTTTCTTTAATGCTTCTGTTGCCAGATTTCCTGACTTTGCTTCGGAACGCTAAAACAAAAAGCATAATGTATGGAGTCAAACAATATTTTTAAAATCTTCAAATCTGATACATTCTTATACCCAGCTAAACTTCATATGGTTGACATCAATCATATAATGTACATGTTGCCAAATATGTATTCTGTTGTTTTAACCACATGCCGCCCAGCCACTGTAGAAATAAGCTGGCAGGGCGGCACGGCTGGGCAAAACCACGTTTTAAAATGTGTGTTTTCAAAACAGGTAGGGGGCGCGCATGAGGCGCGCCACCGCCCTACCTGTCCCGCCGATCACGGCCTCGGATGTCAGTAGCCGGGATCGTTACCGGCTGTGTCCCGGCGATTAGCGGCAATCACTGACAGAGAGCAGGGCTGCAGTAGCTCTGCTCTCTGTCAGTTCCCTGACAGCTCCTGACAGGCTGATCGGGAGAGAAGAGTTTATCTCTCCCGATCAGCGGTGTTCCCTGCAGTACACACCCCCGCCCCCTAGTAAAACACTCCCCTCACACAGTTAACCCTTTCACTGAATAATAAAGTTAGCCCCTTCCTCCCCAGTGCCATTAGTACAGTGTCAGTGTTTTTTTTTTGCACTGATCACTGTATTGGTGTCACTGGGGATGTCAGTGACCCCAAGTCAGTTCCCCCCCAGTGTCAGAATGTCCGCCGCAGTCCCGCAGTCCTGCCATAAGTCGCTGATCACCGCCATAAGTCGCTGATTGCTGCCATTATTAGTATAAAAAAAATTAAAAATCCCAGTATCTTTCCCGCCATTTGTAAACGCTATAACGTTCTCGTAAACCAATTAATTTACACGTATTGGGGTTTTCTTTTAGCAAAGACATGTCGCAGAATGCATTTTGGCAGAAATTTATGACTAAATTTGATTTTTAAATTTTTTTCTACTGGACATGTTTTATAGCAAAAAGTCCAAAATATTGTTTTTTTTCCTCAAAATTGTCAGGCTTTTTTATTTATGGCGCAAAAAATAAAAAACGCAAACGCACCACCGAAAGAAAGCTCAATTTGTGGGAAAAAAAGGATGTAAATTTCATTTATGTACCGTATTGCATGACCGCGCAATTGTCCGTTAAACTAGCGCAGCGCTGTATAGCAAAAAAATGTTGTAAATTGCAGTATCTATACCATAGTTTGTAGATGCTATAACTTTCACACAAAGCAATCAATATACGCTTATTGGGATTTTTTTACCAAAAACATGTAGCAGAATACATTTTGGCCTAAATGTATAACTAACTTTACTATATAGTTTACTATATATTTTTTATAGCTGAAAGTAAAAAATATCGTTTTTCTTCAAAATTTTTGGTCTTTTTTTTGTTTATAGCATGAAAAATAAAAAGCGCACAGGTGATCAAATACCACCGAAAGAAAGCTCTATTTGTGTGAAAAAAAGGACGGAAATTTCATTTGGGTGCAGCATTGCATGACCGCGCAATTATCAGTTGATTTAGTGCAGCGCCGAGCAGCAAAAAGAGGCCTGGTCATTAAGGGGGGTAAATCCTCAGGAGCTCTGTGTAACTGTGTTAAGTTGTTTCACTATCATTATTATTATTATTTTTTTCATTATTATTTATTATATCTTTTTTTAAATTTTCTTTTTTTCCCAATACATGAATCAACAATATATAATTTATCAAAAACACATACATTCCAAATAACTTCTCTATCCCCCCCATTAAATTACCCCTGTCCAACTAATTCCATCAATCTCTTTCCTTCCCTGTTTACCAGTCTATATCTGAAACCCTGTTTTCTCTCGTTACTTTTCAACTGTCCAGTTATTAAGTTCAATTCTCCAACTCCTACTACCAGGGTACCCATCAACCCATCAATTCGAGGTATTTTTCAGATGTCTTAAAATCATACCACCTACTTCAATCCTTTCTAAATGTATTCATTTTATCTTCGTCTATATGGTATAGCTCCTCCATCTTAATTATATAGTCAGTCCTGTCTATCCAGTCTCTCATTGTTCTATATCTGCCAGAATTTAGGGATTAGACCTTTTGCCACGCTAATTAGTGAAACAATATAAAAATAGTATATTATATCATCTGACATCCCTGACCTATAAAATAGGCACACCCACGGTCCTTCTGAATAGTTATCCCCAAAATCTCCTGTATATATTGAATTATATCTTGCCAAAACACCTGTATTTTTGGACAATCCCACCAAATATATGCCATTGTCCCCCTACCCCCACATCCCCTCCAACACAGAGGTGAAATTTCTGCTCGTTGTTCATGTGCCACAGTCGGTGTGAAATACCATCTGGTTAAACATATATAATTAATTTCAACTGTGTTCATATTCATCACCCCATGCATTAACATTTTACTCTTCTGTTACCCGTTCATTTTCTTACCTAATTCTCTTTCCCATTTCTCTAAGAATAACGGAGGTTCAGATCCCATCAGTTCAATAAGGATCTTATATATCCTAGAGGTTACATGTTTATTTACTTGACACTCAACATTCTTTTCAAATGGAAGCATGTCCTCTGGTATCCTCAGTGGTTGGAGGAGCGTTGAGACAAAATGTCCCAATTGACAATATCTCAATTCATCTAATATAAAAAATAAATCTCTTTTACCCTTTAACTCTTGAAAAGTGCATATCTTCCCCTAATCTACTATGTCGCTTAACCTTGCATTTCTATCGTTAAACCAGAAATGTTATCTTTCCCTTGTGGAAAAAACTCCATACCCGCCAGGGGCATCAACAGTGAACCTCAGTATCAATTTTCTTATTATCCTAAAAAAGGATCCTGGTAGATACGTATATTGGGAGCATTTGAAACTTATATAGGATTTTTGGAACTATCACCATCTTAACCACGTTTATACGCCCAATCCACGACACCCCACCCATTGAGAGTCTTCTCAACTCATCTTTAATTTAATTTATTAATGGGATATATTTGACTTGATATAAATTCTTTATTGAGGAGGTTAACTTTATTCTCAGATTCCTTCTCCCTCCATGTAAATGGAAAGTCTTCTTGCAGGATCTGCATCTCTACCTTTGAAATGTTAATATTTAAGATCTCAGATTTTCAAGGGTTTATTTTCAGATCTGACAGCTCTCCGTTAAATTAGGCAACGTCAGTCTAGTGTTCACAATGTAAAACAGCATATCATCTGCATAAGCTGCTACCTTATGTTCTTGTTCTCCTATCTTAATTTCTATAATATATGAGCTCTTTCTTACCAACGCCAAAAGTGGATCCAAGGATAAGACAAATAGCAACGGGAATAATGGACATCCCTGTATAGTTCCATTATACATTTTAAAGGTCCCTGACAGGGACCCGTTAACCTTAACTGCTGCTGAAGGGCTATTATAAAGCCCTTTTATCCACCTTACCATTTTGGCCCCTATTCCTAATACCCTTAGTGTATTTATCATAAATCCCCAATTTACCCTATCAAAAGCTTTTTCTGCATCAATCAACAATATAACTGCCAACTGCTTTCCTCTTTTTGCTTTTTGTAAAAGAAGCAGTGTTCTTAAACTACTGGCTCTCCCTTCCTGGGATAAACCCCACTTGGTCTAGATGTATCCACTTCGGCATCAGCTCTTTCATCCTGGTAGCTAGCACTTTCGCAAATAATTTTGTATCTATATTTAATAGTGATATAGGTCTATAACAGGCACATTGTGAGCTAGCCTTCTCTTCTTTAAGGATAATTGTTATATACGCATGCAGTGATTCTTCTCTCTGTTTCATCCCCTCCCCTAACGCATTCCTATACGCGCAGAGTCTAGGGACCAATAACTCTTTAAATTTATTATAATAGCCCACCGTATATCCATCGGGCCCTGGGCTCTTTCCACCTGCTGTACTCTTCAGGGCCGCTCTTATTTCATCCTGGGAAATTACTTGTTCTAGGGATGCTAATTTTTCTTCTGATATTCTTGGTAGATCAGCCGCCTTTAAAAATTCTTGCCTTTTCCTTCTCTTTTCTTCCTCTATTACTTTCTGGTTTATAGGGTTCATCTCATACAGCCTACTATAAAAGTTTTAGAACGTGTTAGCGATACCAGTGGTAGAGTATACCAACTCCCCGTAGTCATCTTTAATTTTTTCTATAAAGTTTTTAGATTTTTTTATCCTTCAATCTTTTCATCAGATATTTTCACTATTATTTATAAGCTTTTTTTTTTTCAATTTGGACAATGTAAAAAAAAAGGGTATTTTATAGCCATGTCAGTTTGTTTTTTTTGCCATCTGTGTCACATTGGAGAGATTTCTCCTCACTTCCTGTCCCATAGCCAAAACAGGAAGAGAGGAAATCCCTTCAAAATAAGGGAATTCCTGGTTGTCACCAGGGCCACCAGAACTGGTGTCCCCATTGGAAGAGTTCCCCTCCTCTATTACTGTTCTGAGGACAAGCCAAAGTATGGGATTTTCTTTCACTTTAAATAATAACCGTAAACAACAAATAGAGAGGGTGAATCCCCCTAACGGAAGCAAAGACTGCAGTAAAAATCAGGTTTTTACACACAAGCCCTACAAAAATTGTTTTTAGCTATACTTTAAAGATTATTAAAGCAAACCTAGTATATGCTTAGAGCATTATTAAACCCCAAACCAAAAATGTAATATATTGCCGCTTATCAATCATTTTTATCATCAGTTTTCTTTTCCTAGGCATTTTCACCTGGTGATCTGGCCAATAACCTCCTGTATTAGAGCGCTCCCACTCTGGATGAATGAGCACAGGGGTGCACCTTTGGACAGCAGCATTGTCACTCTGAGGGGAAGGGAATGTTTGATGTACTAGCAGATTTAGATACACTTGCAAAGTGAAGCCAAACTCCAGCTAATACTTTAAAAGCAGTTAAGGCAAACCTTTTTTATTCCTTTTGGAAAAAATAAATTAAAAGCTCATCATTGTAAGCAACACTGCTAGAGTTAAATGGGTTGTCTCATCTCTGTAACAAACACATTCTGCTTGAGAGCTGCTTCTTTTGAAGAACAACAGACTTACTAACCAGTGCACCCGATGAAAATAAATATATATTTGTATTATATTATACTTGCTGTGCAAATTGTGAATGCTATCTGTGCAGATGGGCATATTTTTCCTTAAATATCAGAGGCGAAAACAGGGATAAAATAAAAATCTTGCCCTCCAGAAGATTTACCCCCCTTCCTAACCAGGCCATTTTGTGTACTAGGACGTTGCATTACTTTAACTGACAATTGCGCGGTCATGCAAAGCTGTACATAAATTAAATGAATGTCATTTTTTCCCACAAATAGAGCTTTCTTTTGGTGGTATTTGATCACCTCTGTGTTTTTATTTTTTGCGCTATAAACAAAAAAAGACCGACAAATTTTGAAAAAAAAAAAACTATATTTTTAACTTTTTTTTAATTCAATAAATACATTTCAAAATCAAATTTCTTCATAAATTTAGGCCAAAATTTATTCTGCTACATGTTTTTGCTAAAAAAAAAATTCCAATAAATGTATATTAATTAGTTTACGTGAACGTTATAGCATCTACAAATGGCGGTATATATACTGGAATTTTTATTTTTATTTTTCTATACTAGTAATGGCAGCGATCAGCGACTTATAGCATGACTGCGGTGGACATTCTGACACTGGGTGGGAACTGACTAACTGCCACTGTCATCCAAAGTGATCATTGCTAATAAAAAGCACTGACACTGTACTAATGACACTGGGCAGGAAGGGGTTAACATCTGGGGTGAGCTAAGGGTTACCTGTGTGCTTTACATTATGTGCTGTTCTACTGTGGAGACATGCTGCGAAGAGAGCTATAAAGCATCATGTCCATGCTGATAGCAGAGAGACCTGTGTTATTTACAACACACAAGTCTCTCCCCTGTCAGCTTTGTCGATGATCACCTAGTGCCAGCCAGGAATCCCTGGCCAGGACCCGGTGATTGACATCCCCAGCTGCCAAAAGCAGAGCGAGTAGGGCAGCGTGCCCCCTACCTGGAAATGCAAATAACATATATATATACGGAATTTTGCGCAGCCGTGCCGCCCTTTAGCAGTTTTTCTGCTATAGCACGAATGGCAAGTGGTTAAGAAACAGTAACATAGTTTACAAAGAGGCACAAGTTCATTGAACTTAACCAATAATAGGAAACTTCCATGAACATACCCACAGTTGATAAACAGTAAGGCAAAAAAGTCTAAAATATGGTCCAGCTTACTCCAACAGGGAAAATTTTTCTTTCACTGGATCAACCATATCTCTAGCTACTTTATTTCAAAATAATTAACTGAGTTGGCTAGAACTAGTTTCTGAGGTAGCCTGCTCCAAAATTTCATAACCCTTACCATACAGACACAAAAAGTGCCCCCTGGTCCTTTGCAATGACTTTAAATTAATAACTTTGCACCAAGATCACTATGTACTGTAAAGGTCCTCCTTGCCGCTTATCAGTTTAGTTGCCCTTCTTTGCAATTTCTCCAGTTCTCCGATTTCCTTTATGTGGACTGAAACCAAAACTGAACTGTATATACCAGATAAGGTCTTAATAGTGCTTTGTACAGGGGAAAAATTTATGTCCCTCTCTCTGGAGACTATATCTCTTTTTAATTCAAGAAAGTATTTTGCTTGCTTTAGAAACTACAGCTTGGCATTGCACACTATTATTAGATTCTTCTCCACCATTGACTCCAGTTGTTCTCCTAGAATGTAAGATGGATTCATATTTCTAGCCCCCAAGTGCATAACTTGATATTTATCAACATTAACCTTATTTGCCACATAGTTGTCCAATTAAACAATTCATTAAGGTCTGCTTGTTAGACATCCTGTGAGGACTACGGATTTTTAAGTCTTCAGCAAACAAAGAAATGGCACTTTTAATGCCAAACACATTTATAAATAGGTTAAAAAGTAACTTGAACCTTGGGGTACACCACTAATAACCTTAGACCATTCAGAAAACTGGCTTAAAGACTGTATTCAGAAAGTAGTGATTAACAGTTCATGCTCTATTTACAGACTGAATTTGCTATATGCCTTAATTTAGCAATCATTTTGAGCCGCCCCCCAACCCCTCCAAAAAACTTTTTTTTTTTTGTATGTTTTGTTTTGTTTTTATTTTATATACATGACTTTATTGCTATCACTTAGGGGACCAATAGCCCCTATATGATAGCATATAGGTGACAGGTTCTCTTCATGAGACTCCAACACAGCTGATAGAACACAATCTGTGTTGTATGAGCAACTTCACCAGGCACTGATCCTGGTGATTGATAGCTCAGGACCAGGAAGTAATGTAATTTCCTGGTCTGTGCACAGGAGAGACGCTCAGTGGATGGATGACGTTTGAGCTCCCACCGCCCTTCCTAGCAACACCATGATAGTAACGGGCCCACAGGTGGAACAGTGGAGCCCAGTAAACATGGCGGGGAGGGCAGAACATCATGGCCATTGTGAAAGTGATTAGCGGCTTCACAGATGCTTGTATCACTTCCACATTGGCTTTACAAAAGTACACACACACCTGGCTAGTATAGCTGCCAGGAGAGTGTTAAAAGCATATGTCTGCAGCACATTAAAAATCCAAATCCCCAGCAAGTGGCTGGGGATTTAGATTTTAGTAACCCCCCCTTGCCATCCTAGCACCCTAACGCGGCTGCTTAAGCTGCTTTATGGCTGCACTGGCCCTGGCCCCCTAGATATTTAGTCCCAACTATAGCAGTTAAGCTTTACAGGTCTGTAATTAATTCCATTTTTAAATACAGACCACATTTGCTTTGTGCCAGCCTACTGGTACCAACCTAGTCATTAAAAAGTCTTTAAAAATTAGAAGCAATGGCTTTGAATTAACAGAGCTCAGCCTCTTAAAGTGGTTGTAAATACTTAAGGTTTTTTACCTTTATGCATTCTATGCATGAAGGTAAAAAACCTTTTCTGTGCAGCATCCTCCCAGCCCCCCTAATATTCACCTAAGCCCCCTCTCGATCCAGTGATGTGCACTGGAGTCTCGGCTTTTCTGGAACTCCCTCTCCTCATTAGCTGAGACAGCAGCGGGAGGCATTGCCTCCTGTTGCTGTCAATCACAGCCAGTGAGCCAATGAGAGGAGGCAGGGCCGAGCCACAGCTCCATGTGTGAATAGGCAAATGGAGCAGCAGCTTGGGAATGTGCCAACTTGGGAGCCCCCATAGCAAGCTGCTTGCTATGGAGGCACCCAACAAGAGGGAGAGGCCGGATGCGCCGACGGGAACCCGAGAAGAGGAGGATCTGGGCAGCTCTGTGCAAAACCACTGCACAAAACAGGTATGTATAACATTATTTTTTATTTTAAGCCTTTAGTATCACTTTAAGGTGCTTTACTTACCTTTATTTTGATGATCTTATACAGTTAGGTCCATATACAATCAGGTCCATAAATATTGGGACATCAACACAATTCTAACATTTTTGGCTCTATACACCACCACAATGGATTTGAAATGAAACGAACAAGATGTGCTTTAACTGCAGACTGTCAGCTTTAATTTGACGGTATTTACATCCAAATCAGGTAAACGGTGTAGGAATTACAACAGTTTGCATATGTGCCTCCCACTTGTTAAGGGACCAAAAGTAATATGACAATAATAATCATAAATCAAACTTTCACTTTTTAATACTTGGTTGCAAATCCTTTGCAGTCAATTACAGTCTGAAGTCTGGAACGCATAGACATCACCAGACGCTGGGTTTCATCCCTGGTGATGCTCTGCCAGGCCTCTACTGCAACTGTCTTCAGTTCCTGCTTGTTCTTGGGGCATTTTCCCTTCAGTTTTGTCTTCAGCAAGTGAAATGCAGGCTCAATCGGATTCAGGTCAGGTGATTGACTTGGCCATTGCATAACATTCCAATTCTTTCCCTTAAAAAACTCTTTGGTTGCTTTTGCAGTATGCTTTGGGTCACTGCACTGTGAAGTGGCGTCCAATGAGTTCTGAAGCATTTGGCTAAATATGAGCAGATAATATTGCCCGAAACACTTCAGAATTCATCCTGCTGCTTTTGTCAGCAGTCACATCATCAATAAATACAAGAGAACCAGTTCCATTGGCAGCCATACATGCCCACGCCATGACACTACCACCACCATGCTTCACTGATAAGGTGGTATGCTTAGGATCATGAGCAGTTCCTTTCCTTCTCCATACTCTTCTCTGCCCATCACTCTGATACAAGTTGATCTTGGTCTCATCTGTCCATAGGATGTTGTTCCAGAACTGTGAAGGCTTTTTTAGATGTCGTTCGGTTGGCAAACTCTAATCTGGCCTTCCTGTTTTTGAGGCTCACCAATGGTTTACATCTTGTGGTGAACCCTCTGTATTCACTCTAGTGAAGTCTTCTCTTGATTGTTGACTTTGACACACATACACCTACCTCCTGGAGAGTGTTCCTGATCTGGCCAACTGTTGTGAAGGGTGTTTTCTTCACCAGGGAAAGAATTCTTCGGTTATCCACCACAGTTGTTTTCTGTGGTCTTCCGGGTCTTTTGGTGTTGCTTAGCTCACCGATGTGTTCCTTCTTTTTAAGAATGTTTGAAACAGTTGTTTTGGCTGCGCCTAATGTTTTTGCTATCTCTCTGATGGGTTTGTTTTGTTTTTTTCAGCCTAATGATGGCTTGCTTCACTGATAGTGACAGCTCTTAGGATCTCATCTTGAGAGTTGACAGCAACAGATTCCAAATGCAAATAGCACACTTGAAATGAACTCTGGACCTTTTAACTGCTCATTGTAATTGGGATAATGAGGGAATAACACACACACCTGGCCATGGAACAGCTGAGAAGCCAATTGTCCCATTACTTTTGGTCCCTTAACAAGTGGGAGGCACATATGCAAACTGTTGTAATTCCTACACCGTTCACCTGATTTGGATGTAAATATCCTCAAATTAAAGCTGACAGCCTGCAGTTAAAGCACATCTTGTTTGTTTCATTTAAAATCCATTGTGGTGGTGTATAGAGCCACAAATGTTAGAATTCTGTCGATGTTCCAATATTTATGGACCTGACTGTATATTTGGACACAGGCACAATTTTCATATGTTAGCCTCTGTATGCCAATAGGATAAATTAAAACAAAACAATCCAAATGAATCTGAAGTGCAGACTTTCAGCTTTAATTTAAGGGGTTGAACATAAATATCAAGTGCAAATTTTAGGAACTGCAACTATTTTTATACACAGTCCCTCCATTTTCAGGGGCTCAAATGTAATTGGACAAATGAATATAATCATAAATAAAATGTTAATTTTTAATATTTTGTTGAGAACCCTTTACTGGCAATGACTGCCTGAAGTCTGGAACCCATAGATATTATCATAGACTGGGTTTCCTCCTTTCTGATGCTTTGCCAGGCTCTAACTACTGTTGTCTTCAGTTGTTCTTTGTTTGTTTCTGCCTTTTAGTTTTGCCTTCAGCAAGTGAAATGCATGCTCAATTGGGCTGAGGTCAGGTGATTGACTCAGCCATTGCTGAATATTCCACTTCTTTTCCTTCAAAAGCTCTTGGGTTGCTTTTGCAGTGTGTTTTGGATCATTGTCCATCTGTACTATGAAGTGCCGTCCAATCAACTTTGCAGCATTTGGCTGAATCTGGGCTGACAGTATATCTCTAAACAATGCAGAATTCATCCGGCTGCTCCTGTCTTCTGTCACATCATCAATAAACACAAATGACCCAGTGCCACTGGAAGCCATGCATGCCCACACTTCCTCCACCTTGTTTTACAGATGACGTTGTGTGCTTTGGATCATGAGCTGTTCCAAATCTTCTCCACTTTTTTCTTCCCGTCATTCTGGTACAGATTAATTTCATCAGTCCAAAGAATGATTTTCCAGAACTGGTCTGGCTTTTTTTAGATATTTTTTGGCAAAGTCTAATCTGGCTTTTCTATTCTTCAGGCATATGAATGGTTTGCACCTTGTGGTGAATCCTCTGTATTTGCTCTTGTGAAGTCTTCTCTTGATTGTAGACTTTGACAATGATATGCCCACCTCCTGGAGAGTGTCCTTCACTTGTCTGGATGTTGTGAATGGGTTTTTCTTTGCCATAGAGAGGATCCTGTGTTCATCCACCACTGTTGTTTTCCGTGGACTTCACCAGTGCGTTCTTCTTTTTCAGAATGTACCAAACTGTTGATTTGGCCACTACTAATGTTTCTGCTATCTCTCTGATGGATTTGTTTTGTGTTTGAAGCCTTACAATGGCCTGTTTCATTTGCATGGACAGCTCCTTTGAATGCATGATGTAGGTTCACAGCAATAGATTCCAAATGCAAATACCATACTTAGAATCAACTCCACACCTTTTACCTGCTTAATTGATTAACCTCCCTAGCGGTATGATTATTTCAGATTTTTGGAACTGAAAGCGGTACCATTTTTTTGCACAGAAATATGTATTTTTTTTTACTGTAGGCCTGTAATTTAGGAATAACTCACTGAAATCTGTACGAACAAGAGTCTAGTAAACATTCCGGATATGATAAAACTTGAAACACAAAATCATAAATTATAATTTAATCAATAATCATAAAAAATAATAATATAATAATAATAAATGTAATTAAATAATATAATCAAACCAAAAACACTGAAATTTGAAATATAGCGCCAAGTTCGCACATCGCTGAGCAAAGTCGCAGAATCGTTTTCAGTGTCTGATGACGAATTTCCCCACAAATCATTATCACTCAATTCTGCAAGTGGTTCTGATTTACTATCGCTGTTCTCTAGCCGGTCTAAAACCGCTTTTGACATGAAGGGACGCTTTTTGGACGCCATGGACTTTTCTAAGTTTCCAGGCAGAAAGAACAGTCAAAATGTAGGCAGGGGACAAGACAAAGCAGTAGGGACAAAATGTATGTGAAATGTTTTGAAACAGCAATGTTTTACTATGTAATAATCATTTTTTAAAAAATGTCATTTTTAAAAAAATGTTCAAATTTGCCGCCGGTTCCGGCGCCTGTACGTACCGACGTCACAGGGACAGGAACACGGAAGCCGGATGAGATGGCCGGGGACACTGCAGGGGACACATCGCGGGAACGAAGGACAAGGTAAGCGCTGCAGGGACTCCCTATGCAACGCTGCATGGTAAGCCCGACTGTAGCTCGGGGTTACCGCTTTTGGTACTGAAACTTTACCCCGAGCTACACTCGGGAATACCGCTAGGTAGGTTAAGAAATAATGAAGGAGTAGCCCACACCTGGTCATGAAACAGCTTTTGATTCAACTGTCCAATTACTTTTGGTCCCTTGAAAAATGGGGTTGGCTACTCTTAAGAGCTGTAATTCCTAAACTGTTCTGCCAATTTGTATGTACATTCCCTCAAATTAAACCAGAGAGTGTGCACTTTCAGCCCATATCCATTATATAAACTATAGCTTGAATATGTTTTGGTAAATACCTGAAAAAAAACTAAAACTGTGCCTGTGTCCAAATATATATGGACCTAACTGTAGGTTTACAGCGCTGCACTACTTTAAATGTCAATTGCACGGTCATCCAGCACTGTACACAAATTAAATTTACAACATTTTTTTCACATAAATAGAGCTTTCGTTTGGTGGTATTTGGTCACCACTGGTTTTATTATTTTGTATTATTTAAATTAAAAAATGCTGAACATCTTGAAAAAAAAACCAATATTTTCTATCTTCTGTTTATAAAATATATCCAATAGAAAAAATAACAAAATCTAATTTCTTCATAAATTTAGGCCAAAATATATTCTGCTACATGTCATTAAAAAAACCCAAAACAAAACATCCCAATACATGTATATTAATTGGTATGTGTGAAAGTTATAGCATCTACAATCTATGGTATTTACTGTATATATTTGAAAATTGATCAGTCTTGATGTACTGATGGTTTATCTCATTTCTTAAGGTCCTTAAAATTCCAAGACAGTACAAATTTTGCAAAGTAGACATATTTAGTAAGAAACATGGTGAGATTTTGTTGAAACTGTAATATTTTTGCTACAATTTTTTGGAAAATTAAGACATTAATAAAATTTGGGGTTTTTTTTACTTTTTTTTTTTCTTACATACTGTTATATGCAGTATAGTGTCATCATATGACTGGTTGGGCAGTGATCAGGGACACATTTTTACATTTTTTTTTTACATACTTTCATCAGAGTAGTGCAGTGTCACCATAGTAACACTGACTACTCTAGGGTTTTTTTTCCTTTACTTATACAATGAAGATCATTGTACCAGCAATGCTTTGAACTGTCATGCATGAGTTTCATTAATGACAGCTGTGATTACTAGTGATCTGTGACTGGCTACAGCTAATCAGCTGCTGTGATTGCCTCAGGTATCATGTGATAGCTGTGGGCCAATCACAGTTCACTAGTATCGGAAGCAGAACTGTTATGAATGAGATTCATGCATAATAGCTGTGTTGACAATGTGATTGCATAGTGATCACACGATCCTCACTCCGCTCAGAGCGGCTCAGTACCATGATCTGCAATCCGCTGTATCTGGTGGACACATTGGTTGTGGAGGGAGTTTGATGCGTGCCCCAACGGTTGCACAGCACCCCCCTTATCCCAAGCAGGCACAATGATGCACATGTAAGTGATTGTGACTGCACGTGCCGCCCCACTGCAGTATATGTACTGTGGCAAGTCGGCAGGTGGTTAATAAATTAACTCCCTACAAAGTGCATAAATGCAAAAATACCTAAAGCAAATCAATATTTAGTGTGTCCACTCTTTGCCTCTAAAACAGCACCAATTTTACTAGGTAGACTTGCATACAGTTTTTTGCATGCATAAGGTTCAATGCATGATTAAACAGTTATAACAAACTGTTATGTTATGTGCTAGTGATCAGTAAGATAACATGTATGTTGAAATACAACTGATGAATCAAACAGAATCCGCTATGAAGGATATTCTAAACTGGGCGAGGGAAAACCCATACTCTAGTAAAAATTTGAGGTTGTTCACCACAGTTCAGTGTAAAAATGTTTACATGATGGTAAGACTGAGCACAGCAATAAGACACACAGGGGTAGATTTACTAAAACTGAAGCACTCAGAAGCTGGCTACCATACACAGCTGCACCATAATCTAGTAAATAATGCCCACAGTGGTCTTACTGCATCGCCAGAAATTTCAAGGATGACAGATGTTTGCAGATGTGACATGCAAGCTCCTCTGCAGAAGCAGAAAAGAAACTGGTAAAGTTAATGACGAAAAACATAGTGGTCATCCAAGAAAACCTAGTGCAGCCAATGAAAGACACGTCATGCTGGCTTTCTTTTACAGTCTTAAGATGTCCAGTGGCACCATTAGCTTAGACTTGTCAAAAAGCAGTGGAAACCTGGTACATCTATTTACAGTCTTTGAGAAGTCTGGTCAGATACGGTCTTCATGGAACCCTTTGTGACTAAAAAGCCATACCTCAGACATGGAAACAAAGGCAACCAAAAACTGGAGTGCAGAATAATGGCTCTAGCCTGATGGGTCCAAACTTGAGGCCTGATCTCAACATCATATGCTTACATGAAGAAACAACAGCAATGAACACAGCCTGACTCCACAGAGGAATTGTGCTTTTTTTCTGTTTGGCAAATTTCATGCTGGCGCACTGCAGTTTGGCCACAGCAAGGGTGTATCTGTGATTTTTCGTGCGCTTTAACCACAGTTCCATAGATTTTATATTACCGTGGTTTCTGAAATCACCTACATACTGCATCCTTGGTGTGCTTTCAGAAATTATGGCAAAATGACGTGACCTAATGAAGATCTACGGTGATTAAAGTGTTACTAAACCCAGCACCCTGCCATTCACTATATCCGGTCTTCCACAATACACAGGACATAGAAATGCAATTATTTTAGTAAATATGAACTGCTAAATACCATCAGCAGTATATAGCAGTCTTGTGACATCTATCAGTGTCTGGCTGAGAGCTGGTTAAAGCTTGTAGGAGGAGTTATAATTTTCTTTTGACTATCTTATGAGGATAATTCCTATGAAAAACTTCCTATGTACCTAGGAGAATTGGTGCTGTTTAAAAGCAAATAGTGGACACACCAACTAATGATTTTATTTTGATTTTTTTTCGTGTTTTTGCACTTTGCCAACTGTTAACTGATGATAAGGGAGCTCAATGTTTTTGCAATAGTAAAGGAGAATGGGCTGTGCATGCATGGGTAGGGGGGAAGCCAGAGGTGCTCATTTGTGGATTTCCACCAGTGGGTGCATTCTGCCATCTGCAGGACAGACTGAAGAGGACAACAATGTAGCAGCTGAAGAGGTAGGCATTTGTTTGGGGGAACAGTGTACAGTTTTTTTTTTATATTGGGGACAATGTGGTGCAAGAAGAAACTTATAAATTTCCTAGATAAAACTTAAAGTATAATTAAGGGATTTTTTTATTTTTGGACAGAGGGAACATTCACGGTCTTTAATTGTCCTACTCAGTAATAACTTTGGGAATGAAGTGAAGGTAAATCCAACATTTTGAGTTGCCATGGGACAGGAATAGAGCGGGAATAGAGGACACTTGTTCCCATGATAACTGTCTAATGGCGGATTTCTCTCGCATATTCTCATACTTCCTAATGTGTCTGCAGGACAGGAAGTGTGGGGAAGTCTTCCTATGTAGACACAAAAAACACAGACAGTGGTACTGTATACAAAATGTATAAAAGAAGCGCCACGCAAATTGACAACGCTATGTAAGTACCTATAATAAAATACCCCACATGTCCATGATTAATATCCACTATGTTGTAGACACCATAAAAATCTCAGTTTTCTTCCTTTCCCTGACAGTACTCTCAGAGAGGGCAGGGAGCAACCGCACTCAGTACCCTCATACCAATGAGGCATGCACTAAGCAAATCATCCTGTGAGAGGCATGGACTGTGATGTGTTTGGGCATAGTAATGCCCACGTTGTCACCCCCAAACTCATCACAAGCCAAAGTGAGAGAGATGTTAGTCACTCTATGGTGGGTGTTAATTTGCAACTAGAAATGCCCACTGGCAGCATGTCAGAAATGTAATTATATCTCCTGGGGGTGTAAACAAGACAGTGGCTAGGACAGGAAATGGCTGTGCAATGCTGGCTGTCACACAACCAGAAGTTCAAACAAAGCCAGACTCAAACAAAAGTTGTCTGGGGATGTCTGCAGGCACTACTTAGAGTTCTCATGCAGACAAAAATAATGATAGGGTCTCAGGACACCTTGTGCTGGCCAGCTAAGTGAAAATTTAACCACTACTAACCATTTTCAAGTTACAGTTTTGGAAACGCTATATCTCTTTTTGTTCTGAAAATGCAGAATGTTCCTCTGACAGAAGGATATCAGGTAAAGTCTTGTCTATATTCCTATCGCAAACGCTCCAGAGCGATGGGCTCATCAGTATCAAGTCGGCAGAGAATACATTTCGCAATTGGATCAATATTATTTTCCCAAATCAGAATTGGCAAGTGTAAATAGTTTCTGCATAGTTGTGTAATTGATGACTCTAGCCCATATAAAGAACAGCCACAGGGCTGAACATATAAAGTAATCTATAGCATCATTAACTACTTCTATATAAAAGAAACTAAAAATAATTTGAAACAGCAATTTTTAATTATTTTTTTTTCTTTAATTTCAAGTAACCCTAATATAAAACTAATAATTACAAATGTTCAAAACGTTTTATATTTTCAAAGTGAGTCTTGTTTGTCATGCCATAGTGTGAAAAAAAGCTTCATAAATAAAATCTAATATATGCACCATTGTTTCAACAAATAAAAAGGTAACCCTGTCCTCTCTACATGCCAGATAAAAACAAGACCACCAGTAGTGTGACAAAAATATTGATGATTGATTAGTATCTGATTATAGTCTCAGGTCTTTGATAGAAACAGCAAGCACCAGGGAATGCACTGGATCTGATCAAAAAGACAAACAAGAGACAGGCTTGAGAAAGGGGTCAATGTGCATCTTTGCCAGCACACCACAGATCAACATATACCATCTAAATTTTTTATTGTAGAATGATCACATCACAATGGACAAAGTACAACGTGTTGGAATTGCAGGACCCCTTCGTCGGGCATGCTATTAAAACACTGCAGTTTGTCTAATATGATCATTCTACAATAAAACTTTCAGATGGTACTTATTGATCCATAGTTTGCTTGCAAAGATGTACATTGACACGTGATGCCACCTGTCTCCAACTGGCTGTTGCTGCAGCACCCGCTACTTCTAATCCTTATCTAGATCCTTATCTAGGAACATGTGCAATGAGTATATTGATATTAATAGGTTCGAAATGGAGGGAAACGCCCCTGAAATATGTAGACATGCCCACCCAATAGTAAGTGCAACTTGAGTGAGTCCATTAACAGCAGGATCTGGAGTGAAGCTGAATTGTTTGCCTCCCTTCAGCCTGCTGTGAGACATTCTGATTTCATGCTGAGTAACCACCAGACATCATTGGCCATGATGTGAGCAGTTCTGCAACCTCAGCAAGATGGAGCTGCACTCAATGTGCTTTTAGTTCATGAAATACTGTATGTGAGTGCAACCCAGGGGCGGACTGACAACTCATGGGGCCCCCGGGAAATAGGGGATCATGGGGCCCCTGTGTCCTTGCCCAAACTCAAAAAAGCCTATGAAAAAGGTACCAAGGGCATCTCATGGGGCCCCCTACTGAACCCGGGCCCTCGGGCAGTGCCCAAGTTTCCAAATGGTCAGTCTGCCCCTGGTGCAACCACTGTTGATTTTATTGCTTTGATCATTAAAGGTTAAATTGTGCAAGGTGTGTGTGCTTCCCTCATTTTCTCTTGTTTGACCATTGTTTTTCATGCAACTTGAAAAAAGAAAAAAAAAAAGAGGAAAATTGGTGTTGTTTGATTCCAGACAAATAAACAAATGTATTTTGGGAAAAAACAGTGTCTCATTGTTTACACTTTTTATGTGGTCGAAAGAAACAGAATATCACCTTGTTTCAGAATTAAAATATGGTATAAAAAAAAAAGTACTATCAGTCCCCAACTACATATATAACGTGGTCCCATTCAAATTCGTCTCTTAGATTTTAAGCAGTGTGGGTGGACAGGTTTAAACACCCCTCTATTTGTTCTGTTTATCATTCTCATCAAGAGTTGAAGTAAAAATGTTGTGTTGTTGAACAGCATCTGTAATAGATGGGAAAAATTCCAATCGGAAAACATGAATTCTCTAATTTTGGAGGAATTTTTTCTCGTTTCCGGTTTTGGCTATGAAACAGGAAGTGAAAGGAAACCTCCCCATGTTACACAGATGGCAAAATAAAACCTGACGGGTTATAATCTTTCCCCGTCTCCTCCCCCAAATTGGAAAAAAATATTGCCTTTAATTCTACTTTAAACCACCTTGCTGTCCAGACCATTTTCAGTTTTTAGCAGTGTGATACTTTGACAATTACTTGGTCATGCAATACTATACCCAAATTAAATCTTTATCTTTTATTTAGACAGGTGGAGTTTTCTCAAAATTTAAAAAAAACACTGTTTAAAGCGGAGGTCCAGTTGCAATAAAAAAATAAGTCAGCAGCTACAAAAATTGTAGCTGCTGACTTTTAAAAAATGGATACTTACCTGTCCCTCAGTCCCGAGGTGTTATCATACCAGTCGGGTTGACTGACCATCCTGTCTCCTCGGCACCAGCATCTTCAGTGTGGGCACCCAGCTGTAACAGCTTTCAGCTTCACAACCGGGTGCCCACTGCACATGCGAGAGTAGCGCTGCGCTTTGTGAATGGTCCCGTAGTCTTCTGAGAACTGTAATGTGTCCCAGGAGGCTACGGGGGGGGGGGGAGTTGGCAACTTCCATTTCCGATACCTAGGTGATCGCAGCAGAAGTGGGAGTGCGTACCTGTCAAATTCAGGTACCCGCTCCCCCCCCACTTCCCAAAGGTGCCAATCCTTAACAGGGAACAAAGCCTTAAAGCGGAACTTCCCCTTTTGGGTGGAGCTCTGCTTTAACTTAAAATTTAGATCAAAATGTATTCAGCTACATTTCTATGGTAAAAAAAACACATATGTAAATGTATATTATATAGATTGTGTGAAAGTCTACAACAGCAATGGGCAAACTACGGCCCACGGGCCGTATACGGCCCGGAGGACCTTTTAATCCAGCCCGAGGAGCTAGGCTCCCGCTAGGCTCCTCTCACAGTCCGCCCTGAAGACCGGTGTAGCATGAAAATCTGTCTCCTATGAGGATCTGTCCCCCTCGACGTATCTGCGCATGTGCCGGAGATCGCCGATCGGCTGCTAATGCCTGAAACTGGCACATGCGCAGATACGTCGAGGGGGACATCCTCATAGGAGACAGATTTTCATGCTACACCGGAACGGCGCGGGAACACGACGAGAGGAACGCGCGGAGCAAAGGTAAGTGAATTGACACAGGGGGGACTTGGGGACTTAATATGGGGGATGAATTAATATGGGGAATGAATTACTATAGGGGGGATGAATTACTATATGGGGGATGAATTACTATGGGGGATGAATTACTATATGGGGGATGAATTACTATAGGGGGGATGAATTACTATATGGGGGATGAATTACTATATGGGGGATGAATTACTATGGGGGATAAATTACTGTAGGGGGGATGAATTACTATGGGGGATGAATTACTATATGGGGGATGAATTAATATGGGGAATGAATTACTATATGGGGGATGAATTACTATGGGGGATGAATTACTATAGGGGGGACGAATTACTATATGGGGGATGAATTACTATGGGGGATGGATTACTATGGGGGATGAATTACTATATGGGGGTTGAATTACTATGGGGGATGAATTACTATATGGGGGATTAATTACTATGCTTACTATGGGGGAATATTACTATACTTACTATGGATGACACATACACATCATTCATCTACTCTTGGTCCGGCCCCCGGGTCCAATATATGAACCCATTGCGGCCCTCAAGTCAAAAAGTTTGCCCACCCCTGGTCTACAAGCTGTGGTGTGTATGTATATATATTGGAATTTATCAACCCTGGTGTTCTGACTGCCCCTCTCATTTCTGAGGGGCCTAAATACCAGAACAGTACAAACACCCCCAAAATTATGCAGTTTTGGAAAGTAAACACTCCAAGTTGAAGAGGTGTGGTGAGTTGTAATTTTTTGTGAAAATGAAGTAAATAAAATTAAATTAATTAAAAAAATTTGTCATATTAAGTTATTTCTTACTCATGACATAGACAAATTCTTCTACTCCTTCCGAGTACGGGGATACGAAATGTGTGCACCTTTTTCAATGGTTCGGCTGATTATGTAATGGACGATGGGGTTAATTTACTAAAGGCCAATATTCTGCGTAGTTGCAAGTGCAGTTGCCCCAGAGCTTAGGTAAAGCTTTACTTTTCAAAGAATACCCAATCACATGCAAGGAAAATACATAAATACAGCATTTTTTTTGCTTGCACATGATTGGATGATGGATGTTTGCAGAGCTTCCCCTCATTTACTAAGCTCTGGAGCAATGGCATTTGCAGAGTACACCGTCCAAATTGCCTCTAGTAAATCAACGCCATTGTATCTTCTGTATCACAATAATTAACCAACATTCTATCGAAAACATTGTACTGTAATGCTCATCTCTGTACAAGTGGTCAGGGAATATAGCTTAGTGTAGTGTCACCCATAGCACTCCCCATTCCTAAAAACCAAGCAAGACTAGCCTACTTTTACTCGGCTGCCCCCAGAAATGTTCATTGGCCAGAAAATACAGCAGGCTGAATGAAGAGAGAAACAAAGCAATAAACAGATTAGGATCAGTACAGGTAACAGGCAGTTGCAACACTGCACTGGTGTTGCAGTGATCAGGAACACTTGCTGGCTGCTCTGATCTGGCAACGCTGGCACTGGTGTGGTGGCAATCAAACACTGTTGCTCAGCCCTGAATTGGTATCTTTACGTCTGAAGTGGAGGATGAATATTCCTAAATTGGATGATGATGATTGGTCTGAGATTGGGATTATCCCTTTTCTCCCCTAGTTTCTGCCAGAGATAAAGTGATTCAATTTAAAATTTTACCCCGTATCGGTTACATAGAATGAATCCCTCTTTTTCTCCAGTATGCTGGCGTTGTTGTGAAGACAGGGAGTTTTTTAATATCTTTTGGACCTGTCTTGTTATTATGTCTTTTTGGCAGGTGGTATTACATACAGTTGAAGAAGTAGTACATATTAGTGTTCCCAGTGTCCCGAAATTCTGTTTATTGGGGCTGATAGAATCGCTGGCTCCTGCTATAGCTAAGCGCACCTTATTAATAGTCCTGTTGTTTTATGCTCATAAAACAATCACTCTACACTGGAAGAAACGGTCTCCCCCTGCCGTGACCTACTGGAAACGTCTGGTGAATTCTAATTTACCCCTTTATCAGACTACCTATTTTAGAGGATGCCCCCACAAATTTTATAAAATTTGGTCATGTTGCTTTGATGATACTTCTACCGCCACTGCGGCAGCTGATGTGGGGAATTGATTGATGGATAGTCACTCAGGTGCTTTGTTCTTTTTTCTGTTATGAGCTGGGTTCCCTTCTATATGTTATGCTCCTGTTATATTGTCTATAAATGATTCGGCCTTGAATATTATGTGTGGTGCCCCCCCCCTTCTTTTTGTTTTTTTCCCTTGGGTTGTTTTGATTCATTGTTGTTTTATGTACACTCTGTTGGGCTTTTGGGCTTTGACCCTGCCCCTACGTGGGCGTCTGTTGTCTGTATGTAAGAAAAAAAGAAACACTGTTGCTGGCTGACACTGGTCTGGTAACACAGGGACTGGTGTTGCTAGTGATCAGGAACACTGGGATTTGTGTGAGGGCAGTCAAAAATGCAATTTCTGGCTAACACTGATCTGGTGACACTAGGACTGATATATTGGTGATCAGGAGCACTGTTTCTAGCTGCACTGGTCTGTTGACACTGGGACTGGCTTACACTGTTCTGGTGACCCTGGGACTTCTGTGGCGGTGATCAAGAACACTGTTGCTGGCTACACTAGTCTGGTGACACTGGGACTGGTATGGCACTGATCAGGAACACTGTTGCTAGCTGCACTGGTCCTGTGACAGTAGGACTGTTATGGTGCCAATCAGGAACACTTTTTCTGGCTTACATGGGTCTAATGACACTCTACTGGTGTGGCATCAATCAGAAACACTGTTGCTTGGTTACACTGGTCTTGTGACACTGGCCTTGCTGTGGTGGTGATCAGGAACACACTGTTGCTGGCTGCAGTGGTCTGTTAATACTGTACTGATGTGGCAGTGATCAGGGACATTGTTGCTGGCTTCACTGGCTCTGTTGACACTGACACTGGTGTGGCTAGTAATTAGTAACATTTTTACTGACTGCACTGGTCTGGTAACACTGTGGGTGTGCCAGCAATCAGTTACAATGGCAGTTAAAGTGGCTGCAATGGTGTGGTGATCAGGAACACTGTTGCTGACTGCACTGGTGTGGTGACACTGAGACTGGTGTAGTGGTGATCAGGAACACTGTTGTTGGCTTATACTGGTGTGGCGACACTGGTACTGGTGTGGTGGCAATCGGGAATACTGTTTCTGGCTACCACTGGGACTGGTGTAGTGGTGATAAGGAACACTGTTTTTGACTGTACTGGTCCGTTGACACTGGGACTGGTATGGCACCGATCAGAAACACTATTTCTAGTTACACTGGTCTTGTGACAGAGGGACTGTTATGGTGCTAATCAGGAACACTGTTTCTGGCTTACACGAGTATAATGACACTGTACTGGTGTGGCAGCAATCAGGAACACTGTAGCTTGCTTACACTGATCTGGTGACACTGTACTGATGTGGCAGTGATCAGGACCATTGTTGCTGGCTTCACTCGCTGTGAGGACACGGACTCTGGTTTGGCTAGCTATCAGTAACATTATTGCTGGCTGCACTGGTCCGGAGACACTAGGTGTGGCAGCAATCAGTTTCACTGTTGCGAACTGCAGTGGTATAGTGACACTGACCCTGGTGTGGTAGTGATCAGGAACACTGTTACTGGCTTACATTGGTCTGGTGACACTGGGACTGGTGTAGAGGTGATCAGGAACACTGTTGCTGGCTTACCCTAGTCTGATGACACTGTAACTGGTGTGGTGCCAATCAGAATACTATTGTTTGCTGCACTGGCCTGGCAGCACTGGTCTGTGACACAGAGACTCATGTGGCAGTGATTAGGAGAAATGTTGCTGGCTGCAATGGTCTGTTGTCACTGGGACTGGCCCACACTGTCCTGGAGACACTGGGCCTTGTGTGACAGTGATCAGGAACATTGCTGCTGCCTGTACTTTTCTGGTAACAGTGGGACTGGTATAGTACTAGCCAGGAACACTGTTTCTGGCTTACACTGGTCTGGTGACACTGTACTGATGTGGCTGCAATTAGGAACACTGTTTCTGGCTGCACTGGTCTTGTGACACTGTTAAAAGCTTGCACGGGTCTGGTGACACTGTACTGGTGTGACAGTGATCAGGGACACTTTTACTGGCTGCACTGGTTTGGTAACACTGTACTATTCTGGCAGTGATCAGAAACACTGCTGCTGGCTGCAATGGTTTGGAGACACTGTACTGGTGTGGCGGCGATCAGGGATGCTGGCTGGCTGCACTGGTATGGTGACACTGTACTGATGTGGCTAGTGATCAAGGACACTGTGAGTGGAAACAGTGCTGGCTGCAGCATGCTGCCTTTACTTGTGCGATAGCTTTGATTGGTACCCTGCTCACAATCTGCTAAACACAGTGATCAGAGCAGCCCGCCGTGTGCGCTAGAGGATGTGCACAAGCAGCACAAAGGTGATCCCACCCTCAAGCGACAGCTGTCCACACATACATAGGGGCAGAGGTGGACTGACCATTTGGGAACTCGGGCACTGAGTGTAGGCGAGGACACGGACCCCATGATCCCTTATTGCCCGGGGGCCCCGTGAGTTGTCAGTCCACCCCTGCATAGGGGTTGGTTTACTGAAATTGGAGAGTACAAAAGCTGGTGCAGCTGTGCATGATAGCCAATCAGCTTCTAACTTCAGCTTATTCAATTAAGCTTTGACAAAAAGAAAACTGGAAGCCAATTGGTTTCTATGCAGAGCGGCACCAAATTTTGCACTCTCCAGTTTTAGTAAATCAACCCCACCGATCCTAATGGGAGTGTTGACTGTTTCTATGTAACATGCTATGTTTAAAGTGTACGTATATAAATTCATAAAACTGAACCTCTCTAATCTGCTTCTTTTTGATTTGTTAAATATAATGAAAGTCTTTTATTATATCTGTTTGATAAGTGCATAAAATACTGGTTCATGGCATTAGAAATTCAAAGCTGTTCTGTGCACAATTTCTGTGTTATCTCAGTCTAATTAGCCCTTTTAGGTGTCCGTTTATGACACAGAGAATAGCTGCGATTCAACGGATCTCAGCTATTCTCTGGTCATTCACAGTTTATAACACTCAGGAGATCATGTCAGCCCTTCTCTGGAGATCTGTGTTCTCCCTCCAGATTCTCCAGCCCAGAGCTGGAGAATCAGAGGGACCGAAAACTAAGCAGAGATAGTTTACCTCTGTTTAGTAAACTGATCTTTTACTGTAATCTCGAGAGATTATAGTAAAATGAGCCGTTTTTCAGAGTTTGTACACCGTTCTCCAGCGTTTGGAGACCGTTCTCCCTTCGTTCGGAGAACTGCTTCATAAACTGCATTCACAGGAGAACTGTGTTCTCCGAGAATGCCGGAGAACTGAGCAGCGATCTATTACCGCTGGTTCACAAACGGACACCTTAGTTCTTATCTTGGATTACAGAATAATTTCTCGCTATGCTGTAGAAAAGAGGAGGGATTCAGTAGATTTGCAAAATCAACTGGGCAGGGATGATGCAATTTCTTTGATTTCAGTCCACGAAATGCTGAGTTTTATCAGCCCGCAATAAAAAAATTATAAATAAAAATACATCAAATATTTATACTATGCTTCACGATGACATATCTCTGACCAATGTATGCCTGATCAATATTCCTGAAAATTGTTTTATTTTTTCTAACCCTTTTTGCTGCCAGTGATGTGTTTTGATGCAGGTTTTTTTTTATCTGTTGTGGTGCATTAATGCAATGTGCATCGACACAACACAAGTTGCTTTAGTGTGAATGAGCCCTCAGTGTCAAGGAATGATGTAAATAAGACAAAGCCCTCTTTTAGGTTACATAGGTAGTTTGGCTGAAAAAAGACAAAAGTCCATCCAGTTCAACTATTAAAAAGTTATAATCCTATACCCACAGTAGATCCAGAGGACGGCAAAAAAAACCCAGCAAAGCATGATCCAATTTGCTCCTGCAGGGAAAAAAAGTTTTTCCTGATCCTCCGAGAGGCAAGTGTCCAAGAAAAGACATGGGGTCAATTCGCTAAAGGTTACCACAGGCGATATGAAGGTCATGTGACTTATTTTCCAGAATTATCGCATGAGATAATAAAAGAGTAACTTAATCAAAGTAAAATATAGAAAAAGGTAAATACAGCACATTTGATAAAATAGTGAAATAAATACCGCAAAAAAAAATTTAGATAAATCATTAAAGTCAATTCCCTTAAAAATGTACACATTCGTTATTTATCACCTGGCAGTATTTTATAAATGTACAAAATAACAATTAGAGGAACTCTGCACTGGTCAGGAATTGAAAAATATAGAATTTATCAATGTGAAAATGTTCTTTGAGCTCAGGAATGAAAATAAATTGTAACATTTCATAAGAGGGAGATCCTTTTGTGAATGACAGCACACTAGAATGTTTTCAGTTTCACAATATTGCTGTCTGGCTCCTGGTGCAGTGTTAGCCTACAAAAAAAATTGTAAAAATAACGCCAAAGATAACGCAAAACATAAAGAATTAATGCATTTGGTAAATAACACTTTTTTTTTTTTTTTTAGGTGAATTGACTACTTTTGAGATAAGTACTCAAAAAGTCATGTAGTATTTATCACTTACCGAATTGACCCCATTGAGCTTTACAAATTAATAATATACTCTATATGCTGCTGTATCTTAACATGTGATAGATACAATAAAAAGTCACATTTATGAAAGAGTTGCTAATAACATAAATATCACGTACATGTAAGTCTACCCTTATACATACAAGAAATACAGGTGTTTGCAGCTATGGTGTGCTGCCTGTTGCCCTATATTGGCCTTCAATTTTTCTACAACAGTGCCATAGAAATAGTTGGCATCATTCTTTCTTAGAATTATTAGATTGAAATTGAAATGCATATTTGATAGTTCCCTGCTGTATCACTTTAATATTAATTGCACATCTCTTTCACATAAGCGAACTTGCAGTTCATATCAAGGACACTGGGGCATGACTAAAAATAGGGCAGACTCAATGGACCACTTGGTCTTTTTTCTGCCGTCACTCTTCTATGTTTTTATATATTTCGCTTCTTTACTTTACATACACAGTAATAAAAACATTTTAACCGCTTCCCCTCCACCCTATAGCAGATATACTGCTACAAGGCGACAGGGGTGCACAAAATCACGTGTATATACATGTGATTTTCCATTTCTGTGTAGGAGGCACGAGCGCCCTACATGTGCTGCCAATCGCGGTCATGGCTGTCAATCACCAGGTCCCAGCTGGTGATTACCCACCGTGCCCGGTGATTACCGAGGATCTCCAACGGAGAGGAGGGCTGCTTTGTTTACTAACAGTCCTCCTCCCTGTCAGCTCAGGCACACTGCTCTGGATGGCTGTGCACAACACAGCCATCCAGAGCAGTGTACTTATAGTGAAGCGCCAACACACCGCCCCCCAGTAAAACAGTCCCAGCACACATTTAACCCTTTGATCGCCCCTCATGTTCACCCCTTCCTGCCCAGTGCCATTAGTAGTGTCAGTGCTTTTTTTTTTTTTTTTTTTTTTAGCAGTGATCACTGTATTGGTGTCACTGGGGATGTCAGTGATCCCAGCCATTATTAGCAAAATAAAAAAAAAATGCCAGTATCTATACCGCCATTTGTAAACACTATAATGTTCATGTAAACCAATTAATTTACACGTATTGGGATTTTTTTTTTTTTTTTTTTTTTTTAGCAAAGACATGTAGCTGAATACATTTTGGCCGAAATTGATGGCGAAATTTGATTTTCTAAATTTTTTTTTTACTGGACATGTTTTAATAGTAAAAAGTCAAAAATTATTTTCTCAAAATTGTTGGACTTTTTTGCACAGGCAATCAAATACCACCAAAAGAAAGCTCAATTCGTGGGAAAAAAAGGATGTAAATTTCATTTGGGTGCAGCGTTGCATGACTGCGCAATTGTCAGCTAAAATAACACAGTGCCGTAATGTGAAAAATGGCCTAGTCAGGAAGGGGTGTGGGGAATTCCTCAGGAGGGCAAGTGGTTAAAAAGCACACAGAGCTGATGTCTTTCACATTTTACCTTATCTAGTATATACAGTTAATGTGCTGTAAACCCATTAAATGTTAGGTACTCCAACTTTACAGAGACAAAAGGAAATGTTTTAAAATAAAGAAAAATGTATGCAGATACTGTATTACCTTTATTTCAAGTGGAAAACATAACTGCATTATTCTACAAAAAGAGCTTGCAAAAAAAATCAGCTTTAGTATTCTACATGAACATCCTGTAAAAAAAAAGTGGCTTTATTTATTCTACATAGGTGGCCTGTAAGTAAAATACAGGCAAATGGTAAAAGGAAAAATACACGTAAAAGGATATTATTTGTGAAGGTACTTTCTTGGAATGCAGGCGTTGTCCTATCCGGTGTCCCCTATCTATCTGCTGCAGTATCTGTCAGAGTTTCACTGTGCACAGAAAAGACAAAAATTCGTAGAACAAGAGAGTCCCATTACAGGAAGGTTACACCATCAAGGTTGAGGAATCTAAACAAAACATTACTTCTAGGCACTCTGCTGTCTATATTCAGAAATAATTCTACATGTAGCTTATACAACTTCACAGCACACAAACCATACGCCTAAGATAGGTTTTATTGTCCGATATATTGTCCATGGGGTTGATTTGTTGATTTACTAAAGACAAATATACTGTGCACTGCAAGTGCAGTTGTTCCAAAGCATAGTAAACGAGATAAAGCTTCACTTTGCAAAGAATACCCAATCACATGCAAGGAAAATAAACAGCATTTGTGCTTGCACATGATTGGATAGAAATCAGCAGAGCCTCTCCTCAGAGCTAGAGCCATTGCACTTGCAGTGCAGTATTTGCCTTTAGTAAATCAACCCCTATGCCTTTTGTGTTACAAAAAAAAGTTAATCATTTTGCACAGGATTAAAAGAACCCTCTTACATCAGCTTAAAGTGTATTTTTACGTCTTTGGCAAATTTCTACGTAAACCTGTGTTCCAAGAAAGCAAACTAGAATATTCAGTACTGCATTATGCCTTTCCAACCTGCATAATGAGAACTGTTCAAGTTTTTTCTTTGCTATTCTAATCTGTGTACAGGTGCCATTTTTGCTCAGACACCACATTCCATTATGCCTTTAGTTCTTGCATGGCAGCAACCAAAATTTAAAATTTTTACATATAGATTTGTTTTGCTTTCTTGTTTTAGAAGAGTAGATTTGAAATGTGTAAAAATTGGAATTGAGAGATATAGTCATACTCAGGAAACTGTGGCGTTGATTTACTAGTCAAATAGATTATTCACCTTGCAAGGGAACATGCACTTTGCAAGGGAATTTTCCCCAGAGTTTAGTGAAGCTCTGCTGACTTCTATCATGTAGTCATGTGCAGGCAAAAATGCTGTTTTCTTTAATTTTTATATGTAAAGCGCTGCGTAAATTGACGGCGCTATATAAGTACCTGAAATAATTTTCCCTGCAGGTGTGGGGCGGCAACCAGGTGAGGAGTACAAAGACAAGTGTGTCTTGCCTACAGTCAAGCATGGTGGTGGGGGTGTCATGGTCTGGGGCTGCATGAGTGCTGCCGGCACTGCGGAGCTACAGTTCATTGAGGGAACCATGAATGCCAACATGTACTGTGACATACTGAAGCAGAGCATGATCCCCTCCCTTCAGAGACTGGATCGCAGGGCAGTATTCCAACAAGATAACGATCCAAAACACACCTCCAAGATGACCACTGCCTTGCTAAAGAAGCTGAGAGTAAAGGTGATGGACTGGCCAAGCATGTCTCCAGACCTAAACCCTATTGAGCATCTGTGGGGCATCCTCAAATGGAAGGTGGAGGAGCGCAAGGTCTCTAACATCCACCAGATCCGTGATGTCGTCATGGAGGAGTGGAAGAGGACTCCAGTGGCAACCTGTGAAGCTCTGGTGAACTCCATGCCCAAGAGGTTTAAGGCAGTGCTGGAAAATAATGGTGGCCATACAAAATATTGACACTTTGGGCCCAATTTGGACATTTTCACTTAGGGGTGTACTCACTTTTGTTGCCAACGGTTTAGACATTTATGACTGTGTTGAGTTATTTTGAGGGGACAGCAAATTTACACTGTTATACAAGCTGTACACTCACTACTTTACATGGTAGCAAAGTGTCATTTCTTCAGTGTTGTCACATGAAAAGATAGAATAAAGTATTTACAAAAATGTGAGGGGTGTACTCACTTCTGAGAGATACTGTGTATACCGCCATTTGTAAACGCTTTTACGTAAACCAATTAATTTACATGTATTTTTTTTAAGCAAAGATGTAGCAAAATACATTTTGGCCTAAATTTTTGATGAAATTAGATTTTAAATTTTTTTTTACTGGACATGTTTAATAGCAAAAATAAAAAAATATTGTTTTTTTTCTCAAAATTGCCTTTTTTTTTTATAGCGCAAAAAATGCACAGGTGATCAAATACCACTTCATTTGGGTGCAGTGTTGCATGACTACGCAATTGTCAGTCAAATTAACGCAATGCCGTAACACAAAAAATGGCCTGGTCAGGAAGGGGGCAAGTGGTTAATCAGAGAACAGTCCTTAACCCCAGTCACTGTTGGGTGACTGAGAAACCTTTTTAATCCCAATAAAGGTGATGGCCCACTGTGACTGCTACAGGCAACGATATGTAGATCAGCATAGTTCCCACTAATATTAGCAGGATTTGAAGCAGGACAGTCATTAATCCCAGCCACTGTTGGGCAACTCGATGACTCTTGTAGTCCACGTAAACAAAGCAGCCTGCCTTGGTTGCTACGGGCAACGACACATAGAACAATGACACCGTTCTCGCTGAGGTGAGCAGGTTGAAGATTAACTCCAGCCACAAGACATTTGAACACATTTGAGGAGGCCCAGCATGGTTGCTATGGCAACAGCACAAGTAATGGCATACTTTTGTGGGATACACAATTCTGGAAAGCAGGTAACACAACACAATGCAACCTCCCGCCAAATCCTTACAGGAAGTTGCTACGGGCAACGGCCATGCAGATTGTTATAAGGGAATCCCGGACGAGAAACCCCACATGTAGTTCTACCCCCTAAGGAGCCCCTAAATGTTAGGTCCCTCTATTTCCTGCACAGCCAGGCACCATGCATTTTTCCAACTTTTCCAGAGCCAGTAACCAGTCCATGGGCTTGTTTTTGATGTTTTATTTAGGGGAAACAACTTGCATAGGGTCTAGGGGTATGTGGGATGCCCAGCCTGACTGTTTTCCTGTAAAATAAATAAGTAAAGATGGAGCGGCATCAGTTTTTTAATGGATCAGTTACCATGTCTCTTTAACCCCTTGCCAACAGGGCACTTATACCCCCTTCCTGCCCAGGTCAATTTCCAGCTTTCAGCGCTGTCACACTTTGAATGACAATTACGCGGTCATGCAACACTGTACCCATATGAAATTTTTAGCATTTTTTTGTGACAGATAGACATGACCTTGCTCCCCCCCTATTTTATGCCCCCCCCCCCGCACATCCTAGTAAAGACATGACCTCACCCCCTCTCCATTCTACTAATGAAATGATCTTGGCCCCTCCTTCCTCCATCCTAGTAATGAAATTACCTCGCTTACCCTTTCATCCTAGTAATGATATGACCTCGCTCCTCCCTCCATCCTAGTAATGACATGACCCCCCCCCCCCATCCTGGAAGTGACATGTTCTCACCTCCATCATAACGACATGACCTTTTCCCCCCATCGTAGTAATGACATGACCTGGGCCCCCCCCTCCATCCTAGTAATGACATGACCTCGCCCCACCCTCCATCCTAGTAATGACATGACCTGCCCTCCCCCCATCCTAGTAATGACATTGACTTTGCCCCCCCTCCATCTTAGTAATGACATAACCTCCCCCTCCATCCTAGTAATGACATGACCTCACTCCCCCCTCCATCCTAGTAATGACATAACCTCCCCCTCTATCCTAGTAATGACATGACCTCCCCCCCTCCCCCCCATCCTAGTAATGACATGACCTCGCCCCCCCCCCATCCTAGTAATGACATGACCTGGCCCCCCCTCCATCTTAGTAATGACATAAACTCCCCCTCCATCCTAGTAATGATATTAACTCCCCCTCTATCCTAGTAATGACATGACCTCCCCCTCAATCCTAGTAATGACATGACCTCCCCCCATCTTAGTAATGACATGACCTCGCCCCCTTCCCCCCATCCTAGTAATGACATGACCTCGCCCCTCCTCCATCCTAGTAATGACATGACCTGCCCTCCCCCCATCCTAGTAATGAAATTGACTTTGCCCCCCCTCCATCTTAGTAATGACATAACCTCCCCCTCTATCGTAGTAATGACATGCCCCCCCCCTCCATCCTAGTAATGACATGACCTCACCCCCCCCTCCATCCTAGTAATGACATGACCTGCCCTCCCCCCATCCTAGTAATGACATTGACTTCACCCCCCCTCCATCTTAGTAATGACATACAGTCAGGTCCATAAATATTGGGACATCGACACAATTCTAACATTTTTGGCTCTATACACCACCACAATGGATTTGAAATGAAACAAACAAGATGTGCTTTAACTGCAGACTGTCAGCTTTTATTTACATCCAAATCAGGTGAACGGTGTAGGAATTACAACAGTTTGCATATGTGCCTCCCACTTGTTAAGGGACCAAAACTAATGGGACAGAATAATAATCATAAATCAAACTTTCATTTTTTAATACTTGGTTGCAAATCCTTTGCAGTCAATTACAGCCTGAAGTCTGGAACACATAGACATTGCCAGACGCTGGGTTTCATCCCTGCTGATGCTCTGCCAGGCCTCTACTGCAACTGTCTTCAGTTCCTGCTTGTTCTTGGGGCATTTTCCCTTCAGTTTTGTCTTCAGCAAGTGAAATGCATGCTCAATCGGATTCAGGTCAGGTGATTGACTTGGCCATTGAACAACATTCCACTTCTTTCCCTTAAAAAAAACTCTTTGGTTGCTTTTGCAGTATGCTTTGGGTCATTGTCCATCTGCACTGTGAAGCGGCGTCCAATGAGTTCTGAAGCATTTGGCTGAATATGAGCAGATAATATTGCCCGAAACACTTCAGAATTCATCCTGCTGCTTTTGTCAGCAGTCACATCATCAATAAATACAGGAGAACCAGTTTCCATTGGCAGCCATACATGCCCACGCCATGACACTACCACCACCATGCTTCACTGATGAGGTGGTATGCTTAGGATCATGAGCAGTTCCTTTCCTTCTCCATACTCTTCTCTTCCCATCACTCTGGTAAAAGTTGATCTTGGTCTCATCTGTCTATAGGATGTTGTTCCAGAACTGTGAAGGCTTTTTTAGATGTCGTTTGGCAAACTCTAATCTGGCCTTCCTGTTTTTGAGGCTCACCAATGGTTTACATCTTGTGATGAACCCTCTGTATTCACTCTGGTGAAGTCTTCTCTTGATTGTTGACTTTGACACACATACACCTACCTCCTGGAGAGTGTTCTTGATCTGGCCAACTGTTGTGATGGGTGTTTTCTTCACCAGGGAAAGAATTCTTCGGTCATCCACCACAGTTGTTTTCCGTGGTCTTTCGGGTCTTTTGATGTTGCTGAGCTCTCCGGCGCGTTCCTTCTTTTTAAGAATGTTCCAAACAGTTGTTTTGGCCACGCCTAATGTTTTTGCTATCTCTCTGATGGGTTTGTTTTGTTTTTTCAGCCTAATGATGGCTTGCTTCACTGATAGTGGCAGCTTTTTGGATCTCATCTTAAGAGTTGACAGCAACAGATTCCAAATGCAAATAGCACACTTGAAATGAACTCTGGACCTTTTATCTCCTCATTGTAATTGGGATAATGAGGGAATAACACACACCTGGCCATGGAACAGCTGAGAAGCCAATTGTCCCATTACTTTTGGTCCCTTAACAAGTGGGAGGCACATATGGAAACTATTGTAATTCCTACACCGTTCACCTGATTTGGATGTAAATACCCTCAAATTAAAGCTGTCAGTCTGCAGTTAAAGCGCATCTTGTTCATTTCATTTCAAATCCATTGTGGTGGTGTATAGAGCCAAAAATGTTAGAATTGTGTCGATGTCCCAATATTTATGGACCGGACTGTAACCACCCCCTCCATCCTAGTAATGATATGACCTCCCCCTACATCCTAGAAATGACATGACCTCACTCCCCCTCCATCCTAGTAATGACATAACCTCCCCCTTTATCGTAGTAATCACATGACCTCCCCCCAATGACATGACCTTGGTCTCCTCCATCCTAGTAATGACATGACCTTTCCCCCCCTCCATTCTAGCAATGACATTACCTCGCCCCCCCTCCATCCTAAAAATGACATGACCTTGTTCCCCCGTCCATCCTAGTAATGACATCATCTTGTCCCCCGGTCCATCCTAGTAATGACATGACCTTGCCCCCCTACATCCTAATAATGATAATTACCTTGCCCCTCCTCTATTCTAGTAATGACATGACCTCCCCCCTTCCCCATCCTAGTAATGACATGACCTTGCCCTCCTCCATCCTGGTAATAACATGACCTTGCCCCCCCCTTCTATTCTAGTAATGACATGACCTCCCCCCATCAAGGTCATCTCATTACTAGGATGGGGGGAGGTCATGTCACTACTAGGATAAGGAGGGGGGGAATGGGTGAGGTCATGTCCCCTCGTCTATCCTAGTAATGACAAGGTCACGTCATTACTAGGATAGACGGGGGGGGGCAAGGTCATGTCATTACTAGGATTGGGGGGCAAGGTCATGTCATTACTAGGATGGAGGGGGGCAAGGTCATTTCAGTACTAGGATGGGGGGAGGGGGGCTGGATTATGTCATTAACTAGAATGGAGGTGGGGGGCAAGGTCGTGTCATTACTAGGATGGGGGGGCAGGGGGCAAGCTCATATCATTACTAGGATGGATGGGGGAGCAAGGTCGTGTCATTACTAGGATAGACGGATGGCAAGGTCATGTCATACTAGGGTGGGGGGGACACCACTGCATCCAATGCATTGCACTTGGTGATGTAAGGCTTGGATGCAGATGCTTGTCCATAGAAACTCATTCCATGAAGCTCTCTGCGCACTGTTGTGCTAATCTGAAGGTCCCATGAAGTTTGGAGGTCTTTAGCTATATCCTCTGCAGATAGTTGGCAACTTCCGGGCACTGTGCATGCGCTGACCCCGCTCTGTCATTTTACATGACCTACCACTTCATGGCTGAGTTGCTGTTGTTCCTAGTGGCTTCCACTTTGTTATAATACCACTAATAGTTGACCGTGGAATATTTAGTAGCAAGGAAATTTCACGGAGGAACTTATTGCACAGGTGGCAACCTATCACGTTTCCACGCTTGAATTCACTGAGCTCCTGAGAGCGACCCATTCTTTCACAAATGTTTGTAGAAGCAGTCTTCATGCCTAGGTGCTTGATTTTATACACCTGTGGCCATGGAGGTGATTGGAACACCTGAATTCGATGATCTGGTGGGCTGGCCCAACACTATAGTATAGCTTCATTCACAATGTAACAGATCATAAAAACAATTTACTATCAGTGATTAATGAATACAAAAGTGATCTGTTGTGATCGCTGTCTATATTCATTGAGGAAAGAAGGGTGCCAAGTTTACCAGCCCCCAGCTCTCAGGTAAAAAAAAAAGCCCCCCCCCCCCAAGCTGACATCAATCTGTCAGGGGCTGTAGCTGATGGGAGGGGTCATCAGAGAAGTGGGGGACACTGAAGGGGAGGAGTAAGCAGGGAAGTCAGGGTGAAGCAGTATTAGGGTTCGTCAGGGGGGAGTGAGAGGCATTTTAGAAGTTAGCATAGGCGGTTGGAGGGATAGGAGACATAGGGCAGAGAAGCGGAGCCGGGGGGGGGGGGGGGGGGGGTGGTGTGTCACATTTTAGGTTAATAGCTCTGATCAGCAGCTTGTTAGTTGCTAATCAGAGCTATCCTTTTGTTCAGCAGAATCTGCTGAACATATCTGCTACAAGTTCATGTTCACTGAAGGAGGGACGTTCCTTTGGCCTGGAGGCAGGTGTGTGTGTATTTAAACAAGGCCAGAACAGGTGCTGGAACATTGGTAGACTACAGGGAATACCCATCATGGAGTACCTGGACAATTTGCTCCTCCTTGCTGACTCCAAATCAGACTTGGAATCCAATCTTTCTGTTACAATTCAGATCTGGGGGAGTTTGTATGAATTCTAAATCTCAAGAAGTTGACTTTTGTACTATTTCCTCAGCTGAAGTACTCGGGCCTGACTCTGGACACTGGAAGGGCCAAGGTATTCCTCCCAATAGAGCAGCTTTGGGAAGTTCAGACTCATTTGCATCTTCTGTGCACTTGCAAGATAGTCTGCATCTGCATGCAGGCAGTGGGGCTCATGTTGGCCTCCTTTTGAAGTAGTTCCCTATGCACACCATTCCAGGGTTCTGCAGAGGGAGATTCCCACCAAATGAGACACACTTACAGGGTCCCTGGCCAGGACAATACATTTGTCTCACCTGACCACATCGTCCCTGATTTAGTAGCTTTACTCCCAAGAGTTACTGACCTAGTAGTATTCCTGCCTCCACGCTGGCTAATCCTCACATCAGATGTCAATGTGGCTGGAGGAAAGGGGGCAAGGGGTTAAGTGGTGGTACAGGAAGTTGCTCAAATCTTGTGTTGAATGGAAAGATATGTCATGGCCATGTATGCCATCGGCATAGCAGGAATAGAAAAATAGCAGGTGAATTCTCTGCATTGCCAGAGTCTAAATTAGGAAAGTGGTCCCTTTATGAAGATTTCATCAAGTTGGGGTGTCTGAAGTGGAGCTTCTAGCATCGAGGATGAAGGATCCCTGGACGAAAATGATGGAAGCTTTTGTGGCATTGTGGTACAGGTATTCTCTGATTTATGCCTTCTCTTCCCTGAAACTTCTGCCCCATTGTTACTAAGGATGGAGAGCTGAAAGGTATTACAGTGATTGTAGTGGCCCCCAACTGGGTGCGTAGGTCCTTGTTTGTAGACATCCTTGGAAATCAAAGCCACCGTTGACTCCTTGTGATCTGAATTTGATGCCGTCAGCTCTTCATTTGGGAAATTCCCTTGCTGACTCACTTATGAAAAGTGGCCTTTTTGGTGGTATCTGCATGTAGTCAAGGCTATTACAGTCTATTTCAGGATTTCTCTACCTTTTACCTTGCAGGAACCCTTGGCAAAATGTTTCAGATCTCGGGGAACCACTGAAAAAATGTTTCAGATCTACAGCTAATGGAACATTGGATCTGATCAGTGAGCTATAGATATTAACAAAAAAGGGGGGGAGATTGGAGTGTACTCGGGTGTCGGGTCACTCCCAAATAGATAATACACTAGTGCCACGTCCTAGTTAAACCAAACAAAAAGGGGAAAAAAGCGAGGGGAGGAAATACAGATGGACTTTAGAGGCACAGAAACCATAAACACATATTAGTAAAATCACTTGTACTTTATTTTGACAATAAGTCATGAAAAAAATTATTTCGGTTTAAAAAGCGAATGTACAATGTCCTCGCAGACAGTGTCCCACAGACCCATTCTTCCAGCAGCTTAATTTCTCTCACCCCCCATAGTACCTTCCTGGTGGTTATAGTATGCTTCCTCACTAGTTTTGTTCCATACAATATGGTGGGCTGTGGGACATTGTACAATGACTTTTTAAACTGAAAGACGCTTTTTCATGACTTATTGTCAAAATAAAGTACAAGTGGATTTTACTAATATGTGTTTATGGTTTCTGTGTCTCTAAAGTCCATCTGCATTTCCTCCCCTCGCTTTTTTCCCCTTTTTGTCTCTCCCCTATAGCTATTAACAGTTATTGCAGAAACAGCATTAAATAATAGAATAAAAACAAATGTACCTGCTTAATGTGAAACTTGGGCTTGCATCTTTCTGCACGGATGTTCAATTCTGGTCAAACTTGAGATAATCACAAACAAATTTAATCTTCAACTGAAATTAAACAATTTTGGTTCTTGCTCTTAAAGCTTGTTAAAAAGGAAAAAGCTTGCTCACACAATGTAAGAAGTAGAAAACTGCAGCAAAACATTCATTGCCTTTCAGTGAATGTCAACATACTCTTCTTTCACTCAAATCCAGAATTTGACCAGGGATAGATCATCAACCCTCAACCTGAGGGTACGATCAGACTACAGATCACCAATTTCTTCCTGCTCTTTTAAAGTCAAGTTCTCTAACTGAACAGAAGACTCAGAAAAAGGGCCCTTCACTCAGTCATACATTTGTGTGGAAAAGGAAGGAAAATATTGGTCAATTTTGCTCTACAATATGTCCTGGTGGATTTCAATTAGCCTTGAAACTTGCTGATATGCTTCCTTTGCAACATGGCATTTCCAAAGACTACATTTTCTTTTGAATATAATGTATCTTGTCACTTGAAGTAAGGATATATTCTCCAAACTTGCAAAGGCTTATTCAACAGGTTCGTGTAATGAAAAAGGTTTCTGCAGCCATTCTTCATCATGAAAGCACAGAGCAAAATCTGACCTACTAGTTTCTTGAAAGAAATTAGTCCTTTAGTAGTTCTTCCAGCTCAAACACTTTAACAAAGTTTTTTAAGCATTCTTGAATGAACTGGTCTTTGTTTCATAAAGATAACCATTTTTGTTGCATCATCCACTTTTCATTTCAGCTCCAAGAGTTTTGGACACGAGCACTTCTTTATGAATAAAGCAGTGTGTTGTGACAATATTAGTGTTTTCCTTTTTTAAAAGTTAGAAAAAGCCATTCATAGAGCAACATCAGTACAGATGACAACACAATCCTACCAAGACAGGCCTTGCCTTGTGATTACAGATATGCGGACAAAACATTAAATATATCTTGACCCCTGGGTGTTTTGCAGCAAAAAAAGTGTTTGCCACTATTTGCAAATCGTACAAATGCTACAACATGGCATGCATGAGTGCATGGGTGATATCTGTGGACTCCTCAACCTGATTTTTTTTTTTTTTTTAGGATATTGGACAAGATCGCTTCCACCCATGTGATGTCATCGATACGTTGACTTATTGTACTGTCCAAGAATGGAACCTTTTCAATTTCTCTTACTGCATCTGCTTTTAGCATGTGACTCACTATAATTTTACATGCTGACATTATTAGATTCTCACCGTGTGACTTTTTTTTCTGGGCAATAATATCTGCTATCAAATAGCTTTCTTCCTATGCCATTTTACCAACTGAGACTTTAACAAAAGCTGTACTGTGCTTGCTTTGAGATTCCAATAGCCTTTTGAAATAATCATACCAAATGGCTATGTTCTGTAGCAAAGTGTCTTTTTCAATTTTTCTGGAAGCATTGCTGTATTTATAAATTGTTTGCCACAGACAAGACATAATAAAATGGGACAGTTTGGATCACGAGCACATGAAAAAAACCCATAGTTAGGTAACTTTCACTGTAAAGATGGACTTTTTGGAGGTAAAGTGTTGTTCTGGTGCACAGGAAGGGCTCAGAACATTGTAATTCTTCCTCATTACCCTAATCAGAGTTTTCTGTAGAGGAAGGTCTATTATCCTTCTCCTTTACCTCACTCTTCTTCACAAAATGCCACATTGGACCATGAGTCATTTTGTTTAAAACTGCTAATAAAAAGACAGTATGGTATACCTCTGTAAATCTCTTAATCACACTATTACAAATATCAATAACTTTGCATTGGTACTGCAAAAGTCACCCTGTAATGTGATTATTGAACAAATTTGGTTCTCATTGCAAAACCTACTCTGCATTGGTACTCAGTGCAAAAAACATAAACCCTGTTGAGAAACTCTGGCCTACAGTAACCAATCAGAGTACTCGTACTGAGGTACAAGAGATCTCTCCTGATTCACTTGCTCAAGGTGGCCAAGGTTTGCAATCCACAAATGCGGAAAAGTACAGACCCACCATCAGTTGGTAAATGGATTGCAGTGGTAAACGACATGGAACATTTCCATTAAGCATGGTATCTGCAATGAGATTAGAGCCAGTGGCTGCCAAATGATAGAAGACGTCCTCCCACTTTACGATTTCTCAGTGTGGCATGATTTATCCACAGGCTTGGCCTGCCAGGTATGCTTAGCGCCCTGGGTAGTGGAGGGTTTTGTCAATTTGCTTTTCCAACAGACCTCTTTAGCCTTTTCTGTTGGCAGGAGGAAGGTGCTCCTCTCTCCCATTAGATTCTTAATAATCTCATCCAGTAAAGCTTCAGACTGTCGCTCACAAATGACATCTTGGTCAAGACCTTCTTGGATATCTGATCTGTTTGAAGAACAAGTGCTGAGACAGACAAGCGAGACCCTAGCTGTCCTGAATCCAAAGCAGTGTCACAAACATATTTGAGGCCTTAGCATAATCGCTGGAACATAATATCAAATAACCTTGAATACAAAAAGTCTGGTATGTGATGAATAAACACAGCAAAAAAGTTCCTGTGGATTGAACACATGTGAGATGTACACAAATAGCAGGAGCTTCAGAAGTTCATTTGATCTAAAATCCCGAAGAGTCTAGTACAATAATGCGCTTACCACAGGAACATACAAACTGAGCGTTGTATGCATGTCATCAGGTATACCATCAACTTAAAATCAGTAAAAAACTTACATTAAGAGTTTCAGGTATTCTCCAAACATATTTAAGGATCCCTGGTGGTCAGTGGTTCCTTGGTGATTAGTGGCATCTGCTGGGTGGATCTCCTAACATGTTTCGAGCTCCAAGCTCATTATCAAACGTTATCAAAGTCACACGGTGAGAATACCTAAAACTCTTAATGTGAGTTTTATACGGATTTTAAGTTGATTTATCAGAATAAAGACGTGCTTCACCATTAGTATCTTTTGCCTTTTGGCTCGTTATTTGCGAGCCGTGTAAGGTGGACCATCTCAGGAGAAGTACCACCAGGAGGCTGGACGTCGTTGGACCCACCGGTGAACCAGATGTGACCCCCGAGTGTTTGCTGAGGCCCCCGAGTGTCTATCGTGGATGACCGGTCACTGTTCTTATTGCTGTTCAGGCCTTTTCCAGTTGCTGATGGTATACCTGATGACATGCATACAACGCTCAGTTTGTATGTTCCTGTGGTAAGCGCATTATTGTACTAGACTCTTCGGGATTTTAGATCAAATGAACTTCTGAAGCTCCTGCTATTTGTGTACATCTCACGTGTTCAATCCACAAGAACTTTTTTGCTGTGTTTATTCATCACATACCAGTCTTCAGAAGCGAACAGGGAAGGAGGATGGCTTTTCTTAAAGGATTTCAGAGATAAGGCTCACTCCATATGGGATATAAAGCCTTCCGCCACAGAACTGAGAGTTTCATGCAAGGAGGGTGTGTGCCAGGCCTGTATGTCAAAGGAAAATCCGCCGGCATGGCAAAATGGGTCTCTCGGGGGAGCAGTATCAGTTTGCCCATAGTTTATACAAACTAGGAAAGAGGCCCTGTCCACTGGGTCCTTGGTTGCACATTCACTGGCCCTTCATTGTGTCTGCCATATACCCTGGATGCTATGCCACCTGATAAGCAAGCTCTGTATTGAGAGTGAGGGGCCCCAAGCAGAGGAAAAATCATCACCAGACAGTGAGTGCCCCTGCTATGTCCTTAGGAGAAGCAGAAAACCAAACGACCATCCACCACACACTCCCAGTCTTCTGTCTTTCTTTCTGCCACAGGACAGAAGTGCACTGTAGTAAAGACAGAAGGCCTAAACAAAGATGAGAGCCATGGTTGACACCACAATACATACAACTGCATTGTGAACAGGGCCAAGTATAACAATACTTTGTCACCTGAAGGGAGGGCAGGGCAGGCAAATCCAGTGTAGCAAAGTACCTCCCAAAACAGCCTGCACATTCTGAATGGGAGTCTTTGGTCAATGTCTTCCACCATAGGCCGCTGAATCCTCCAGTTTAGTTTGCTTGTGGGCTCCATCTTGTACCTCCTACAGTTGGGTGATTGCTGGGATACAGTAGATGATTGTGTCTGTCCTCCTCTCAGGCCTCAACTGAAAGGAAAGAGGGTAAATTTGTCTGACAAATGAGTTCCTTTTTTAACCTTTAAATGATTCCTGTCAATGTTCTCCACCAATAAAGCATGTTTACCACCTATAGTCTACTCAGGAAATAGTTTTTTCTTTTTCCTCCTCTCAGTAAAATGGTCTAGAGTTTGGAAACCTTACCATAGTGTAAATTTTGCTGACAGCAAAACTGCAATTTGCAAATATTGTGAAAAGAAATATTCTTTTCCAAATACTACAAGGATGACAAAACATATCCTTGTGTGCCAGAGGTGCCCTAAAGACATTAAAAATACTTTATGGAATGAAATGATAAGGACCATAAAACGTGCAAGTAGCTTTTACCTCCAGAGTTCTCATTCCAGAAACACTTTTTCTGCTGCTTCTTGATCATCACAAAGTGTTTAGTCACCAGCAGCATCTTCAAGTAAGGAAGTGTTGCAAACCCCCATCTCCCAAAAAGACGCAATACCTTCATTTATAGACAAAATGACATCTGAAAATCAGGTGTAAGTTGATCAAGGTTTTTCAAGAGTGAAATATGCTTCTGGATCAGCATGGTAAATAACTGAAAATGCATATTGGCGAGAGAGTGCGCATGCGCGGCCGGCGGGACGGACATGCCGAGGTAGAGCTCCGTCTCCCCGTCGGGTGACACAGCAGTCCGTCCGCAGATCCCGGCCGCCACAACCATGCAGGAGGCACCGTGAGACATCCGTTTCCACGGCAACCCTGCTCAGACCCGTCCCGGCTCGATTGGCGGCAAGCAGGGAGCTGCGGCCCCGTCTCCACGGTGAGCGGAGCAGAGGCCCGCCCACCATCCTCTAATTTGAGCCCATACAACGCCGCAGGGCAAAGCGGGGGGGCTCCGATCACAGTGGCAACCCCCCTCTCTGGCAATAGGATGGTTAGGGGAGCACCCCGCCACCAAGCCCCGCCGCAACATAAAAATATTAAGGAGGCTCTTGCAAAGGCCTCCTCCAAGATGGCCGCCGCCCCAGCACGTAGCAGCAAGCAGGCTGCAAAATCATATGACACCCTGCAGGATACACAGCCCAGTCGTCCCAGTGCATCAGAGGGTGAGTCTGATATTGACCCAGACACCCCAGCTCTCGCTTCAGCGCCTGACCTTACACCCCCTGACCTCCTTACACGCTTTGAGCAGATGCTACATAAAGCATTGCAGCAAACCTCTGACCGTATAACCGCTACACTGTCTAGAGCAGCGGTTCTCAACCTGGGGGTCGCGACCCCTTTAGGGGTCGAACGACCATTTCCCAGGGGTCGCCTAAGACCATCGGAAAACACATATTTCCGATGGTCTTAGGAACCGAGACACCGCTCCTGTCTCAGGCGATCTGTGGGCGGGATGATATGCTGCCCCTGTAACCTGGCCACACCTCCGGGATCACTCAACAGCTCCGCCTCCTCGCCGCTGATTGGCCACCGTAACTGTAGCTCAGGAGAGGCACACAGGCGGCCAATCACCGGTGAGGAGGTGGAGCTTGGAGAGGAGGAGCCGAGCGGCAGCGCACGGAGATCAAAGAGGATCGAGGGAGCTTCAGGAGCGAGTGAAGAGAAAGGCCAGAGAAGGAAGACAGCTGACAGGTAAGTGCAAATTTTGCTGCTGCAGCCAGGTATGCAGGCTGTAGATGGGAGAGGGAGAGAGCGAGCCCAGGCTGGAGCCGGGGTCAGCAAGGTAAGTATCATTGGTGTCAGTGGAAGGGATAGTGCCCCATCATTTGTGTCACTAATACCAACGATGGGGCACTATTCCTCCCCCCACTGACACCAACGATGGGGCACTATTCCTCCCCCCACTGACACCAACGATGGGGCACTATTCCTCCCCCCACTGACACCAACGATGGGGCACTATTCCTCCCCCCACCGACACCAATGATGGGTCACTATTCCCCCCCCCACTGACACCAATGATGGGTCACTATTCCCCCCCCCCCACTGACACCAATGATGGGTCACTATTCCCCCCCCCCACTGACACCAATGATGGGTCACTATTCCCCCCCTGACCCCAATGATGGGGCACTATTCCTCCCACTGACGCCAATGATGGGGCACTATTCCTCCCACTGACGCCAATGATGGGGCACTATTCCTCCCACTGACGCCAATGATGGGGCACTATTCCTCCCACTGATGCCAATGATTGTACACTATTCCTCCCACTGATGCCAATGATGGGGCACTATTCCTCCCACTGACACCAATGATGGGGCACTATTCCTCCCACTGACACCAATGATGGGGCACTATTCCTCCCACTGATACCAATGATGGGGCACTATTCCTCCCACTGACACCAATGATGGGGCACTATTCCTCTCACTGACACCAATGATGGGGCACTATTCCTCCCACTGATACCAATGATGGGGCACTATTCCTCCCACTGACTCCAATGATGGGGCACTATTCCTCCCACTGATACCAATGATGGGGCACTATTCCTCCCACTGACACCAATGATGGGGCACTATTCCTCTCACTGACACCAATGATGGGGCACTATTCCTCCCACTGATACCAATGATGGGGCACTATTCCTCCCACTGACACCAATGATCGGGCACTATTCCTCCCACTGACACCAATGATGAGGCACTATTCCTCCCAATGACACCCACGATGGGGCACTATTCCTCCCACTGACACCCACGATGGGGCACTATTCCTCCCACTGACACCCACAATGGGGCACTATTCCTCCCACTGACACCCACAATGGGGCACTATTCCTCCCACTGACACCCACAATGGGGCACTATTCCTCCCACTGACACCCACAATGGGGCACTATTCCTCCCACTGACACCCACAATCGGGCACTATTACTCCCACTGACACCAATGATGGGGCACTATTCCTCCCACTGATACCAATGATGGGGCACTATTCCTCCCACTGACACCCACAATGGGGCACTATTCCTCCCACTGACACCCACAATGGGGCACTATTCCTCCCACTGACACCCACAATGGGGCACTATTCCTCCCACTGACACCCACAATGGGGCACTATTCCTCCCACTGACACCCACAATCGGGCACTATTACTCCCACTGACACCAATGATGGGGCACTATTCCTCCCACTGATACCAATGATGGGGCACTATTCCTCCCACTGATACCAACGATGGGACACTATTCCTCCCACTGACACCAACGATGGGCACTATTCCTCCCACTGACACCAACGATGGGGCGCTAATCCTCCCACTGCAAAATTACAGTTATGAAGTAGCAACGAAAATAATTTTATGGTTGGGGGTCACCACAACATGAGGAACTGTATTAAGGGGTCACGGCATTAGAAAGGTTAAGAACCACTGGTCTAGAGAAATCCGCGAATTGGGACAGCGCACTGCTGACCTAGAGCAGAGAGTAGATGATCTTGAAGCCTCATTACAGACACAAACCGATGACCTTGACCTCTTACGTGACAAAAATGCAACGCTGCACACATGCCTGGAGGACTTTGAAAATAGGGCAAGACGCTCAAACTTACGAATCCGTAGCCTCCCAGAATCGATCATCGATATCCAATCAACCATTACGGCGCTATTTCAAGAGCTCGCCCCTGCCATTCCAATCGAACGGCTAGAAATGGATAGGGTTCATAGGGCATCAGCCACACGGCGCCCCGATGGCAGGCCGCGTGACATCATAGCCAAACTCCACTTTTACTGCACCAAAGAGCAACTCCTACAAGCGGCCCGTAACGCGGAATCTTTACAATTTCAAGGCCATATCTACCAGCTATTTCAGGACCTCTGCCCTACAACCATCACTAAACGCAGGGCTATGAAACCCCATCTGCAAACACTCCAACACACCATACCATACAAATGGAGCTTCCCCTTCGCCGTACGGTTCCGATATCAAACTCAGGACTACACCTGCAAAACTCCCGAAGACCTGCTGGACACCCTGCGGAAACTTCAGCTACACTCTCCAACAATACCATCAGAGAGCTCCAAACGGAGATCCACATCCTGCTCACCGCGGAAATCTTATCCCTCACGCTCCACTGATGGTCAGCTTAGTATCCACAAACGAGGGCGTTTTTCATCGCCAGGCACTTCTCCACAGGATACCATGGACTGAACCGCGTCCTTCAACTTTTACTTTACCACGTACACCAGGTTATGTATCTTTTAGCTGGCATTGAAGATGCCACTCAGGGTTCTTATTTTCCCTGCCTCACGCTCTGATGCAAACGCTGTGTACCCCTACGCAAGCCCTCACTTTTGGAAAGCTCTTATCTTTTGGCTTTTCCCGTCAGCGGACGATTGAATTAACTTTTTGTCTCTCCTACATTCTTGGGAGCCTGTTGAATCGTATATAACGTTTTTTTTTCTTTTTTATATTGTTTTACCTAGATTATATCTTAGGTTGTGCTTGGGGACCCCAGCTCTGGCGGCATAGGATGCTGTCTCTCCCCTTTCTTATTGGTCTACCACCATTACCGATGCCGCCCAAGCTCAGGACCCCCGAATTGTTTGGGAATATATTTACTACTTTTTTTTTCTCCGGGATCTCTTTGCTGTATATTTATTTAAATGCTGTCATCCCCACGGCCCACGTATCTGCGCACTCTCCACTAGCCCTTGTGCTATTGTTTATTTAATAGCACCTGGGCTATCACCGTTCCTCGGATCACCCTGATTCTGGGTGTGCCCGGGGACCACTTCTTCGGCCTAGAATGGCCCCTTATACCCTTTTACTGACACCCTTCCCTAGACATATTACCCCGTCCTCCCCTTCATATGACTCCATGACCTTACCCAATCTCCTATACCACCAGGCTATCTTACACAGTGACTACCAAACTCTCCCCAAACAGGTTATACTTTATCATTTAATTCACCTTACATTCTCACCATAGGCCCGTTAAACATTCTCACCCTGAACGTTCAGGGTCTCAACACACCGCAGAAACGCAACAAAGCCTTCAGTGCTTTTGCATCATTTAAGGCCCATGTGGTTTGCCTGCAAGAAACACACTATACTCCCAAATCTACACCTAAGTTTTTCGGCCCTCGTTACCCACAGGTCTACACAGCCTCAGCTACGACTAAATGTAGAGGGGTACTAATTGCTTTCCACCGCACCACACCCTTCACACTATGCAGTGAAATCAAAGACCCAGAGGGTCGATATCTCCTACTAACAGGGCAACTCCTAGACACAGACGTCACCATAGTTTCATACTATGCCCCGAACCAAGGCCCCTTACCATTTCTTTTCCACCTATTCTCGATAATAGATCACCACAAGCAAGGTACTGTTTGTCTGTGGAGACTCAAACTGCACCCTATATCCCTTTCTTGACAAATCTCCTCAACCTTCCCCCCTCCCCACCTCCAGGCAAACCCTTCAAGCCGTACTACAGTGTCACTCCATGATAGACACCTGGAGGGAACTGAACCCGATTCAGCGCCAATATACTTTCTACTCCCACCCCCATAAGTCTTTTTCTAGGATAGATCATGTTCTCATAACTGCCAGCTCCTCCCCCGGCTCCTGACCTCTGAAATACTGCCAATCCCTTGGTCAGATCATAGCGCTGTATTTACTTCCATGGCCTCTCTAGCCCCATCTTCTACTGATCCCTCTTGGATCTTTAACGACAACTTACTAGCAAACCCAACACACTGCTCAAAAATCGAAGCCGCTCTTAAAGACTACATATCCATAAACCAAACACCTGAATTCTCTCCCCTTCTCCTCTGGGAAGCGCACAAACCGGTTATACAAGGCGTCTGTATTAGCAAAGCTTCCTTTTTAAATAAAGCGAAAAGACAGCAATGTCCTTCTCTGGAACGAACCTACAACCAATCCCATCAAGCCTTCCCAGCAACCCCTACGCCGGCTAATCGTGAAGCTTTAGAGCAAGCTCGATTAGCTCTTGACCTTTTTCTCACAGACAAGGCGGAGCTTTCACTTCGCAGATCTCGCCACAAATACTATACAAAAGCAAATAAACCCAATACCTTTCTAGCTCTTTCGCTTCGTAGGCTTGATCAGATTACTAGACCTATTCGATTACACACCTCTTCTGGCAGCCTCACTAGTAACCCGGAACGCATCCTACAAATCTTTCACAAACATCTCTCGCGACTTTACTCCCACTCCACACCCTTTGACTCCACCCAGGCTGACACCCTCCTGGCCCCCATCTCCTTTCCGACGCTCTCTGAACATCACCTAGCTGCATTAGAACAACCCATCACCTTAATCGAAACCCTAAACGCTATTAAAAATTTAAAGCTTCGTAAACGCCCAGGACCTGACGGCTTTTCTGCCACATACTACAAAAAATTTGCCCACCTTCTAGCGCCCATTCTCACTAATGCATTAAATGCTGTACTATCAGGACATACCTTCAACCTAGAAACAGTCCAAGCTAACATCTCAATGATTCCGAAACCCAATTCAGACGACACACAGTGGTCCAACTACAGGCCGATCTCTCTCCTTAACATTGACATAAAACTGCTAGCTAAAATCCTCTCCACGCGCCTTAACTTGTGTATAGGCTCCCTAATCCACAATGACCAAGTGGGCTTTATCCCAACTCGACAAGCCGGAGACAACATCAGACGCGCAACTCTCTTGGCACATATTGCTAAATCTCGCAACATTCCTGCCTGTTTCCTGTCCTTGGACATCCGGAAGGCGTTTGACACAGTATCATGGCCATATCTGCACTACATTCTGCGCCGTTGGGGCTTTGGCCCTCATTTTTTAACCTGGATTTTCTCACTATATCAAGAGCCCTCGGCCAGAGTGAGATACCTCGGACATAGATCTGCTCATTTTCCTATCTCCCGTGGTACAAGGCAGGGCTGCCCTCTCTCCCCCCTACTTTTTGCATTGGCCATAGAACCACTAGCCCTCCTAATTAGAGCTAATCCGGATGTCCGGGGACTTGAATTAGGCGGGTCTCATCACAAATTATGCCTCTTTGCTGATGACGTTCTAGTTTTTCTTACTTCTCCCTTGACTTCCTCTCCCTCTCTTCTCCGGCTTCTCGAGAGGTTTGGCTCACTCTCTGGCCTTGTAATAAACTCTCACAAGTCTATGGCACTTAATATTTCCCTTCCCCCTAAGGAGCTAGCCCACCTGAAACAGATCCTCCCATTTTCTTGGTCACAGCACCATATTCCTTTTTTGGGAATCAAACTGACCCCCAACCTATCAGACCTTTATGCAGCTAACTATACTCCCATGCTAACTCATCTCACTGCTCTTATGACTAAATGGTCCTCCTTACCGCTTGCATGGCTAGGCAGAATAGCAGTCATAAAGATGTCAATCCTCCCAAAAATCTTATATTTATTTAGAGTACTTCCAATTCCAGTACCCTCCCATTATCTTCGTATATTACAGCGCCGCATTTCCTCCTACGTATGGGGCACTGTCCGCCCCCGTATACCCCGTTCTACCCTTTACCGTACCAAGCTAAGCGGCGGTCTTGGTCTTCCTGATGTCAATAAATATTACCAGGCGGCACATCTAGCTCAGTTGCCAAAATACCATGCAACCTATGAAATTCCCCAATGGGTTGTTCTTGAATCTATAGCATGTGACCCCCTCTCCACGGCTAATATACTTTGGCTAAGACCAATCGACCGCCGCTCAATAACGAATCCCATCACTTCCCACTTTCTATCATTGTGGGATAAACTGAAGACTCGTTATCTTCTCCAATCGCCACATAACCCTTTACTTTCGTATCTTAAGAACCCAGCCTTTCCCCCAGCATGGTCATCGCCAACCTCATTTAAAATATGGACCTCTGCAAACCTTCTCCGCACTCATCATTTCCTACAGAGGAACAAATTCAAATCCTTCACCTCATTACAAGAAACACATAACCTCTCAGCATCTGAAATATTCAGGTATTTACAATTACAACATTTTTATGGCCCCTACTCTGCAACATCTACCCAAACTAACACCATGTCCCCCTTTGAACGGGCCTGCCATAAAGACCCCCATAGACGCGGCCTCATTTCATGCCTGTATGCCATACTCACAACTTCGGCCACCACATCCCCCCCTTCATATACCAACAGATGGGAAACAGACCTAAACCAACAATTAGACCCGTCAGACTGGGACCACATCTGGGCCAACACAAAAACTTCTTCGGAGAATATTGTAGCCTTGGAAACCAACTATAAAGTTTTAACACGATGGTACTTGGTTCCGGCGAGAATCGCAAAATACACCCCCAATTATTCCCCTAACTGCTTTAGAGGCTGTGTAGACCCGGGAACGCATTATCACATATGGTGGGACTGCCCAATAGCCCAAACTTTCTGGACGGACATCTTTAACATGATCACCAAATTTAGTGCAGCCCCGCTTCACCCTTCCCCTACAATAGCACTTCTCAATCTACGCCCTCCTGGCGTAACAACGTCGCAATTCAAACTCATCCTACAAATTACCACTGCAGCCAAGCAGGTTATTGCAAAATCCTGGAAATCCCCCACTTTAAGCATTGCTGCAGTCAAAACTAGAGTAACGCAAGCCATGATACACGCAAAGGTGGAAGCCACAATCCTTGACACAATTCCTCAGTTCCTAAATGTCTGGAATCCTTGGGTAGAAGGCTTCCTCCCGCAGAACTTCGATGAATCGCTCCTTCTTCCCTGATGTGCAAACCGTGCATTCTTAGCATTAGTCTGGCACCACTGCGAACCGAACACACAAATCACTACCTCTTTCCCTTCCAACCATGGAGTCATTTCCGTCACCCCTCTCTCACCCCCTCCCCCCAGTCCCCCTCTGTTCACCCCTAACTCCCCACGCAGCTATAGAGAGTCCTCATCCCCATAGTTTAATGTCTGGGTGATATGCCACTACCCTCTGACAAGAATTTTTACTTACTTGGCATCACAGGTTGTACTGCTTTGTTTTATTGACTCTCCCTTGATATATAATGCAATTGACACTGAATATACTTTCCCCCGCACTTTACTGTTAATATAATGTCTATTGCCTACTGTTAATGTTTTTCTTCCTATGTTATAATACCAATAAAAAGTTTGAACAAGAAAATGCATATTGGCAGGAAGCTTTTAATTATAAGGGAAAGGGGTGGTTACCTGTACTCATGTAAAGTTGAAATGTTCTTAACATAAAGGTCTTGTTCAGACCACACGTGCAGAAAATCTGATGGAAAAACCATGCAGACTTCACTTGCAGAGACATGAGTTTACATCAGTTTTCATTCAGTGAGTTTCATACACATTGCAGATTCCTGTGCAGAAAATCTGCACATAATACTAGTGTTGTGGCATGAACAGGGCACATTGAGAACAATTGTTTTCCATGTGCGCTTGCAGAACGTGCAGAAAAACTCATGTTTCTGCACATGGTGTGAGCAAGGCCATAAAGTCCTTGTTATTCCATTTGTAATAAAAAAAGATCTTAAAAAGCGAGTTTAGTTTATTTACTGATAAAGCTGTACTTTTATTTAAAGCGTACTACTTTTATACACACTGAATTTCACATTCCCAGTATAAAAAAATGACTTTCAATTTGTAAAACTACTCCACATTAAATTTTTTTAAAACTATTTTTCTGAAAATTAATATTTTGTTTCGAAAAAAAAACATTCTGTTTTGAAAAAAAAACATTTTTTTTCCACATGGCTTAAATCAGTTCAGTTTGACAAAAAAAAAAGTATTGCAATGCAGTGTGCACAAACGTCACTCACTAGTTTATGACAGCGCATGCATACATCTGTTTTTTACAGTTTATAAATTAATCAATGCATTCAAACGGCCCTCCATGTTATCCTCTGTGTCCATGCCCACAGACTTTTAAAAGCTTTTAGTAGCAGTAGCGTTTACCAGCAGGAAAAAACCCCAGGGTCAGTGAGTCCAGGAGCAGTAGCATTTTGGCAGAAAATAATGCCTGACGCGGCTAAACGCTAAGAACGTTTAGCACTTCAGCGTTAATTCATTTCAATGGCCAGAATATATTATCATTCTGGCCAATGAGATGAATTAATGCCCAAGAGCTTGACGCTTATAAGTGTGCCTAAATGCTTGTAAAAGCGTTAGATACTTTTACAAGCATCATGTTTTGTTTCTGCAAAAACGCTGCTGCTAGGAGGACAGCTTCTAGGAGAGTTGTTTTAACATCATGTGTGCATGAGGCCTTATTTCCTCTTTATTCAATGATGGACAGTGTCAAAACCACCCTGTCTGTATTCACATAAATCTGAATTCCAAGCAAATACACATGAAATATATACACATAGAATTGTTTTACTTGCCAAAGGCTTTGTATTTCTGCCCATCCAGTAATAAGATTTACACATCTCTGCCCCAAAGCACAGCCCTGTCTGTCATAGGAGCAAGCTTATTCCTGATGCAGTTTCATCTTAACTGACAGGTCTCCTTCCCACCCCACCTTCTGAATGGACACTGAAGAAGACACAGCACACTGATGATCATATCTCTGTCAGTCTGCTCTTTCCTTCTTTCAAACAAGTCTCTTGCACTGTAGTACATATGACTGGGTATTATACTGGTTCTTCATTCCCCTCTCTCAATTGTGCTGTACAGCAGACTGCAAAAGGCTGATACCAAGTCAAATGCAGGCCATTACTGTATCTATTTAATAAAAATACACATATAATGTCTTAGTGATTACAGAGCTGCATTTATTATTTACTTATAGCTGCAGATATAAAAGCTGCCTTTTATATCTGCCCGGATCTCAGGTTTAAAACTATTAAGACACAATGAGACAGCTATGATACACAGTTAAATATAGTAACAGGAAGTTCATTGTATTCACCAAGCAATTTCCAAAATAAATTAATGAACCTTTTCTATTGTAGCCATGAAACAACTAAAATGCTGAAGCTTACAACACATCAACAGTTCTTTGAGGGCTTATATTTGGTGAATATATCCAGTCTATTGCTTTTTATTATTAGTTTTTTTCTTTTTGAGCAAGAACATAGTTGAAGTATGATGATATTGGTTATCTGAGTCGGGGGAATAATCTGATGAAGAGGATCATGCTGATAAAAGTGAAGCAGACAAAGATTAGCATAATCCATAGGATCCAGTTGACAGACTTCTTGGCGTGTTGCTCAAGGCGGTCTGATTCAGTCTTTAGTTTTTCAAAGTTCTGGTCCGCTAACTTCAGAGACTGGGAGAGTGTCTGAAAGAGGTAAAGCAAATAGTCACTTGTTTTGAGTCGGCTGCTGTGGGAAGAAAGGCACAGCTTCAGACAATAAAAAAAAAAAAAAAAAAAAAAAACAATAACAGAAAAGCTCCTAAGACTTAGTACACACTGGCTGAAAATGGTCAGTTAGGAAGGAACCAGATGACTTTCGGCCTGTGTGTACAGCTCCTCGTCCAACAGAGGCTGGTATCTCAAATGGCTTCTGTCAAACGGGCTTGCTGGGAAACTGACATCTGATCAGTGTGTCCTGGCAGAGGTGGTCCCCCTGTTAGAACACAATAACTCAGCAGGGAGATCGCTGCACTAACATTGGCCTGCTGGGTTGAACGAAACAAAAAAAAAAAAAACTTCTTGTGTGTACCCCAGCATTAGACTTGTTCTATATTATCTGAGGGGAACCATCCTCTCCTCTCAGCATACATCTCCAATGAAGGGGTTATGCACTTTCAAGCATACAAATAAAACATGATTAAACCACAATAGTGGAGAACAAAAAATGTCCTTATACATGGTGAATTAAGTGAAATAACTGTACAGTCAAGTAGCAGCAAACTGCACAAATGACATTCCGTGGTTATGTACCCACTGTACCTGGTTGTCCTGTTTAATGACATTTTGTGCTGCTAATGTGTTGCTTTTAAGATTCTGGGTCAGGCGTAGCATCTCCTCTGCTAACTTTTCTTGCATGTTGTGGTGACGCTGTAACACTGCATCAAGCTCAGCTTCTGACTGCTTGTCATTGGAAACAGAGCCCCTAGAAGATGAACTAGTTATTAATTACAATGACATTTTATATTTCTAGTGCTTGCTAGAAAAAAAAATGAATTTTTTACTTACCTATAAATTCCATATCTTGGAGTACAGTACAGGACACAGGTGAAGTATTCATGGACACTGGTTTCTAGGCTTGTACCTTCAGGTGACTGGACACTAGTAAAGCTTTCAAGCACATGTCCCCTGGATGCCCCCCCTTTACCCCTACCCCACTACCTGAGTCTTCAGTATTGTAGCAACCACTTCAGAGTAACCATAGAATAGAAGAGAGGGTGGTCTGTGTCCTGTACTGTGCTCCAAGATGTTATTTACAGATAAATCAAAATTCCTGTTAAACATACAGTGGAGAAAACAAAGTAGTCAGACAATGGGACATCTACAAGCAATAAATTAGGTGTTTTGGCAACAACCAGAAAAACAGAACTGTGCCAACAGGCCCAACAACAATAAGGGCCAAAAGCACCCAACCTCAGAGTGCCACTGCAAGATCTTTGTGGCCAAAAGCTGCATCTAAAGAAGACTGGACATCCACCTGGTTGAAATTTGAAAAGGTATGAACAGAGGATTAGGTGCACCCTTACAAAGCTACTGGGGCCTGGTGCTGCAAAAGCCCTGGAAATTCCCACTGATGTAGTGGAAAGTGAGCATAAAAGCACAGAAGGAGATTTGACCTTGACAGTGTAAGCACTAGTGATCAGTTTTCTTATCAATCGAGAAGTGGTGAATCTGGAAGCAGGGTGTCCTTTGTTAGTTCCTGAGGATGGGACAAATAGGGAATCTGTACTCTAGATCAAAGCTGTTGCTTTGAAGTAGGCTCTTACGATGTCTGGGCAATGAAGAGATATTTCCTTTTAATGCTTTGAAGCAGGGCATAATGATGGTAGGAATATGTATGTTCTCATTAAGGTGGTAGATGGATACCACCTAAGGAAGAAGGAATAGTCTTGGGCATAAGATTATCTTGTCAATTTGAAGGATGAGGAACAGCTTCTTACAAGAGAGCCACTAACTCAGAGACATGTCTGACAAATTTGATAGCAACCAACAAGGTCACTTTGCAGGAAAGGTCACCTAATGGAATATCTCTGATGGGTTCAAAGGCTGCTTGTAGTAGATGGGTACTGCAAGGCAGACAGAACTAAGCTGAGATCCCAAGGAAGCACGGGGTGCTTTAAGGGGGGCCTCGATGCAAGATACAGCTGGGTTAAAGTTTTTTTTTCCCCCACAAGGGAGAGCAAATGCTGAGATCTTTGAAAAAAATGGACAATGCTAAAACCTGACCTTTTAGAGTGCTTAAGGCAAAATTCTGGTCACGACCTGATTCTAGTAAGGCCAGACTGCAAGGTACAAAGTAATCTCTGGGACTGAATTGACTGCATTCACACCAGGAAAAGAAAGATTCAAGGTACAATAGTAGATCTAACTGGAAGTGACTTTTCTTGCTTTCAACAAGGCAGGAATAACAGACTCCGAGACTTCCCTGTCTCTTAAGACCTGGGCTTCAACAGCCATTGTCATCAAAGCCAGAGATTGAGAAGCAGGAAGGATTAAAGGGCCCTAAAACAGAATATCTGGCCTGTTGGGAAGAGGCCAGTGGCCGTTTGCTAGAGAACGTCTGTGTACCAGGTTATTCTAAGCCAGTTTGGTGCAGTCTTCCTCTCTTGCACTATCATTTTGAGCAGACGAGGCAGAATTTTGGTCCTGGGAACAAACAAAGATAGTTTGATTTTGAATATGAAAGATAGGATGTCCTTTGTTTCTGACATATCAGACTGAAGATGTCTGCATGAATGGTCCATTTTCCTTGACTCAGGTGGCAAAAACAGAGATGTGGACTACAGAAACTGCAGGGCAGTGAGTTTCTGTTCATGCTCCGAGCTCCATGATGTTGATGGGAGCTTGACTTCCATCATTGACCATTTCTACCTGGGCCCCCCCCATCTAGCCTGAAAGACTATCATCTATTATTGTTACTTTCCAGTGATAAGGAAGAAAATAGTTCCCTAATGTTGAGGCTGACTTGGAGATCCACCAAGTTATTACTTGTTTAGCTGGATAGGAACATGGGTAGGTCAAAAGAAGGAGCATGCTTGTTCCAGGTTGACAAGAGGTTGTGCTGGAGAGATCTTAAATGAAATTGGACAAATGGTACTGCTTGGAAAGAGGTTGTCATGAGACCTAGATCTCTCATGGAGACTCTCATTGTAAGATGTCTCTTTGACTTCAAGTATTGAGTGTAAACTCTGACTGGGAACTTTTTTCTATGAAAGACAGACCTTTGCTTGGGATGTGTCCAGTATCACACCCAAGTATTCCAGGTGAATAGAAGGCTGGAGACAAGATTTTTGAAAATTGATTCCCCAGCTGAAATCCTGGAGCATCTTGTTTTGTGGAGGTTTGCTGGAAAGACATCTGAAAAGGAGAGGAGTCCTTCAGAAGAACATCATCTAGATAACCTGTGACCTGAATGCCCTGAGTTATGATAAGGGCAAGTAGAGGTGCTAGAACCTTTGGGAATACTCTGGGAGCAAAGGATAGGCCAAAAGACAGTGTGACAAACTTGAAATGGTTGCCACTGCAAGGTGCAGAAAGTGCTGATGAGGTGGAAAAATGGAAATATGAAGATAGACATCTTGGACGTCTACAGATGACAGTTATTCCCCTATTCTCAGAAAGGCAATAACCAACCTTGCAGATTCCTTGTGATTTTTTTTATTTTTATTTGAAGGTAGTGGATAAAATATTTTAGGTCCAGAATAGGGCAAATACCCCTGATGGGCTTTGGTACTGTGACCAGGTTTGAAGAGAAACCTTTGAACCTGTCTTGTGGGGGTACTGACAACTACTCCATGGGACTAGAGATGGTTCAGGACATCTTGCAAATCTGACTGTCCATTAGCAGTTTTTAGTTGAGAAGAAAGCGTGAGGAGGTAGTTTTTTTAATTCTCTTTTTTACCCTTTTTAAACCACGGTATTATCTCACAATTCTGGAACGTCTGTGACCCCGAGTGAGGCAAACTGTAACAGCCATCCCCCCACTTTTAGGAGTAAGGGCACCCGTTCATTGGGAAGAGGGTTTGGTGAAGACTTGGTGGGCTTTGTGACCCAAGTCCTGTGCCAAAAGGAAGGGCTGAACTAAGTTTTTTTTAAGTTTAAGTTCGGTGCTCTGCATTTTGAGGAAGTAGAGGCTTCTGAGGAGAGGATTTTTAATGTTTTTGATGACTTGGTCAAGTGCTTCCCCAAAAAGATGTCTGCGTTTTAAAGGGCATACACATGAAGTGATTTTTGCAGGCCACAAGATCCTTTGCACGTGAATGGAAATTAGAACCATTCTGGAGATTCGTGTCATCACACGTTCAAGGGTTTCACACAAAAGAGCAGAACAGAAGTTAGTTGCTGCAATAGCACTGTTCTGAAATACAGGATCATATGGGTTGCTATGGTCCAGTTTTCTGCAGTATGACATAATAAAAATCCAGTGAACGCTGGTTGTAGGGCTGAGCCTACAAGAGTAAAATAACTTTCAGGAACATCTCACTATCTACCTGCAGAATCATTGAATGAAGGAACATGTTTAATTGGTACAGTGAGATGTTTAATAGTGAAACGGCAGGAACAGACCCCATTATAGTGAACTTTCTTCCACTAGATAGAGTTCGACAAAGATTGTATTTTGGGGGGAGGGGGGATCTTTCTAAAGTAATCCTATTAGATTCTATTTGCTCATGAACAGGCAATGTCTTTATAGATTTAGTAGGCCTCTTTGTACCCAAAGGGGCATGGTGAGATGGAAGAGGATCAAGTTCTACAATGTCTAGGCTTTTGCGCACAGCAGTGAACTTATCCACAATGGCAAACTTGTTTCTTGAAGCTCCAGCATCAGATGTTAAAGAGCATGGAGGAGAAAAATCTTCCACAGACTTTTCTAACACCTCTTATATATCTTCCACTTTTTCCTTCTATGTCTTCCTTGTCTAGTTCAGGCATATTGGGATCTGACTCAAGTGAAGACAGTGGTGCTGGAGGAGGGGTGTGTCGTTTTACAGCCCTGGACAAAAATGGCTGTATTAAAGCCATTATTTGTGCAAGGAATTGTGACACAGTTGCAGAAAATTCTGCTTTTGTCGGGTAGGCCACTTGCTGTGTTCCTGAGATAGAGCTAGAATCGGACACGGAGGCCGGTGTTAAAACCAGTTCCTGCTCCAGTGCAAGAGAAGCATTATCACTCTGAGGTAGAGTGCTATGCAAGCCTTCAATAGACCAAACGTTCACCTGAGGTTGAGCCATGGCTCTCTTTTGCCTGCTATCCGCTACAGCTACAAGTGAGGGTATGCCCTTGTGGAGTACTCATGAAGTAGAGTGTGAAATATAGGGTAAGCAGGAATAAATACACAGTAACCTGTGTGTAGACTTGTGAAAGGGCAGGAGGAAACACCTGAGCACCTTATAAAGTCTCTCGAAGGAAGTGCCAGTAAAGTGTGCGACCAGTGTTGTAATGTGACCAAGTTTTGAGTGGTTGCATTTTAGCGCCAAGTTTGGAATGTATTCACTTTACAGTGTAAACTTTTCAAACAGCCAGAGTTTTTACAGTAACAGTCAGAGGTACAGGGTGACCCTGTCTTATGCAGGTCATAGACGGTAGTTTATCGGCCGAATTTTCGTCCGCATGAAAAATCGGCCGATATTCAAACTGTTAGCGGGGCCCGTCGGCCGTTTTTCACGGATCTTCTCGTTTAGTTTCATCGGTCATGCTGGAAAATCCACAGAAAACTGCCGTTTTTCGTGGACATTGGTGAGCATCGGTAACGGGGCCGACTTTTCGTTTATCACCCGAAAATGCGGCCAATAAACGGCCCGTCTATTGCCTGCCTTACCTATCCGTGACACCAAGCTGTATATAAGTCCAGGCTTTGCCTGTCACAGTGGGCATACTCCCAAAGGGGTCTTCAGTGTCTGGGTTTTATAGTGATGGACCATGGCCAAGGTAAGCACTCATGCACAATTTAGTGCCAGAAGCAACATTCCTGGTTGCCCCCACAGGGTATAATAAACTAGTTAAGCTAAGAGTGGAGAAAACTGAGGACTCACAGAGTGGGGTAGGTTCCTAGGGAAGTGCTCAAGGGTTGTGCCCTCAAAAGCTTTGCCAGGAAACAATCATCTGAAGGTACAAGCCTATAGTTCCGTGTCCTGTACTGTGATTAAGACAGATGTATCAATGAAAATTACATCATTTACTAGAATTGAATTTTTAACTTGGAGTGGTATATTTCATAGCCTTAAAGTCTCTTGCACGTGGACAAAATTTACTGATGTTTATATGCAGGATCTTGCTGGCAAAAAGTTCTGTAAAGACCTGTTTTATACACATGTAAAATTCTTCATACTCTTCCAGTGTTGCAATTTAAACTCATTCACCTGTATAAACATACAGTACATACAATAAATTACTGCACTCAAATGTAACATTTTCTTTTTTTAATTTTGAATGCACTGCTGCATTATGGATATTTACACAACTGTATGCATTATCCCATAGACATTTCACTTTTGTTCATATCTGTAAAAAAAAAAAAAAAGCCACACAATTACAAACCAGATTTTCTTCCCTTTGTGGAAGAGGCCTTAAAGTCAATCTGTACTGTCCAATAACCGGAATCAAAGAACACGACCATGAAAGGACCTGTCAAAACTAGAAAACCTCAATGAAGCTGATGGAGTCAGATTAAAAATAAAAGAGGTCTCAGCAGGATAGCAGCTTGGGCTACGTTTTACATTGATCTAAACTAATTGCAGAACTGACTGATAAAACAATATAAATATTGCCTTTAGTATTGGACTATTCACTTTTATTCCTAAGGATTCTGCCTGTGAACTTTGGTAACATTTGGTGGAATTTATGAAAACTGGAGCACCCAGAATCTACAGCAGCTGTGCATAGCAACCAATCAGCTTCTATCTTCAGCATGTTCAGATAAGGATAAGTTCACCTGTGGGAACATATTACATGTTCCTACCGTTTTTAGGGTGTAACATGTTCCTATTGCTGCAGCCGATCCCTGGCCTCCAGTGGCCTCTAGTGACATCGAGCCCCGGATCTTCTCCCCGAACTTGCTGTCACATTTTTAAAAAAGAGGCGGCCGCGTGGGGCTCTGCCTACCCAGCTGTGTCATTCATTCACAGAGTTCTGTGAATAGCAGAACTACAAGCTGTTGAGTGCTTTAGGTAGTTCATTACTTCTTCCCATCATTGTGCAACTGCCTGCTCATACAAGGTACGAGCAGACAGATTATACTGCGTCTGTACGAGTGCAATGCTTTGCAAGCTCCTAGCAAAAAAAAATACTACATTTTTTTAATTGCAAAAAGAGGTGCATTTATTATTTTTTCACAAAGGTGAACTTACCTTTTAAGCTTTAAAAAAGAATGCTAGAAGCTGATTGGTAGCCATGCACAGCTGCTTTAGATTGTGCCTGCTCCATAGTTGATGAACTCCCTATGTTGTATTTACTTAGCACCTGTTTTATAATTTAACAACAGATTCTAGCAATAAAACATGCATTTGACAACCATGCAAATAAGTGATGTCTTACTCAGCATAACGCATTAATGTATGGTGGGGTCTTTTTTTCAATCAAAATAAAGTGCAAAACCACAGCACACCGTATAGCACATGTAAAATAATTAAAAAGCCCTGACCTTCAAATGTGCCACACTTGGGCCTAATTAATATCAATGAAGTTTGGGCAAATCATCGAACTGAAGAAAAGCCAGAAATAAATTTCTAATAATGATCCCATTACCTCAGGGGCGTAGATAAGGGGGGTAAGGGGGGTCTGAACCCCCCTTCCCCAGGGGAGAGTTGCCAACCATCCCTGCAGCCCTTGAAATTTCCACTCGCCCACAAGTGGAAATAAGGTGGGGGCGAGCAGCACCATGACTACAGGTGTGTCGGAGGGGCGGTAGTGGCAAGCAGCGATCTCCTGTATGGCTTTCAATGAAACAGATGGAAGTTGCAGGAGGGAGATGAGGAAACGCGGCTTCCAGCTGCTTTATTGAAAGCCATACAGGAGATTGCTGCTTGTCACCGCCCTCACCGCTGCACAGAACACACTTAATGGTTCAGTTTTCTTTCTGCTCCCCCCCCCCCGCTGTGTTCTTCTCAGTGCCCAGCTCCTCCGCACTAATAGGAAAAGAGGGGAGAGAGCCTCCAGTCCGTGCAGCTTCAGCGGATGTGTGGGCAGGAAACTGAACACAGAGCAACCGACAGCTCTGATGCTTCTGACTAAGTGATGCAAGTCTTTCCCTTCCTTCCACCCACCCCTACTTTCCTTCAACCACTTCCTTCCACCCACCTCTCCCCTTCCTTCCTTTTCACCCATCCCTTCCACCTCTCCCTCCCTTCCTTCCACCCCTCCCATGCATCCACCCAACTCTCCCTTCCTTCCATCCACCCACCCCTCCCTCAGTAAAAATGCAGCTCAGCTGCGAGCTGAACCCCCCCCCCCCCCGAAAGAAAAAAATATCTACAGCCCACCCCTCATTTCCTTCCTTCCACCCACCTCTCTCGTCCTTCCACCCACCCACCCCTCCTTTCCTTCCACCCATTCTTCTGAATTGGCCGGACACTTGACCTCTGTATACCGCTGCTGAGAAAAGCTATTTTGCTGTTTCACTTTACTAAAATCAATGCATTACCATGTTTTATGTACTGTGGGAAACCTTATATTGTTAATTCAGTGTCATGAGTTTAGTGTCACTTTAAATCACAAGCATGTAACTTGTCAATCATCACCTGGCTACACCTAGCCTTGCCCACTGCTTTCTGAGGAGAGCTCTGTCTGCAGTGTCTGGGAGGTGGAAAAGGGAGCATGTGAGACAGGAATGTAGGGGGATTTTTCTCAATCACAAAAAGGAAAAGTGTTTACTTTATGAGGCTTGTGCATCACTTAATAATTGGATGTGGTATTTGTCTAGTTTTGTCTAAGAGGAGCCTTTTTCACTGAAGGAAACCTTTGCATATACTATATATATTTTTTCATTCTCATATTCACTTTAAGACTCGGTTCACACTACTGCAATGCGACTTTAATGCGATTTACAGTGCAATTTCTCACTGTACATCGCACCAAAGTAGTGCAGGGTCCTTTTCCAAAGTCACACCGTGCAGAGTTGCATTCATTAGAATGGGCACCACTGAAAACAATGAGATTTCCCTTGCAATGTCAAGTCGCAAAAGAAGTTACACTGGTGTAAAGCGAGTCTGACTTGCCCAGAGTTGTAACACTTTTATACAAACATAACTGGACTGCACAGGAAAGTGCAGCCAATAACCAGTAACTGTATTTACCCGGTGATCTGCGGTGTCATTGGACATACAGTCAGGTCCATAAATACAGTCAGGTCCATAAATTGGGACATCGACACAATTCTAACATTTTTGGCTCTATACACCACCACAATGGTTTTGAAATGAAACAAACAAGATGTGCTTTAACTGCAGACTGTCAGCTTTAATTTGAGGGTATTTACATCCAAATCAGGTGAACGGTGTAGGAATTACAACAGTTTGCATATGTGCCTCCCACTTGTTAAGGGACCAAAAGTAATGGGACAGAATAATAATCAAAAATCAAACTTTCACTTTTTAAAACTTGGTTGTAAATCCTTTGCATTCAATTACAGCCTGAAGTCTGGAACGCATAGACATCACCAGACGCTGGGTTTCATCCCTGGTGATGCTCTGCCAGGCCTCTACTGCAACTGTCTTCAGTTCCTGCTTGTTCTTGGGGCATTTTCCCTTCAGTTTTGTCTTCAGCAAGTGAAATGCATGCTCAATCGGATTCAGGTCAGGTGATTGACTTGGTCATTGCATAACATTCCACTTCTTTCCCTTAAAAAACTCTTTGGTTGCTTTTGCAGTCTGCTTTGGGGCATTGTCCATCTGCACTGTGAAGCGGCGTCCAATGGGTTCTGAAGCATTTGGCTGAATATGAGCAGATAATATTGCCTGAAACACTTCAGAATTCATCCGGCTGATTTGGCAGCAGTCACATCATCAATAAATACAAGAGAACCTGTTCCATTGGCAGCCATACATGCCCACGCCATGACACTACCACCACCATGCTTCACTGATGAGGTGGTATGCTTAGGATCATGAGCAGTTCCTTTCCTTCTCCATACTCTTCTCTTCCCATCACTCTGGTACAAGTTGATCTCGGTCTCATCTGTCCATAGGATGTTGTTCCAGAACTGTGAAGGCTTTTTTGGATGTCGTTTGGCAAACTCTAATCTGGCCTTCCTGTTTTTGAGGCTCACCAATGGTTTACATCTTGTGGTGAACCCTCTGTATTCACTCTGGTGAAGTCTTCTCTTGATTGTTGACTTTGACACACATACACCTACCTCCTGGAGGGTGTTCTTGATCTGGCCAACTGTTGTGAAGGGTGTTTTCTTCACCAGGGAAAGAATTCTTCGGTCATCCACCACAGTTATTTTCCGTGGTCTTCCGGGTCTTTTGGTGTTGCTGAGCTCACCGTTGCGTTCCTTCTTTTTAAGAATGTTCCAAACAGTTGTTTTGGCCACGCCTAATGTTTTTGCTATCTCTCTGATGGGTTTGTTTTGTTTTTTCAGCCTAATGATGGCTTGCTTCACTGATAGTCACAGCTCTTTGGATCTCATCTTGAGAGTTGACGGCAACAGATTCCAAATGCAAATAGCACACTTGAAATTAACTCTGGACCTTTTATCTGCTCATTGTAATTGGGATAATGAGGGAATAACACACACCTGGCCATGGAACAGCTGAGAAGCCAATTGTCCCATTACTTTTGGTCCCTTAACAAGTGGGAAGCACATATGCAAACTGTTGTAATTCCTACACCATTCACCTGATTTGGATGTAAATACCCTCCAATTAAAGCTGACAGTCTGCAGTTAAAGCACATCTTGTTTGTTTAATTTAAAAACCACTATGGTGGTGTATAGAGCCAAAAATGTTAGAATTGTGTCGATGTCCCAATATTTATGGACCTGACTGTAGATGATCACATGGTAAAAGGCCAGTGTGATTGGCCCTTTACCGTATCACATGGTCAGGACACAGCGATCACTGGCGGTGCTGGGTGCGCGCCGCTGGGGGTGCGCAGGAGGCGTGTTCTGGGATGTCATCCCAGAACTAGACAACAGCGCTGTAGCCGTCTTTCGGCTATAGCATGGTAGCGAAGAGGTTAAATATGAAAGATGAAGTTGTGACAAAAAAATAGCCATCCAACTTATCACACCTTAAAACTGCGCACACCTGTGATTTGGTGACAAACTTTGGTACCCAAAATTTTTCATAGGCATTGCTTTAAAAGTCTTTACAGGTTATTGGTTTAGTTATTCGTGAATGATGACCCTAAAATTATTGTTCTGACTCCTTTTGCAGTGATATGTAACGTGTAGCGCAGCCAGCATTTTTGTACATAGGCGCACCCAATACATTAACATTTTTTGTGTGTACTTTTATGTTACTTTGTTCTTTTTTTTACTTTATTGTGTAAAATTAACTGTATTTTTATTACATAGTGGGGCAATAGCTCCCTATGTGATATGCAATAGCAGTTTGCTGTGACAAATTCTCTTTACTAAAACATAAGGGGTCGAATAGGACCCCTGCTCTCCATTGAAGATAATGAGCAGCAGATTATGTTCCATTAGCTTCTTCAATGGTCACAGCAGCCTGGAGAAAGTGACAGCTGAACCTGGAAGTGACATACTGTAATACATGTTGTTTTCATCTTCATTCACTGGAGGGGAGATCAGAGAACCAAAGTTGCTGGTCTCCCTTTGTTACATCTGCTGTTCTGGTTCCAGGTCTGCAGATTGGACAGTTAAGTCCAGGATACATGGTGGGGGCAGTTGGGCAAGGTTCAGGGATGTTAACTTTGGCAGGCTGTGGAAGTGATCGGGTGGCTGTAAACCCATCAGAATTGTTTGTACATAAAAGCTTATCGCCTGCTCTACAAATTTAAACACACTAGCAAAAGTGTGCTCATTTTAGAATGGGTGGGGGAATAGAGAAGGTTGGAAAGGTGGCAGGTGTGGTGGTTACAGCAAGAAGGTTAAGGTGGTGGCAGTGGGGAAGGGGAATGCAGGCATGGTCATGGGGAGGTCAGCATGCAGATTCTGTGGTGAGGAAGTTTTCAGGTGTAGTGGTGAGAGCACAAGGAATGTTTAGGTGCAATGGGGGAGGGGGGGGGTGACATGGTTAGTGCAAGGGAGGGAAACGAGGTCAAGTGCTGTGGTGTAGGGGTGGGAACAGAAAGGCGGCGTGCACAGGCATGGAGGCAGGAGTAGGGTACAGGTGCGGTGTTGAAGAATGGGGAAAAATGAGGCTGGGATAGGGGTGTGTCCAAAAACAGTGGCAAGACCAGTGGAGAGAAGCATGAAAGAAGATTCAATGTGAGCGCAGAACACGGAAGTGGGGGGGGGGGGGGGGGAGTCAATAGTTGTGGTCAGGGTGAGAGGGGTGCAGGCTTGGCAGCGAGTGCAGGAGGAAAGGGTGCATGCAGGTGTGGTAGTAACAACAGGAAGGAAGGAATGGAAATCAAGAATCTTAGTGGGGTATACAGGCCTGCAGGTGAGTTGGTGAGAATGGAGGTGGAGGTCATGCAGATGAAGTGGGGAGTATGAGGATGTTATGACAGGTGTGGAGTTAGAGAGTGTGGGCGGTGATGCAGATTTACTGTGCACATTGCGGGGGAAGGGGGGGGGGGAGAGGCTGCCGACATGGTGGCTGGAGGAACAGATACACATCTACATAATTTTAGAGTTTATTAACCCCCCCCATTACATTTTTAATCTCTGAGTATTTTCTTTCTGTGCTTCCATGCTGCCATGGTGCAATTTCTGACTTCACAGATTGCAAGATACTCTGCATTCAAAGTATACCACTGCCGTATTATGATGTCAGAAATATGACAGGGAGATCCCCTGAAAGCACAGTTATGACTGGTCGGTATTGCCACTATGGTGCATGAGCAGGATCTTGCCAACATATTTATGACATCACAATATTTTGGCAGCATTCAGCGCAAGTGTGATAACAACCTCAGAGATTGAATGCTACAGCACATGTGGAGTATACAACCACCATAATTTTTTTTGGAAAGTGCCCGAAACACAATATAATCACTAAGTAGCTCTTTTATCATCAGTTATTATCAGGCGAAACACAGTATCTGCACGCAAAAGTCCGTCTAGTGGGTGATCCTCAAACCTCAGTTTTTTAAATAATAACAAAAATATGGAAGAACATGCTTGTAAAAATGTAAAACAAATAAAAAAAATGACATTATCTTGTAAAGGTGTAAAAGAAAAAAAAAAAAAAGTCATATAAAAATGACTCAGTAGTAAACTTGGAAAGCCAGTTTGTAGTTCAATTAGACGTAGGAGTGGCTGGTAATCCCACATTCCCTATTCAAACTAGAAACCCTCAGAGAATGTCGACATTCATTCATTGTATAGGTGTGTGAACTGTGCCTCATGCATAAGAAGCAAAAAATTCAGTTTATGCTCGACTACAGCCTGAACTCTACATAACCAATCTAAAGGTACCTTAGCCAAATCTTTCCAAAGATAAGGTGTATTAAAAACGATGAAAATAAACATAACATTTTAATGGTACTCAACAATATAAGATCTGAAAAATACCCACTTTCGTTTCCTTGGATAGCTATCACCTGAATCTGAAAAAGAAAGAGCAGAAAAAGGAAGTTGCATTTTAAGCCGTTTATTAAATAATGGTAAATTAAATTATGATATGAAAAAGTAAAACATATTGTCAACACATTAAATATTTATGCACATATTTTACCCAACACAGTACACAAAACTGAAAAAAACATGGTGGGTTTTCATAGTAAATATTCACCACAGCTTTGAGAAAAAGTTTGGGGTTTAATAAAAACAGCAGTAATGGGTTGAAGATTTCAAAACATTCACAAATACCCTCTTGTTTATTCATTAAATAAAAGGTGTACTATTGCAAAAATTATACATAGGCACTTGCCCCTTAAAAAGTACCAATATATGACACCTATACTAAACATAAATCCAGTTACCAGGAATGTGGTTAGGTTAATATATGACCTGTGTCTGTAATACTAACATTTCCTGTGATTAAACAATTAATGTGCTGGAAGAGATGTGTTTTACATTAGCACTCTAACATTTGTGATGTAATACACATGAAATTAGATAGCATGCACTGGATGCTGTGTGACCTGGAACAAAAAGTTGCCTGCCCTTAGGGACCAGCAGGGCTCATGAATACATGGACATAGAGGAATTGATCAGCCATGACACTACAAACTGCAGCCACATAATATGAGCCTATCATTACAAGGTAAGGCAAACCACACAGGAAATATAAGTACATACCTATAAATAAATTGAAACGTGTACAAGGCCTTTACTAAACATATAGTGCTCAGCATAAATGAGTACAGGTGAAACTCAAAAAATTAGAATATCGTGCAAAAGTTCATTTATTTCAGTAACGCAACTTAAAAGGTGAAACTAATATATGAGATAGACTCATTACATGCAAAGCAAGATAGTTCAAGCCGTGATTTGTCATAATTGTGATGATTATGGCTTACAGCTCATGAAAACCCCAAATCCACAATCTCAGAAAATTAGAATATTGTGAAAAGGTGCAATATTCTAGGCTCAAAGTGTCCCACTCTAATCAGCTAATTAAGCCATAACACCTGCAAAGGGTTCCTGAGCCTTTAAATGGTCTCTCAGTCTGGTTCAGTAGGATTCACAATCATGGGAAAGACTGCTGACCTGACAGTTGTGCAGAAAACCATCATTGACACCCTCCATAAGGAGGGAAAGCCTCAAAAGGTAATTGCAAAAGAAGTTGGATGTTCCCAAAGTGCTGTATCAAAGCACATTAATAGAAAGTTATGTGGAAGGGAAAAGTGTGGAAGAAAAAGGTGCACAACCAGCAGGGATGACCGCAGCCTGGAGAGGATTGTCAGGAAAAGGCCATTCAAAAGTGTTGGGGGACTTTCACAAGGAGTGGACTGAGGATGGAGTCAGTGCATCAAGAGCCGCCACCACACAGACGGATCCTGGACATGGGCTTCAAATGTCGTATTCCTCTTGTCAACAACAAACGTCAGAAGCGTCTTAGCTGGGCTAAAGAAAAACAGACCTGGTCTGTTGCTCAGTGGTCCAAAGTCCTCTTTTCTGATGAGAGCAACTTTTGCATCTCATTTGGAAACCAAGGACCCAGAGTATAGAGGAAGAATGGAGAGGCACACACTGCAAGATGCTTGAAGTCCAGTGTGAAGTTTCCACAGTCTGTGTTGATTTGGGGAGCCATGTCATCTGCTGGTGTTGGTCCACTCTGTTTCATTAAGTCCAGGGTCAACGCAGCCATCTACCAGGAGATTTTGGAGCACTTCATGCTTCCTTCCACAGACTAGCTTTATGGGGATGCTGACTTCATTTTCCAGCAGGACTTGGCACCTGCCCATACTGCCAAAAGCACCAAACCCTGGTTCAATGACCGTGGGATTACTGTGCTTGAATGACCAGCAAACTCGCCTGACCTGAACCCCATAGAGAATCTATGGGGCACGGTCAAGAGAAAGATGAGAGATATGAGACTGAACAATGCAGAAGAGCTGAAGGCTGCTATTGAAGCATCCTGGTCTTCCATAACACCTCAGCAGTGCCACAGGCTGATAGCTGCCATGCCATGCCACGCCACAGTGAGGCAGTAAATGCTGCAAAAGGGGCCCAAACCAAGTACTGAGCACATGTGCATGCTTATACTTTTCAGAGGTCCGATATTGTTATATGTACAATCCTTGTTTTATTGATTGCATGTAATATTCTAATTTTCTGAGATAGTGGATTTGGGGTTTTCATGAGCTGTAAGCCATAGTCATCACAATTATGACAAATCACGGCTTGAACTATCTTGCTTTACATAAAATGAGTCAATCTCACATATTAGTTTCACCTTTTAAGTTGCATTACTGAAATAAATGAACTTTTGCATGATATTCTAATTTCTAGAGTTTCACCTGTATATCCCAAAAGATTTATCAGAAATCCTTTACTTTCCTATCAGAATCAACATTTTCTAAGAGACGCTATACTACAAAATACTTCTACAAATGCGAGCCATTGATTGCAGACAAGATTTGGTAATTTGCACACACAAAAAAGTATTTTTGCTAACAAATTCATTCAAGACCATGTTGCAAAAATGAATACACCCCCCTGAAAGTCTTAGGAGCAAAGCTAAATTCTAGTCAACAAAATCCTAATCTAATTAACAATAAATCAACTACAGGTTAGTCTATTTATTCATTAAACAGGTGTCCAGCGGACAGTTGATTATAAAAGGGTGTTAAAGAAAAACCCTTCTCATTTCATGCTGTCAGCAATGGCACCACATGAAAGAGAAGTGTCACAAGGCCTGAGAAAGAAAATTTCTATACACAAGAAAGGTGAAGGCTACAAGAAGATCAGCAAAGGTTTAATTATCAGTCAGAATACTGTAGCAAAGGTGATACAAAAAGTTACCAAAGATGGAACTGCAACCATCTCACATAGACGTCTAGGCCATCCACGGAAGTTAACACCTCAATAGGAGAGTCTTCAGATGAGAAGTGTTGAAGAATATCGCCATGCACGTTTACTGCAGTTTGCTAAAGAAGTAGAAAGCCAAACTGGGGTGATTGTTTTCCATGAGGAAAGAAAAAACAGAGGGCGCACAGGCCTAGTGCTAATGCCTTTGGGCTCTGAGGAAGAGGCAAGTCCTCGAAACGTGTCAGATTATTGGATGTCTACACTCCCTATTGTGGACTGTTACTCAGCGCGGTGTTGACCCAGCTGTTCTTTATGATGTGCCTTGACTTTATTGTCGTTTGTGAGTACAACACATACTTTATTTTTTATGGTAATGCACTAGGCCTGTGTGCCCTCTGTTTTTTCTTTCCTCATTCAGTATATTTAGATTCCCCCGGTCTATTTGAGGGCAGCAAGGTGTGCATGTTCCAGGACATTCTTAATGTGGTTGTAGCCTGCATCGAGTCCATCCCCAAGCACAGGAGCATTTGTGTTTGCTGGTTGATTGTTTTCCATGACACAATACGGCGTACATGGCAGAGGAATGGCATGCATGGGTGTCGTCCATGAAGGAAGTCTCTTCTAAAGCCATGCGCAAAAATGCCCACCTAGAATTTGCCTGGGCCAATGCTGAAAAAAAGAAGACTACTGGGACTCTGTACTCTGAAATGATGAGACCAAGATAAAGGTTTTTGGAACTGATGGCTTCAAAAAACTATGGCATTGCAAAGTTGAGGAGAACAAAGAAAAATGCATGGTGCCTACAGTGAATCATCGTAGTGGCAGTGTCCTTCTGTGGGGCTGCATGAGTGCTGCTGGTGCTGGGGAGCTGCATTTCATTGATGGTATCATGAATTCCCAGATATACTGCTCTATATTGAAAAAGAAGATGCTACCATCACTCCGTGCCCTTGGTCGTCGTGCACTTTTCCAACATGACAATGATCCAAAACACACATCTAAGGCCACTATTGCATTTCTGAAGAAGAACAGGGTGAAAGTGGCCAACTATGTCTCCTGATCTGAACCCAATTGAACACATATGGGGAATTCTGAAGAGACAAGTTGAGCATCACTATCCATCCAGCATCCAGGCTCTAAAAGAGGTCATTCTTGAAGAATGAAAAAAGATAAATGTTGCAATATGTCGCCAACTCGTTCATTCCATGCCTAGAAGACTTGGTGCTGTCCTTACAAATGATGATGGTCATACAAAACACTAGATAGTATAGTTTTTGTTGTGGAGTGTATTCATTTTTGCATCAACTAATTTGAGTAAAACTGAACATTTTGTAATCTAAGTTATATTATTAACCTTACTTTCATGTAATGAGCTAACTGAATGTTCTATAAAACTCAGTTTTGTCAAAAGTTTGAAAATTGTTTTTGTCTTAATTGAGATATTGATTAAAATCTTACTTTTTAAAAAGGGATGTACTCATACTGAGCACTGTAATCAGTATTTTTGTAGAGGCTCAATGGCCAAATACAAATGTATAATTCATAGTGAAAGTGCATTTATTCTATAGCCTAAAGTCTAGTTCCTAGTATCCAAGTTCTTATATATTATACAAGTTCTTATTATATTATTATTATAATTAAATGCAATATTTTACAGTGAAAAAAAATTACCAGTAGAAGAGATGGAATTCTGGAAAAAAAGGAAAAATAGTTAAATATTAAATCATGAAAGTACATGTACCTAAATACAAAGTGATGTGTGATATGTTATTTGCAATTCAAATACAAATATATCAGTTCAAGAACGATCAACATGTCTTCATGACCAAACTATATACCAATACCAAGTAAAAGCAGGCTCAGCTCTCAAAAAAACAAACAACAAAGAAAAAAACCCCACAGCAGTCCAGATGTCAAGATTCCCATCCCATTATACTTTTTATCACTATGTGCATTTAATTCTATCAAATATTCAGTTTACCATACTCAAAGCTGAACTCCAGCATTACTACACCATGTCAGATAGAACCGCCTCATTTCCTGGCTGGAAGACTTCCAGCATTATCTGGCTCTTTGCTTCCCTGTTTCATGTGTTGACATTACCTTGGCAGTCTACAGGCAAATAAAGCTTGCCTAGGAACTCCCACTCCTCCATACTGGTAACCACCTATCAATGCATTTTAAATTACAGTCTGTTTATTCAGAATTTTTTCAAGCAATAATATAGAGTAAAATAGAAAGCAAATCCCTTCACAGAAGATATACAATGACAATACAATAATGTCAGGGAACAAAGTATTGCCATGAAAAGAGTAGATAGCAGTTCCATTCAACATACATCAACCAGAGACTGAAAATATGTACAATACACTAAAAAAGACATGACTAAACCAATTCCGGGTCACCCGATTGGTGTGATAGCTTCTGATTGGCTTCACAGTGATCAGTCACTGTGAAGCCTGCCCCCGTGTTTTCTCTCTCTGAATGGAGGAGAGAGATACATGGTATCTCTCTCTTCCCATGCAGAGAGAAACAAATATATTAAAAAATAAAAGAAAAAATAAAGAAAAAATCAAGGTTCGAGCTAGGTCAATGCCAGGGTTAGTGTTTTGGTCAAGGTCAGATTAAAAGGTCAGGATTTTTTTTTTCCTAATTAGTATCAATGTCATTGTTTTAGGTAGGACCAAAAAAAGCAAAATACACACTACTGTTTCTGTGCTGTACTACGGGTACAAACAACAAATAAAATACACATATGTGGTATCACTGCAATCGTCAGAAGCTGGAGAATGTTTTTATGGTCTTTGGTGGTAGGTTATGGTAGTAACAAGAAACGCACAGCTAAATTAAAAAAAAAAAATTTTTTTTTTTTTTTTACTATTTTGGGCCAGTTTTCCTTTGATGATAAAAAGACAGGAGATATCCATTACCATTTATCACCAAATAAAAGGCAGATTTCTTCTGCAAAAAAAAAAATCTCCTAATATGTAAGTGGTTTGTCCTTGTGCTCCATATGTTGAGTTATAAGGGTTGGAAGACTGAGATTGTCGAAAAATTTGGAGATTCGGAAGGAAATATTAGCTGGGGATTGACAATAGATATTCTTATAGTAGGCATGGAATTCCTCCAAGACTTGTTGAGAGTTTTGGTATAAGGCTCTTTTCTGTTTTGTTTTTTTTGTTATTTTGTTATTTAATGATATCTATTTTGCGCTGTTTATTTTTCACATTTCACTTGTTTGTGTATTCACAATTTTTGTACAGCAGCAATTTAGAAGAGTGATTTATTTATTCATTTATTTGATCTTGATTGGCGCAGGGATATATATTTTTTAAATAAGGCTCTTTTCGTTTAAGACCCCCCCCGCAAATAATTTTCTGCTCTAGTGATAAGACAAACGTTCAGTTCAGTCTGGGCCTGTTCTAGCTAAAAGGGAGTGATCCTGAGTATGTTTATGTGCCTTAGCCAGAGACTGATATTCATTTATTTTATGACAGCTTTGTGTGCCACCCAATTCACCACAGCAGAAGTGTCATTTGAGTTTTTCAGGGCAAAGTAATCTCTACATTCAAGAACAATATCAAAACAATAAGAGTCATTTCCCAGCAAAGATTCATTTAATCCCCAATAGGATCTCGGATGGGATGATGTGAGATCTGAAAAGAGATCGCCACTAGGTCATGATCCGACCAGGAGGCAGTTCAAATCTTAGCGTTCTATAGTTTGAAGGTTAAGCTGAAAAGACAATAATGTGGTCAATTCTAGAATATTGTTTATGAGCTGTAGAATAGTGAGTATAGTCTCTAGTATTAGGATTGAGCGTTCTTCAAGCATCATAAAGGTCAAGTAGATCTTCTTGTAAACCATGAGATTTAATGAACTCTTGATCCAGGACTAAGTTAGAATCCACTGCGAAAATTAGAACACCTTCTAATTCCGGGAGCAACTTATGGAAATATTTATCCGGGCATTTTATCTGCATAAATACTCCCAAACAGGGCTGAAGGCTCCTGAGATGAGTACTAAGGATGTGATGAGGACTGAGGTATGATTGAAAAAAAAACCAAAACCCTGGTAATAAGGGGGAAATGGAAGTCCAGAGGAACCAAGGAATGCAAAAGAGTAAATGTCCGCTTTAAAAAGCTTTCAGTGACAAATGCAAAGGTACTTTTAAAACCAAGGTGAACAAGAAAAGTTTTTTGGCAATTATAACTAGGCAGAGTTAATTTAAAGTCTAACTCCAGCTTTCAGTCACTTTAAAATAATTTGTGTGGACCAAATCGATTCAAATGAAGAATGACCTAAACTAACAGATGCACTCACTGTTAGGCTTCATGTACACAAGCAGCTCCTAAACTCGAGTTTAAACTCGAGCTTTTGGCATTTTTTTGCCAAAGCTCCTAAACTCAACTCCATAAAAGCCTATGTGTACAAGTACACATAGGTTTTAAGAAGAGTTTAGGAGCTGCAGTATTCAGGTGCAGTTAAAACTCCTTCTGAACGCGGAATAATCGTGTTCAGGATAGGAACATTTTGACCGCCGACCATGGGAAACCACAAAACGTGGCAAAACCACTGCAAAATTGTGGTTTTGACGTAATTTGCATTTGCTCGTGGCCGGAGGACAGGATAGGCTCGTGTACATGGAGCCTTAATCGCTGCATAAAACTAAATGTAGCATTAGCTACATTCAGTATACACAGCTGTGTTCCAGCAGTGGAATGGATGATATCACAATCTCCACTTTAGCCATTCGGAGGAAGCCTTGTACTTATTCAGAAAATACAAAGTATCCTGTGAATCACTGAGCAGCGCTCAGTCTGACTTGATTTAGTTCGAGGAATAGGATAAGAAGTTCCCATCCACCTGCTTGAACTTAGAGCTGTATACTGTATGTAGCTGATGCTGCATAACAAAAGATTTAAAAATAACAGGTAGGCTTTAACCACTTGCCTACTGGGCATTTAAACCCCCTTCGTGGCCAGGTCAATTTTCATCTTTCAGCACTGTCGCACTTTGAATGACAATTGCGCAATCATGCAACATTGTACCCATATGACATTTTTATCATTTTTTTCACACAAATAGAGCTTTCTTTTGGTGGCATGTACTCCCCGCTGGGTGTTTTATTTTTTGTGCTATAAACAAAAAAATAGCGAAAATGTTTTGCTCCCATTATAAAATTTTGCAACCAGGTAATTTTTCTCCTTCACTGATGTGAGTTGATGAGGCAATACTGATGGGCATGGATAGGGAGCACTGATAGGCGGCACCGATGATGCTGCACTGATGGGCAGCACTGATGATGCTGCACTGATGGGTGGCACTGACTGATGGCACTGCTGGGCAACACTGATGGGTGGCACTGATGGGCACAGGTGGGTGGCACTACTAGGCACTGCTGGGCACAGGTGGGTGGCACTGCTGGGCACAGGTGGGTGGCACTGCTGGGCACAGGTGGGTGGCACTGCTGGGCCCTGATGATCGGTGCCGATCTGTCCTCTGACAATTGTGACAGTGTGAGGAAAGTGCAGCCGATAACCGGCAACTGCATTTACCGGTGATCTGCTGCGTCATTGGACACGGCTGATCATGTGGTAAAAGGCCGCTGTGATTGGCCTTTTACCACATCACGTAGGACACAGCGATCATGGAGATCGCCGGGTGTGCACCCCCGGAGGTGCACGGGATGGCACGTTCTGGGGGGAAATCATATGACGCCCTCTCAGAACTGGCCGGCCGCGGTGAAGCTGTCATTCGGCTATCTGCGGTCAGCAAGTGGTTAATCTAATAACTGAAAATGAGCAACACATTTCATGTGAAGGTTTTCTTGCAAGAACCCCAAACAATTCAAATCTTCTTCTATGGTGATATAGACAGACATGACAAGGCCTAGTCTCTTATTCAAGGTTGTCTTGTGGAGACAGTTTTGTTGTGTTATGGGAATCTTAAATTGTTTCTGTGTATTTATTTTTTGATACCGTTATAACCTTGATCACTTGTATGATATTATTATACACAACGCTATAATTTGACACTTTGCTTAAAGAAAAACATCTCTCTGAATCAACACTGACTATTTTAAGTCCTTATGCAGCTAGCATTAGTAAATAGATAGGAAAGTATATCATATTTACTTGTTTTAAACTTTTTATTACGGGTTTCCAGGCCTAGGCAAATTATGTCCTACATCCCAGAAGACTTTAGGAGGGGGAGAAAGTATTTTCCCAGTTAAGCACACCCTCCTGTCTGCATGCCTGAGCTAAGGGCAGAGGGATTCCAGGAAGTAAATGGTATGTTAATCATCTGCCCTTACACAAGATGGTCACAGCCAAAAATGCAAGGGGGTGTTTTTCAAAGTGATTTCTCAACAAAACAAAGCAGAAAGTCATGGATGGATGGGTGAGTGTGCTCTGAACATTAAAAATGAATTTAATAGCATCATTGGTAGATGTTGCCCTGACGCAGTGTATTTCTGCGTTAACCTACAAAAAAATTACTGCTCTAACAATAAGGGACTACGCCATTGTAATATAACTTGACTTTTATGATAAAGTGTTAAAATACACTGTGTTAAACTCCACTTATTTTCTCTCTCTAAAATGGGAAGCCATGTCACAGTTACTTACACATTCCTTGCCCCAGTAAAAAACAAATCCTTCTCCACACAATGCTAAAGCGGTGCGGGTACTCAGCTGCGATCGTCCGGCAATCAGAAATGGAAGTTGTTCTCTCCCTCCCTCCCCATAGTCTTCTGGGACACGTGACAAATTAGGAAGGCCAGTAAACCTGGCTGGTGTGAACACACAGCTGGATCATTGGACAGGTGAGTGTCTGTTTTTTTAAAAGTCAGCAGCTACAGTTTTTGTAGCTGCTGACTTTTATTTTTTTGACTGGACCTCCGCTTTAAGACTGAGGGTAAGACAAGTCTGTGCAAAATAGCAGTACTACATTTTGATCACTGTAATTGATCCTCAGCAAATCACCAACTCTAGAAAAGTAAAACATCAACACAAACAAGTCTGCTGGTTCATGTACTGTTAACATGTATAAGTACTTTAAACCCTCCCGTAGTGCCAAATAAGTTCCACAAGTAAATTTACATTTTGATTGATCTGTAAACAGTATTTTCTTCCAAACTCTAACACAAATCTTTTAAACTATCTAGTCCGTACTAAAACTTAACATACTTTGCTGTCAAAGACTGTCTTGAAGCTGGTACTTTTCCATGAAGTTTGCAGTGTGCTAACTGTCTTGATAGTACTTTGACTAACAGGGATAAGGTGTTCCTTGTTTAGTTGATGTTTAACCTTGGATGGAGATACTGTTTTTGTCTTATAATGAGTTAGCCTTTTACACTAGTACTAAGATGCTGCAGTCACCTTAGGCCTGTCTGGCCTTGTATTAAAGTAAAATCTGGTTAATGAAAGTTTCTTCATTGTGCATTATATTTATTAATTTATATATTTATATAGTGCTGGTATAATTTGCAGCTTAATCGGGTAATACGTGACTAAAGTTTAGTTTAGATTAATTTATTTCTATGGACTTAAAGGGGGCCATACAGTGACTTTACCAGAGGCCAAGCAAGGTGCATTTTGAAATGTTGTATTCTTTTTAAATAAAAGAATAACATAAAAAATGTAAATGATTAAATAAATCAATTGCTTTTTTGAACTCATATTTATTTTACTATAAAGTCAAAAGGATAACCACTCTCAATGGTCCTTTGATGCCTAGCCTTTGAAAATAATAGTAGTCCTTATCCTAAGGTTGGCAAGAATGCCAAAGGCGGTCATTATTCTCTATAGTCAGGTGTGCTGCAGCATAGCTGGAAGCATATGAACAGAGGAACAATGCATGGATCTGGGTTTGGAATAGTAGTGTAAACATCACTTTTGTACATCAGTGGTGTGTATTTAAGTGGACATTTTAGAAAGGGCAATCTGACTAATGGCAATACAATCAAGGATTCTTTTAGTTTTCATGCCACTTTTAAAGAGATCTCATTATCTTATAATTATATTATACAATAGGCATTCATAACATGTACAGTGTATAGCTGGTGGCATGGCATTATATATTTCACATTTCACATATAAATTTCATTTCACCACAGTTCATAGGTGTCTACAGACTCTAGGTGGTGGCTACCCATGTATGGACAAGCTTTTTCAAGACCAATTCTAGTATAATATAAAAAACATGTCCTAAGGAGATGAAGTACTCAGGTACCAGTGTGTCACAAGGGGGAAAAAAACAGGGGGTGCTATAAATTCTGTATGCAGAAAGCCTACTCAGTATGCCAATGGTGTGGGTTTGGCATATGTACCTACAAGCAGGTGGAATTATAAAATTTGTTTGTTTTGAAATGATCAGGCAAGGGATCAAACATCACCCACAGAAATTAGATTAAATCTTGATTATTCAGCTGTATGGTGCAGCACACACAGCTAATTATATGGGCTTAGGCATAAACAGCAAGTATTGCTGCTGCGTGTGAATGAGATGTTTCCTGTGATCATGCCCAGTCATTAGCTACTTTGTGCTCACCTTTTCCAGCAGCTCACTCCTCATCTCCCCTGTGTAACGTGCTTGTGTTTGAAGATGGACAGTCTTGGTCACTGGTGTACGTTCCTTGCTGATTGTAGGTGTGCGCCCAGGAGCAAGAAACTGATTAGCCAAGGCTTTTTCAGTGGGAGATGACTGCAGGAAATGAACACAGTTTTATTAGTCATATGGTCCAAACAAGTAGTCCATTTCAACATTATTAATGCCTAAATCTTGTTATTTTACCTCTTTGACAAAGCATTATGCATGTTTTATTGGCTAGCAAGGGTAACTAGATAGGTCTCCACTCAATGAGATGCTTGTGAGATCTGCTTTAATATTTTAAAATCAATAACAGCTTTATACATCTGGTCAGTATTTTGGAGGACATATACTCCTCCATTTTAAAGTATAGCTAAATTCAAAAACAAATATTGAATATATAGTACCTTACGAATCCTTAGATGTGGTAACTGCATAAGTTCCCCCCCCCCCATGAACCTGTTGATTCATCCAGTAACACACTTCCTATTATAGGTTGGCTATCCTAATCTACTAAACATAATTTAATATATCAGTTGGCAGGAGTGAATCCTTAAAAGCTGTTAGCTGTGTGCCTGGAAATAAGGTACACGGTAATGCCAGACAAAAGTGGAGAACCTTGACCAGGTTGCCGCTCAGCAGATTTGCTCCAGGGTAGCGCCCATTTTTTCTGCCCACAAAGCCGCTAAAGCCCTAGTGGAGTGTGACTTTAGAACCTTCGGTGGAGGAAGTCGCATGATTCCATAGCATTCAATGATCGCTTGCTTAATCCACCTAGCTAAGGTTTTTTGGACGCCTACTTACCTTTCTGCTTCCCCTCATATAGCAGAACCAAGGCTGCTGAAGACCTAAATTGGCTTGTAACCTCAAGGTATGTCAACAAACATCTCCTGACATCCAGGAAGCTCAGGTCCTGCTCCTTACTGTTGGAGGGTGTGTTACAGAAGGAGGGTAACACAATGTCTTGGGATTTGTGAAAGGCCGAGGCGACCTTTGGTATGAAGCCTGGATCTGTCTGCAAAATGATTCTATTACCTAAAATCCTTAGGAAAGGCTCCCTGATAGACAGAGCCTGAATTCCCCCTATCCTGCGGGCCGTGGTGATGGCCATTACGAAGACTGTCTTCAGAGTTAAGCTGCATAGTAAGGCCTCCTGCAGTGGCTCAAACGGAGGTTTGATGATACCTCTCAGCACTACCAGTAAGTCCCAATTGGGACATTTCCAGGACTCAGATGGTTTGTTCTTACCCATGGCCTTGCAAAATCTTGAAATTAGAGGGTGTTCTTGCAGAGAGCTCTCAAGGTAAATGGATAGAGGCACTATTTGAACTTTTAGAGTGCTTAGTGTAAGTCTCTTTTCCAACCCCTGTTGCAAGAATTCCAGAATCGCTGGAGTGTCAATCAAACTATTGTTTTCACAGCACTATGAGTTGAACTTTTTCCACACCTTTTTGCAAATGACTCTGGTATTCGGCTTCCTAACGCTCCCTAAGGTCTCCACAATCTTTTCTGAGAGCCCTTTTGTTTTTAACAACTTTTTTTCAGAAGCCAGGCTGTCCACTTGAAATTTCCTGGCTTGAGGTGATTACAAGACCCTTGCCACATCATATCTTCCCTGAGTTGTTCTGTAGAAAGGGAGAGGAGTTGCAAAAACCACACCCTTTTGGGCTAGAGCGGAGTGATCAGAATTAATGTTGTCCTTTCTAGTAGGAATTTGTTCAGAACTCTGGGGATCAGGTGAACTGGGGAAGACGAAGCACTTTCTGAAATTCCGAGGATTCTGGAGAGCATCTATCACCAGGGCTGTATCTCGAGGATTTAAGGAATAAAGAAGATCCACTCTTGTATTTCTGGCTGATAATAAAAGATTTATTTCTGCCATCCCCCAACACTCTGTAATTTCCACAAACACTTCCGGATGCAGTTTACATTCCCCTTGTGACACATCTTGGCAAATGAGGAAATCCACCACCTGGTTGTGATCTCCTTTTAGGTGAACCACCGGCATGGATATAAGATTCTTCTCTGCCCACCAGCAGATCTGAAATCTTGATTATGGAAGGACTTCTGGTGCCCCCCTGTTTGTTTAGATATGTGACTGTGGCCGAATTGTCGGATTGGACCATGAGGTGGTGACCCCTCATCTGATCCTGAAAATAGAAAATGGCTCTTGCTACTGCCATAAGTTCCCTCCTATTTGAAGATGCCTGGACTTCCTCTAGGGTCCATTTCCCTTGGGCTGGCTGCCTCCCTAGGTGGGCTCCCCAGCCCCACCAGCTCGCATCTGTCACCAGCTTCTGCGAAATCGGAAATGACCAGAAGAATCCCTGACATAGGAGTGTGCGGTCTCTCCATCACCATAGTGCTCTCTTCACTGCTGCTGGCAGACATACCTTTCTGTCCAGGTCCTCCTGCCCTTATATTTGCAGTAGAAAGGACTGTAAGGGACTTAGGTGAAACCTGGCCCACTGAACAGCTGGGAATGCTGATAACATTAAACCTAATACTGACATCAGTTCTCGCACGGATACTGGCTGATTGTTCAGTAGAGCCCCCACTCTTCAGATTAAATTTTGAGCTTTCTCTTCTGGAAGTACTGTCTTCTGGTCTACTGACCTGCCTGAGATAGTAACCTAGAAACAGGAGGTTTTGAGTGGGACAAAGATTTTACTTGTCCAGGTTGAGAATCTATCCCAGGTACTTCAACCCCTGATGTGCTTGAATCAGATATTCTGTCAGCTGTGCCACAGCCACAAACAGGAGGTCGTCCAGATACAGGGCTACTATCATGGACTTTAACCTCAATAGTGCTAGAGCCTCTGCCAGTGCCTTCATAAATATTCTCAGTGAAGAGGAAAGGCCAAAGGGAAGACACTCCTTTCCATCTATCTCTACCGCCAGCTTCAAGAATTTCTGTGAGTCTTCTCGAATGGGGACATGGAGGTAGGTGTCCCTCAAGTCCATGGTTGCCATGAACGCTTTTTGGTAAAGAATGTTTTTTTCGAAAAAAAATGTATTCCATCCAGAATCTCTTGTAACGAATCGCCTTGTTCAAGGATTTGAGATTTAGAATCAGATGAAATTTTCCCGACGGCTTCTTGACCACGAACACATGAGAATAAAACCCCTTTTCTCTTTCTTCCTTCGGAACTGGGATGAGCACTCCTTGGTCTACAATTTCCCCCAGGAGGAGAGGGAGTTCTTGAGCCTTTTCAGGATCTCTTGAAAGTTTCGTCAGAACAAATCTTTCTGGAGGGATAGTGTTGAACTTCAGAGCATAACCCTTGGCGATGATGTTGAGGACATATTCATTGACTGTAATCTTCTGCCACTGGGGAAGGAAGGTAGCCAGCCTTCCTCCCTCTGGCGTCCTGAAGTCACTGTTGTTTTGTGGTTGCACCAAAAGAGCCAAACAAGACGTTGCTCTTGGGTCTTGTGACCAGCCCAGTGCTTTTCAGCTGTTTCCTTCTTTCTTCTGGAGGACGGTCCTTTTGGCCCTAAAAAAACCTCCTCTGGAAAGGTTTTTGCTTTTCTGCAGGAAAAGCCTTTTTCTTGTCTGCTGTTCTCTCCAAGGCCACATCCAAACCTGGCCTGAACAGCAAGTCTCCTGAAAAGGGAAGATTACATAACCTTAACTTAGATACTGCATCCCTGGACCAGGTTTTTAGCCAGATAGCCCTTCTGGCTGCCACTGTCACAGCCCCTGCTCTTGCGAAGAGCTTAACCGACTCAGCTAATGCATCCACGATGTAACCGACTGCTTTGAAGACAACCGGCATGGAATTCAGAATCTCATCACTCGCAGTGCCATTCTTAATGTGATCCTGTAACTGAGTCAACCAGAAATCCAAATTTCTTGCGACAGAGGTTGTAGCTAAGGCGGGTTTTAGGCTAGCCACGCTAGTCTCCCAGGCTCTTTTAAGGACTATATTACCTCTTTTATCCATACAATCCTTCAAATGCCCCATGTCTTCAAAGGCGAAAAAGGAAATATTGCACTGCACTGTTTAAGGGACATCTGCATTAGAGTCATCACATCGCATGCCAGTGGCTGCATTCTAATGCAGCTGCTGGTGTACAAGGGCCCTGAATGTTCAGTGTGATGACTACATGCAATCCCCGGTAATCCCCAGGAACAACAGGAAGAATCTTGGAATGTGGCCTGCTTTTGTTTGCACCAGCTTTAGGTGTTTTACCTACTTTATAAACCAACATCAGGGGTCAGCAAACCCCGGCATGCATGCCAGACACGGCACGCAACCACATTTATGCTGGCAAGAGATGCCTGGGACACCCACCTCCCACGCACCCGTGAAGCCTTCTGGCAGTTGCGGCTGCCTCTACACAGGAGGGAGCATGGCTGGAATCATCTCACTGCCCGCCTGCCTCCGCTCCCACCCACCTCAGCTGGCTTGCCCACAGCTGACATTGAAGAAGTGGATGGCCAGATCTAAGGGGGAGGTGCATCATGCCATGCCACTCTCCCATGGATGCCATGCCTGGGTCGGACTCAGTAAGCTCTTCCTCCCATCCTCAGACTTGACACAAGAGGTGCAGCTAAGTGGCTCTTCCCCACACTGCACACAGCTAATCTGATTCTTTTTCAGGCACAACCTCAATCGGCACAGCGTGTAGCTGACAGTTGCAGTTCTGACCTATGCAATCCTCAGATCAGAAATGCAGCACAGCTGCAACAGTCAGCTACATACTGTGCAAATCCAGGTTCAGGTGTCTGGAAAGAGTTCAGGTCCAGGTGCCTGGAAAAGAATCAGATCTTAGCTGTGTGCAGTGTTGGGAGGAGCAGCTCTGCTGAGTGCTTTGTCAGCAGTGACCCCGTCCCTTGCCCCGCTGTTGCTCATCCTATGCCCCTCTGACGCCCATCCTACCCCCTGCTGGCACCTGGTCCTCTGCCCGGCTAACCCCTATACACTGCCCAGCTGACCCCATCCTCTGTCTTGCTAATTTCTGTCCTATGCGCTGTTGACCCCATTCTCCTCCCTGCTGACCTCTGTCTTCCACCCTGCTGATCCCTGTACAGTGTCCTGATAACCCCGTCCTCTGCCCTGCTGACCTCCCGTGCTGTGCCCCCCTGACATTTTTTACTGCACCCCCACATCAGACAGGCTAGATCCAGTCCTGGTGTTGAGTCAGACACTTCATCTGACTGCTCTAATTTTGGACTGCTAATTAAAAAGCTATTGGGAACTACTAATTTAGAGGTGCAGAATTTTGGACTGATTTGAGATGTGAAGGTGCTGGATTTGGGGTGATCTGAGACATGATAATGCAGGAATTGGGACCGATATGAGGGGTAATGGTGCAAAATTCGGGACTGATCTGAGGTGTGAAAGTTGAAGAGTTAGGGCTGATCTGAAGTATGGAGGTACAGAAATTGGGGTGATCTGAGCTGTGAAGGTGCAGGAATTTGGGCTGGTCTGAGATGTGGAGGTGAAGGAAATGGGATGATTTGAGATGTAGAGGTGCAGGAATTGGGGTGATTTGAGATGTGAAGGTGCAGGAATTGGGGTGATTTGAGATGTGGAGGTGTAGGAATTAGGGCGATTTGAGCTTTGTTGGTGCAGGAATGGGGCGAGGTGGGGTGTGGTGGTGCAGGAATTGGGGTGATGTGGGGTGTGATGGTGCAGGAATTGGGGTGATGTGGGGTATGTTGGTGCAGGAATTGGGGTGATCTGAGGTGTGATGCTGCAAGAATTAGGGCTGATTTGAGGTGTTAAGTTCAGGAATTGGGGCTGATCTGAGGTGTGAAGCTGCAGGAATTGGGACGTTCTGAAGTTTATAGCACAGGAATTGAGCTGGTTTGAGGTGTGAAGGTGAAGGAATTTGGACTGATCTCGGGTGGGAAGGTGAAGGCTTTGGGGTGTTCTGAGGTCTGATGGTGCAGGAATTGTTGCTAGTCTGAGTTTTGAAGGTGTAGGAATTAGGGTGATGTGAGGTGTGATGGTACAGGAATTAGGGTGATGTGAGGTATGATGGTGCAGGAACTGGTGTGATGTGAGGTGTGATGGTGCAAGAACTGGGTTGATCTGAACCTTCACACCTCAGATCAGCCCCAATTCCTGTGAAGGTTCAGGAATTGGGGCAGATTTGAGGTGTAACGGTTTAGGAATTGGGGCTCATCTGACGTCTATAGCACAGGAATTGGGCTGAATTGAGGTCTGAAGGTACAAGAATTGGGGCTTTTTTGAGGTCTGATAGTGAAGGAATTTGAACTGATCTAAGGTAGGAAGGTGCAGGAATTGGGCTTATATGAGGTCTAAAACTGCAGAAATTGAGTTTAATCTGAGGTGTGACGGTGCAGGAATTTGGGTGATCTGAGGTGTGAAGATGCAGTAAATGGGGTGATCTGAGGTCTGTAGTGCAGGAATTGGGCTGATTTGAGGTGAGAAGGTGCAAAGCTCAATATTAATTTCTTACTGTTATTGAAGTTGTTTAAAACATTTAGTTTATAAAAACCCTTTTCGTGATTGAGAGTGCTAACTATACAAGAAAAAATACCAACTTCACACAATTTCTTTGAAAATATTTTTCGTCACACTATACTAAAGGGTTACCTACCCCTGCAATACATTAATGCTATTCATATCTTATTTTTTTTTCAAATGTAATATTCTAAGTTCATTCAAATCATATTTACAAGTTGTGTAACTATAAATAAAAGTGGGCAAACAAATGCTGTCTGTCAGAGCAAGTGACAAACGCATTACAATTTTCCATGGTGATACATGTTAATGATTGTTGCAACTAAGTAAACATACTTTATACATGACTGGTTACATCTTGCCATTGATTTATTTAGAGCATAACTGATTTCATGACCTTAAATGCTCATTTCAAGAAACAGTGAGAGCAAATCTGTAAAAATCATAAGCCATACATTTTTGTAGTATGAAACTGTAATTAATGGATCACCTTATGGGATCTTATATTTACATAAGGTTTTTGCCATGAATGAAACCTGGTTTGCTTAAAATATAAGTACGTACAGTATATCACACTTTATATACTACAGGAAGTTATGCAGTAGTGGAAATAAGCCACTGCTTGGACAACTGATCAAACAAGTGTCGCCAGAACTGAACACCTACATCTTGTCCCCATCTGTTTTTATTCATACTCTGGTAGTTGCACAAGCCTCCTAGGTGGCTAAATAAAGCTTCGCTCACTTTGTAGCAATTATTTAATGGCTACTTGACAGCATGAACTGACCATTATGCATCAAGTGTTTTCAACATTTTTTTTCTTAAGCAATCAATCCCTTACCCCAAGATGTGAGAAGCAGTGGGATGCCATGCACATGTTCACCAATTGGATGAGAGTCTACATGGCCAAGAGAGTCATCTCTTGGTGGTCCGATGTTTAGTTAAAGAAAAACTCCAGGATAAGCAAAAAAAAAAATCACCTATTATTACACCCCCTGCACAAACACTAAATAAAAATTTGAAAATGCTCACTTTTTAGGAGAAAAGTTTAATTGAATTTTCATGACTTCATCTCTATAATTCAAAAGATAACTGAATCTGCTCTACCAAGTAAGGAGGTGTAAAAGCAGGATTTCATCATATCCTCTCCCCTCTCTCTGCAGTAAAAGGAAACTACAGTTCCCATCAATCACAAGGAATTGTAGTGAATGTTGGTGGGTACACTAGGCCTGTACATGTTGAATGTGTCCGAGAGTCTCGATTCGCCCGCCACTGCAAATGGGGCTGAATTACATCACTGCTTCCTGGAGAAAGAACTACAGAAGGGATGTAAACCCCTATTAAATCAGCGCAACACACCCTAAAATAATATGATAGTGCTCTAAATAGTTGCTGCTAAAAAAAACAATAAAGTGTAGCACAACTAATATATAAAAAAATCAATAAAAAACCCCCCCAATATTTAAAGTCCCATGAAAAAGTCTCTTATAACACCACTGTGCAATGTGTATACGATAAATCTTCTCTCTGGCCAACCGTGCCACCACCATTAGGTGAGAAACCTGGTTACCTCACTTTATGACCTCATCAGTAGGTCATTATGCGCTTAGCATATGGACAGAGTTGTGTACACCACTCTATGGTCTTCCTCCAGCTCCTCTAACGGCACCACCACAGTATACACTCCTCCAGCTGATGCTCTCATATAATATGTATTATAGAAAACAGAAAAGTGGATCCATCTATTATTTATAAAATTATTTATTATTGCCCAGATTAAAAACACTTACAAAATGTAAGAAACAAGCCAGAATGTAATGTATAATTTCATTACATGGCTCACCAACCTGCTCTCCCGGATGGTCATCAGTTCAAAACGTCTAGGGCTCAGGATTCGGGCTTCCTCTGCGGCATAATGCTAGGTGGAAGGAGCTGAGCCCTAGACGTTTTGACCGGATAACCATTAGGGAGAGCGGGGTGGTGAGCCATGTAACAAAATTATATATTATATGCTGGCTTGTTTCTTACATTTTGTAAGTGTTTTTAATCTGGGCACTAATAAGTAAATTGTTTTAAAAATAGATGCCTCACACTAGGGGGATCCCTAAGGGGGAGTGGACCACTAGCCTTACATACAGCTGAGGGAGGATCACCCATCATCGGATGACATCTGGACCATATATATACTAAGACGCATGTTTTATGCAGGTCTGGTGAGTGCAAATTGCTTTATCACATACGTGCACGAATACCAGGATCAAGTCACCTGATCACCTGAGCACCCATTCTCTTACATCTTTTTGCAGGAGGACTTTTTGTATCATTTATGATTTTCGTTAAATGTTTAGCGCTGCACTCTGTATATTTTTATCATGGACTTTTAGGGGTTATTGGTACCTCATTTGTGCGTAGCAGCTTTACAGTTTAAAGTACTAAGGCGCTTCTCCCCACCACTTGCATGTTTTATAAATAGAGAGCACTATGGTTCCACTTTTCTGTGTTCCATAATACATAATATATGAGAGCATCAGCTGGATTGTATACTGTGGCGGTGCTGGGAGAGGAGCTGGAAGAAGACCACAGAGGGTGTACACAAGTCTGTCCATATGTTGAGCGCATAATGACCTGCTGATGAGGTCAAAGTGAGGTGAGCAGGTTTTTCACCTAATGGTGGTGGCATGGTTGTCAACGAAGAAGACAGACGATTTATCTTGTGCACATTGCACAGTGGTGTTATGAGAGACTTTTTCACTGGACTTTAATTATTGATTTTTATATAAGATATTAGTTTGTTGCGCTACACTTTATTATTTTTCATTACTGAAGGGATGTGCTAAGACCAGTGGCTGGAGGAATACAAGGCATAGCAGCCACTGGTCTTAAAACAGGAAACCAACAAGAATCAACAGTTTGATAGGAAAATGAACAGGCTATTTCAGAGCAACTACTTAGTGAACAAGAAGATGGATGACATATTCAGTGAAGGTAGGAAATCCGCAACAAGAACATGTAAAGATGTTTTTGCCTAAAGTTCTGCTTTAATGTCTGGCTTGCACATGAGAGATATATAAGACTGCCATTGCTAACCTTCAGAAAATGATAGTTGTCTTGTCTGTCTTTGACTTTCTGATTCACTGGACTGGGACAAACAAGCAAGAGAAGAACTCTTGATCTGCATAAATGTTTCAAAGTCAGTGACTTGGAAAATATTTAAACCACTGCATTAACATAACAGTCAGGAAACAAGCTTTCGCAGAAGATCAATACCTTTACCCCATTGTTCAGGTTTCTTCAAAAACAGGCATCTTACTTATTCTCTCTTCTAAATCCAATACTTACCAATTTTTCAGCCTCTAACAGGCCCTTTAAGAAGTCCACTTTCCTGGAATATTCAATCAGTAGTTCAGGAGCTGGCTTCCTGTCAAAATATTTCAACAATGAATTAATGTCATTGCTCCACACCATTTTCAGGACATTTCATGTGGCCCTTGCACCTTCCCCGCTGCTCTGTCCCCTCCCGACTTCTTCTTGGCAGCAGAACAAGGTAAGTGGGGTGTACGGGAGGGTAGGGTACTCTTGACTTCTGATGGCTCTTGACATTTTTTATAAGAAAGAGGGTGGGGTGCTCTGGACATCTGCTTAAAATTATTAATACAATTCGATGTCAGTTGAAAAGGAGGGTCGCACACTGCTGGTATCATCCACAAAAAACGTTATTGGAGACTACTCAGATAGAACACCATGGCAAAACAATGTTCTGACTGAGAAGTCACCAATAAGAGTTTCTTGTGGATTATATTAGTGGTCTGCGACCCTCCTTTTCAGACTTGCATCATCTGCTAGATGAGTGGTCTCTGTGATGGTCTGCACCTACCCTTCACAGCTTAAGTCTTAAGTTCTTACTAAAACCAGTAATAATCAAATGCAGAGACAATTATTTTTAATATTAACAAGGGTAGATACATTTATATAGTTTTACAGACCGTTTGCAGGCAGCCATAATGCTGATGTGGCCTACGATGAAATTGAGTTTGACACCCCTGCTTAAAACCAACAGGCCCATAGTAACAACTTTCATCTCCAGAGCTTCTTCATACAAAATGTAGTGTACTCACCATTGCAGATAGGTTAAACAAGACCATGCCTGAGAAATAATTTGCTGGCAACAGATTATCGCACTTCCGTGCAGGAAAAAAAACTGCCGTCTAACTTTGTAACAGACAGTACCCTAGTAACTATGACACATTTCTGTCATAAAAATAAACAAAGGAAAATCCTGTTCTAGGAAACTGTCAGAACAGAAGTGACCCAAACACCATTTCCGCAAAGACCTCTCCAGCCACATTAATTAGAACTATTTTAATACAAAATGTTGTCTGCTCACTACCTGATAACCTTTTGATAAACATTTCTTTATGACACTTTTCATACGCCATAAAACTGTGCTAAAGTTTAAGGTACATCCTTCCCACAGTGCTAACACGTACCACATTTCCACTGCTAGCACTGTGCTATTTACACAAATATAGCACAAGAATAATACACTGGAGTGTCCAAGCGTCTTTATACTACTGTCACAATTAACAGAGTAAACAGCAGGAAGCAGTAACTTTCCTTAAACACATTTGAATACGTCAATATGAGAGTGGTATATTTCCCCCTGTTGCTCTGGAAACCATTATTTGTGCTATTTTTATCAATTTTCCAGTAATCCATACAATGGCCAGGCTCCGGCCTCTTGGAAATGTTTATTGTGAGGTAGACAACAGTATTTCTATTTGCATTAAAAAATAAATTTTATATATATATATATATATATATATATATATATATATATATATATATAAAAATACATATACACACACAGAGTTGTGTTCAAAATAATAGCAGTCAGACATCACTAACCTGATCAATCACTGTTTTTGGTAGAAATTATATTTCTATATGGCAAATGATTTACTAGCAGGTGTAGTAGAGTAATAGAAATCCAACAGACCCAACAGTCATGCCATGCATGCTGATGATTCTGTGTAATTGAATCACTAATTGAAAGGGGCATGTTCAAAATAATAGCAGTGTGGAGTTCTATTAGTGAGGTTATTCATTCTTTGAAAAACAGGTGGCAATTATTGCCCTTATTTAAGGAAGGAAGGCAGCAAATGTTGTACATGCTGGTTACAGTGCATTTCTCTCTGAAATTCTAAGGAAAATGGGTCGTTCCAGACATTGTTCAGAAGAACAGCATACCTTGATTAAAAAGTTGATTGGAGAGGGGAAAACATATAAAGAAGTGCAGAAAATGATAGGCTGCTCAGCTAAAATGATCGCAAATGCTTTAAAATGGCAACCAAAACCTGAAAGACGTGGAAGAAAGCGAAAAACTACCATTCGAATGGATAGAAGAATAGCCAAAATGGCAAGGACTCAGCCAATCAGCTCCAGAAAGATCAAAGAAGGTGTAAAGTTACCTGTGAGTACTGTTACAATTAGAAGACGCCTATGTGAAGCCAAGCTATCTGCAAAAAGCCCCCGCAAAGTCCCACTGTTGAAAAAAAGACGTGCTGAAGATGTTACAATTTGCCAAAGACCACATTGACTGGCCTAAAGAGAAATGGAGCAACATTTTGTGGACTGATGAAAGTAAGATTGTTCTTTTTGGGTCTAGTGGCCGGAGACAGTTTGTCAGACGACCCCCAAACACTGAATTCAAGCCACAGTACACTGTGAAGACAGTGAAGCATGGTTGCACAAGCATCATGATATGGGGATGTTTCTCATACTACGGTGTTGGGCCTATTTATCGCATACCAGGGATCATGGATCAGTTTGAATACATCAGAATACTTGAAGAGGTCATGCTGCCTTATGCTGAAGAGGAAATGCCCTTGAAATGGGTGTTCCAACAAGACAACGACCCCAAACACACCAGTAAACGTGCAACATGTTGATTCCAGACCAACAAGATTGACGTTATGGAGTGGCCAGCCCAATCCCCGGATCTTAATCCAATAGAAAACTTGTGGGGTGACATCAAAAATGCAGTTTCTGAGGCAAAACCAAGAAACAGAGGAACTGTGGAATGTAGTCCAATCATCCTGGGCTGGAATACCTGTTCACAGGTGGCAGAAGTTGGTTGACTCCATGCAACACAGATGTACAGCAGTTCTCAGAAACAGTGCTTATACAACTAAATATTAATTAAGTGATTCAAAGGAAAGCAAAATCTTCAAACATTTTTCAGTTTAAATAGTGAATGTTTGAGTTTGTAAAGAAGAATACAAACACTGCTATTTTTTTGAACAGTCTAATATTCACTTTTTTTCAATTTCTTTTAGAGGAACAACACAAATTTGATATATTTTTCTTCATGTCTTGATTTGGAATAGAATGTGTAGTGTTCTCAATGCATTTGTGTGTATGGAAATAAAAGCTATTAGAAGGATTTTGAGCTTTATTCACTTTTTTCAACACACTGCTATTATTTTAAAAACACAACTGTGTATATATTCGTAATATGGGGGATGCTTTAGCTCAGCAGTAGATGCATATTTAAGTGAGTTTAGGCCAGACAGGAACTAAAATTAAGGGCCTAGTGGCCCACATTTATTAAACAGTAACTGAAAAGTCCATTTGAAACAAGGTTTTCCACGCAGGGGGTTTCAACTTCACTCAAAATTATAGTGAAAAATGCCAAGCCACCTGGCTCTCTGGTTAGCATCTCTGTTTGGCTTGGTCTCCCAGACCACTGACTATTCAAGCTCACTCAGCCTAGGTGACAGGTCCTTGCTGTTCAGGCCCCACATGGCCTCTTGACAGAGTTTTCCCTGTATCTCAGCTTGCTTCCTCCAGAGACTCACAGATTCCCTGCAGCCCCTTGGACTCACTGGCCTCTTCAGCTCCCTCAGCCTCCCAAACCCTCTCTTGGTCTCCCAGACTCTCGTAGCTGGCCAGACGTTCCCAGTCCTTGGGCCAGGAATCCCCCTCACAAAGGTTGTAGTCTCCACCAGGCTCTCCTGACAGGGCTTTGTCTTCAGACTTGCAGCAATAACTCCTCCTATTGCTTCTGCACCACTACCACCAACTACTCTAACAAGCCCATCGCTATAAGGGCTTTGTGCACCTGGGCACACACCCTGCTGGTTGTTCACAACACCCAGACACAGGGTTGGAGATTCTATCCCGCCCAAGACTCTTAGGAATCTCCAAACTACAGAGCCCCATCCAGCAATATCCAGATGTTCCCAGATTCAAACCTATACTCTGTAGCATTGCACTAAGCAGACATTCACACTCTGTGTCTTTTTCCCGGCCATTTTTTATAGTAACAGAGCCTCGCACTGTCAATATATATATATATATATATATATATATATCTATATCTATCCTAGATTGTAAGGGCTAACGAGCAGGGCCCTCTGTTTCCTCTTGTACCAAATTGTATTGTAACGAATGTCTGCTTCTATAAACATTTGTGAAAGAATGAGTCGCTCTCAGGAGCTCAGTGAATTCAAGCGTGGTACCATGATAGGTTGCCACCTGTGTAATAAGTCTATCCATGAAATTTCCTTGCTACTAAATATTCCACGGTCAACTGTTAGTGGTATTATAACAAAGTGGAAGCAACTGGGAACAACAGCAGCTCAGCCACAAAGTGGTAGGCCACATAAAATGACAGAGCGGGGTCAGCGCATGCTGAAGCACAGTGTGCAGAAGTCGCCAACTGTGTGCAATAGCTCCAAACTTCATGTGGCCTTCAGATTAGCTCAACAACAGTGCATAGAGAACTTCATGGAATGGGTTTTCATGGGCGAGCAGCTGAATCCAAGCCTTACATCACCAAGTGCAATGCAAAGCGTCGGATGCAGTGGTGTAAAGCACGCCGCCACTGGACTCTAGAGCAGTGGAGACGTGTTCTCTGGAGTGACAAATCAGGCTTCTTTGTCTGGCAATCCGATGGATGTGTTTGAGTTTGGCAGTTGTCAGGAGAATGGTACTTGCCTGACTGCACTGTGCCAAGTGTAAAGTTTGGTGGAGGGGGGAATATGGTTTACGTCTGATCTTCAGGGGTTGGGCCTGGCTCCTTAGTTCCAATGAAGGGAACTCTTAAGGCGTCAGCATACCAAGACATTTTGGACAATTTCATGCTCTAAACTATGCAGGAACAGTTTAGGGATGCCCCTTCCTGTTCCAACGTGACTCTTCACCAGTGCACAAAGCAAGGTCCACAAAGACATGGATGCGTGAGTTTGGGGTGCAGGAACTTGACTGACCTGCACAGAGTCCTGACCTCAACCCAATAGAACACCTTTAGGATGAATTAGAGCGGAGAGTGTGAGCCAGGCCTTCTCCTCTAACATAAGTGCATGACCTCACAAATGCGCTTCTGGAGGAATGGCCAAATATTCCCATAGACACACCCAAACACACTCCAAAACCTTGTGGACAGCTTTCCCAGAAGAGTTGAAGCCATTGTAGCAGCAAAGGGTGGGCCAACTCAATACTGAACCCTACGGACAAAGACTGGAATGCCATTAAAATTAATGTGCATTTAAAACCAAGTGTCCAAATACTTTTGGCAATATAGTGCATATATATCTCATGCGGAACCTTGTGTTGTGTTGTTTATAGGAAGAGGTTTCTGTGGAATGATTTCAAAGGACAACAGTAAGTTACACGTAATGGCTGAATGCGATAGAATTATTTGTGTATTTCGAGGAATTAGGAAATGTTTGATATCAAAAAACACATTATGCCACCTAGAAAATTAATTATTTTCCCTATAGGTTACCTATTAGCCATAATGATGCTAAACAAAGAGTATTACTAGTGAAGTACTTTCATGTGCTCTTTCCAGTTGTTTTTGTATTGATGTCATAAGAAATAATGACTATAATGATCAAAAAAGCACCATGACTGTACATCTGGACTACGGCTCAGTGCTAAAAAAGCACAACAGTTATACTAATTTACGTTTGTAAAAATGCACTCTTCCAGTCTCTATCTCCAGGATAATAATGAGGGCAAATCTATAATATTATCCAGGGAACTAAATCAGCTTATCCTGCCACTGTACTTGAGATATTAGCTTTGGGGTGCTATATTACATTCCTAGATAACAGTTAGGCCTCATGCACATTGTAAGCTTAAAGCGAAACTGCATTGCATCTGAGCACCACAAACCAAACATGCTATACAATTAATTTCTATAATTAAAAAGCACAGTCATCCGTCCATCCGTGTCTCCATGCTTTATTTTGCTGAGAAATCATTTTGAATGACCATAGCCATCTTGAGCAAGGGCAGATGATTCATGTAGCAGTCATTTCCTGGAATCCATCTGCCTTTAGCTCAGGCATTGGCTAAGCTGAAAACCCTCCCTCACCACCTAAGGCTCTTGGGATGTATGACATCATTTGCCTAGATTGCAGATACTTAGAGGCGCAGACGCATTTCCTGGTTCTGCTGTTACCGAATGTGGAGTTGATTGGCACAGCTCTGAAAGCTACTGGTAGTTATGGAGTTTGCCCCCTACCTAATGGCTAATGAGGTAGCTCACCATATTGTTGGGTCTATAGGAATATGGGTTGGAGGGATACAGCAAGAAACCCTGTTTAAAAAGGCATTGCAAAGGCCAAAAAGCTGCTGCCTCAACAACTTACCCTCCTGAGGATTTACCCCCCTTCCTGACCAGGCCATTTTTAACGATACAGCGCTGCGTTACTTTAACTGATAATTGCAGGGTCATGCAATGCTGCACCCAAATGAAATTTATGTCCTTTTTTTTCCCACGAATTGAGCTTTCTTTCAGTGGTATTTGATCGCCTGTGCGGTTTTTATTTATTGCACTAAAAAAAAAAAAAAAAAAAAAAAAAAAAAAAGACATTTTTGAGAAAAAACACTACATTTTGGGCTTTTTGCTATTAAACATGTCCAGTAAAGAAAATCAAATTTCGTCATAAATTTACACCAAAATGTATTCTGTGACATGTCGTTGCTAAGAAAAATCCCAATACGTGTAAATTAATTGGTTTATGTGAAAGTTATAGCGTTTACAAATGGCAGTATAGATACTGGGATTTTTTTTTTCCTCTACCAGTAATGATGGCGATCAGCAACTTTTTGCAGGACTCTGGGACTGCAGTGGACCTTCTGACACTGGGGGGGAACTGACTGAGTGTCACCAATACAGTGATCAGTTCTTAAAAAAAAAAAAGAAAAAGGCATTGGGCAGGAAGGGGTTAATATGAGGGGCGATCAAAGGGTTAACTATGTGTAGGGAGTGTTTTACTAGGGGACAGGGATGTGTGCTTCACGATCTTCTAGAACATTTTTAGTAATGAAACACAGAAAGCGGTTTAAAAATGGAGTAAGGCATTTTTTGTGGCAAGAGCCAAAATCAGCTTCTCAACCTGCAAAAGCTGTGAATCACACTTCTTGTTATTTCATTGACAAATAGATAACTCCTGGATAAACAGCATAGAAGAGGGCTTAACTCTGATGAGTAAGGTTAAAAATAGAGCCTGGACGTTTTGTTTTTCTTCTAGCCTTGAAAGATGGGTTCATTTGAATGGTTTGAAAACAAGCTTAATTAGGTATATTTATTTCAAACAAGAAACAAAATTAGATTAAACATTTGGCCTTAAAGTGGAACTAAATTTAAAGAGGTTCTTCACGCTTAAAAAAAAAATAAAAAATATTATAATAAAAGTCAGCAGCTACAAAAACTGTAGCTGCTGACTGTTAAAGTGCTACTAAATCCACAACAGTAAATTCAGTCTGTATATGCAGTAAAGCATGCTTGTTATACTTATAATCTCTGTGGAACCTAAGGGGTTAATCCTCCGCACTGTGTAAAAAGGCTGTTTGATTCTGTCGTTTTTGATCTTCCCCTTCTTCCACAGTTCCCAATCCATCTGCTGATAGTACAGAGCCCTAGGAAGCACTCAGTTTGGTGTGTATTTCTATAGAGTTTTTCTTTTTTTGGGAAGGTGCATGTGATCAACACAGGACCAATCAGCACTGTCCAAACAGAGGGTTAAGGGTAATTCAGCCTCATAGGACAGAGAATTAAACCTCCTCCTACAAGCTTTAACCAGTGCTCAGCTAGACACTGATAGAAGTTACAAGGCTACTATATACTGCTGATAAGAAAAAGGTATTTATCAGTTTATATTTACTAAAATAATTGCATTTCCATGTTCTGTGTACTGTGGGAGACCAGATACAATGAATGCAGGGTCCTGAGTTTAGTAACACTTCAATAAATGCACACTTACCTGTCCCAGGATATAGCGCTGTGTTTTGACAGGTGGAGGCCACTGACATTGGTTTTCCCTACTCATCTTTTCTGACTGTTTTTCACTAGTTTTGCATCTTGCTAGGGTCAGTGTCACTACTGGTAGCATGAGGCGTTACCTTGACCCTACAGAGGTTGCACAGGAAGTCCAGCTCCTCCAGGATGGCACTTCAATACGTACCATTGCCAGAAGGTTTGCTGTGTCTCCCAGCACAGTCTCAAGAGCATGGAGGAGATTATAGGAGACAGGCAGTTACTCTAGGAGAGCTGAACAGGGCCATAGAAGGTCCTTTACCCATCAGCAGGACTGTTATATGCTCCTTTGTGCAAGGAGGAAAAAGGATGAGCACTGCCAGAGCCCTCCAAAATGACCTCCAGCAGGCCACTGGTGTGAATGTGTCTGACCAAATCATGAGGGTGGCCGGACGTCCTCTAGTGGGTCCTGTGCTCACTGCCCAGCACCATAGAGCATTTGCCATTGAACACCAGAATTGGCAGGTCCACCACTGGCGCCCTGTGCTTTTCACAGATGACAGCAAGTTCACCCTGAGTACATGTGACAGACGTCATATCAAAACTTATCAAAATGTTTTTTTCTTGGCCAGCAAGTACAGAACGGCGCTTAATCTTCCCTCATGTGGCATTGAGGTATAAAGAGACATGATATCCAAGGTCACCCAGCAATAATTGGACTTCCAACTGTAATGGGCAAGTATGTTCAATATATAACCCATATCTTTAATATAGGCAGGTAAGACGTTCACTAGTGGCTAAAGAAAGTAATCAATATAACCAAAAAAACACTTGCTAAACTGTCCATTAAAGCTACAATGGGTTGACCTGAAGGAGTGTCTGATTTTTTTTTTGTGGACTTTGGGCAAGTGGTAAAAGTACAGGGTGTTCAAATGTTCATGGTACAATAAGGCCTTTTATTTTTATTTTTATTTTTTTTTTTTTTTTTTTTTTTTTTTTTTTAGAGAGGATGTCATCTGAAGCCGTCTTTTCTAAAAGAATTTGAAGTTCTTGTTTGAAGATTGATAAAGGGTCCTTGGACAGCAGGATATAGATGTTTGTGTCCTCCTGAGGAAAATCCAGAACAGGTACAGCAGGAAAGAAATTTCTAACACCAGGAGGAAACAAATTCCAGACTTAAATCTTTCTTGTTATTGTTTTCTGCTCTTAAGGTGTTGTTCACTCTTTCGGAAGAATCTTGAGATGCCCCTTTCAGGATCTAAATAGTTAAAAGAATTGATGCCTGTGGTGCCGGTGACAACAGGTGCTCTCTGAAAAAGGTGGATATCAGCAAATCAGGTCCTCCTTGCCAGTGGGCAAACAGGATTAGTTTATACTTGGACAAACAACTTCTGAACTACTCTTCGCTGCAGAGCTAAAGGTGGATATGTATAGTCCAGGCTGAAGTTCCAATTGTGATTCAGTGCATCCACTTCTAGGGAACCAAATTTATTTTGGAGCAAGAAGAGTCATTCTGCTTTTCTGTTTGCTCTTTCTGCAAATAGGTCTTTGGTGAGTATAGTGCACCTGTCTGACGTTAAACCCACATGTCTTCTGATAGATTTCAAACTGTTATGTCAAACTGTTCTTCGGGTGTGAAAATATGCCAGGATGTTTAAAGGAACCTCTGATGTCCACAGCTCTAATCCAAAGTAGATTTATCTCTCTCCAGGAAAGAATTTCCTTCAAGAGCTGACGGGATCTAGAACCCCCTTACTTAATGATTCGGATAACCCACTGTAGTCACATTGCTGGAGAACATAAGGAGTTTGTGATTCCTCACTACAGATTGAAAAGCCCAAAGATTATCTTTTACCACTGTCATTTCTGTAAGAATCGATAATACTTCCATCATCTCCCTTTCATAGATTCACTGTGCTTTATGGTTCTGGGTGTGTGCTTCCCAGCCCCAAGAGTTGGCATCTTTGGTGATCCTTACCTTTCAAGTTTGAGCCAAGCACTGCCTCATGAAAGATTTTCTGTTTTTTGCCACCACACCAAAGATTGGGAGACTGAAGGTAGAGGAACGTTTGAACCCAGAGACTTTTTTTGATCCCACAAAGACAGCAGGAAAGACTGGCGATCCTGCAAATGAATGAGCCCAGGTCAAAGCCAGAATGGAAGGTACCAAACATAAAAGTCTCATGATCAATCTCAGACACCAGCCTTATGGTCAAGAGTTGGTAGGGCAGTAAACTGGTGTTTTTCTTCTCTGGAATAAACATTTTTTAATGTCACAAAATTGATTTCCTAAACTAATGTGTGGCGATTGGACGTGGACAACCATTTTGCAAAGATCCACCATCTTGTATCATACTATGCAAATATCATTCTCTCTCCCTCCAGCCCCCTCCCTTGCAAGGAATGTGGTCTGTGTGTGTGCCGAGTTGAGGAGTGCACAGGGCACAGCTGGATATGCTTCATGGTTGTAAACCCAATTAGCTGGTTCCATGATGTCTGTCAGACCCTTGCCTTGGCCTGGTCGTAAAGCTATAAATCAGTCCGTCACTGGACATGAAAAGCATTCCAGAATGGCAGTAAAACAAACATACATCGAAACCACTTTTTCATACAAATGCAAAAATCCCGACAGGAACAAGGTACAATAAAAGAAAGCATATATTCAGATAGGTCAGTTTAATACGAGTCACCTGACACATTACACCCTATGTGGCACCTACACGAGAGTAGAAAGCAATATGTCGTTATCTGGAATGGTAAGATATGTCATATTTGATGTCTGGACGTTCAGGATATCATTCTGCATATTAATCTACCAGTGGCTAGGCTGCTACATGTACCTAGTGAAGGTTATTGGTCATGGTATAAACGCGTGAGGGATTTTGTCATAGCCTGAGTCACCGCCTAAACACCCCTTCCCAAATGAGGCGATTGGTTCTCTGCTTTAAGGAGACACCATGCTGGGTTCCCAGAAAAAAGGTGGTCATGCCTGGGGAGTAAGATGAAGAGATTCTCCCTTTTAACATCAGGAACCAACTTTGGGTGAAACTTTTTTGTTCAGCGTACTTGGACTCTGCTTAAACCAGGACTTCTGCAAGTATTCTACCTTCTTAAACGTCTTCCTTTATCTCTCTGTTGTGTTATTGCTATATATATATACAGTCATGGCCGAAATTGTTGGCACCCTTGATATTTCTCCAGGAAATCATGTATTTCTCACGAAACGTATTGCATTAACACATGTTTTGCTATACACATGTTTATTCCCTTTGTGTGTATTGGGACAAAACAAAAAAAGGGAGGAAAGAAAGCAAATTCGACATAATGTCACACAAACCTCCAAAAATGGGCTGGACAAAAGTATTGGCACCCTTTCACAACTGCGGATAAATAAGAATGTTACAAGCATGTGATGCTCCTGTAAACTCACCTGGGGCAAGTAACAGGTGTGGGCAATATAGAAATCACACCTGAAAGCAGATAAAAAGGAGAGACGTTCACTTAACCTTTGCATTGTGTGTCTGTCTGTGCCACACTAAGCATGGACAACAGAAAGAGGAGACGAGAACTGTCTGAGGACCTGAGAACCAAAATTGTGGCAAAATATCAACAATCTCAAGGTTACAAGTCCATCTCCAGAGAACTAGATTTGCCTTTGTCCACAGTGCGCAACATTATCAAGAAGTTTGCAACCCATGGCACTGTAGCTAATCTCCCTGGTCGTGGACGGATGAGGAAAATTGATGAAAGATTGCAACGCAGAATAGTCCGGATGGTGGATAAGCAGCCCCAAACATGTTCCAAAGACATTCAAGCTGTCCTGCAGGCTCAGGGAGCATCAGTGTCAGCGCGAACTATCCGTCGACATTTAAATGAAATGAAACGCTATGGCAGGAGACCCAGGAGGACCCCACTGCTGACACAGAGACATAAAAAAGCAAGACTACAGTTTGCCAAAATGTACTTGAGTAAGCCAAAAGCCTTCTGGGAAAACGTCTTGTGGACAGATGAGACCAAGATAGAGCTTTTCGGTAAAGCACATCATTCTACTGTTTACCGAAAACGGAATGAGGCCTACAAAGAACAAAACACAGTACCTACGGTAAAATATGGTGGAGGTTCAATGATGTTTTGGGGTTGTTTTGCTGCCTCTGGCACTGGGTGCCTTGACTGTGTGCAAGGCATCATGAAATCTGAGGATTACCAAAGGATTTTGGGTCGCACTGTAGGGCCCAGTGTCAGAAAGCTGGGTTTGCGTCCAAGATCCTGGGTCTTCCAGCAGGACAATGACCCCAAACATACGTCAAAAAGCACTCAGAAATGGATGGCAAAGAAGCGCTGGAGAGTTCTGAAGTGGCCAGCAATGAGCCCAGATCTAAATCCCATTGAACACCTGTGGAGAGATCTTAAAATTGCTGTTGGGAAAAGGTGTCCTTCCAATAAGAGAGACCTGGAGCTGTTTGCAAAGGAAGAGTGGTCCAAAATTCCGGGTGAGAGGTGTCAGAAGCTTATTGATGGTTATAGGAAGCGACTGATTTCAGTTATGTTTTCCAAAGGGTGTGCAACCAAATATTAAGTTAAGGGTGCCAATACTTTTGTCCAGCCCATTTTTGGGGTTTTGTGTGACATTATGTCATATTTGCTTTTCTGCCTCTGTTTTATATTTGTTCCAATACATACAAAGGGAATAAACATGTGTATAGCAAAACATGTGTTAATGCAATACCTTTTTTGTGTGAAATACTTGATTTTCAGGAAAAATATCAAGGGTGCCAACAATTTCGGCCATGACTGTATATATATGTTACATCTTTTCTGTAAATATTTTTATTGCACCATTTTGACCTTTTTAGTAATAAATCCTATTTTCTGAAAAGTGTTGAACTGTTTCTAAAGCGCTTTAATGCAAACTAAGAATCCCTGTCTCTGAAGAGTGCTACTGTGTGTTTTAGAACCTCTGGATACATCTGTCTGTGGTGACAGTATGTATACAGACTCTTATTCAAACATCATAGTGTTATTGCTCAGATTTGTGAGTTTCCTCCTTCTCTGTAAAAAGGTGGTGGTGGCAGTGTGAAGGCTAAATTGCGTAATTAACCTGACCCCAGTAACAATAGCTCTCAGGCTGCTGGTACCTAGATTGTGGTCCAGCAAGCTGGAAAATCTTTGTGCAGGGTGCAGCTGAGAGTGGCATTGTTACTCAAGTGGCAGCGCGGTTTTAGATTGGCTAGTCCTTCGGTCACAAGTTGGTGAGAAGGTCTGGGGTCTGCTGCACCCGTCACATAATGAACTTCAGATTTGAGCTGTTTCCAGCAACAAATCCTTTATGATCATCAACCACCCTGAATCTTTTAGGGTGGGCATTACTTGTTGCAGGTGTGTCAAGACTCTCTCTTGACAGGCATAAAGGAGAATGTCATTTAAAGTATAACTAAAGGCAAAACTTTTTTTTAGATTTGGACCCAGTGGAGATGGATCAGAACACCTGTCAGGTTTTTATTGCGGTCTGTGCCCCCTTTAGGGAGATTCACCCTCTCTATTTGTTCTATTTATCATTATCTTTGAAAGTGAAATTAAAATAAAATCCCAAATCGTGGGTTGTCCCCAGAAAAGTAATAGAGGGTAAATCTTCCAATCAGGACACTGCTTATGGTGACCTAGGGGTCCCAAGGGATTCCTTTAATGTCTACACATTTCCTATCACTTCCTGTTTTGGCTATGGGACAGGAATTGAATTAAATCTCCCCAATGGGACACAGATGACTAAAAGAAAAAAAATTGATAAGGGTTATAACCTTCCCTTACACTATCCAAAATGTAAAAAAAAAACCATTTTTTCCTATAGTTCTACTTTAAGTATGGGATCATAGCAATCCCTTGAATTAAAAGATGCACCATGACATCTACAAGGTGCTTGGTGAAAATTCTTAATGCCATCAAGAGACTAAAATGTAAGGCTCAAATCTGCCAGTGCTGTATTCCTGACTCTGTTCAGAGCTCAAACCCAAAAATCATTTGGTGTACCTTGTGATTGGGAATGTGCGAGTATGCATCAAGGCCAAAATGACTATTACCACACCATTTAGAAGATACAAATCAAAAACTGCAGTTTAAAAGCAATAACCGCATAATGGTAAGATTAGAGGAGGAAATCTTTTCATTACTTTTGTTACATTCTTTATTTTTTTTTTTGTACAGGCATCAGGGGTCAGGTTAGAGGCAGTGGTAGACAGTGGTAGATGTTTTTTAAGAAGTGTGAACTTCTGCAAAAGGAGGAACACAAGTCTGACAATCAGCGTGGTAAAGCTATGAGGCAGACTTCATGTCACCAGAGAAGAAAAAAAACAAAAAAACAAAACACACACACCGTTTTCCATGCTGGTTCTGGATACTGGCTTGTTCTCGCCACTTTCCATTTGAGATGCATGTCCGCTGAATTGGTAGGGCTGAGATTTTTCTGTCCCACCTAAAAAAAATGTGGTTCCCAACAAGCTCAGTGACTGAAAACAATGCGGCAGCCAGAAGCGATGGAAGGCCCAGAAATGAAACAAATGTCTGGAAGAGGCACTGAAACAGACTGAAAAGGACCTGAAACACATACACCAGCCTCTTGCAGCCCTGGAAGTGACATAGTCATAATTGCCAAAATGAGAGCCACCACTGGTGCTGGGAACCTGCCAGGCAGAGCCTTTACTTGATGAGAAGGCAATTCCAGCGAGGAGGCAAAGACAGTGACAAAACTTGCCTAAGGGCAAGATTTTAGCAGCAAAAAAGGTACCTTAAGAAGTACTCCTTAAGCTATCACCTCTGACAGGCAGCAGCAAATATGGATCTATAGGGGGATCATTGATCAAATGGCCATCCAGTCAGGAAGAAAACAGCAAACACTACAGTGCTCTCCTGGATAGGAGGAAGCATATGATCGATACTGACAGCAAATGTGTTTTTTAAACTAAGCACAACCTGGGCATTGTGCTCAATGGTCTTCAGCTACTTCCCTGTAACCTGTGATCTGCATCTGAATGCTCAATTGCCCTCCTGAAATGGACTCTACGGACATGTATTCTGATGCTTTGCGCTACTGATACTTTTGCGCCTATTACCAACTCTTGCTACACCATCAACCTTGTTCCGGTCTATCAATTCTGCTTGCTAAAGCCTGCTTGTTGCTGACCTTGGCCTTTCCTGTGCCAGGCCTCCTGTGGACGTTATTTCAACGCTCATAAATTCCTGCCCAGCGGTCTACACATATTTTGCAAAACCTGCATGTTTGCATCCATTGGTTCCTGCATCATAAGGCACTCGTGCCCCTCCATGCCTTCAACGTCCTTGTCTCACTACCTAGAGGTGCTAAGGCTAGAATTTTAGCAGAGGCCATACTCAGCATCTTAGCGCCCCCCCCCCCCCCATACCCATATGTAACACATGCATTCCACCTACAGAATACCTAGTAAAATCTCTTTAACTGCAAATAGCGAAGGCATATTTTGGGTAGTGTGATGAAAGGTCAAGACCACGCGTTTATTACTGTGTTCTCATGGAGGGAAACTATCTAACACCTTGGCAAAGCCACCGAGACAGGAGAACTCCCCACTAGCAACATGTAAAATATATTTTTAATAGAATTGTGGGAGCCTTTTATTGCTGCCTGCATTCCTGTGTTTGCAAGATCTCCTCCTTTCCTGTCCCAGTGACAGGGGTCAGTAGGACAGTAAGTACAAATGTCCATGCCTGAGATCTAAATGGCAATTAAAAAAAAAAAAATTAGGAGGTTCTAAACCTCCTCCACACTACTCAACTGATCTTTATGCCAGTAAGAATCTTGCAAGAAAAATATTCAGGCATAGCTTTCCTAAAGCCCTACATTCCCAATAACAAGAATTAAAATACATCAATTGTATTATTTTGCTGTGAATGAAGAGCAAAGTATTACATATTTGTTGTTGCAATTAACTGACAATTTTGTAAAGCATAACCACAACATCCTGAATCTTTAAGTACAAAGGTTACACTGCGATGGCAGTACCCCATGTTACTCAACTCTTTCTCTACCAGAGCCATTTTTTATTGAACTTTTTTTTCCCCCACACAACAACACCCTTAAAATTCCAAAATATATTTTCTGAAAGTAGAGGGCCCATAGAATACAAACAAGGCAGCTGCAATAGGCAAAATTGTTTAGCAGATCTAGATTTCTCTATATACTAAACTATATTTGCAGTAACAATAAAAATACCTGTACATTCTGATTCATTTTAATGTACACAAACACAATAAAATCTTTAAACTTCTACAAGATATAAAAGATGAAGGTTTTTTTTTTAACCTTCATGCATATGCAAAAAGGTAAAAAAAACCCTTCTGCATGCAGCTTTCCCCTCAGTCACCCCTTATACTCACCTGAGCCAGATACAGTGATATGCACGTGTGCTAAGGCACTCTCCTCTTTCTTGCGCCTCACTGGCTCAGATACAGCAGTGGGAGCGGTTGTCAATCACAGCCAGTGAGAATGGAGTAAGGGGCAGGGCCAAACCATGCTCTGTGTCTTATGGACACACAGGGCCAGCTCAGGAGCGAGCACACATAACTGCCCTCAGAGCAAGTGGCTTGCTGTGAGGGTACTCAGCAGGGAGGAGCCAGGAGCATCGGCAAGGGACCCGAGAAGAAGAGGATTGGGGCTACTCTGTGCAAAACCACTACACAGAGCAGGTAGAACATGTTGGCTGGATTCACACTTGAGCGTAGAGTCTTTGAGCGTTTTTCATGTGATTTCACGCTGTTTTTTTTTTTTAATAATTAACCCCTAACCTTAACCCCCCCAACCCTTAAAAGATTAAATTAATAATAAAAATAAAATAATAAACACTCTAACATAAAATAAATACATTATTATTATTTGTAATATACAGTAAATAAAAAATTATCATTATTAATTTGTGTATTTATTTTATTTAACATTTATTCATATATTATTTTTTTGTAAAAAATGTTTAATTTAAGCAGAAAATCAGAAAAACGCACGTCAAAACCGCACACATTGCACATTTCCATTCATTTCTATGAAATTAGAAATGCTCAAAAACGCACAAATCTGGCCAATTTGAGCCACAATAAAAAGCTCCAGAACTTGTTTGATCTTCAGGCATTTGGTTTGAAGCACTTGGCTTCAGGCAAATTGGAGTGGAGATGTGAACCATCTCCATTAAGAATAATTGATTTTTTTCTCCTCAAGCATTTTGGAGCTTCCAGCTACAAATCGCTCAGGTGTGAATGGGGCCTAAACCTAAACAAGAGAGATCAAGAAAAGTAAACAGTATCATCTTCAATAACAATTACAAAGCAAAAAAGCATTAGCTTCACTACAGTATACACCCCAAATTAAATTCTGTTAGGTATCAACTTTTCTCACCTGTATGCTTTTAGTGGTGACATTAACCACTTGCACTCCTGAGGATTTACCCCCCTTCCTGACCAGACCATTTTTTTCTGTTACGGCGCTGCGTTATTTTTAACTGACAATTGCGGGGTCATGCAATTCTGCACCCAAATGAAATTTATGTCCTTTTTTCCCCACAAATTGAGCTTTCTTTTGGTGGTATTTGATCGCCTGTGCATTTTTTTGCGCTATAAGCAAAAAAAGACTGACAATTTTGAGAGGAAAAAAAAACAATATTTTGGACTTTTTACTATTAAACATGTCCAGTAAAATAAAATAAAAAAAATCCAATTTCGTCATAAATTTTAGGCCAAAATGTATTCTCTATGTCTTTGTTAAAAAAAAAGACCAATATGTGCAAATGAATTGGTTTACGTGAAAGTTATAGCGTTTACAACTGGCGGTATAGATACTGGGATTTTTTTCCACTAGTAATGGCAGCAACCAGCAGCTTTTAGCGGAACTGCGGCGGACATTCTGGCACTGGGGGGAACTGACTTGGTGCCACTGACACCAATACAGTGATCAGTGTTAAAAAAAAAAAAAAAAAAAAAAGCACTGACACTGTACTAATGGCACTGGGCAGGAAGGGGTTAATGAGGAGCAATCAAAGGGTTAACTATGTGCTGAGAGTGTTTTATTAGGGGGTGGGGGGTGTGTGCTTTTCTGTAAGCACACTGCTCTGGATGGCTGTGCTGTGCACAGCCATCCCAAGCAGTGTGCTTGAGCTGACAGGGAGGAAGACTGATTGTCAGTAATCAATGGGCCCCGGCGGGTAATTATCGGCTGGGACCCGGTGACTGACATCCGCAGCTGTGAATGGTGGCGCAGGTAGGGAGAGCACGTGACCCCTACTCAGAAATGCAAAATCATGTATATATATGTGATTTTGCACACAGGTGCCGCAGCTATAGCAGTATATCTGCTATAGGGCGGTCCTTAAGCAGATAATGTGTTGGTGTTGTTGGATGCAAATAGCATATGCTTACTTTTCCTTTGTCCTCACTGCTCTATTCAGTGCCAGGAGCTAAAGAAGATGCCCAATTCTAATTACAGGCAGTCCCAAGTTACAAACTTCCGACTTGCATACAGCGCATACTTAAAGTTCACCTTTTGCACAAAAATAATAAATGAACATTTTTTTTGCAAGTAAAAACATGTGCATCTATTATTTTTGTCTGCAGGACCCTGTAGAGCATAGAACCAGCAAACAGTAGATCGCTGGTGCCATGCAGGTCTCCTGTAGATCTGTAAGTATATCTGCTTGCTGTACAGGCAGGACTTGCAGTTCAACCATTCACGGAACTCTGTGAATGAATGACGCGGACATGTGGGTGGATCTCCGCACGGCCGTGCGGTTTTCAAATCTGACAGACAGTATGGGAAACTTACTTCTGTCACAGGGATTGGGGGGGGGGGGCAGTGGACAGCGGCTGCAGCATTGGGAACATGTTACATGTTGCACCCTAAAAACGGGTGGAATATGTAACATGTTCCCAAAGGTGAACCTTTACCACTTCACACCTAAGGGTAAAGCAAATCTTAAAGCCCAAATAAAAGTTTACAACTTTGACATGTGTTATTAAAACCATACATATCATCACAACTACTTTGTACATCCAGGTTTTTTTTTTTTTTTTTTTTAGACAAATGGTAACGGATATCTCCTGATCTTTTTTTTTTTTTTTTTAATATTATTATCAAAGGAAAACTGGGCCAAAATAGTAAAAAAAAATAATTTTTTTTTTCTAGTTTAGTTGTGTGTAACTTGTTAATACTATAACCTAGCACCAGAAAACAACCCAAAATAAATTTTACAGCTCTTGACGATTGCAGCAATACCATATATGTGTATGTTGGTTGTACCTGTACTACAGCCCAGAAACAATAGTGCACATTTAGTTTTTCGTTTTATTTTTTTTTGTTACCTAAAACACACTGACACCAATTTAAAAAAATTAAAACTTCTGACCTTTGACCTTGACCCAAACACTAACCCTGCCACTGAACTAGACCTTGATCTAGGTATTTTTTCTTTATTTTTTTATTTTACAAACAGATTTTTTTTTCTTTATGCAAGGGGGAGAGAGAGAAAGAGAGAGAGATACAATGCATCTCACTCCTCCATTCAGAGAGAAAAAAAAAACCAAGGGGGGCGGGCTTCACAGTGACTGATTACTGTGATAGCCAAATCAGAGGAAATCACAGCGATCATGTGACCCGGAAATGGGAGTCCCGGGTCCCGATCATTAGAACAGGTCTTTGTGCTGGGAGCGCGCAGTGCGGTGCACTCCCAGCACAAAGACAGGTACACAAATATGCGGCCCCACGGAAAAAAGCCCAGTTCTGTGAGGCCGCATATTTGTGTGATGTCAGTGTCAAGAGGTTAAGAACAGAGGCATGACCAGGTTTCACCCTGGTCCTGGAAAGTCAGGCAGCAATCTTGCTGCTCACCACATGCTGCCACCTACTGTCATTCGAACCTGTTAGCAATTCTACATCACTGCATGGTCAGTTATTAACCCTTCCCTATGCTTTCCAAAACTTGAAAAAAATTTCTTGGCTGAAGTTGCACCTAAAAAATTTACCTGTTCCATATTAGACACAAATTCAACTTAAGAACAAACCCACAAACTGCCTGTATGGAGGATGCAAGGAAATCATAGGCGCATTGAACCTGCAGACCAAAAGTCCTTAGAGAGTCTTAATGAATCCAGTAGTAGGAATCTAATGGTGCAGAAGGGGATGTAACAATTAGAATACCAGGGCAGGCGGTGGTAGAGTGAAGCAGACTGTAATGTGGAAGAAACACAGCACCTCTAAGTGTAGACTGTGATGCAAGTTTAATGGTTAAAAAGTAAGTAGGCAACTCACATGTTCATGATAAATTACAGACTCATCATTAATATGGAATCTCATCTTGAGATGCTTGAGAAAGGAGCGCACTGGTCTATGTTGGACCTTGCAAGTGCTCAGAACCTGTTGGCTGAGAACCACTGATATAGGACATTCTGCATTCCCGCGCAGCCAGGACCACTGAAGCGAATGATGAACACAAAAAATATTGTATTCCCCCACCCTGCATAATCACACCAATCTATCTTTTTCAATCTATCTCCCATCCATCCTATGTCCTTAATCAGGATCTGGGAAACATCAAAATCTTACACCCCCAATGCCCTGGCAGTTGAAACCAACAATATAAAGTAGTACCCAGTTCTCACTGGGTTTGGAAAAAGAGTTCCTGGCTTCTTTCCTTCTTGTTTTGGGGGTTTTCCAAGACCCTGGTACAAACTTTCATACCCGATAGTCTAGCCCTGTTGCTCAGTGATTTTAGGCTGCAGTCTACCATATTAACTCAACCTCACTCGTCACTTTACTGCCAGTCCCCCAAGTAGCTCTATTAAATGTTAAAGTGTTATTAAACCCAGCACCCTGCATTCACTATATCTGGTCTCCCAAAGTACATAGAACATGGAAATTAAATTATTTGAGTAAATATAAACTGCTAAATACATTTTCTCATCAGCAGTATATAGCAGTCTTGTGACTTCTATCAGTGTCTGGCTGAGCACTGGTTAATCTTGTAGGAAGTTTTCATTCTGCTCTGACTGACCTATAAGGCTGCATAACCCTTGACCCTCTGTCTGGACAGTGCGGATCACACTAAACTGAGCATGTGCAGAGTGACTCCAAGAGTTCTGTACGATCAGCAAATGGATTGGGGGCAGTGGAAGAAGGGGAGGGTCAGAGAAGACAGGATCAAATATCCTTTTTACACAATGCGGAGGATTAACCCGTTAGGTTCCACAGTGAGTAGAACAAGCATGCTGTACTGCATAAAAAGACTGATTTTACTGTTGCGAGTTTAGTAATGCTGTCAGGCAAAATAAAAAAATATATATACTGCCTTGGTGATAGCTTTGTCATTACTTATATAGTTTTTTTATTCTACTAATTGTTTTTGTTTGTATTTAGGTTTTTTAAATATGTGTTGGTGCATACTTGAAGAGCCTAATCTTTATAAAAAAAAAGTGTTTTGTACCAGAAACAAAGAAATGAAACAAATTAATAAAACATTAGTTAATTCTAATAATTTTTTTACCATAATAAAACTGGTAGTTTAAATTGTAGTTAACCCTTATTAACCCTTATTAATAATAATATATCAACTTTTTTTTTTTTAACTGTTTAAATTATGTATTAGTTGCAGTGATTGTAAATCTTTGATAGGTGTTAAAATTCACCTTTGCTCTTTGCCAAAGTTTACAACTCCCCTCATACTACCCAAGTTTCCTCTTCCTTAACTAAATGCTAATGTATACCTATAATATAGGGACTGTAATTTTTGGCCTTATTCTGAGAATGATAGCTGCCTTGCTGTGTCTGGCTTACATACTTCTCAGTGACATATCATGAACTAACTTCAAATAAAAGTTACAATTCCGTATACTTATACTTGTTCAAGGTCAGTGACTCAAGGTACTGAAGCAAAACTGCCATGATGGACTTCCAGAATGAGAGGCCAACAGTGGCAGCCCACATATTTCTCTCAGCATAGGCTTCTGTTGAGTTAACATTTGAGCACAAAGTCTGTTTTACAGTAGAAATCACCTGTGTAACAGACATTTTACAAATACTGTATATGGCCATATTTATTAAGAATACTGTACACACAGTATAATAGCCTATAGCAGTTATCCAGATTTCTATTGAAATTAGATCACTAATAAATTCTGAATGGATGCCATAGGTTAATGCATTTTGCTCTTATGTTAATGAGCAAGGAAGCCAGACTTGGAATCATCTTATGTGTCACTCAGGGATCAAAGTACAAGTTAGATGATTACTGAGTGTCAGTGGCTAGGAATAAAATCTAGAAAAATTTTGGGGCAGTAATGTCTCATGCATTCAATCTGCACAATTTCTCCCCAAACGAACAGTATTAATGACACACATTGTTGACAATACAGATTATTGCAGATTTCATACTGCTGTGTTGGATCACTAACAGTTCTTACACTGCAGAGCCTAAAGAAGGCCACAATGCAAAGTACTATGACCACAAACAAGGACACTGTGGAGATGTTTGGGAAAGACAGGCACAGACATGCTGTAGGCATTATTGCTGCTTACTCAAGAATAGAGACTGGACAAAGTTTTCATACCTGTCCAATCACTTTCAAACCTAAAATCTAATAGTGCCATTTACCTACAGCAGCCCACAGACATGGAATTGGGCAATACATTATCTGTATGGGAACCTGTAGACAGGCTTTACAGAAGTGTAAAGGGGTTGTTAAACAAATTCACAACTCAGACCTGCAGTAAATTCTTTTTAATTTCTTGTTCAAATATTTTATTTGGAACTTGGAAAACAACGCACAAAGTATATAAAAATGTAGGTAATCACTGTCTCCTCGCAGGGAGAGATATTACATAATGAGCATATAAAAAAAGCGTTGTATACAAAAGTTGTCCAATAGAGAAGGGTTATAATCCAAGCGTGCGTTGCATGATTAGGTTATAAAGTAACAAGCAACAATACAAGCCATCCAATCATAACAAATAAGACACAAATGTTTAAGAAGAGAGTACGAAATGCCCCTTCCCAGTCATAGCTCTGGATTACAGAGGAGCAAAAAACTTCCAAGAATATGTAGTTATGTCCTCAATAGGTATTAGGATGAGAATAAGAAATCACTGTAACTCATGGCTCCAATAAAGTTGTGTCAAAGTCTGGAGGCAAGACGTTATCAATTGGCAGCTGCCAAACTTTGATATGTTTAGATTCTATAATGTAGGGTTGCCTCAGTCTCGGCATGAAGCAATACTTGTTACGCTGTTATGCCAAGTATATAAATACCAAACATGTCACGCTTTAAAATTTTGCATGCCCGTGCCATTGCAATAAATGACTTATATTTTACCCAAAGGCGATGCTTTAAGGCCTTTACAGGTTAGTTTAGATTTATAGAGGAGGTCTTGTGCTAGAATGACTTCCCATGATCTGATGTTTGAGGTGATACCTCACGTGTGGTGATCGCTGTTTGTGTACATGCAGGACCAATGGGTGCATTCGCCTTTGAGCACAAGCACTAGGAGATAGGGGCGCTTTATTTTTATTTTTGTTTACACTGTTGCTTTAAAAAAACATTTTTTTTATCATTTTTATTGCTGTCACGAGAAGTCCAGTTACATACCAGGTATGCGACTGGTTGGCAAAAGGAGGTGCCCAACGGTAATTCACTTGATTTTGCAGAATAATCTTCAGCTGTGTCTTTATCACCTGTCTTTTAGCAATAGTGGAGGGGGCGAGATCAGAGAATAACTGATAAGGACTACCTTGGAACAAGATATCTAGCTTCTCCCGAGAAGCTTGCAGTAGTTCTTTAGTACGATAAAAGTGCAGTTGTATCCTGTGGCAGACAGTTGACATTGACGCCCAATGTACAGTTGATTTCAAGGCATTCTTTTGGAATTGAGGGAGCCAGCTTCTGAAAAAGAGTGGTTACTGTTGACTGGAGGTCCACTACAGTTTTGGGGATACCCCAAAAGGCAGAGCTTAGAATGCATGGACCTGTTTTCCTCCATAAAGTCCAGTAGAGTTTTGTTATCTCTCAGATCTTCTAATTCTTGGTCATGTTTGCGGACATCCCTCTCTAAATCATTGAGTCTTCACTCAAAGTCCATCCTAGCTACTGAGTAATGTGGTCTGAGGTGTCTTTCAGGGCTTTCCGGCTGACTGCCTCTATCTGCCGAGAAGACTGGTGCTGTGCGGGAGAGACAGCTGCTTGTATTTTCACTGCCATTTCAGAGGAGGCCCGAACCAGTGCTTCCCTGATTGTTTTGGGCTTAGCCCGTGCTCCGAAACCCCTTGGAGACCATTGCAGGCAGTCCTCTGTAATGCATGCTGCTACCAGGAGCAATTCGGTAAGCTACAGCTGGCGGATCATAATCCTGTGCCCTGGGAATGAATCTTCCCATCATATGCAATATAACTTCGTAAGAAATTAAAAGAACACACATTTCAAATGTGTGTATGTGTCATAATTTTAACAACAATGATCAGATAAAAAATGTAGGAGTATGTCCAAAGGTTAAAGAACGCTTCACATTTTCCCTAGGATGGATGTAATATGTGATCTTTAGTTCTTACATCCTCTTATCTATGTAGGGCTTTACTGAAAGAGATCAGAGGTTTTTCAGGAGACTGCAACGGTCTTCTGGTAAGCCGCTAATATATGTAGAAGTAGTTTATCCATATGGCTACATTGTAGATGGTAAGACTTAGTTAACCAGAGGCCAAGATAAGTTGTTTTGTTAACTTTGGAATTAATAAGATTTTTGACACACTTCCAAAAGGAGACTGCTACAGGGTAATTCCACAAAATGTAAACTAGGTCACCTCTGTCCCTACAGCCTGTGTAACACAGTGGGAAGCTGAAGCAAGAATCATATGAATTATTTTAGGAGTAGTCATTTATAAGGTCTTTCTTTAGTATTTGCAGATCTGAAAACTTTAAAGGGCTGTGAATATCCTTTTTTCCTAGCTTTTTTTAACCTGGTAAAACAGATTTATTTTCAAAAGTGTGAATGCTGTAGTAGGAGAACAATACTGTGTGTGGGTAGAAAGGTAACAATAAGGCTTTCTCTATGGGGTTATGCTGCTCCAGGACCCCTTCACTTACTTTTCTCCGGTCGCAATTTCTGCCAGTATATGACTCAATATGAACTCTGATCCATCGCATCAATAAAGATAACATAAACAAAATAAATAAATGGATTCCTACATCCACGCTTCTTCCCTGCCAGGACATTGTATTCTGACAGCTGCACTCTCTTGATCAGATGGCCCTCCAACAAGTTGGTCCAGTGCTGAAACAACATTGGAATTGCCGAAAGCTCCAAGATGTTTATTGAGACACAAAATTCCACTGTACTGACAAACATCCTCAGGGCTCCCCTCAGCTCAACAGACAGGCACCCATCATGACCATCTTCCAAAAGATGGTGAAGGGAGACAATGGCAAATCTGGTTAATTCCATTCTTGGGTATGAATGCAGAGATGTAAGGCTTTGAGATCCAAGATTGAGCAAATGCCCTCTTTGGATTGAGAATAGTTAACAGGTTAGGGGAAAACACCTTGAACTGTCCAGCAGTGGGGACAAGAGCTATGACACCTTGGGCCGGAGAGTCTGAGGGTCTGAAAGAGAGAAAAAGGAGAAGGAGCAGGGAATTCAATTTTGTAGCGCTGGGACACAAACTTTTGCAACCAGGCATATGGAATGGAAGATATCCAAACATGGCAAAACAAACATCCCTCCACTCTGGAGAGTGGAGGTAAATCTCCACGTGGAGGAAGGCTTGTCTGAGGATATAGCACTTAGGAAATTGAAGGAGTGGATAAATGAAAGGGACCTTTCTTTAAGCTCAAAGAAACAGATGACTTAGCTCTTTTCTCCTTAGGCTTCTTCGTCTGGTGAAGATGACTGCTCTTGCTCTCAGTAACATCCTTGGTGAAAACATCTAGATCTGTTCTGTTGCTAGTGATGTGCTCATTTCCTATTGTCTGCATTTTTTATGTGGCCTGTTCACACTATACAAGCATAATCGCTTGTGTGAATGAGTCCTTAGACCAACGTAACCTAAAAATTGCTGTTTTATTGATCAGTTAGGGGTGGTTGTAAAGGCTCAAGGTGCATTCTGTGCATGAAGGTAAAAAACCTTCTGTGTACAGCATCCCTTCAACCCCCTCAAAACTTATCTGAGCCCCATCGCGATCCAGCGATGTGGACAGCCTCGGCTGTCCCGGGTCTCTGCCTCCTCGTTGGCTGAGACAGCAAACCGGAGCCATTGGCTTCTGCTGCTGTCAATCACAGTCATCCAATGAGGAGAGAGAGGGAGCGGGGCCAAGCCGCAGCTTTGTATGTGAATGGACACACGGAGCAGAGGGTGCCCCCATAGCAAGCTGCTTGCTGTGGGGGCAACCGACAGGAGCGAGGGGCCAGAGGAGCCTGTGGGGGACCCAAGAAAAGGAGGATCCAGGCTGCTGTGTGCAAAACCACTAAACACAGCAGGTAAGTATAGACATGTTTCTCATTTTCCCCCCCGAAAAAAATTAACCTTTAAAATCGCTTTAAACAAACTCATGATGACTATTCAAAATGCAAGAAAGAAAGGGAGACCCAAATCTTTATTTCTAGTGTCTAGTACAGGACTGGACAAATCATATCGAGATCTAGGAGACAGATGAAAAAAAAGCTGGGAGCAAGTGAAATACACAGTCGACATGGCAATCAATATTTCCCTAAGTATTTTACTGAGATATTCACACACACTTCGTAAAGTGTGTGTAAATATGTCAGTAAAACAGACCCAGACAAATCCTGGTCACCATTGTCTTGTTGTTTTGAACATTTAGGCACACTTTAATAAAGGAATAAATACACACCTTACTTATACACATTGTGACACGCACACACTTCCGACCCGTCCGCTCCAGGCAATGCAACATATCCATACTGTGCTTGCAAATTCCGGGTTTTGAGCATACATGTGAGGCCTCCCTGCTTACCCCCCTGTCATTAGTTGCAGGAAGTGTTCATCATCTGGTCCCAGCCAATTATTTTTGCCTGAGACTGATAACTTTCTGCAACGAATGGAGAAGCAGACCTGCACCTATATTTGTAAATACAGGCACAGGATCTAGTGCTTCTTCTCTTCCTGGCCCTTTTCAGTCCAGGGAGAGAAAAGAGAACACCACACTGAGTAAAAGCAGCACACTACACCCACACACCTTAGCTACATTTACCCCTCGATTGCCCTTATTAACCCTTTGATCACCCGTCACCCAGCCAGTGGCATTAGTACAGTGTCAGTGTATAGTATTTTTCACTGATCACTAGCCATGGTGAGTTAACGTTAGATTACATCACACTATTGTACTCACACTACAGGTTGCTGATTACCACCATTACAAGTATAATGTCTGTATGTATCAATATACTGATCACGAACAAAACTATACGAGTGCCCCCTTAGTAAAGAGTCCCCAGAAATGCAGTGTTAGCAGGATCAGCCATGCTTGCTGCCAGCACTTGTGTTTAGCCCATTCACCCCTCCACCCCCCACTTCCCCAAAAAGTGCAATGTCAGTAGACCACTGTCACCTGATGCATTGTACACAAAGAGGTAGCAGGTGAATTTTATTTGCAACGGTTCAAGCAGTCCCAGACAGCCAAGAGCTCTTTTTCCTGTGAGTCACACTATGTACCTGTAAATTTAGTGCCCAAAATATCCTAAAAAAAGGTACACTAGTGAAGAGACCTACAGGATTCTGAGTGTGTCAGATGAAAGTGAAAGGCAAGCCTCTCTGACAGAATACACCTCAGAATACAAGCCTGTAGAAGCAGCGGCACCCTGTCAGGGAGCTCGGCCGGTGACTTTTCTCATATGCAGCAGGGTTCAAATACGAACGCTGCACTACCTTTTGGTGTTCTGGCAAGCATCAGCGGCTAAGTATATCCTGGCATTTTACACACCGGCAGTGCAGTATCATTTGGCGACGATGCGAGTTCCTTAAGGGCAGTCCAAGATGGTGAGGTGGCTAACACTAGTAGTGTCCCGCAGCGACCAAGAATTTGAATACCGGCCCGTAGAGACCATAGTGTCCTTCTGGATGTGCTTGCAAAGATCACCCAAATTCAGCTCTTGCCAGATAATTTGCATGGAAACCTATTACGCTTTCCAAATATAAAACTTTTGTGGGCTGAACCCTTAACATGGGCATTACAAAAAAGAATGAGTTCCGATCATATTGGTTCACAGACCTGACTCATCATATGCTCGTGTTCTCTGCTGCCTTGGCCAGGCATAGATACGAGGCGATAATGCGCTTCATGCATTTTAGCAATAAACACACTCAGAGTGACCCTGAATATGCTCCACTCTACAAAATTCAGCCCCTCAAACTAGCTCACTGAAAAATCTGCAGATATGTATATGCCCCAACAAAACATCTGCGTAGACAAGTCCCTCATACATTTTACTGACACCTTGCAATCAAGCAGTATTTCCCCAGCAAGCATGCCAGATCTGGGGTCAAAATTTATAAACTCTGTGAGAGGGCAACAGGCTAGACATACAATGTTAGAGTTTATGAGGGAGAAGACAGTGAAGTAGAGCCCCCCGACTGCTCAGACTACATGGGGAGCAGTGGCAAGATAGTATGGGACTTGGTGTCGTCTTTGTTCTGCAAGGGATACCACTTGTTTGTCGACAACTTCTATACAAGCGTGCCACTATTTAAACATTTTATACAGTCTTGGTATTGGCTCATGTGGCACCATGCAGCATAATTACCGGGGCTTCCCCCAACGACTTATAAACACTTAACTTAGAAAAGGGGAGAAAGCCTGCTTGAGAAAATGAATTGCTTGCAGTAAAGTGACAGGACAAACGGGATGTTTTCGACCTGTCATCCATTCACAGAGACAAGATGGTCCAAATTAGCATGGCATCTGGCATTGTTGAGAAGGCTCCCTGTGTCCAGCACTATAACATTAACAACAGAGGAGTGGACTTCAACGACCAAATGATGAAGCCGTATTTAGTTTCCTGAAAGTCAGACATTGGTACAAAAAGGTGTCTATTGATTTAAACTGGCTGTATATAAAATGCTTTTGTAGTTTACAAAGCAACTGGAATAAGTGGATCCTTCCTAAAATTTCAGGAAGAGATCATCACAGTCCTTTTGTATCCAGAAGGTGCTGTGGCCCAAATCCAGATGCAATCAGAGCGCTGCAGGAGGAGACTTCTCATCCGCAGTAAAAAAAAAACAAAAAAAAAAACACATACATGCCCAAGCATGAGTCGCCTGGGGTGGTCAGTGGGTGGATCGCTCCTATGCTTCAGCATATATCTTTTAAACATTTTTTGGCATAGATTCCAATTAAAAAAAAAAAAAAAAAGTAGTTTTATTGAGGTAATGTTATATTGTTACTGTGTTTTATTGTTAACCATTGTTGTTTGCTTTGCAGGAAAGCCAATCAGCTGCAGCACTGATATGTTTGTTCTGACAGCAACAAGATGTTGCTCTCAGAATATATACCTTAGCGATTGCAGCGCTTCTGAAGGAGATTTCTCATCTGCAGTTAAAAAAAAAGGAACGTATATGCCCAAGTTTAAGGGAAATGGGGAGGTCAGATCGCTCCTATGCATCGGCATTTTTTTTTTTTGCACAGTTTTCAATAATAAAAAAGTTATTTTATTGAGTTAGTTATATTATTACTGTGTTTTATTGCTAACCATTGTTGATTGCTTTGCAGGAATGTGAAACAGCTGCAGCATTAATCTGTAAATTCTAACAGCAACAGGGTGTTTCTCTCAAAATAAATACATCAGTGCTTGCAGCGCTGCTGGAAATTTATCATCTGCAGTTAAAAAATAACTAAACAAAAAACCCAGTGGTCATCAAATACCACCAAAAAAGTAGCCCAGTGCCCACTTGAAAAGTAAGATTTTAATTAATATCTCAATGAACACAAGAACAATTTCCAAAATGTTGACAAAACTGAGTTATATACATTTGTTTAGCTCATTACATGAAAGCAAGGTTAACATAAATTAGATTACAAAACCTTTAGTTTTATTCAAATTAGTTGATGGAAAAATTAATACACCCCTCAACAAAAACTAGTACATCTAATATTTTGTATGACCTCCATGATTTGTAAGGACAGCACCAAGTATTTTAGGCATGGAATGAACAAGTTAGTGACACAGTGACTTCAAGAAGTATTCATACCCCTTGAAATTTTCCACATTTTGTCATGTTACAACCAAAAACGTAAATGTATTTTATTGGGATTTTATGTGATAGACCAACACAAAATGGCACATAATTCTTAAGTGGAAGGAAAATGATAAATGGTTTTCAAAATTTTTTTACAAATAAATATCTGGAAAGTATGGCGTGCATTTGTATACAGCTCCCCTGAGACAATGTTTTGTAGAACCACCTTTCACTGTAATTACAGCTGCAAGTTATTTTGTGTATGTCTCTACCGGCTTTTTACATCTAGAAAGTGATATTTTTGCCCATTCTTCTTGGATGGACTGCATTTGTGAACAGCAATTTTTAGGTCTTGCCACAGATTCTCAATTTGATTTAGGTCTGGACTGCTTTGATTGAAGCCATTCCATTGTAGCTTTGGCTGTATGTTTAGGGTCATTGTCCTGCTGGAAGGTGAACCTCTACCCCAGTCTCAAGTCTTTTGCAGACTCTAACAGGTTTTCTTCTAAGATTGTCCTGTATTTGGCTCCATCCATCTTCTCATCAGCTTCTCTGTGTCCCTGCTGAAGAAAAGCACCCACACAACATGATGCTGCCACCACTATATTTCACAGTGGGGATGGTGTGTTCAGGGTGATGTGCAGTGTTATGCAGGCCATAGACGGTTTGTTTATCGGCCACATTTTCGTCCGAAAGAATAATCGGCTGATTTTCGCACCATTAGTGGGGCAATGTCAAATGCCGATATTCGTGGTTCCTCCTCATTTCTTTTATCGGTCATGCTGGAAAATTTGCGAAAAACGGCCGATTTTCACAATCATTGGTGGCAACAGAACGACCGAATTTTTTTGTTTTTCGGCCTGCATTAGTTTTCCGCCACACACAGCATTTTGCCTTTAGACCATCTGACCAGAGCACCTTCTTCCATGTTTGCTGTGACCCCCCCCCCCCCCACATGGCTTCTTTCAAAACTGCAAACGGGACTTCTTATGGCTTTCTTTCAACAATGGCTTTTTTCTTGCCACTCTTCTATAAAGGCCAGATTTGTGGCGTGCACAACTAATAGTTTTCCTGTGGACAGACTCTCCCAACTGAGCTGTGGATCTCTGCAGATCCTCCAGAGTTACCATGGGCCTCTTGGCTGCTTCTCTGATTAACGCTCTCCTTGCCCGGCCTGTCAGTTTAGGTGAACAGCCATGTCTTGGTAGGTTTGCAGTTGTGCCATACTCTTTCCAATTTCGGATTGAACAGTGCTCTGCGAGATTTTCAAAGCTTTGGATATTTTTTCATAACATATCCCTGGTTTAAACTTCTCCACAACTTTATCCCTGACCTGTCTGGTGTGTTCCTTGGCCATCATGATGCTGTTTGTTCACTAATGTTCTCTAACAAACCTCTAAGGGCTTCACAGAACAGCTGTATTTATACTGAGATTAAATTACACACAGGTGGACACGAACAGAATTTACATTACATTAGGTGACTTCTGAAGGCAATTGGTTCCACTAGATTTTAGTTTGGGGTATCGGAGTAAAGGGGGCTGAATAAAAATGCACGCCACACTTTTCAGATATTTATTTGTAAAAAAAAAGTTGAAAACCATTTATCATTTTCTTTCCATTTCACAATTAAGTGGCAGTTTCTGTTGGTCTAATCACATAAAATTCCAATAAAATAAATTTATGTATTTGGTTGTAACATGACAAAATGTGGAAAATTTCAAGGGGTATGAATACTTTTTCAAGGCTCTGTATTGCAACATCTATCTTTCTCCATTCTTCAAGAACGACCTCTTTTAGAGCCTGGATGTTGGATGGAGAATGATGCTCAACTTGTCTCGTCTCTTCAAAATTCCCCATAGATGTTCGATTGAGTTAAGATCAGGAGACATACTTGGCCACTGACTCGCTTTCACCCTCTTCTACTTCAGAAATGCAACAGTGGCCTTAGATGTGTGTTTTGAATCACTGTCATGTTAGAAAAGTGAACCACAACCAACAGCACAGAGTGATGGTATCATCTTCTCTTTCAATATAGAGCAGTACATCTGTGAATTCATGATACCATCAATGAAATGCAGTTCCCCAAACACCGGCAGCACTCATGCAGCCCCACAGAAGAACACTGCCACCATCAAACACAAATGCTCCTGCGCTTGGTAATGGACTCGATGCAGGCTACAACCACATTAAGAATGTCCTGGAACATGCACACCTTGCTGCCCTCAAATAGACTGGGGAAATCCAAATATACTGAATGAGGAAAGAATAAAAACAGAGGGCGCACAGACCTAGTGCATTACCATAAAAAATGTTTAATAAAAAATAAAGTAGGTATTGTACTCACAAACGACAATATAGTCAAGGCACATCATAAAAGAACAGCTGGGTCAACACCGCGCTGAGTAACAGTCCACAATAGGGAGTGTAGACATCCAACAGGCTGACGGGTTTCGAGGACTTGCCTCTTCCTCAGAGTTTCACTGTAGGCACCATGCATTTTTCTTTGTACTCCTCACCTTTGCAACACCATAGAGTTTTGAAGCCTCATCACTCCAGAGTACAGAGTCCCAGTAGTCTTTTTTTCAGCATTGGCCCTAGCAAATTCTAGGCGGGCTTTTTTGTGCATTGGCTTTAGGAAAGGCTTCCTTTGTGGATGACACCCATTCATGGCATTGCTCTGCAGTGTGCACTGTATTTTGTCAAGGGAAGCAATCACCCCAGTTTGGCTTTCAACTTCTTCAGCTAACTGCAGTGAACTTGCATGGCGATTTTCTTCAATCCTTATCAGAAGTCGCTCTTGTCAAGGTGTTCTGTGTATACAAAGGAACATGAGGGAGATCTTGTCCATAATGGGCATGGTATTGACACAGCCTCAGATGATCCACAATGGCTTATCACTGTATTGGTGTCACTGGGGATGTCAGTGACACCAAGTCAGTTCTCCTTAGTGTCAAAATGCCCGCCACAGTCCTGCTATAAGTCGCTGATCGCCGCCATTACTAGTAACAATTAAAAAAAAAAAAAAAAAAAAAAAGTACAGTATCTATACCGCCATTTGTAAAAACTTTCACGGAAACCATTTAATTTACATGTATTGGGATTTGTATTTAGCAACGACAAGTAGCAAAATACATTTTGGCCTAAATTTATGACGAAATTAGATTTTTTTACTGGACATGTTTAATAGCAAAAAGTCCAAAATATTGTTTTTTTTCTCAAAATTGTCTTTTTTTTTATAGCGCAAAAAAATAAAAAAAATGCACAGGTGATCAGATACCACCAAAAGAAAGCTCTATTTGTGGGAAGAAAAGGACGTAAACTTCATTTGGGTGCAGCGTTGCATGACCGCACAATTGTCAGTTAAAGTAACGCAGCGCCGTAACGCTGGTCAGGAAGGGGGGGGGGGGGGTAAATCCTCAGGAGGGCAAGTAGCTAATGACTGGCATAGTACCACTGGATTGGCATAAGGCCAATGTGGTGCCTATATTTAAAAAGGGATCAAAATCTTCTCCAAGCAATTATAGACCTGTTAGTTTAACATCTATAGTTGGGAAAATGCTGGAGAGTTTAACCACTTGCCTACCGGACACTTTTAGCCCCTTCCTGCCCAGGCCAATTTCCAGCTTTCAGTCTTGTGGCACTTTGAATGACAATTGTGTGGTCATGCAAGACTGTTCACAAACAAAATTTTTATCTTTTTTGAGATGGACAGAGCTTTCTTTTGGTGGTAATTACCTCTGGGTTTTTTATTTTTTGCTAAACTAAAAAAAGACTGAAAATTTTGAAAAAAAAAAAAAAAAAAGGTTTCTTAGTTTCTGTTATAAAATTTTGTAAATAAGTAATTTTTCTCCTTCACTGATGTGCACTAATGAGGCTGCAGTGATGGGCACTGATAGGCACTGACAGGCATCATTGGTGGGCACTGAAAGGCAGCACTCATATGACACCGATAGGCAGCTCTGATGGGCACTAATTTGTGGCATTGATGCGCACTGATACGTGGCATTGATGGGCACTGAAAGGCAGTTCTGATGAGGCTATACTGATAATCAGTGCCCTGATGACAGTGTAGATGTCCCCTCTGAGGAATGCTGCTTACTGGCTCTCCTCAAGCGCTGTCAGCGTGAGGAGAGGACTGATTATAACCAGCATTTCCTATGTACATGCGATCAGCTGTGATTGGACACAGCTGATCGCATGATAGAGCCTACATCATTGGCTCTTTACTGCAATCAGTGATTCGCTGTGTCCCAGGGACACAGCGCACCACCGATTACTGCACCGCGCACACCCAGGGGCGAGTATGCGCAGCTAGAGTGGGAGGACGTCATATGACGTCCTCCCAGAACGAAAGAACTGCCGCCCTCCCATCATTTCCTTATATGGCAGGCGGGAAGCGGTTAATAAAAGACCACATAGATGAGCTCTGACTGGAAAAAAATATTTTAAGCAACAGAGAGCATGGATTCGTGAAAGACAGAAGTTATCAAACAAATGAGATTTTTTTTTTTTATGAGGAGGTGAACAAAAACCTTGGACAGAGGGGTGGCTGTGGACGTGGTATACTTGGATTTTGCAAAACCGTTTGACACAGTTCCCCACACACGGCTAAATGTGAAAGGTAAAGTCAGTATGTAAATCAATAGAAAACCAGCTAAAAGATCGTATTCAGAGAGTAGTGGTTACTGATTCATACTGTGAATGGTCTGGGGTCATCAGTGGTGTACCCCAAAGTTCAGTGTTGGGGCCCTTACTTTTTAATATATTTATAAAACGATATAAAGTCTGGGCTTAAAAATACTGTTTCAGTCTTTGCAGACGACACCAAGCTGTGCAGTGGTGGAATAACGTCCTTACAGGATGTCTCCAATTTACAAGCCGACCTCAATGCACTGTTTAATTGGGCAACTATGTGGCAAATGAGGTTTAATGTTGATAAATGTAAGGTTATGCACTTGGGGGCTAAGAATATGCATGCATCATACATACTAGGGGGAGTACAACTGGGGGAATCAATGGTGGAGAAAGATTTGGGAGTTCTGGTAGCCTAATAACGGCATGCAGTGCCAAGCTGCAGTTTCTAAAGCAACAAAATCCTCTCTTCGATTAAAAGAGGTATAGATTCAAGAGAGAGAGATATCATTTTCCCCCTGTAAAAATTATTAGTAAGATCTGGAATATGCAGTTCAGTTTTGGGCACCAATTCACAAAGAACATTGGGGAACTGGAGAAAGTGCAAAGAAGGGCAACCAAACTGGTAAGAGGCATGGAGGAGCTCAGCTATGAGGAAAGATTAGAGGAACTGAATTTATTCTCTCTTGAGAAGAGCAGTTTAAGGGGGAATATGATCAACATGTATAAATACATCAGTGGTTCGTATAGTGAACTTGGTGTAGTTATTCACCTTGAGGTCATCCCAGAGGACAAGGGGGCACTCTTTATGTCTGGAGGAAAAGAGATTTAATCTCCAAATATAGAAAGGTTTCTTCACAGTAAGAGCTGTGAATATGTGGAATAGATTCCCTCAAGAGTTGGATCTTGTCAACTTGTATTGCTTTAAGATACACAGAATATAACTGGATACCTACATTTATAGGTAAAGTTGATCCAGGGAATATCCGATTGCCTCTCGGGGGATTAAGAAGGAATTTTTTCCCCTGCAGGAGCAAATTGGATCATGCTTTGCTGGGTTTTTTTGCCTTCCTCTGGATCAACTGAGGGTATAGGATTATAACTTTTTTTTTTATGGTTGAACTAGATGGAATTTTTTCAGCCAGACTATGTAACTATGTGTTAACTTCTGTGAACAGCCTGGACGCCTCTGTGAGATGGTTGCAGTTCCATATTTGTTAAATTTGTGTGCCACTTTTGCTACAGTATTCTGACAGATAAGTAAAGCTTTGCTGATCTTCTTGTAGCCTTCACCTTTCTTTTTTTATATTATTTAAATATTTTATTAAATTTTCAAATTACAAGTTTGTACAAACAAACCATTTAAAAAAGATAAACACAAAAACCTCTAATTTACTTATAATATCAAAATATTAACCTTAATCTTAATACCTCCCCCCCCACCACTAAAGCACATACCACTCCATCCCCTGAAAACCTCTGCTCCATATTTTCCTACTCATTCTGGAGATCCTGATCCAAGAATAGATCCATATTATTTCTATATTAATCCCCCATATACTCTAAGATTCATTTTGACTTTATAAATTCCTCCCATTTTTTCCAACTTGTATAGAAACTCTCCATCTTATCTTCACTCATATGGTAAAGTTCCTCCATTCAACATATCTGATCCACCCTGTCTACCCAATCCTTTATTTTTGGAGCCTCCTGTTCCTTCCAACATTTTGGGTATCAATCCCTTCGCTGCATTCAGATAATACAATAAACCAGATTTTTTATATTTTTTAACTGAAAGCTTAGTACCATGAAAAAGGCAAGTCTTTGGGTCTTTTGGGATATTAACCTCCATTATTTTCTGAATCAAGCGTACTATTTTCCCCCAATACTCTTGAATTTTAGGACACTCCCACCAAATGTGATACATTGTACCTCTACACCTACATCCACGCCAACATAAAGGTGAGTTGTCTCCATTCAATCTATGTGCTACACTCGGTGTAATATACCATCTTGTCAAACATTTATAATTCATCTCTACCTCCTTCATATTTACATTCTCGTGAATTAAACTATCTTTTCCTTTGTTTTTCCGCATCCATTGTTACTCCTATATCCCTTTCCCATTTCTCTATAACTGATGGCTTTATATCCGTGATTATTCCAGTGAGGATCTTATATATCTTAGAAATCCCATGTTTCCCATCTCCCCGTGTGTCTAGTAAGTGCTCAAAGGGGTTCCAAACCTCTCTTGTTCTCAATGGCATTGGAAGCTTCCCTATAAAGTGTTTCAACTGAAAATAACCACCCATCAATTCTCGTAAATATTTCCATTTTTTTTTCAAATCCTCAAGTGCACCTATTTCCTCTCCCACCGTTACATCTCTCAAGCGAACATCTTCCTTCTTTATCCTCTTCCCAGTGACACTTTTTTTTACCTGGGAGGAAAAAAACTCTGTGGACCATAAGGGCATTAACAGTGAGTTATATTCCCACCCCTTTTGTTTATGTAAAAAATCCCATACTCTTAAAACATTAAGTGTGAAAAAACTTGTTCTATCTGCTATCCTCGGAATTGTGGAGGTAACCATACACCTCTACTAAGGTTAGTGTGACTTATGCAGGCCATAGATGGATCGAAAATCGGCCGATTTTTCGGCTGAAAATAAAATCGGCCGATTTTCGGATCGTTAGTGGGCTATTTGTTCGGCCGTTTTTCGGTATTTTGGCAGATTATTTTTATCGGTAAAGTTGGAAAAAAAATCGTCCGATTTTGCCGATCGGCCGATTTTTGCGGCAATGATGGGCAAATCGGCCGATTTTTTACCGATAAAAAATCTGCGCATGAGCAGTGACCTGCAAGAGGAAGACAAAAAGAAGAAAAAGAAAAAGAAGAAGAAGAAGAAGGAGGAGGAGGATGAGGAGGATGAAGAAGGAGGATGAAGAAGGAGGATGAAGAAGAAGGATGAAGAAGGAGGATGAAGAAGAAGGAGGATGAAGAAGAAGGAGGATGAAGAAGAAGGAGGATGAAGAAGGAGGAGGATGAAGAAGGAGGATGAAGAAGAAGGAGGATGAATAAGAAGGAGGATGAGGAGGAAGAGGAGGGAGGAAGAGGAGGAAGGATGAGGAGGAAGAGGAGGAAGGATGAGGAGGAAGAGGAGGAAGGATGAGGAGGAAGATGATGATGAGGAGGAAGATGATGATGAGGAGGAGGAGGAGGAGGAGGAGGAGGAGGAGGAGGAAGAGGAAGGAGGAGGAGGAAGAAGAGGAAGGAGGAGGAGGAGGAAGAAGAGGAAGAAGAGGATGATGATGAGGAAGAAGAAGAGGATGATGATGAAGAAGAAGAAGAGGATGATGATGATGAAGAAGAAGAGGATGATGATGATGATGAAGAAGAAGAGGATGATGATGAAGAAGAAGAGGAGGATGATGATGATGAAGAAGAAGAGGATGATGATGATGAAGAAGAAGAGGATGATGATGATGATGATGAAGAAGAAGAGGATGATGATGATGAAGAAGAAGAGGATGATGATGATGAAGAAGAAGGATGAAGAGGATGAAGGATGATGATGAAGAAGAAGAGGATGATGATGATGAAGAAGAAGAGGATGATGATGAAGCAGAAGAAGAAGGATGATGATGAAGAAGAGGATGATGATGATGATGAAGAAGAAGGATGATGATGATGAAGAAGAAGAATGATGATGATGAAGAAGAAGGAGGATGATGATGAAGAAGAAGAAGAGGAGGAGGAGGAGGAGGATGAAGAAGAAGAGGATGAAGAAGAAGGAGGAGGATGAAGAAGAAGGAGGAGGATGATGAAGAAGAAGAAGAAGGAGGATGATGAAGAAGAAGAAGAAGGAGGATGATGATGAAGAAGAAGAAGGAGGAGGATGATGAAGAAGAAGAGGATGATGATGATGAAGAAGAAGAGGATGAAGATGAAGCAGAAGAAGGAGAAGAAGAAGAGGATGATGATGAAGCAGAAGAAGGAGAAGAAGAAGAGGATGATGAAGAAGAAGAAGAGGATGATGATGAATCAGAAGAAGAAGAAGAAGGAGAAGAAGAAGAAGAGGATGATGATGAAGAAGAAGAATAAGAAGGAGAAGAAGAAGAGGATGATGATGAAGAAGAAGAAGAAGGAGAAGAAGAAGAGGATGATGATGATGAAGAAGAAGAAGAAGGATGATGAAGAAGAAGAAGAAGAAGAAGGAGGATGAAGAAGAAGAGGATGAAGAAGAAGAAGAAGAGGAGGATGAAGAAGAAGAGGATGAAGAAGAAGAAGAGGATGATGATGATGAAGAAGAGGATGATGATGAAGAAGAGGATGATGATGATGATGAAGAAGAAGAGGATGATGATGAAGAAGAGGATGATGATGATGAAGAAGAAGAGGATGATGATGATGAAGAAGAAAAAGTAGGATGAAAAATAAGAGGAATTCCAGTCCAGCAAAAAGTGTCCCTGCAGAGAGCTCCGCTATTTCTTTGACAGTTCCTTGACATTTACAGCGGTTGCAACATTGTATCTATTTGTTTCTGAATAAAAACATCTGTATCCTAAATGGAAACAAATAGATACAATGTTGCAACCGCTGTAAATGTCAAGGAACTGTCAAAGAAATAGCGGAGCTCTCTGCAGGGACACATTTTGCCGGCTGTAGACAGGATGAAAATCGGCCGATTTTTTTACCATTGATGGTAACGTCGGCCGCTTGAACGACCGATTTTTCGTTTTTTAAAAGAAAAATCATCCGTTTTTCTCCCCGTCTATGGCCTGCATTAGCGTATTTTCGATTTTTACCCAACTTTTCCCATGCCTTCACCTTTCTTGTGTAAATAAAAATTATTTTCTTTCTCAGGTCTTGTGACATTTCTCATCAATGTGGTGCCATTGCTGACAGCATGAAATGGGAAGGGGTTTTCTTCTGTTAAGTACCATCCTTTTATAATCAACTGCTAGACACCTGTTTATTGAATAATTAGACTCACCTGTAGTTGAATTCTTGTTAATTAGGATTTTGTTATCTAAAATTCAGCTTTGCTCCTAAGACTTTCATTGGGGTGTATTCATTTTTGCAACTTTAATGAATTTGTTAGGAAAAATACTTTTTATGTGTGTGCAAATTAACAAATCTTGTTTGCAATCAATGGCCCACATTTGCAGTATTTTGTAGTATAGTGTGTCATAGAAAATTTTGATTCTGAAAGGAAAGTAAAGGTTTTCTGACAAACCTGTTGGGGTATACTTATTTTTGCTGAACATTATATATACACTCTTCCCAACAGATATATAACTATTGCATAGTGCCCCTGTGCGTACCCATGTAACTGATGTATAATTAATCTAAAAATCTTCTGCGCTTTCAGAGTAAATCCTCCCTATCTAAGCTCGCCAGCACACCAATGTGTTGTGCACACTACTTCAATCACAATTAAAACAAGTGCAGCACTATGACAACTGTCTTCCTATACATGGCATAAAAGCACTCTTATAAAAAGAATTAACACACAATTATTCAACAAGTGCTGTATATGTCTTCTTATGTGCCCACAAACTTTAAACTATAACTTTGTGATCACTTATGTGACAATATACCACAGCATTTCAGTGATCAATCCTCCATTTTATTTCTAGTTCTAGTTGTGCAATCTCTTTCACAAAATGTGTCTTAAACACCCATCTCTGTATTGATCACAATCCTCACACAGTGGAGATACTCCCACCTTTCTTGGTGGACCTCATAAATGAATAAGGTCTAGAAGGCTTTACACCCCCCACATGATTAATGATGAGGATATATACGGCTCAATGTACACTGGTTTCCAATGGATTGTAGCTGAGAAATAGAATACAAGCATAGACCATAGTGCTTTCTGTAAAATCTACAGCTTCTTATAAAAACAATGTATAAAACACTCATGTTATTGTGCACTCATTTTGTGTTTATTTCACAACTGGCTATGGACTACACTGCAATTTGTTTATAATTGACTAAATGGAAGGTTGTTCACTGGAATGCTATTTTGTAAAGTGCCAAATACAGTAAGCGATCACAAAGTTATAGCTTATGGACACACAAGAGACAGATAGCACTTTATAGCTTAATCAAAAATACTGAGCATTTTACAGCACTAGCATTTTTATGTGTATGTATTCACACAGAATAATTGTACATTAAAGTGTTACTAAACCCAGGAACCTGCATTCACTATATCTGGTCTCCCACCGTACACATAACATGGAAATGCAATTATTTTAGTAAATGTAAACTGCTAAATACCTTTTCTCATCAGCAGTTAGAGCAGTCTCGTGACTTCTATCAGTGTCCAGCCAAGCAAATGTTAAATCTTGTAGGAGGAGTTTTCATTTCTGCTCTAGGAGGATGCAGAACCCCTGACCTCTGTCTGGCCCTGTGCTGATCACATGCACTCTCCCAAGACAAAAAACACAACTTCTCTAGCAATACACACCAAACTGAGCATGTGCAGAGTGACTCCACACAATATGTCTTACCAGGAGATAAGAGAGAGACACTGGAAGAGGGGGAGGATCAGAAGTCAGGACCAAACATCCTTTTTAGCTACCCCCTCTTCACCCCTCTCCCACGGCCTCACCACTGCTCTGACCTCCTCTCCCACACCACCCTACATTCCTCATACTGAAGCTCCCCCAACACTCCGCACCTTTGACCTTACTACCATCGAGGAAGTCTCCAAGATCCTCTCTGATGCCCGCCTCACCACCTGCCCCTTCGACCCTATCCCCTCACAATTCCTACGACCTCCCTCCCCCTCCATCCTACGCTCCCTCACCCACATCTTTAATCTCTCCCTCTCCTCCGGCACGTTCCCCTCCCCACTGAAGCATGCGCACATCACCCCCATACTTAAAAAGCCCTCCCTGGACCCCAATGACCCGAACAACCTCAGACCCATCTCCCTGCTCCCACTTACATCTAAACTCCTCGAGCGCCTCGTCTACACCCGCCTATGCTCTCACCTCAACGACAACAACCTCCTCGATCCCCTACAGTCTGGCTTCCGCCCCCTACACTCCACCGAAACCGCCTTACTCAAACTCTCCAACGACCTTCTAACCGCCAAAGCTAATGGCCACTATTCAGTGCTCCTACTCCTTGACCTCTCTGCGGCCTTCGACACAGTTGACCACCCCCTCCTCCTCAAAATACTACACTCCCTCGGCCTCAGAGATTCTGCTCTCTCCTGGCTCTCATCCTACCTGTCACAACGCTCTTTCAGCGTTACCTATAATGCTACCACCTCCCCCTCACTCCCCCTCTCTGTTGGGGTCCCTCAAGGCTCTGTCCTTGGGCCCCTTCTCTTCTCCTTCTACACCTCCTCCCTTGGCCAACTCATACACTCTCACGGCTTCAACTACCACCTCTATGCCGACGACACACAAATCTATCTCTCAACCCCCCACCTCACCCCCTCGGTCTCTGCCCAAATCACACACCTACTGAGCGACATATCAGATTGGATGTCGCTCCACTTCCTTAAACTGAATCTCTCCAAAACCAAGCTCCTTGTCTTCCCCCCAGCCCGAACCCCACCCCCCATTGACTTCTACATCACATCCAACAACGCCAATATCAAACCCGCTCTGCAGGCCAGAGTACTTGGTGTCATTCTGGACTCCAACCTATCCTTCCAGCCCCAAGTCCAATCTTTAACAAACTCGTGCAGACTCCACCTCCGCAACATCGCCAAAATCCGCACGTTCCTAACCCCAGAAACCACTAAACAGCTCATCCACTCCCTCATCATATCACGACTCGACTACTGCAACTCCCTCCTCACTGGCCTGCCTCGCCGCTGGCTATCCCCGCTTCAGTCGATCCTGAATACGGCTGCCAGACTCATTCACCTTTCCAAACGCTCCGTTTCCGCCACCCCCCTCTGCCAATCCCTCCACTGGCTTCCGATTGCGCAACGGATCAAATTTAAAATCCTAACACTGACGTACAAAGCGGTCCACCATACTGCCCCGAACTACATCACTGACCTAATATCCAAGTACCGCCCAGCACGCACACTCCACTCCTCACAAGACCTCCTTCTCTCTAGTTCCCTGGTCTCCTCCTCCCATGCCCGCCTCCAGGACTTCTCCAGAGTGTCACCCATCCTCTGGAACTCCCTGCCCCAACCCATCAGATTATCACCTACTCTCCTCTCCTTTAGGCGCACCCTGAAAACCCATCTCTTCAGGGAAGCCTACCTCACCCCCTGCTAACTTGCTGACCTCCTCCACTCTTCCTACCACTCCATCCCCCACAGCTATCTCCTCCTGTACCACTATCCCATCCCTTCTAGATTGTAAGCTCGAAAGAGCAGGGCCCTCGATCCCCTCATGTTTTGCATTGTATTGGTATTGTTCTGTCACATGTTCTGTCCCCCTTTGTAATGTACAGCACTGAGTGAACTATTGGCGCTTTATAAATACTGTATAATAATAATAATAATAATTACCTATTAGGTTCCATAGTGAGAATAATAAGCATGCTTTACTGCATATACAGACTGATTTTACGATTGTGGGTTTAGTAACACTTTAAATTAAAAAGGGTGATTTTATGTAATATATAGGTAGTCAATTGTCAAAGCGTTTTACTCACTTTAACATGTAACTAAAACATAGTGTCTCCTGGGAACACAGATGTAAAAAATGCCTTGTGTCCTCTGTGCCCAAACATGTAAAATATATACATTGAGGTCCATATATATTTGGACACAGGCATAATTTTAGTTTCTTTTCAGGTATTTACCAACACATATTCAAGGTATAGTTATATAATGGATATGGGCTGAAAGTGCACACTCTCAGGTTTAATTTGAGGGTATGTACATCCAAATTGGAAAAAGGGTTTAGGAATTACAGCTCTTAAGGAGTAGCCTTCCCCCTTTTTTCAAGGGACCAAAAGTAATTGGACAATTGAATCAAAAGCGGTTTCATGGCCAAGTGTGGGCAACTCCTTTGTTATTTCTTTATCAATTAAGCACGTAAAAAGTCTGGAGTTGATTCTAAGTGTGGTATTTGCACTTGGAATCTATTGCTGTGAACATACATCATGCGTTCAAAGGAGTTGTCCATGAAAATGAAACAGGCCATTGTAAGGCTTCAAAAACTAAACAAATCTATCAGAGACATAGCAGCAACATTAGGAGTGGCCAAATCAAAAGTTTGGAACATTCTGAGGAAAGAAGAACACACTGGTGAGCTCAGCAACATAAAAAAGGAATGGATGTCCATGGAAGACAACAGTGATGGATGATCGCAGGATCCTCTCTATAGTAAAGAAAAACGCATTCACAACATCCAGACAAGTGAAGGACACTCTCCAGGAGGTGGGCGTATCATTGTCAAAGTCAACAATCAAGAGAAGACTTCATGAAAGCAAATACAGAGGGTTCACCACGAAGTGAAAACCATTCACAAGCCTGAAGAATAGAAAAGCCAGATTAGAGACTTTGCCAAAAAATATCTAAAAAAGCCAAATTAGTTCTGGAAAAGCATTCTTTGGATGTCTGAAACCAAGATTAATCTGTACCAGAATGATGGGAAGAAAAAAGTGTGGAGAAGGCTTGGAACAGCTCATGGTCCAAAGAACACAGGATCATCTGTAAAACATGGTGGAGGCAGTGTGATGGCATGGGCATGCATGGCTTCCAGTGGCACTGGGTTCATTGGTGTTTATTGATGATGTGACAGAAGACAGAAGCAGTTGGATGAATTCTGCAGTGTTTAGAGAGATACTATCAGCTCAGATTCAGCCAAATGCAGCAAAGTTGATTGGACGGCGCTTCACAGTACAGATGGACAATGATCCAAAACACGCTGAAAAAGCAACCCAGGAGCTTTTGAAGGAAAAGAAGGGGGATATTTTGCAATGGCCAAGTCAATCACCTGATCTCAACCCAAATGAGCATGCATTTGTTGAAGGCAAAACTAAAAGGCAGAAAGGCCACAAAGAATAACTGAAGACAGCTGCAGTTAGAGCCCAGACAAGCATCAGAAAGGAGGAAACCCAGTCTTTGGTAATGTCCACGGGTTCCAGACTTCAGGCAGTCATTGCCAGTAAAGGATTCTCAACAAAATATTAAAATTTAACATTTTATTTATGATTATATTCAATTGTCCAATTACTTTTGGTCCCTTGAAAAAGGCTTGAGATGGCTTAAGAGCTGTAATTCCTAAACCCTTTCTTCAATTTGGATGTACATACCCTCAAATTAAACCTGAAAGTGTGCACCTTGAGCCCATATCCATTACATAACTATAGCTTGAATATGTTTTGTTAAATACCTGAAAAAAACTAAAATTGTGCCTGTGTCCAAATATATATGGACCTAACTGTATATTATTACCAGAGCGCACACATACAGTCAGGTCCATAAATATTGGGACATCGACACAATTCTAACATTTTTGGCTCTATACACCACCACGATGGATTTGAAATGAAATGAACAAGATGTGCTTTAACTGCAGACTGTCAGCTTTAATTTGAGGGTATTTACATCCAAATCAGGTGAATGGTGTAGGAACTACAACAGTTTGCATATGTGCCTCCCACTTGTTAAGGGACCAAAAGTAATGGGACAGAATAATAATCCTAAATCAAACTTACACTTTTTCTATTTCAATGGTTTTTTATTAAATTTTTTAAACAGTATAAACAGAGGCAATAAAACACGCTCACGCAGGGGCTATCAATTGCACAGATAAACAAAATGCAAAATAAAAAAAAGGGGGAAAAACAATGCTCTAATGCCAACAGGGCAAAAGGTACGCCCACGCAGGGGCTATCAATGGCACATAAGTTACAAAACATTAATGTAACTGATTATAACAACTAAATGCAGCTGTCCTAGTCACACCAAAAACAGAGAGAGAGAGAAAAAGGAAAAGAAAAAAAAAGAAAAAAAAGGGGGGGGGGGCAAAGAGCAGGGATTCAAGAGCGCCAACACCAAACGCCATTACATCCCCAGACTAGCCGGGGAGAGTGAGGGAAGGGCATATTGCAACCACGGCTCCCATATTTTCAAAAATTTACATTGGGAGTCATTGCGGATACTCGACATCTGTTCGTTGAGCATCATAGTGGTCATACGATCCCGCACCCCCGGACAAACGGACTCTTCCAGGCCTGAGCAATTGTTCTAGTGGCGGATAAAAACAGATAGGAAGCCAACTTCTGCTGGTGAGCCAAGAGGCCCGGTATGGGGCAATGAAGCAAAGCATACCGAACATCCCGGCGTATGGAGAGATGGAACAAGGTGAAAAGGAGGCCAAATACACGAGACCAAAAACGAAACAGTCTCGGGCATGACCACCAGATATGCAATACATCACCACGATGACCACAACCCCGAAAATATTGATCACTACAGGCACGGTTAGCCCGGGCCAACCGAGCCAGAACCCAGTACCAACAAAACAATACCTTATAGGCTGCCTCCAGTGTGGTCGTATTAAATGAGCATTTAGCTATGAGTGACCAGGCCTTATTCCAGTCCTCCGGATCCACAGCCACTCCCAGGTCGCGCTCCCACTGAACAACATATGAAAGAGAAGTATGCGACGAGCGTCTGTTCAGAGCTGCATAAAGAAGGGATATAAGGCCCGGAGCGCCCGGACGCTGTTGGCAAAGCTGTTCAAAGGCAGATTTCTGGTACGGGAACGCAGAAGTACCCCGCAGCGAGAGCAGCTAGTGTCGCAATTGAAGATATCGAAAAAATTCCGCTGGGGGGATATTCCGGGATTCCCGAAGAGAGTCCCAGGTGGGAAAGGACCGAAAAATCAAAAAGTGTCGCACCTGCGAAAAACCATTAGTCACCCACCAAGAAAACGCCCCTGGGTGATCCAAACCCGGCGGGAAAAGAGGGTTGTTAATAATTGGTAGCAAAGGCAGAAAACGTGACATCAGACCACCAGAATAACGTACCGAGTCCCAAACTTGTAGGCCATGAAGTAACATCGGACTCAGTGCCATAGGGCGCAGGGCAGGGGGAAGCCATAGAAGCGTCGACAGTGCGATAGGGGCGCAATTAGGTAGTTCCAACTGGACCCAGAGGGGGACAAACTTACACTTTTTAATACTTGGTTGCAAATCCTTTGCAGTCAATTACAGCCTGAAGTCTGGAACGCATAGACATCACCAGACGCTGGGTTTCATCCCTGGTGATGCTCTGCCAGGCCTTTATTGCAACTGTCTTCAGTTCCTGCTTGTTCTTGGGGCATTTTCCCTTCAGCAAGTGAAATGCATGCTCAAATCGGATTCAGCTCAGGTGATGGACTTGGCCATTGCATACCATTCCACTTCTTTCCCTTAAAAAAACTCTTTGGTTGCTTTTGCAGTATGCTTTGGGTCATTGTCCATCTGCACTGTGAAGCGGCATCCAATGAGTTCTGAAGCATTTGGCTGAATATGAGCAGATATTGCCCGAACACTTCAGAATTCATCCTGCTGCTTTTGTCAGCAGTCACATCATCAATAAATACAAAAGAACCAGTTCCATTGGCAGCCATACATGCCCATGCCATGACACTACCACCACCATGCTTCACTGATGAGGTGGTATGCTTAGGATCATGAGCAGTTCCTTTCCTTCTCCATACTCTTCTCTTCCCATCACTCTGGTACAAGTTGATCTTGGTCTCATCTGTCCATAGGATGTTGTTCCAGAACTGTGAAGGCTTTTTTTGGCAAACTCTAATCTAGCCTTCCTGTTTTTGAGGCTCACCAATGGTTTACATCTTGTGGTGAACCCTCTGTATTTACTCTAGTGAAGTTTTCTCTTGATTGTTGACTTTGACACACATACACCTACCTCCTGGAGAGTGTTCTTGATCTGGCCAACTGTTGTGATGGGTGTTTTCTTCACCAGGGAAAGAATTCTTCGGTCATCCACCACAGTTGTTTTCCGTGGTCTTCTGGTGTTGCTGAGCTCACCGGTGCGTTCCTTCTTTTTAAGAATGTTCCAAACAGTTGTTTTGGCCACGCCTAATGTTTTTGCTATCTCTCTGATGGGTTTGTTTTGTTTTTTCAGCCTAATGATGGCTTTCTTCACTGATAGTGACAGCTCTTTGGATCTCATCTTGAGAGTTGACAGCAACAGATTCCAAATGCAAATAGCACACTTGAAATGAACTCTGGACCTTTTATCTGCTCATTGTAATTGGGATAATGAGGGAATAACACACCTGGCCATGGAACAGCTGAGAAGCCAATTGTCCCATTACTTTTGGTCCCTTAACAAGTGGGAGGAACATATGCAAACTGTTGTAATTCCTACACCGTTCACCTGATTTGGCTGTAAATACCCTCAAATTAAAGTTGACAGTCTGCAGTTAAAGCGCATCTTGTTCGTTTAATTTCAAATCCATTGTGGTGGTGTATAGAGCTAAAAATGTTAGAATTGTGTTGATGTCCCAATATTTATGGACCTGACTGTACATAACTAATGCATAGTGTCTCCTGCAAGCAAAACACATGTAACTGAAACATAGTGTCCCCTGAGCACACCAGTAAAAAAACAGCATTGTGTCCCTTGTATACGCATACACACACAAATGCATAGTATTACCTTGGCAAACTTATGCATAGTATCCCCTGCATGCACATATACGTAACTAATGCATAGTGTCTCTGCCAATCAAACACATGTAACTGAAACATAGGGTCCCCTGGGCGCACACATGTAAAAAATCCATTGTGTCCTCTGTGCACACTCAGAAATAAAAAATTATTAGTGTCCCCTAGGTACACATACACTATATTGCCAAAAGTATTGGGCCAGCCTTAAAAACCATTGGATTCAGGTGTTCCAATCACCTTCATGGCCACAGGTGGATGAAATCAAGCACCTAGGCATGCAGACTGCTTCTACAAACATTTGTGAAATAATGGGTCACTCTCAGTTCAGTGAATTCAAGCGTGGTACCGTGATATGTTGCCACCTGTGCAATAAGTGCATCTGTGAAATTTCCTTGCTACTAAATATTCCACAGTCAACTGTTAGTGGTATTATAACAAAGTGAAAGCAACTGGGAACAACAGAAACTCAGCCACGAAGTGGTAGGCCACAAAAAATGACAGAGCGGGGTCAGCGCATGCTGAAGCACACAGTGCGCAGAAGTTACCAACTGTCTGCAGTCAATAGCTAGACCTCCAAACTTCGTGTGGCCTTCAGATTAGCACAACAGTGCATAGAGAGCTTCATGGAATGGGTTTCCATGGCCGAGCAACTGCATTCAAGCCTTACATCACCAAGTGCAATGCAAAGAGTCAGATGCAGTGGTGTAAAACACACTGCAACTGGACTCTAGAGCAGTGGAGATGTATTCTCTGGAGTGACTAATCACGCTTCTCTGGCAATCCGATGGATGTGTCTGGGTTTGGCGCTTGCCAGGAGAATGGTACTTGCCTGACTGCATTGTGCCAAGTGTAAAGTTTGGTGGAGAGGGGATTAGGGTGTGGGGTTGTTTTACAGGGCTTGGTCTTGGCCCCTTAGTTCTAGTGAAGGGAACTCTTAAGGCGTCAACATACCAAGACATTTTGGACAATTTCATGCTCTCAACTTTGTGGGAACAGTTTGGGGATGGCCCCTTTCTGTTCCAACATGAATGCGCACCTTTGTACAAAGCAAGGTCCATAAAGACATGGATGAGTGAGTTTGGGGTAGAGGAGCTTGACTGGCCTGCACAGTCCTGACCTCTACCCGACAGAACACCTTTGGGATGAATTAGAGCGGAGACTGCGAGCCAGGCCTTTTCTTCCGACATCAGTGCCTGACCTCACAAACACGCTTCTGGAAGAATGGTCAAATATTCCCATAGGCACACTCCTAAACCTTGTGGAAAGCCTTCCCAGAACAGTTGAAGCTGTTATAGATCAAAAGGGTGGGCCAACTCAGTATTGAACCCTAGGGACTAAGACTGGGATGCCATAAAAGTTCATGTGTGTGTAAAGGCAGGCGTCCCAATACTTTTGGCAATATATTATATGTAAATTATACATAGTACCCCCTGCATGCAGACACATATAACTGATGCATACTGTTTCCTGTGCAACATACACATACAGTAACCGATGCACAATATCCCCTGAGTGCACACACCTAACTGGTGCATAGTTTCCTTGTGTGTGCACAAAAATGTAACTGATGCATGGTGTCCTCTGCATGCACACACATTTAACTGATGAATAGTATCTCCTGTGTAATAACCTCCTCCTGATACTTACACACAGATACACACTAGGGCTTCTGGCACACCGCACAGACATGTGATGGGGCTCCTAGCACACACAAATACTCTCTCACACTGAAACCACATGAATGTGTTGTCACATGTTTGTATTCCAAAAAACATTTATTGGTACCTGATGAAATTGCAGTGAATTAAATTGAAAATAGAAACTTTAATGACCAGTTCACCAAACAGCATTTTTAGTCACAATCACCACTGGGATTTGTCCTGGCCTGGACTAGTAAGTGTTAGAATAAAAAAACATACCTTACATCCTTCTTAATAGAAGCAAGCATTTCTTCTAATGCTCCAACAAACTAGAGGAAAAAAAAAATAAGAAAAGAAGGGTCATCTCATGGAAAAACTGTACCAACTTTCCATCTGCATTTGTGTAAACTGCAATAAAAAGGGACCCATGATGGGGCCCCCAAAGCCTCCAAACCTAACAAGGAGCCTATAAAAGGACAGAATTAAGGGAGCCGTTTATCTTTTTTTGAAGGAGCATAGTGCACGGCTGTCACCCTTATCCTTCCTTTCCTGCTCAGCAAGCCATACACAGTTCAGCAATGGTACTTCATATATTATGTAGTCTTTTAGTAGATTTAATCTCTTTTTTTTAGTGCATTTTATTTTCTGTTTAGCAGGATTTTGTAAAACGCCTATTTAACCCCTTGCCCTCCAGAGGATTTACCCCCCTTCCTGACAGGCCATTTTTTGCAATACAGCGCTGCATTACTTTAAGTGACAATTGAACGGTCACGCAACTCTGTACATAAATGAAATTCATGTAATTTGTTTTCCCACAACTAGAGCTTTCTTTTGGTGGTATTTTATCATCTCTGTATTTTTTATTTTTTGCACTATAAACAAAAAAAAAAAGACCATCAATTTTGAAGAAAAACAAGGTTTTACTTTTTGCTATAAAACATATCCAATAAAAAAATTTTAAAAATAAAAAATTTCTTCATAAATTTAGGCCAAAATGTATTCTGCTACATGTCTTTACTACAAAAAATCCCAATACGTGTAAATTAATTGATTTATGTGAAAGTTAAAGTGTCTACAAATGGTGGTATATACTGGAATTTTTTATTTATTTTTTTATACTAGTAATGGTGGCGATTAATTACTATAGTGGGACTGCGGCGGGCATTCTGACACTGGGTGAGAACTAACGGCCACTGACACTAATACAGTGATCAGTGCTAATAAAAAGCACTGACACTGTACTAATGACACTGGGCAGGAAGGGGTTAACATCTGGGGCTGTGCAGAGAGAAAAAGCAGCATGTCCATGCTGACAGGAGAGAGAAACTAGGTACTTGGGTATGGACTGGGGTAATTGGAGGAAGGGAGGGAGGAGGAAGGGTGGGGCAGGGGATAAGACGATGCAAATGGAACTTAAGTATTGGTGAAGTTCTTTTTATTTCTGTGTGCATTGGATGCTCTTTTTTGTATTGGAAAATTTTAATAAAAGATATAAAAAAATAAATAAAAGAAGTTACAGCAACAGAACCTCTATTGATATTATCATGCAAATCTGATTCAATAGCCTTCACCTAGTCAGTCAAGAGTGCTGGATCCCTATACAACATTCTTTGCGTTTGTTGGGGCTTTAGAAGGGAAGCTTCTGCATAAGTCTGATAGGAGTCAAGTGCTGAATTGCCCATCTGTACATGAACACTGATAAATACATTAATACTGTACAAATATATATTAACGTAAACCTGAAAGTGAAGAATTTGAAGTGTCTGGAGGAGTAAAGAGGACCTTATAACAAAAAGCCTATAAGACTTTCTTAGTGTTAAGGGTTCATTATAATCTGGTGCATGTGCGGATTCCCTGAAATGTTCACAAATGGATTAGAATTGAGTCAGCGCTTAGTTTGGAATGGAATCAGTCACTTTGGTGAAAGTGGTTTTCTCAGTGTATTGCCATTCTATAAAGAACTAAAGAGACTACAATTTTTAAAGACTTCTGTATTAATACATGTTCTTTGCATATTTTACTGATATTTTAGGAAAATGGTATGTTTGTGTTTGAAGTAAGCACTTTATTGTAATAAGTTTTTATATCAGAGCTTGACAAATTTGTTTTGAATCTAGGAGACAGCTAAAAAAAGTTTGGGCAACTGCAACACTTTTTAGGTGGCATTGAAAAGGATCACAGTGATTCTGCCGCAATCCCAAAAGGCCCAGGTGTGAATGGAGCTAGTTTACACACATGCGATTCTGGATGCATTTGCAAACTCACAGATTTGCATGCAAGGTTAGATATGTGTCCCCATTTAGGTGGTTCACACAGATGCGATCCACATGCATTGTGCTTTGAGAGCCATTACGAAAAGGGTTTCATACAAATTTGTAGCGGTGCGTTCCAAACTCCTAAGTGATAGACTAAAGTGGCATGCAGAGATAAGTGTTCACATAGGATTGCTATTAGGAGTTTTTGCATTGAAGTCAATGGGAGGCGATTTTGCATTGAAGTCAGTGGGAGGCAGTGTGTGGACCCAGGCGTCAGGGCGCAATTTCACTTGGGATTTATCGAGCCCTGTTTTATATGGATGCATTTGAAAATAGACGTTAATGGTTCACTATAACACACTTTAGGTTTCCGTCAGCTCTGTGTTCATTAGTCAGTTTTAACTAATTCCATATAGATATTCAAACAGAAGATTACATTTATTTTAGTTACCCAGTCACAGCACAAAATATATATATATTTTTTGTCTTGTGCATCAGTATTGCAAATGGAAACATAAGCATACCAAATTGTCTTTTACTGAGGTGGGTCACCTGCCAACTTCCTGTAATGGTTTGTACCAAAATGCTTCTTTGCATCTATATTTTCTAAAGCATATTTTCTAACTTCAATTACCTATTCTTTGCAAGGTTTGCAGAAAAAAAAAAATTGTGTTTTTCAAAAAACTATTCTGTTCTCATAAAGGCAGAAACCAGTCAGACATGAACAATGCCGTTAAATGTCAATATACCACTAAACCTTTTCAGGTGTACAAAGTTCATTCCTACAATGAAATTTAAAGTATGTGAGGTTATTCTCTCAGCTGGTAGAACCATCATTTAAACTCTCACAGTTTTACTGACACCAAGTGGACAGAAAACATACAGCAGTGTACAAATGGCCATTTCTACAAGCTGAAAATTACATTTGCTAGAATAATATCAAGCACAGTCAAACTTGGAAGTTACATAGTTAATCTGGCTGAAAAAAAGACAAAAGTCCATCCAGTTCAACCATAGGGAAAAAAAGTTAAAATCCTATACCCACAGAGAAAGGCAAAAAACCCAGCAAAACATGATCCAATTTGCACCTGCAGGGAAAAAATTTCTTCCTGATCCCCCGAGAGGCAATTGGATATTCCCTGGATCAACTTTACCTATAAATGTTAGTATCCAGTTATATTCTGTGTATCCAAGAAAGAATCCAGGCCTTTTTTGAAACAATCCACTGAGCTGGCCAGAACCAACTCTTGAGGGAGTCTATTCCACATATTCAGAGCTCTCACTGTGAAAAAACCTTTCCGTGTTTGGAGATTAAATTTCTTTTCCTCCAGACGTAAAGAGTGCCCCCTTGTCCTCTATGATGACCTCAGGGTGAATAACTCTACTACCAAGTTCACTACATAAACCACTGATGTATTTATACATGTTGATCATATCCCCCCTTTATCTCCTCTTCTCAAGAGATAATAAATTCAGTTCCTCTAATCTTTCCTCATAGCTGATCTCCTCCATGCCTCTTATCAGTTTGGTTGCCCTTCTCTGTACTTTCTCCAGTTCCCCAATGTTCTTTTTGTGAATTGGTGCCCAAAACTGAACTGCATATTCCAGATGAGGTGTTACTAATGATTTGTACAGGGGTAATATGATATCTCTCTCTCTGGAGTCTATACCTCTTTTAATACGAGAGGATTTTGCTCGCATTAGAAGCCGCAGCTTGGCATTGCATGCCATTATTAAGCTTGTGATCTACCAGAACCCCCAGATCCTTCTCCACCACTGATTTCCCCAGTTGTACCCCCCCTAGTATGTATGATGCATCCATATTCTTAGCCCCCAAGTGCATAACCTTACATTTATCAACATTAAACCTCATTTGCCCCATAGTTGCCCAATTAAACAGTGCATTGAGGTCGGCTTGTAAATTGAAGACATCCTGTAAGGACGTTATTCCACTGCACAGCTTGTCATCTGCAAACACTGAAAATAGGATTTTTAATCTCAGACCCTATATCGTTTATAAATATATTAAAAAGTAAGGGTCCCAACACTGAACCCTGGGGTACACCACTGATGACCCTAGACCAGTGATGGCGAACCCGTGGCACGCGTGCCACAGCCGGCACGCCGAGCCTTATCTGTGGGCACGCCAGGAGAATCCAGCGGCGCGCTGTCTTCCCGGCTGTAGTGTGCGTGACAGCCGGGTCCCAAGTGCGCATGCACAAGAAGCAGTGCTCTTTGTGAATGGTAAGGCGGTACCTGGGACACATGACAGATCCCAGAAGCCGCCGGACCAATCACAAAGCGCAGCGCTTCTCGCGCATGCGCACTGGGCATCCGGCTGTCCGACGAGCGCCCACACTACAGAAGCCGGGAAGACAGCGCGCGGCTGGATCGAGGAACAGGTAAGATAAAAAAAAAACTCTGCGGAAGTAAGAGCGGGTACCTGTCAAATTCAGGTACCCGCTCCCCCTCCCTCCCCAAAGGTCAGCAGTCATCTGTACTGTCCACAGTCTCTGGTCATCCCTGTGCTGTCCGCAGTCTCTGGTCTCCCCTGTACTGTCCGCAGTCTCTGGTCATCTCCTGTACTGTATCCGCAGTCTCTGGTCATCCCTGTACTGTGTCCGCAGTCTCTGGTCATCCCTGTACTGTGTCCGCAGTCTCTGGTCATCCCTGTACTGTGTCCGCAGTCTCTGGTCATCCCTGTACTGTGTCCGCAGTCTCTGGTCATCCCTGTACTGTGTCCGCAGTCTCTGGTCATCCCTGTACTGTGTCCGCAGTCTCTGGTCATCCCTGTACTGTGTCCGCAGTCTCTGGTCATCCCTGTACTGTGTCCGCAGTCTCTGGTCATCCCTGTACTGTGTCCGCAGTCTCTGGTCATCCCTGTACTGTGTCCGCAGTCTCTGGTCATCCCTGTACTGTGTCCGCAGTCTCTGGTCATCCCTGTACTGTGTCCGCAGTCTCTGGTCATCCCTGTACTGTGTCCGCAGTCTCTGGTCATCCCTGTACTGTGTCCGCAGTCTCTGGTCATCCCTGTACTGTGTCCGCAGTCTCTGGTCATCCCTGTACTGTGTCCGCAGTCTCTGGTCATCCCTGTACTGTGTCCGCAGTCTCTGGTCATCCCTGTACTGTGTCCGCAGTCTCTGGTCATCCCTGTACTGTGTCCGCAGTCTCTGGTCATCCCTGTACTGTGTCCGCAGTCTCTGGTCATCCCTGTACTGTGTCCGCAGTCTCTGGTCATCCCTGTACTGTGTCCGCAGTCTCTGGTCATCCCTGTACTGTGTCCGCAGTCTCTGGTCATCCCTGTACTGTCCGCAGTCTCTGGTCATCTCCTGTACTGTCCGCAGTCTCTGGTCATCTCCTGTACTGTCCGCAGTCTCTGGTCATCTCCTGTACTGTCCGCAGTCTCTGGTCATCTCCTGTACTGTGTCCGCAGTCTCTGGTCATCTCCTGTACTGTGTCCGCAGTCTCTGGTCATCTCCTGTACTGTGTCCGCAGTCTCTGGTCATCTCCTGTACTGTGTCCGCAGTTTCTGGTCATCTCCTGTACTGTCCGCAGTCTCTGGTCATCCCTGTACTGTCCGCAGTCTCTGGTCATCTCCTGTACTGTGTCCGCAGTCTCTGGTCATCCCTGTACTGTCCGCAGTCTCTGGTCATCCCTGTACTGTGTCTGCAGTCTCTGGTCATCCCTGTACTGTGTCCGCAGTCTCTGGTCATCCCTGTACTGTGTCCGCAGTCTCTGGTCATCCCTGTACTGTCCGCAGTCTCTGGTCATCTCCTGTACTGTGTCCGCAGTCTCTGGTCATCTCCTGTACTGTGTCCGCAGTCTCTGGTCATCTCCTGTACTGTGTCCGCAGTCTCTGGTCATCTCCTGTACTGTGTCCGCAGTCTCTGGTCATCTCCTGTACTGTGTCCGCAGTCTCTGGTCATCCTGTACTGTGTCCGCAGTCTCTGGTCATCCCTGTACTGTGTCCGCAGTCTCTGGTCATCCCTGTACTGTGTCCGCAGTCTCTGGTCATCCCTGTACTGTCCGCAGTCTCTGGTCATCCCTGTACTGTGTCCGCAGTCTCTGGTCATCCCTGTACTGTCCGCAGTCTCTGGTCATCCCTGTACTGTGTCCGCAGTCTCTGGTCATCCCTGTACTGTGTCCGCAGTCTCTGGTCATCCCTGTACTGTGTCCGCAGTCTCTGGTCATCCCTGTACTGTGTCCGCAGTCTCTGGTCATCCCTGTACTGTCCGCAGTCTCTGGTCATCCCTGTACTGTCCGCAGTCTCTGGTCATCCCTGTACTGTGTCCGCAGTCTCTGGTCATCCCTGTACTGTGTCCGCAGTCTCTGGTCATCCCTGTACTGTGTCCGCAGTCTCTGGTCATCCCTGTACTGTGTCCGCAGTCTCTGGTCATCCCTGTACTGTGTCCGCAGTCTCTGGTCATCCCTGTACTGTTAATTAGTTTGCACTACTGTACGAGTTGTTTTTTCTAAACCAAAAGCTCGATATTCAGGTTTCATTGCAGTGTTGGCACTTTGAAAGAAATAAGTTGGTTTTGGGTTGCAGTTTGGGCACTCGGGCTCAAAAAGGTTCGCCATCACTGCCCTAGACCATTCAGAGTATGAATCATTAACCACTACTCTCTGAATACGATCTTTTAGTCAGTTTTCTATCCATTTACATACAGATTTTTTCCAAGCCTGTAGACTTTACCTTACAAATTAGATGTGTGTGGGGAACTGTGTCAAACGCTTTTGCAAAATCCAAGTATACCACGTCCATAGCCTCCCGTGTCCAAGGTTTTGCTCACCTCCTCATAAAAAGAAATCAGATTTGTTTGACAACTTCTGTCTTTCATGAATCCATGCTGTCTGCTGCTTAAAATATTTTTTTTCCAGCAAGAAATCATCAGTGTGTTCATTTATTAAACTCTCTAGTATCTTCTCAACTATAGAAGTTAAACTAACAGGTCTATAATTACTTGGTAAAGATTTTGACCTCTTTTAAAAATATTGGCACCACATTGGCCTTACACCAATCCAGTGGTACTATGTCAGTCATTAAAGAGTCCCTAAAAATTAGAAACAATGGCTTTGAAAGGACAGAGCTCAATTCTTTAAGGACCTGTGGGTGTATGCCATCTGGTCCAGGTGCTTTATTTTGTCCAAATATTTTTGGATCATATCAATTGTGAGCCAATGTGGATCCTCTGGAGCTGTGTCAATACCTTGCCCATTATGGACAAGAGCTCCCCCATGCTCCTTTGTATATACAGAGCTCACACACAGTGGCTAAATGGTTAGCACTTCCGTCTGGCAGTACTAGGGTCGTTGGTTTGAATCCCAGCCACGGCACCACCTGCCTGGAGTTTGCATGTTCTCCCTGTGCCTGCGTGGGTTTCCTCCGGGTACTCCGGTTTCCTCCAACACTCCAAAGACATGCTGGTAGGTTAATTGGATCCTGTCTAAATTGGCCCCAATATGTGTATGTATTAATGTACGTTAGGGACCTTAGATTGTACACCCCGAGGGTTAGGGACTGATGTGAATGTACAATATATATGTGTAAAGCGCTGCGTAAATTGAAGGCGCTATATAAGTACCTGAAATAAATAATAAAATACAGATCTGAAGAAGGTATTAAATAAATTTGCCTTCTCTTTGTCCCCAGTCACCCACTCTAGATTATTTTGTGAAGGGCCTACATGCTCAGACTGAACCTTTTTACTATTATTCCATAAACGTTTATTGATGAAGTGCAGAATGATACAAAATATATGAAAATGATGCTTAGCTAAGACATTTGGCATTGCATATAACGAAAAGCAAGAGATCGAGTACAAACATATGTGCAACGTTGAGATACTAGGCTACGACAAGGGTATGCTTGTAATACTCAGGCGTTATTGTAATGCGATTTGAAGGTTGCCGCGTCGAACCTCCTATGTGTGTGGTTCACAGTGCAGAGCTGTAGACGGAGGGAGGATAGATGTGGTGCATATGCTGAAAGCAAAGCCATATTCTTACGATAGAGGTATCTAAAAGCAAACTTAAATTGTCGTGAGGGCCGCTAATAAAAGTAAGGAGATTATGTTATTAGCATGCCTAATGTTCTCTTGAAGAGTATGTGAAATATATCAGAGCATGTGAGAAGAGGGACAGAAGAGAAAAGAGAGAAAAAAAAAGGGGGGGGGGGAAGGGAACGCTGGGTAGGGGTGACTAAAAAGGGGGGGTAGCGAGTGAGGTTTGCATTATCGTCAATACAGAGGGTCATAAGTGGATGAGGTTATGAATTAAACCATCACCAATGTCAAGCAGTTGGGGATAAAACACTGGATGGGGGGGGGGGGGGGGGGGAGTACGTTGCCTACCATAGGATCAGGTGTAATTGAGTATCACCAGCGGGAGGACTGAATGAAGTCAGGCAGATTGGTCCATGAGGGATTGGTATGTAGGGTTAGTTATGAAGTGAGTCCAGCAGGGAGAATTTAGTAGGTGTGTCACGTGCAGTCGCAATCAGTTCTTCCATTTCCGCCACTTTACCCACACAGGTCAGCCAGTCACGTATAGAGGGAGGGCAGGTGGAGCCCCATAGAACGGGAAGACAGTGTCTGGCTGCATTGACCATATGCATGGCTAAAGATTTAAAATATTGTCCCCTAGGCAGGGAAGAATGATGGAGAAGAAACTGAGCTGGAGACAGAACTAAGGGCAAGGTAGTAACCGACACTACAAGCCTATGGACCTCCTGCCAGAGTGGTTGAATGTTCGGACCCTTTTTACTATTAATATATTTGAAGAATTTTTTGGGGTTGGTCCTGCTATCTTTTGCAATCTGCCGTTCATTTTCAATTTTTGCAGCCTTTACTTCTTTTTTGCATATTATGTTATATTCTTTGTAATGTTTAAACAATGATAGTGTTCCTTCATTTTTATAATGAATAAAAGCTCTTTTCTTATTATCTATAGCCTTTTTAACTTTGGCCGTAAGCCACATAGGTTTGATTTTTAGCCTTTTAAACTTGTTGCCCATGGGAATATATTTTGCAGTGTGTTCACATACAGTCTTTTTGAAGAACTCCCATTTCTGTGTTGTGTTCATCAATGCCAATATTCCCTCCCAGTCTAAGTCTTGGAGAGCAGCTCTCAGCCTTGGAAAATTACCTCTCTTGAAATTGAGCGTTTTTATTTTTCCCGTATGTGCTTGCTGTTTACAGCTAACAATAAATGAAATCATGTTATGGTCACTGCTACCCAGATGTTCTTTTATATGGACATTCGTAATAAGCTCTGCATGGTTTGAGATTACCAGGTCCAGCAGAGCATAATTCCTAGTAGGGGCCTCTATGAACTGTGCCATAAAATTGTCCTGTAGTAGGTTTAAAATTTTTTGCCCTTTAACTGTTCCTGCCGTACCATTGCTCCAGTCAATTTCCGGGTAGTTAAAATCCCCCATTATTATCACTGTCCCAGCCCTTGCAGCCCTTTCGATCTGTGCAAGGAGCTGAGTTTCTACCTCCTCATTAACACTGGGAGGCTTATAACAAACTCCAATGATTACCTTTGTAATACGCACCCCCATGTGCAGCTCCACCCATAATACTTCAGCTTCATCACACTCTCCATCAACTAGGTACTCTTTCACACTCGCTCTGAGATCACTTCTCACATTGTGACATACACCACCAACTTTCCTATTTACTCTGTCTTTCCAAAAGAGAACATAGCCAGGAATATTAATGGCCCAGTCATACGAAGAATGGAGCCAAGATTCAGCAATACCAATTAAACCATAGCTCTCTTCAAGCAACAAAGCTTCCAACTCACCTATTTTGCTTGGCCGACTTCTGGCATTGGTGAACAAACACTTTAATTGATTGACACCTTGTTCACACATATTTTGCATATTTTTTATTTTCATACAAATGGTACCAATTCCACTGGTTGTTTGTAACATGGGAACCTTCTTATCTGCCATAGCCTTCCTCCCATCTTTCCCCATTACACCCACCAATAAGTACTGACCCCTGTCTGATCTGTCTACCCATTTATATTCTCCCTCCCCCCTTGATCCTAGTTTAAACACTCCTCCAGCCTTTCCATAAACCTCTCCCCCAGCACACCCCCTTCCATTTAGGTGCAGACCATCTCTAGCATATAGGTTTCACCCCAATGAAAAGTCAGCCCAGTGCTCTAGAAACCCAAAAACCTTCCCTCTCACACCAGGTCTTTACCAGGAAGTTATTAAAATCTGATTTATTGGCTGAGACAAAATTTCTACTTGGCATGTGGTAGGAAGCACAAGTTGGCTGGTTAGGAGATGGAGGAAAACCCTTTCAAAGGTAAGATGTAAATGACCCTAAACCTAAGCTTGGGAAACTAGAGGGCACTGGGTTTCCCTGGTTCTATTACCACCTTCTCTGTGGCCACAGCAACTTTTTTCATCTGTATTGGAAAATCTAAAGTGGCTACAACTCATCCAGAGGCACTGTGAGACATTTACAAAAGAGCACCGGGATAGTAAAAGAAAAAAAATCACCCCCCTACACAAAACAGTTAATAACATTTTGAAACTCCTTAACATTTAGGAGAACAGTCTAATTGAATTTTCATGGCCTCATCTCTGTAATTCAAAAGATAACAGCATTTGATGAGGTGATGTAACAGCAGGGATTACATCATATCCTCTCCTCTCTCTCTGCAGTAAAATGAAACTACAATTCCCATCAACCTCTGCGAACTGCCGAAAATGTGGGCGGGTACAGTAGACCTGTACATGTTGAATGTGTCTGAGAGTCTCAGTCTGCCCACCACAGCAAGTGGGACTGAATCACATCATGACTTCCTGGAGAAAGAACTACCGAAGGGATGTGCCAAGACCAGTGGCTGGGGGAATAGCAGCCACCGGTCTCACAAACAGGAAACCAAGGATAAATAACGGTTTGATTTCGAAATGAATAGGCTATTTAACAGCAACTACTGAGTGAACCAGAAGATGGATGACATATTGAGTGAAGGTAGGAAATCATCAACAAGGACATGTACAGAAGTTTTTGCCTGAAGTAACGCTTTAAAGTAGAACTATAGGCAAAAAGTATTTTTTTATTCTGGATAGAGTAAGAGAGGGTTAGAAACCATGTATTTTTTGCCATCTGTGTCCCATTGGGGAGATTTACTTTCACTTCCTGTCCCAAAGCCAAAACAGAAAGTGAGGGAAAATCCCTGCAAATTACAGGAATTCCTTGGGGACCTCCAAGTCAGCAGATCTAAGGTCCCCATTGAACAATTTCCCATTTATTACTTTTCTGGGGATAACCCAAAATTTGGGGTTTCCTTTCACTTTTGACGATAATGGTAAACATGACAAATAGGATGAATCTCCCTAATAGGGTCACGGACAGTATGAAAACCTGACAGGTGTTCTAATCCTTCTGCACTCTATTCAAAAAGTTTTTCCTTTAGTTTTACTCAAACCACTTCCCACCCGGCCTATAGCAAATTGACGGCTGGGACCTTCGTCATTCCACGTAGACGTCATATGAAATGCTCCCAGAATGGGCCGCTCTACCGGCGAAATCGGTCACCGGCTGTGACCACTGGACACAGCCGATGACTGATCAGTGTACACAGCAGCATGTTTCTGCTGGCAAGAGAGAGACCTGTGTTGTTTACACACAGGTCTCTTCCCTGTCAGTGTTACTCGGCGATTGCCGGAAATCTCCATCCGGGACCCAGTGATTGACATCTGTAGCTGCCAATGAAGGGGCGGGTGGGGTGGCCCACATGCGCATGCGTGCCCCCATGCACGTATATATATGTGATTTTGCACGTATATATACACACACGTGTATATACGTGATTTTGCGCAGTACTGCCACCCTGTAGCAGTAGTTCTGCTATAGGGTGGCGGGCAAGTATTTAATAGACCTTCTGACAACATGTATCTGGCTCTGGACATCATCCTGCCATGCTGGGCGAGCCTCAGTGGTGAAGCGAGTCTTGGATATCAGTGTTTTTTATGGTTTTATATTTTGGTGCATTTTGATAAATATTACTCTGATAGGAGTCTGTTGGAGCCTTTTCTTATATGTTTTGGGGATGGTGGTGTTTCGTCAGTACAAAACTGAAGTGGAGACTGTGGGCTATTATAATCCTGCTAAATCCTAATTTGCAATACATAAGCGCAATCTGACCTCTATTTTTTGGGGTCCATCTCTCTGATAAGCCTTCTATTCATATTTTGTGGCGATAGTGGAAATTGGCAGGAGTCTCACTTATACTGTTGAATTTTCCACAAAGTTGGATAGACAATAGAACAAAACATTTTATTATGCGGTTTATACTGTGATGGAGCATATATTTTTAGGAATACAGCAAGAGAATCTTACTTTAATTTAATCTTTCTCCAGGCTGCTTGTTCACACACTGCTATCTTCAAAGGATCATTTTAAAGCCTTCTCAATTTGCTGTTTAGATAAGCTAACTAAAAGGCTGTATCTGCTAAAACTACGTCTTAAATCACTGACCAAAGTACCCAATGCTGGAAGTACCTGGGCATGGTGTTTGTAGTGGAGCAGTGGATTTTTAAGTTTACGCACAGCATTTCTTGGGTAAGAAAATGGAAAGATCCATAACTTTCCAATCTAATTGCTGCATCAAATGAGAATAAAGATCTTGATGATGGTGGCTTTCCTTGCAGGGAACAAACTGCAGAAGCAGACAAATGAATGAAGCCAAAACAATCTGGGAGCAATGCACTGTTTAAAAATGCAACCTGTCCTACTTACTTTCAGAAAACACCTAGGAAGCACACTAATGTTAACTGAAAAAGGAGGACCTAAGGCCAACTGTCTTCTTTTTATGAAAATTGTGAATAAACTCAAGCACTTACTATGGTGAATACAAAATATAAATAAATACTTGGATTTTGCAAAACCATTTGACATAGTTCCCCACACACGTGTAAGGTAAAGTCTACGAGCTTGGAAAAATCTGTATGTAAACGGATAGAAAACTGGCTAAAAGATCGTAGTCAGAGAGTAGTGGTTAATGATTCATACTCTGAATGGTCTGGGGTCATCACTGGTGTACCCCAAGGTTCAGTGTTGAGACCCTTACTTTTTAATATATTTATAAATTATATAGGGTCTGAGATTAAAAATCCCATTTCAGTCTTTGCAGATGACAAGCTGTGCATGTCACAAGTTAGCCTGCAGCCTCCTGTTGCTTTGTCTTACCTCCTTGCTGTTTATGTTTCCTTCACATGTGTCTCTCTCTGCTCACCTATGGGCGTCGTCTGCTATTCCTTGGGTTTTATGTTCTTCCCTTCCATCACTTCCTGGCCAGCCTCGTCTGCCTGTCTATTTAAGACATGCTCAGTTTGTCCCACATTGCCTGAGCAACGTTTGTTGTCTGTGCTCCCCAGTGTTCTTCCAAGTATCCGGTCTAGTGTCTCTGTGTACCGACCCCGGCTTTGTCCCTGACTTCTCTCCTACATCGCCCACCTGTGTACCAACCCCGGCTTCATTCCTGACCTTGCTTGTCTTCCGCCTGTCCCGACTTCGGCTTGTCTTCTGGATCTCCTAGTCTACTCCCATTGCACCCTGCTCCCACTAGCGGTCTCTTCTACCACAGCTGGGTGTACCTGGGGGCCGCGACCTGGTTCCAGCTTGCTCCAAGTCCATCCGCACCATCAGGGGCTCTGGCGAACAAGCAGGCTGGGGCTTAGACTCCGCGCCCTGGGGAACCCCAAGCTGTGGATTAAGAGCTCACCACCACAGGTGCTGACAGTGCAATGGAATAATGTCCTTACAGGATGACTTCAACTTGCAAGCCGACCTCAATGCACTGTTTAATTGGGCAACTATGTGGCAAATGAGATTTAATGTTGATAAATGTAAGGTTATGCCCTTGGGGGGCTAAGAATACGCTTGCATCATACATACTAGGGGGAGTACAACTGGGGGAATCATTGGTGGAGAAGGATCTGGGAGTTCTGGTAGATCATAAGCTCAATAATGGCATGCAATGCCAAGCTGCAGTTTCTAACGTGAGTAAAATCCTCTCTTGTATTAAAAGAGGTATAGACTCCAGAGAGACAGATATCATATTACCCCTGTGCAAATCATTAGTAAGACCTCATCTGGAATATGCAGTTCAGTTTTGGGCACCATTTCACAAAAAGAACATTGGGGAACTGGAGAAAGTACAGAGAAGGGCAACTAAACTGATACGAGGCTTGGAGGAGATCAGCTATGAGGAAAGATTAGAGGAACTGAATGTATTCTCTCTTGAGAAGAGGAGATTAGGGGGGATATGATCAACATGTACAGTGAGGAACAGACGTATTTGAACACCCTGTGATTTTGCCAGTTATCCCACTTAGAAATCATGGAGGGGTCTGAAATTCACATTGTAGGTGCATTCCCACTCTGAGAGACAGCATTTAAAAACAAAATTCAGGAAATCATATTGATGATTTTTAAAGAATTTATTTGTCTTGCACTGCTGAACATAAGTATTTGAACACCTAAGAAACAGCAAGAATTCTGGCTCTCAAAGACCTGTTACTGTGCCTTTAAAAAGGCCACCTCTACTCCACTCATTAATCTAACTTAGTAGCACCTGTCCACCCCACAGTCAGTCAGACTCCAACTACTACCATGGGTAAGACCAAAGAGCTGTCAAAAGACACCAGAGACAAAATTGTGGACCTCCACAAGGCTGGAAAGGGCTACGGGGCAATTGCCAAGCAGCTTGCTGAAAATAGATCAGTTGTTGGAGCAATTGTAAGAAAATGGAAGAGGCTAAAGACGACTGTCAGTATCCCTCGGACTGGGGCTCCATACAAGATCTCACCTCGTGGATTATCACTGATGATAAGAAAGGTGAGGAATCAGCCCAGAACTGGGACCACAGTTTCAAAGGTCACTGTCGGTAGAACACTACGCCGTCATGGTTTCAAATCATGCATTGCACGGAATGTTCCCCAGCTCAAGTCATCACATGTCCAGGCCCATCTGAAGTTTGACAATGACCATCTGGATGATCCAGAGGAGGCATGGGAGAAAGTCATGTGCTCAGATGAGACCAAAGTAGAACTTTTTGGTCTAAACTTCACTCGTCATGTTTGGAGGAAAAAGAAGGATGAGTTGCATCCCAAGAACACCATCCCTACTGTGAAGCATGGGGGTGGCAACATCATGCTTTGGGGGTGCTTTTCTGCGAAGGGGACATGACGACTGCACTGTATTAAGGAGAGGATGAATGGGGCCATTTATTGTGAGATTTTGAGCAACAACCTCCTTCCCTCAGTCAGAGCATTGAAGATGGGTCGTGGCTGGGTCTTCCAACATGACAACGACCCGAAGCACACAGCCAGGATAACCAAGGAGTGGCTCCGTAAGAAGCATATCAAGGTTCTGGAGTGGCCTAGCCAGTCTCCAGACCTAAATCCAATAGAACATCTTTGGAGGGAGCTGAAACTCTGTGTTGCTCAGCGACAGCCCCGAAACCTGACAGATCTAGAGGAGATCTGTGTGGAGGAGTGGGCCAAACTCCCTGTTGCAGTGTGTGCAAACCTGGTCAAGAGCTACAGGAAACGTTTGACCTCTGTAATTGCAAACAAAGGCTTCTGTAGCAAATATTAACACTGATTTTCTCAGGTGTTCAAATACTTATGTTCAGCAGTGCAAGACAAATAAATTCTTTAAAAATCATACAATGTGATTTCCTGAATTTGTTTTTTTTAATTCTGTCTCTCAGAGTGGGAATGCACCTACAATGTGAATTTCAGACCCCTCCATGATTTCTAAGTGGGAGAACTTGCAAAATCGCAGGGTGTTCAAATACTTCTGTTTGTCACTGTATAAATACATCAGTGGTTCATATAGTGAACTTGGTGTAGAGTTATTCACCCTGAGGTCAACACAGAGGACAAGGGGGCACTCTTTACATCTGGAGGAAAAGAAATTTAATCTCCAAACACGGAAAGGTTTTTTCACAGTGAGAGCTCTGAAAATGTGGAATAGACTCCCTCAAGAGTTGGTTCTGGCCAGCTCAATGGATTGCTTCAAAAAAGGCCTGGATTCTTTCTTAGATACACAGAATATAACTGGATACTAACATTTATAGGTAAAGTTGATCCAGGGAATATCCGATTGCCTCTCAGGGGATCAGGAAGGAATTTTTTTCCCAGCAGGTGCAAATTGGATCATGCTTTGCTGTTTTTTTTTGCCTTCCTATAGATCAACTGTGGGTATAGGATTATAACTTTTTTTTTTTTATGGTTGAACTGGATGGACTTCTTTTTTCAGCCGGACTAACTATGTAACTAAGTATAATTTGAATACTGTAGTGCATAAAACTCATGTCTCAGTGGGCTAAATAATGAATAATATCAATGAAAAAATGCTGCACATTACCTATAAAATATATAGACAGAAAAACAGCACTATCAAAAAACAGAGATAATGTGACTTCAAAGAAAAAGATTTTAAAAAATAGAAATTAATTAAAGTCCAATCAATTCTCTTGTTCTCTTGTCACAACATTCAGACACTGCAGGAACCCTCCACTTCCGGTTATCTGGAGGGAGCATCCTTTGGAGTTATTATTCAGCAATTGTATAAGGTGAGTTCACACTGCTGGAGGTGAGCAGATTTATGGTGCAGAATGTTTTGCAATGGAATTCTGTGACAGATGCACACGGTGGTCGCTATCTCAAGGAGGGGTCACAGGAAAACAATTAATTGATTGGACTTTAATACATTTTTTTTTTTTGAATATTTCTATTTGAAGTCACGTTATCTGTTTTTTGATAGCATTGTTTTTACGTCTATATATTTTATAGGTATTGTGCATTATATGTAGAGCAGCATTTTTTCATTGTCTTCTTTTTATGTTGGGCAATACTACCGAACAAAGCTGCTGTGAACAACCCCTTTACTCATGTTTGTGTGCATTGTGATGCAATATGTTACAGTAACCAGTTCCTTTTGAAAAGGCTGGTACTACACCAAAATGAACAAAGGGTAAATGAATGGCACTGCAAAGCTGCACAGTACCATGTGCCTTGAAAATGCACATTAAAACTCAAATTTTACCACAACACACAAATATGAAGCCTGCCTTGGTTTGGAACCATACTTGTATAGACCTTGATGTGGGGTTCCAGCTTAAGTGAAGGTATCCTCTAAATTAGTGGTTTCCAACCTATTTTCGCTTGGATAACCCTTGGAAACTCATTTGCCTAAATTGTAACCTTCAATGGAAGTGAGACATAGCGTAAAGTAAGGGGTGGGACCAACAGCAACATGCTTAGCACACCTCGCCAAATGGTGCATGTAGCCAAAATACATTATCAGTAGGAAGATATTAACGTGAGAGGGAAACAAATGCTGCTGTGTTGGTGTCAATGGAATGGAGGGGGCTGGAAGCAACATGTGTTGTACTATATTGCATAGGTGTGTCCAATGTTATCCTTGTGCGCTTGGGGTATGGCCTGTGAAACTGGATTCCCTGTATCTGGGGCTCCTCTGGGGTTTTGGGTCCGCTGTACTTGGAAAGATAGTGGTTGACACAAGAATAAATAGGACAACAAGGGAGGTGCCACTGAGTGTAGTATTAGTGTATGGTTTATTCAGCAAAGGTAAGTAACACTCACAAGAGAGAAGAAAATTGATCGCTTGTCATCAATATTGCACAGCTACAGGACAGGGCACATCTGTGTCCTCATCTGGTGACGTCACTTCCGCCCGCAGATGCGTTCCACGCTGGGTCCTTCACTTCCGGCCTGTGTTCCCATGCCAGGACTGTGTTCCTCACCATCTGTGGAAGCAGGACTCCATCCCTGAATCTTTGGGCTGCCCTGTAGCTTTGTAATATTGATGACAAGCGATCACTTTTCTACTCTCTTGTGAGTGTTACTTACCTTTGCTGAATAAACCATACACTAATACTACATTCAGTGGCACCTGCCTTGTTCTCCTATTTGTCTTTCCACGCAGAGCCTGCATACTCTGAGGAACAGCTGCCACAGTGGATGAGGATACCCCCCTCCACACATATGGACTTATGAACTGCACCCTGAGCAAATACCAAGTGCAATACTTTACATTTTTCAACAATAAACATCATTTGGCACGTAGTTGCCCACTCCTTTATTTTATTGAGGTCTTCTTGTAAAGTTTCTATATCCTGCTGTGAAGTTATTGTCTTGCTTAGCTTTGTACCATCAGCAAACACTGAGATTAAGCGATTTATATCAACCTCTAGATCACTTATGAAAAAATGTAAAATACTTGGTCTCAGGACAGAGCTCTGAGGTACCCCACTTACCACTCCAGACCAGTCTGAGTACATGCTATTAATCATCACCCTTTGAACGCGCCCCTGTAACCAGTTTTCTATCCATGCCTACAGACCTCAGTTTGTAAATTAAGCGCTTATGGAGAATTGTATTGAATGCTTTTGCAAAATCCAGGTACACCACATCCACATACCTGCCTTTATCTAGATGGTAGCTCACTTTCTCATAGAATGTTAACAAGTTGATTTGGCAAGAGCGACCTTTCGTAAAGCCATGCAGATTACGACTAATGATACGGTTTTCATCGGCAAAATCTTGAACATAGTCCCTTATCATTCTCTTCAATAGTTTACATACTATCTATGTTAGACTGACTGGCCTGTAGTTTCCAGGAATATATCTCTGCCCTTTTTTAATAATTGGTACCACATTGGCCCTTCGCCAATCAGCTGGTAGCATTCCTGTTAGTATGCGGTCTACAAAAATTAGGAATAATGGTCTGGCTATAACCCGACTGAGTTCTTTGAAAACTCTCGGGTGTAAGCCATCTGGTCGTGGTGATTTATTTGCGTTAAATTTTTCAAGTCTTTTTTTGGACACTGGCTTCTGTTAGCCACAAGTGTACACTCTGTTATACGTTACCAATGATAGTCTTGATTACTATAACCCTCCTTTTCCTTAATGAAAAAACTGAGGGGAAGAATGTATTTAGCATAATTGCCTTCTCCTTGTCATTTGTAACCAACTTCCCTTCATCACCCTTTATGGGGCCAATATGTTCTGAGCTTGCTTTTTTGCTATTAATATATTTTAAAAATGTTGGGGAATTTCTTTTTTTTTCACTCTGCTCTGTTATTTCTCGTGGTCTATCTGAGCCGCCCTGATTGCGGTTTTACATGTCATATTGCATTCCTTGTAGTGTTGGAATGCTGGCAATGACCACTCTTTCTTATATTTTTTAAAGGCCATTTTTTATTATGTCTTTTTATATTAAACGTTTAGCCACCCAGGTTTAATCTTAAACCTTTTATTTTTGTTGCCTATTGGAATACACTTGCTAATACTTCCATTTAATATGTTCCTAAAGTACTCCCATTTTTCCTTAGTGTTCAATGTTTGTAGGATTTGTTCCCATTTAATATCATGTATTATTGTGTGTAGTTTAGAAAAGTTGGCTCTTTTGAAATTAAGTGTTCTTGTACTACCCATGTGACTAATTTTCCTGTGATTTATGCTGAGTGTAATTATTCTGTGATCTCTGGTTGCTAAGTTGTCCCATATTTCCATATCTTCACTATTTGTAATTATTAGATCTAGCAATGCCTTATTTCTAGTCAGGGCATCCACTGACTGGCACAGGAAGTTGTCCTGTAATACATTTAAAGAAATAACATGCCCTAAAAGAATTACATGTTCCTTCTGCCCAGTCAATATCTAGATAGTTGAAGTCTCCCATAATGATGACATTGCCCTGCCTCACTGCCATTTCTAACTGTGATAGGAGATTCAACTCCTCCTCATCCTTCATGTTAGGGGGCCTATAGCATACCTCCACTATTCCTTTCCTGCTTATTTCTTCCCTGTGAAACTCCACCCATAGGGATTACACCTCTCCCCTTGCCCCATTTACAATGTATTCCCTCATTTTCACAAGCAAATCATTATTGATATAAGGCACATCCCTCCTCCTCTTCTATCCTCAGATACAAGGGATGCCCCTGGATAGTTGCCAGGCAGTCATGTGAGCTGTCAAACCAGGTTTCTGATATTTTCGTGAAGTCAAAATCCTCCTCTTGCATCAGCTGATCCAGTTCTTCAATTTTGTTAGCTAGACTTATAGCATTTGTGTACATGTTTTATATGGCCGGATATAATTTCCTCCTTAGTTGTTCTGTGGCTGTGATTATGTTTTGCCAACTCAGTCCCCCTAATGCCTCCATTAACACCCTCTTACCTTTGCTCAGTGTTAGCCATCACTTCCTCTCGTCCCTCCCCCCACCACCTAATTTTAAAGCCCCTCCAACTTTTTTGGCCATCCTCTCCCCCAACAGAGCTGCACCCTCCCCATTAAGGTGCAGTCTGTCTCTACTATAGTGTCAGTAACCAACTGAGAAGCCAGCCCAATTTTCCAGTAAGCCAAAACCCTCTTTCCTGCACCAATTGCTCATTCACTTGTTAAGTTTTCTTAGCTCCTGCTGCCTCTCTGGTGTGGCTAGGGGTACAGGCAGTATCTGATAATACCACCTTGGAGGTCTCTCTCTCTCTTCAATATAGCCCCTAAATCCCTTAAATAATTTTTTAGGATGCTTCACCCTCCTCTAGCTTTGTCATTGGTCCTAAAATGCACCATAACAGCTGGGTCCTCTCCAGCCCCACCCAATAATCTGTCCATCTGATCTGCCGAACCCGAGTGCCCAATAAACAACATACCGTTCTGCGATCACGGTCTTTGTGACCGGTTGTCCTGTCTGTCCTCCTAATAACTTTGTCTCCTACCATCAGTATCTGCCTACCGCTACTTTTATCCTTGCCACCTCCTTACTGAAGCAGCCATTCCCCCGGCAACTATGAGAGGAGGCCTGCTCCAGCCGTGCCAGCCCTCAGCTAATATCATCAACATCATGCAACTTGGCATATTTATTGAGATGTACCAACTCAGACTAACCTCTATAATCTATTACCTCTACCCCTCCTTCTGCCACCCAGCTACCTACCTCTAGCTCCTGTACCTCTATTTCCTCACCACCCTCTATTGTGGTCCCCGCCAGCACCTGCTGGGTAATGTCCAAGCTCCTTTCTAAGTTGTTGATGCTTCGCCACATGATTCTCTAGATCCATGATCTGGGCTTCCAGAGAAACAAAAAGCTCACATCTCACAAAGCAGTATTCACCCTCAAACAGCTCTTCAAGGAATGAATACATGGAGCAAGATGTGATAATCCTAGAAAAGTTTAGCGGGTTTTTTTCCCCCTAATATATACACACAATCTCACAGAAGTGAGTACACCCCTCACATTTTTTAAATATTTAATTCTATCTTTTCATGCGACAACACTTGAAGAAATTACATTTTTCTACAATGTAAAGTAGTGTGTGTTCAGGTTGTATAAGAGTGTAAATTTGCTGTCCCCTCAAAATAACTCAGCACACAGCCATTAATGTCTAAACCACTGGCAATAAAAGTGAGTACACCCCTAAGTGAAAATGTCCAAATTGGGTCCAATTAGTCATTTTCCCTCTTCGTTGTCATGTGACTCAGTGTTAAATGGTCGCAGGTGTGAATGAGTAACAGGTGTTTTAAATTTGGTGTTATAGCTCTCCCTCTCTCATACTGGTCACTGGAAGTTCAACATGGCACCTCATGGCAAAGAACTCTCTGAGGATCTGAAAAAAAGAATTGTTGCTCTACATAAAGATGGCCTAGGCTACAAGAGGATTGCCAAGACCCTCAAACTGAGCTGCAGCACGGTGGCCAAGACCATACAGCAGTTTATCAGGAGAGGTTCCACTCAGAACAGACCTCGCCATGGCCAACCAAAGAAGTTGAGTGCACGTGTTCAGCGTCATATCCAAAAGTTGTCTTTGGGAAATAGACATATATGAGTGCTGCCAGCATTGCTGCAGAGGTTGAAGGGGTGGGGGGGGTCAGCCTGTCAGTGCTCAGACCATACGCCACACACTGCATCAAATTGCTCTGCATGGCTGTCATCCCAGAAGGAAGCCTCTTCTAAAGATGATGCACAAGAAAGCCTGCAGACAGTTTGCTGAAGACAAGCAGACTAAGGTCATGGATTACTGGAATCATGTCCTGTGGTCTGATGAGACCAAGATAAACTGATTTGGTTCATTTGGTGTCAAGCTTGTGGACGGCAACCAGGTGAGGAGTACAAAGACAAGTGTGTACAGTACAGTCAAGCATTATGGTGGAAGTGTCATGCTCTGGGGCTGCATGAGTGCTGCTGGCACTGGGGAGCTACAGTTCATTGAGGGAACCATGAATGCCAACATGTACTGAAGCAGAGCATGATCCCCTCTCTTCGGTGACTGGGCCGCAGGGCAATATTCCAACATGATAACAACCCCAAACACACCTCCAAGACGACCACTGCCTTGCTAAAGAAGTGGAGGGTGAAGGTGATGGACTGGTCAGGAATTTCTCCAGACCTAAACCCTATTGAGCATCTGTGGGGCATCCTCAAATGGAAGGTGGAGGAGTACAAGGTCTCTAACATCCACCAGCTTCATGATATCGTCATGGAGGAGTGGAAGAGGACACCAGTGGCAACCTGTGAAGCTCTGGTGAACTCCATGCCCAAGAGGGTTAAGGCAGTGCTGGAAAATAATGGTGGCCACACAAAATATTGACACTTTGGGCCCAATTTGGACATTTTCATGTAGAGGTGTACTCACTTTTGTTGCCAGCGGTTTAGACATCAATGGCTGTGTGTTGAGTTATTTTGAGGGGACAGCAAATTTACACTGTTATACAAGCTGTACACTCACTACTTTACATTGTAGCAAAGTGTCATTTCTTCAGTGTTGTCACATGAAAAGATAGAATAAAATATTTACAAAAATGTGAGGAGTGTATTCACTTCTGTGAGATTATATATATATATATACAGTATATATATATATATATATATATATATATCAGCTTAAAGGTATCAGTGACCGAACGTCACGTGGAGCCGTACATCCAAAAGCTGACTGGAGGTCACTGATACCTTTAGTTGAGGGCCTCTTTCCATCCAGGTGTGAATCAAATGCCCTATATGTTATGCCTCCACGCTGCTAAGCAAACCTACTATAACACTCTCATCAAGACCCTCTCATCCAATGCTCTTCAACTCTTCTCTACCCTTATTCCTTACTCCACCCCCCACTGCTTCCACCCACCAACTTACTGCACAGGAGATTGCCAGTCACTTCAAGAAGAAGATAGACACAATTCGTGATGAGATCTCCAGTGTCAAGCTTCCTCCTCTACCCAACATACCAGGCCCAACACCAAACTCTACACTCTCCTCCTTCGACCCTGTTACCACCAAGGAAGTTACCAAACTCCTTTCCAAGGCCCACTTCACCACCTGTCCCCTGGATCCTGTCCCCTCACGACTGTTGCAGCCTCCTTCTTGCTCTATCCTAAACTCTCTAACCCACATCTCCAACTTCTCACTCTCCATGGGCACCTTTCCCTCACCACCCAAATATGCACTGGTTACCCCCATCCTCAAAAAACCCTTGTTGGACTCCACCTGTTTGAATAACTTAAGACCCATCTCCCTGCTCCCGTTTGCCTCTAAGCTTCTCGAGCGTTTTGTTCACAACCGTATGAACTGCTACCTCATCGACAACACCCTTCTTGATCCCCGACAGTCTGGCTTCCGCCCACAACATTTTACAGAAACTGCCCTACTAAAACCCACTAACGACCTACTAACTTCTAAAACCAACGGCCATTACTCCATACTAATACTCCTTGACCTTTCCGCTGCCTTTGACACAGTCAAACACCTGCTCCTCCTCAGTAAACTCCACTCCATCGGCCTCCGTGACCCTGCTCTCTCCTGGTTCTCCTCTTACCTTTCTCAGCGCACTTTCAGTGTCACATACAACTCCTCCTCCTCTCCTCTTCCCCTTTCTGTTGGGGTACCCCAAGGTTCTGTTCTTGGGCCCCTCCTTTTCTCTCTCTATACCTCCTCCCTGGGCCAACTGATAACCTCCCATGGCTTCCAATACCACCTCTATGCTGATGACACCCAGATTTATCTCTCCACTCCCCAGCTCACCCCCTCAATCTCCTCACGTATCACAAATCTACTAAGCGACATATCAGCATGGATGTCACATCACTATCTTAAACTCAATCTTTCAAAAACTGAGCTTGTAATATTTCCTCCTCCCCGATCCCCCACTCACGACTTTACCATTAAGATCAACAGCACAACCATTGGTCCTTCCCCTCATGCCAGGGTGCTAGCCGTAATCCTAGACTCTGACCTCTCCTTTGGGCCCCACATCCACTCACTGGCTAAAACCTGCCGCCTTAACCTCCGGAACATTTCCAAAATCTGCCCCTTCCTGACCAATGACACCACAAAACTTATCCACGCCTTGGTTTTATCCCACCTCGATTACTGCAACTCCCTCCTCACTGGTCTACCGTTACACAGACTATCCCCCCTTCAGTCTATTATGAATGCTGCTGCTAGACTCAAACCTCACCAACCGATCAGCGACTGCTGCCCCTCTCTGCCAATCTCTCCACTGGCTTCCACTAACCCAACGTATAAAATTCAAAATACTAACCATAGCTTACAAAGCCATCCACAACACTGCCCCTAGCTACATCGCCAACCTCATCCACAGATACTGCCCAAATCACCCACTCCGCTCCTCCCATAATATCCTCCTCTCTAGCTCCCTCATCACCTCCACCCACGCTTGCCTCCAGGACTTCTCCAGAGCCTCTCCCATCCTCTGGAACTCCCTACCACAGCATGTCCGGTCAGCTCCCATCCTGTCTGCCTTTAGGCGATCTTTGAAAACTCACTTCTTCAGGGAAGCCTCCCCCACCTCCACCTAAGAACTGTACTTGAATCACTTCAGCCAGATCATCCCCCGCAGCTATCACCTTTTGTATCACCTCCCCCTTCCTTTAGATTGTAAGCTCCACAAGTAGGGCCCTCACATTCCTTCTGTACTGAAATGTATTGTAATTGTACTGTCTCCCTTATATTGTAAAGCGCTGCGCAAACTGTTGGCACTATATAAATCCTGTATAATAATAATAATGCACTGGTCTTATGGGAGGTCATCAATATCACAAACCAGTAAATGCTGTCAGCCATTTCATTTTCTTTTTTAATTCTATGTACTATAATGGTCATATATCCATAATGTGTTCTGGGCCTATTTTTGCTTTGTTTTAGAAATGTATACTTTGTCTCCTTGAAGAAGCAGGCTTTGTCCTATGAAACGCGTTGGAATAACGAACCAAGTATCCACTTATACTTAAATGCTGGAGCAACTAACAGAGTATTTTATCGGCACCAAAGATGTCAAGGAATCATCCTAAGAGTATCATTATTTCAATCTGTGATTTATTGTCAGTAGGCTACATTTTGTAGTACTGTCTGTCCAACACATTTGGGCCTATTATGATCTATGTTTCCTATTGTCATGCTCCACCAATATAGTGGTCTTTTAACTAATAAAAGACGGTAAACTTTTCTTCAACTCTTTTTTTCTTATTTTTGTATAGTTTTTGTTATATATGGTATGGTACCTTAAAACCTCATTAGCTTTTATTGTTTAGGGTTTTATTGACTGTGTCCCACTCTCTCACTCACAGCGTGCCTGCAGCTCCACCTGTCACTGTTCCTGCATCATCCTATAAGCCAGCCGCTCCTCTGTCACCGTCTACTGTGCCCTCCTGTCAATGTTTTCCGAATCCCACACCTGCACTCACTGTTCTCCAGCTCCTCCTGAATTCTGTCACTGTTCCTACATTCTCCTGTTAGTCAGACACTTATTTGTCACCGTTTCCAGCACCCTCCTTCAGTGTGTCCCAACTCCTGCTCCCACTCTCATTGTTCTCCTGCTGGTCAGCGGTTTCCTCCTCAGTCTCTATCGTGTCAGTCCCTCTCTCGCTCTACTGCGTGGCAAGCTGACTGTGCCTGCTCTCCCCTTCTCGGCGTGCCTCTGTTCTCTCTCTCAGCGTCGGCAGAGTAAACATACTTTCTGGTGTAACTCAAGAAATGTGATGGACAGTTAGGAAATTAGATGTACAACTTATTTTCTTAAAAGCCCAAAGGTGCTGCTTGGATTTTGAGCTCCTCAATGCATTTAGGCTGTGAAAAAGTCTCACCCATGTGAGCTTGTTAAAATTACAACATTGTGAAAAAATGTATTTAATTTCTTAACTTTCAAAAAAAGTTTTGTAAAATTACAACTTCAAAAAAAACTCACCATGTCACTTATTAAACACCTTGGACCATATACTTTCTAAAAAGGGTTAATTGGGGGGGATTTCAGCACTGTCCTGACATACGGCCTCAAGAAATGAGATAGGCAGTCAGGACATCAATGAGGGTTAATGTGTATATATATATATACATACACACACATATATACATACATACATACACATACCATAGTTTGTAGACTCTATAGCCATCACACAGACTAAATAATACACAGTTATTCGCCCAAAAACGCGTTGGCCTAAATTTATGAAAATGATTATTTATTTGCAAAATTTAAGGGCCAGTTCACACTAGAATGTGGTGCAGGAAACGTGTTCCTCGTCCGTTTCCCGCACTTCATTTAAAATGCACTGCACTTGCAATCTGCAGCATGTATCAGTGTTAACTTAGCAACAACCCAAATACAGTTTGCAAACGCAATGCGTTTGCCTGCATCGGTTTGCATGGTACAGTAATACCATGCGATTTGGTTGCTGTGTGGCACCCAGATCACCCGGATTAAGCCCAAATGAATGGGATTAAATTGCATGGCACCTGGATCACATGTAAATCACAAACTAAGTGAACTGAGGTTTTTTTCAAAGTTTTCTGTCTTTTTTCCTTTTTATAGCAAAAAAATTAAAAGCTCAGTGGTAATTAAATTCCTTCAAAAGAAAGCTCCATATGTCTCAAACTATATAAAATTCACTTGGGTACAGTGTTGCATGAGTAACTGTCAAAGTATGACAGTACTGAAATCTACACAAAATGGCCTGGGCAGGAAGTGGTGAAACAATCCAGACTTGAAAGTGGTTAAAGCAGAACTAAATCAGAGGATACTCACCTTTCCAATGCTTCCAATGGCATTTTCTCCTATGTGCCAGGTTTCAGCCATCTTCATTGGCCAGCGTGGCATGATGTCACTCCTGGGCATGCACAGGAGGTAGTCATTCTGGTATACAGAATCGACTTGGCCGCTTGCGCAGCTCAGTTTACATTTCGGGGATCACTTTGAGCAGGCAGGTATGTTTTGTTGCAGTGAAGACATTGCATGTCTCTTCTGCAATAAAATGCCTGCCTGCTCATAGTGTATCATAGTGGAACTATAGTTTCAGTTTAAAGCATAGTTCCGGTCTCAAAAAAAGAAACTATTAAAAGCCAGCAGCTAAAATACTGTAGCTGCTGACTTTTAATAAAAGGATACTTACCTGTCCAGGGATCCAGCGATGTCCTCATCTGCGCTGATTTCCTTAATTGGCTTAACTAGGGGAAACCAGCAGTGAAGCCTTGCACAGTAGCAAACAGCCAGAAGCTCCCCCCCCCCAAAATAAAAGTGCCAAATGTGGAAGTGGAGAGGGGGAGGATGCCAACAAACGGAACATACCCTTTTGGGTGGAGTTCCGCTTTAAGGGCTAGTTCACACCAGATGCAGTCCAGTGCATTTTTTTTTTTTTCAAAAATTCACACACAGTGTTTTCCATGTATTTCAATGGCCCTAGTTTACACCAATGCAGTCAGTTCCAGTCAGTTTCTGGTGCAGAAAAAAATAGCAGAACATGCTGCATTTTTTCTGCATGGAACTGTACTGGAACATAGCAAACTGCACCAGAATGGAGTGTGGTGTGTACTGGAAGCAAAAACGTATCCAAAAAGCATCCAGAGTGCATTTTTGTGGTGTGAACTGACCCCAAGGGCTTGTTCACACTTGCTTGAAATACTGATGCTTATGGAACTTGCCTATAGCCTTAGGGCTAGTTCACACTAGATGCAGTTCAGTGCACTTTTTTCTGCATTAAAACGCATGCACAGTGTTTTCCATGTATTTCAAGGCCCTGGTTCACACCAGTACTGTCAGTTCCAGTCAGTTTCCAGTGTAGAAAAAAAAAATGGAACATGCTGCATTTTTCCTGCACAAAACCATACTGGAACATAGCAAACTGCATCAAAACTGCACGAGAACTGCGTGTGGTGTGAACTGTTAGCAAAAACGTATCCAGAATGCATCCAGAGTGCATTTTTGTGGTGTGAACTGGCCCTAAATGCACATTAACAGATGTGTTAAGTCAGGGCTTAAAATTTCAAGTCTTGAGCTACTAGCCAGGCCTTAGAGTTACTCGCCACCAACAAACACACACAAACAGAGACACCTGTATACACACACGCACAGAGACACATGTACACACACACACACAGACAGACAGACACGTATACACACACAGGCACATACAGACACGCATACACACAGATACATGTACATACACAGAAATACATACACACAAACACATACAGACACATGTACACACACACGTACATACACATACACACAGACACATGTACAGATACACACACATGTACATACACACAGACACATGTACAGATACACACACATGTACATACACACAGACACATGTACAGATACACACATGTACATACACACAGACACATGTACAGATACACACAGACACATGTACATACACACACATGTACATACACACACACTTACAGATACACACATGTACATACACACACACGTACAGATACACACATGTACATACACACACACACACGTACAGATACACACATGTACATACACACACACACACACGTACAGATACACACATGTACATACACACACACACACACGTACATACACACACACACACACACACGTACATACACACAGACACATGTACATATACACATATGTACATACACACAGACACATGTACACATACACATGTACACACACATGTACACCCCCCCCCCCCATAAAAAGTTGCAGTACTTCATTGTTCACTCACAGAGCCGGGTACTGCACTCTAGGGGGAGGCAGAGAGCACAGCACACACTCTGCTTTCACTGCACTCAGCTACTGTGTAGTCTGATGGCTCCCAGTGTCAATGACAGATCCGGCCTGAGCTCCGAGTCTACTCAGCAAGACGGCTCTGGGGGACACACTCGCCCCCACCATAATTTCCACTTGCCATTGGCGAGCAGCAAATTCAAGCCCTGCGTTAAGTGTTTCATGAGTGTTTGAACCACGGTTGCCTTGTGTTTTGGTGCGTTATAACCGCACCACAAACGGCTATTACTAACTGTAATGTACTAATGCGCCTCAATGCTGTAGACCTGAATGAAAGGAGTTGAAATACTTCAACTCCTTTCAAACTTGTCATTAAGCATCAATTTTGAAGTGAAGCAACGCTAACACTTCAGATTTTGATATGAACAGTGCCACGCACTGTTCATATTATCAACTGCACAGGTATTTGAGCGTTGAAAATGCCTGCTTTCAATGCCAGTGTGAACTAGGCCTAAGAGAGGCAAAGGGCACAACACACCACTGGGGGACTGACTGAGGTGTAAGCAGATGGAACTATAGATTGGATGTCAGATAACATGGCTGTGGAATTACTTTGTGGACCTTCTGAGAGCACTTCCACACGCCACAGCCTTTTTCTCGGTGGACTAAACAGAATTAAGTCCCTGACTCCCTATACAGCCTTTTTCCACCACTACATAAATATTTCCAAGTTCCCCTAGCTGGGAACCTCGGATCTAAATGAATGGCAAGAAGTATACACTACTATTGCAAAGCAGCAACTCTTACACATCACAATGACATGTTCTAGGTAATGTGACTGCGCCCCCTGCGATTTGTATTAGACATGACAGGGAGAAAACCGTGCTGAACACGATGAATGGTTGTTCCGGGGTGGCAGGACTCTGAGGGCTGGTATAGAACAGAACACCTCAGTGAGGTCTGTCTCACCTTCTCCAGCCTCCACTCCCCCTGCTCTCTTCTCTCACAGGCCATAGACTCGCACCGTGACAGCAGCCGCACAAAATTCAGTTCCAGCCTGGTCTTGGCCATGTTGACAAGCTGTGCCAGGATTCCGGAAGTAACGGGACGCATAATGCCACGTCAGAGCCTGACGGCGCTGCCATCTTGAGAAAGGCGGAAGCACCTCAAAGCAGGGATTACAGTGTGGGCATTTTGAATGGGTGACGGTAGGAGGCGCTGTTGCCCAGTGCATGTAAGATGAATTCCACTTGTGGTTGGGAGTTACTCGCTTTAAAAGAAACCCGTCCACAGAGGAGACCATGACGGTGTTGTAGCGGCAAGATCTGTCCTCCCATGAAGCATCTGCGCATGTCACGGTTTCTGAGACGATCAAAAAAGGCTTGTAATTTCTGATCTCTGCTGAAATTCTGGCTGCCATGGGAACCAGAAAACATTTGTAGATAGGGCCTTCTATCTTCTCTCCAACTTTGCGGATTTGTAAAGCATACAGGATAAACAACATACAGGCAGCACAGCGGCTAAATGGTTAGCACTTCTGCCTGGCAGTAGTAGGGTTGTTGTTTCAAATCCCAACCCTGGCACTACCTGACTGTAGTTTGCATGTTCTCCCTGTGCCTGCGTGGGTTTCCTTCCTCACTCCAAAGACATGCTGGTAGGTTATTTGGCTCCTGTCTATCTTGGCCCTAGTATGTGTATATGAATGTGAGTTAGGAACCTTAGATTGTATGCCCCTTGAGGGTTAGAGACTGATGTGAATGCACAATATATATGTAAAGCACTTCACAAATTGATGGCGCTATATAAGTACCTGAAAGAAATAAAAGAAATCAAACACATTACTCAAAAGCCAGCCATACATGGGTTGAATTCCAAAATAATTTTCTTTTGAAAATCTTTTCTAAGAATTTTCGTTCAAATTTTGCACCATTAGTGGGCCACAGAAATGGAAGATTTTTAAGCGACCATCAAATTTGAGTGATCGGGCATGTTGGACATTTTTTTTAATTTTTTAATTAACAAATTTTTAATTACTGATGTGAGAAATGTAATTGAAGAAGAAATGAGCATGCTGGAAAGAAAATGCTTGGCCACAAAAATTCTTTTCTGTAGTAACGTGAAATTGAACTTAGTTGGTCGAATTTTGAAATCAATGGTGGCATCATCGGAATACAAAATGCACAAATGAATTTTTAAAGAAAATTAGTTTGGAATTCGACCCATGTATGGCCTGCACAACTATCTTAAAAGACAAAAAAAAATGCCAATAAACCAACCTCCAATAATGGCTGCATCTGACAATTTTCCACCTGGCTCCCTCAACAAAAGTCCATAGAACAGTTAATAGTCAATCAGATAACAGAGCCATGTATGGCAATTGTAGGTATAATAAAACAAAAAATATCCACTCTGATTTTAAAAGTGTAAGGCAGCTGACACCAATAGGTAGTATACAAACCTAAATAAATGTGTATAAAAATATATAAAAGTGTAGCGCCAATCATGAAATAATGTCAAATAAAACATAAAATCAAAATGTAATATAACAAAAACCAAAATGTATTCAATGTCCATAAAGTAAAAAATTCAGTGGAAAAAAAGATAATGTCCATCCATCGCATAGCACTGTGGATTATTTACTACAAGTAAGGAGGAGCACTTTTTGACGGCCGCGGGAGAAAAAATAGTAGCGGAGAGGAGAGAGATGTCCGGTGTATGGAGGAATACGGGAGGGGAGGAGGGAGGAAGCTGCCGCCATCAGTCACCAAGCTCCAGCCAGACTGAGCGACACCTGTTACCACAGTCATTTGCCAGACACGTGCACCTTTGGGATCTCTGTTTAAACACGGGGCGTTTATGCTGTTGTAGTCATCATTTCTGGTGATTTTTAATTCACAGGGAGACGGTGACGGCATTTGTGAATGATTTTGCTGTAAGCAAGAGCACTTTATGGTGGTGGATGGAAATTATTAGGTTTTTTGGGGGTTTTTTTCACTGAATTGCCCTGAATGGCCCTGTACACATAGGCATGCAAAGTTTCACTGCATATACAGTATCTACCAGAAGTGAGTACACCCCTCACATTTTTGCAAATATTTTATTCTATCTTTTCATGTGACAACACTGAAGAAATGACACTTTGCTACAATGTAAAGTAGTGAGTGTACAGCTTGTATAACAATGTAAATTTGCTGTCCCCTCAAAATAACTCAACACACAGCCATTAATGTCTAAACTGCTGGCAACAAAAGTGAGTACACCCCTAAGTGAAAATGTCCAAATTGGGCCCAAAGTGTCAATATTTTGTGTGGCCACCAATATTTTCCAGGACTGCCTTAACCATCTTGGGCATGGAGTTCACCAGAGCTTCACAGGTTGCCACTGGAGTTCTCTTCCACTCCTCCATGACGACATCACAGAGCTGGTGGATGTTAGAGACCTTACACTCCTCCACCTTCCATTTGAGGATGCCGCACAGATGCTCAATAAGGTTTAGGGCTGGAGACATGCTTGGCCAGTCCATCACCTTTACCTTCAGCTTCTTTAGCAAGGCAGTGGTTGTCTTGGAGGTGTGTTTTGGGTCATTATGTTGGAATACTGCCCTGCGGCCCATTCTCCAAAGGGAGGGGATCATGCTGTGCTTCAGTATGTCACATGTTGGCATTCATGGTTCCCTCAATGAACTGTAGCTCCCCCGTGCTGGCAGCACTCATGCAACCCCAGACCATGACACTCCCATCACCATGCTTGACTGTAGGCAAGATACACTTGTCTTTGTACTCCTCACCTGGTTGCCGCTACACACGCTTGACACCATCTGAACCCAATAAGTTTATCTTGGTCTCATCAGACCACAGGACATGGTTCCAGTAATCTATGTCCTCAGTCTGCTTGTCTTCAGCAAACTGTTTGCAGGCTTTCTTGTGCATCATTTTTAGAAGAGGCTTCCTTCTAGAACGACAGCCATGCAGACCAATTTGATGCAGTGTGCAGCGTACAGTCTGAGCACTGACAGGCTGACCCCCCCACCCCTTAAACCTCTTCAGCAATGCTGGCAGCACTCTATTTCCCAAAGACAACCTCTGGATATGACGCTGAGCATGTGCACTCAGCTTATTTGGTCGACTATGGCAAGGCCTGTTCTGAGTGGAACCTGTCCTGTTAAACTGCTGTATGGTCTTGGGCACCATGCTGAAGCTCAGTTTCAGGGTCTTGGCAATCTTCTTATAGCCTAGGCCATCTCTATGTAGAGCAACAATTATTTTTTTCAGATCCTCAGAGAGTTCTTTGCCATGAGGTGCCATGTTGAACTTCCAGTCACCAGTATGAGAGAGTGAGAGTGATAACACCAAATTTATATTTCAGTATATTATGGATTTTTAGAAACACTATACAGAAAGACAGGAAACGCAACCCACCAACATGACGAGTTGTAGAACAGCAAGCATTGAAACTGTATATTCAAGTACAATGTGTAGCAACACAACAACAAAATCGACCAATGAAGTGTAATGAGGAATACACTGGTAGCACATGCAGATTTTGATCGATTATGAGCAAATTGTGTCATAAACAGAGTGGTACAAATAATATCATTAAAGTAGTAGACAAAAGTAGAGAGAACAAAAAGTGAGGAAAGAACTGAAGAAGAAAAGTAAAGAATAAAACACTGAAAAGAAATAGGAGAGAGGGCCAGCCAAGAGTCCGTTAAATAACAAAAATATACCGAAGCCATGGGTCCCACGTGCTCTCAAATTTAGAAGTATTGTTATTAAGTACACTAGTAGGTTTATCATTAATCATATTCCAATTAAGTTTCCGTTTGACTAATTCCAGCTGACTGTTTCCAATGTTTGGCTATCATAGCTCTTGCCGCCAATAGGATATAAAGAATCAATTTAAGCGATTTCTTAGGAATATCAGTGAACAATAAATGAAATAGAGCTATTTCAGGGGATCTACGAATATTAACCCCCATTACCGAGTAAAGGAAATGAAATAAACGGATCCAAAACCTTGTCACCACAGTGCATTTCCACCGTATGTGGCGCATAGTACCCTCCTGTCCACAATGTTGAAAACAGCTGGGTGACACAGAAGGGTACATTTTAGCAAGACGTGTAGGGACCAAATACCACCAAAGAAGCGTTTTGTAGTTAGATTCAATGAGTGTAGTTTTAATTGAGATTTTAGATAAAGCATTAGCCATATTCTGCCAAGTGTTCAGCTCCAGAGAAATATTTAAATCCCTTTCCCAGTACACCATATAAGAGAGCTTAATATTTGGATCAACAAGGGAAGCATATACAGTTGTGTTCAAAATAATAGCAGTCAGACATCACTAACCTGATCAATCACTGTTTTTGGTAGAAATAATATTTCTACATGGCAAATAATTTACTAGCAGGTGTAGTAGAGTAATAGAAATCCAACAGACCCAACAGTCATGACATGCATGCTGCTGATTCTGTGTAATTAAATCACTAATTGAAAGGGGCATGTTCAAAATAATAGCAGTGTGGAGTTCTATTAGTGAGGTCATTCATTCTTTGAGAAACAGGTGGCAATTATTGCCCTTATTTAAGGAAGGAAGGCAGCAAATGTTGTACATGCTGGTTTCAGTGCATTTCTCTGAGGAAAATGGGTCGTTCCAGACATTGTTCAGAAGAACAGCGTACCTTGATTAAAAAGTTGATTGGAGAGGGGAAAACATATAAAGAAGTGCAGAAAATGATAGGCTGCTCAGCTAAAATGATCGCATATGCTTTAAAATGGCAACCAAAACCTGAAAGACTTGGAAAAAGCGAAAAACTACCATTCGAATGGATAGAAGAATAGCCAAAATGGCAAGGACCATGAACACTTTATTTTCGTCAGAAGGCACCACTCCCCCGTCTCGTAAATAATTAAAAAAATGGGCCATATGTGGAATCAGAAGGTCAGGGAAAGCTTTATAATAAGCATGAGGAAGGCAGTCTGTTCCTGGGGATTTATGTGGAACTAAGGTTTTTAAGGCGTTCTGAATCTCCTCGCAAGTGATAGGCTGATCCATTAATTCTCTATGAGCCTCCTGAAGAGAAGGAGGAGTCACAGAACTCAGAAAACTTTTTGTAGATAAGGAGATGTCCTCTCGAGGTGAACAGTAAAGATCAGTATAAAAGGAAGGAAACTCTTGGGAGGATTTTACTGGGATCTTGAGATAGAGCACCGGTAGTCAGACTAATTTTAGGAAGAGCGACATGAGAATGTTTAGGAGACAGCTTTCATGCTAATAAGGTACCTGGTCTGTCCCTCCAAGTGAAAAATTTGTGATTGGCCCAACATAATGGTTTATCCGTCATAGTAGTAGTAAGGCAAAATTAAGTTCCAATCAGGCATGGTCAAGTTTAACCAATAAAGCAGGATCAGGTGTCTTTTTATGTTGGGCAACAAGATCAGTATATACTTTAGATTTAGTCAAAATCAATTAGTTTCGAGCCTAAGTCGTGAAGACAGTTGAATAAAAAAAAACCCGAGGCCTTATGAGCCGCCCAATTAATAGTCGTGACATCCGCCTTATTCATTTCAAAGTAAAAGTTCAGATGTGTGGAAATATCAAGACAATATGAAGCGTTACCTAAGAGAGATTCATTAAGGCACCAATGAAGAGCAGTCCTCCCATGTGTCCAAGACGAAAGCGTTAAAAGAACCGGGTCATGGTCAGACCAGGGTGTAGAAAGAATTTTAACTGTATTCAATCTAGAAAGTGAACTCGTATGGAGGAATGTATGTTCAATGCGGGAATAACAGTTATGAGCTCTAGAAAAATGGGAGTAGTCTCGGGAATTTGGATTAGCTTCTCTCAAGGCATCGACGAGATCATAGCGATATAAGAGCTGAGCAAACTTACGGCTCTGTCTAGAAGGGAATTTAAGCATGACGATACGGGATCAATCCATCAGCGGATCTAATGCTAGGCTAGAATCCCCAGCCAAAATAACATCGCCCTCAAGCTCTGAAGCCAAAGAGCTCAATAAAGAATGAAAGAACTCCACCTGATTGATAATTGGAGCATAGTATACCAAAAAAGTGAGCAAGTTTTCTCCCAAGTAACCTTTCACCAGAAGATAGCATCCCTCCCGATCCTTAATAATTTTAGATTTAGTAAAATCAATTTGGACAAATGGTGGGACAAACAAAGGGCTGCCCCTCGTTTCTTCTCTGTGGTATTAGCAAAATAACAAAGAGGATAATCTTTGTGGACATATCGTGGGGTAAAAGAAGGGGGAAAATGTGTCTCCTGAAGGGCTATGATATCCATGTCTAAAGAGAGGTATGAATTAACGGGCTTAATACATTTGGAAGGAGAGTTGAAACCTTGGACATTATGAGAGAGCAATCGGATAACCCTTCTGTCAGACCGTTGGGGAGACATGATCAATAACTAGCAAACTATAGTCGGCGAGGGCTATCCACTCCAAGAGCACGAGAGAAATCAGGATTAACCCATAGCAAAGACGCTGACCCTTGGCTAGAAAAAGAAAAAAAAGGAAAGAAAACATAGAAAAAGAAGAGAAAGAAGACACGTGGAGTATTCAAACCCTCGTGTCAAGCAAACTCTGGTATTACACATTATAACACAAGCAAAGCAGAATAAACCAGGATTTTCAGGACTAAAGCACTGCAAGGGAAGGGGTCTACCCAGAGAACTATCTCAGGGGAGAGTCTATGTCTGGGAGGGCCCTTAGAGACCTCCCAGCACAAAAAATAAAAAACAGCATAATGTAAACATTAATATAACCAGAACACCACAAGAACAAATATCAGCAGAAATAAAGATCACATTGGGACAAACAGCCATATACATTTTTTTTTCTTGAAACAGTCTAACAGTGGCAGCTATTGTTCCCAAGGGAACCACTGAGAAGCCACCACATAAAAATAGGAAAAATTACGAAGCCCGAAAGTCAAAAAGAAAAACCTCAAGTAGTCTTTCGATGCAATTTCATCTTCCTGGAAGATAAAGCAGTCCACAATGGTGAAAGCGGTGGAGGACGAGCGTTAGCTCCCAATGGAGAATGAGATGAAGGACTATGGGAAATGATACCCAATTGAAGCAGGAGTTCTTCACCTTCTTGAAATGTGGAGAACATATAAGGTTTTCCATTGTAGGTAAACTGAAGCCGGAAAGGATAGGCCCACGATAGCGGATATCCCGCCGTACCAAGTGGAAAAGTAATGGCTTGAGGGATCTCCATTTGTGGATGGTGTTCGGAGAAACATCCACAAAAATTTGTATTTTATGTCCCACAAGTTCCAGCTCCGGAGTTTCTCTACCATATTTCATGACAGCTTCCTTGACCCAGAAAAAATGCAGGTTGATAACAACATCCCTAGGAGGCCCCCCTGGTCTAGAGGGGATCAGTGCCCTATGAATACGATCAATCTCTGTATGAAGACCATCAATTTCAGGCATCGCGGATCGCATGAGGGATTGAGCAAGACTAGTAAGCTCTTTGACGGATTCCGGGAGCCCCCGAATGCGGAAATTGTAACGTCTGGCCCAGTTCTCTAAATCATCAATTTTACAGTAAGCTTCATCCAGTCGATCCTGCAATTCGGTGATCATATTGGAGTTTTGGGACACATTATGGACTGTCGCATCAACTTTAGATTTAATACTATCAAGACGTTGGCCCAGTTCTTGAAAATCTTGTTTCAGATCCGCCGCCAATTTAGTAGTAGCTCTAGCCAATTCTCGTTGTAACAGGTCAGCAAAACGAGCAATACTGCGGTGGAGCTGGAGGGAGTGTTGCCGGATTCTCAGGGCTATTTATAACATGTATCATGTGTTTGCTGGATTTTTGGTTGATATTCTGACTTTATTTAAATTACACCTATGATAAAAATTATAGACCCTTCTTTTCTAAGTGAGCAAACTTACAAAATCTACAGGGGATCAAATAATTATTTTCCCCACTGTATATAGCGCCCTCAATTTATGCAGCGCTTTACATATATACACTATATTGCCAAAAGTATTGGGACGTTTGCCTTTACACGCACATGAACTTTAATGGCATCCCAGTCTTAGTCCGTAGGGTTCAATATTGAGTTGGCCCACCCTTTGCAGCTATAACAGCTTCAACGCTTCTGGGAAGGCTATCCACAAGGTTTTGGAGTGTGTCTATAGGAATGTTTGACCATTCTTCCAGAAGTGCATTTGTGAGGTCAGGTAATAATGTCTGACGAGAAGGCCTGGCTCGCAGTCTCTGCTCTAATTCATCCCAAAGGTGTTCTATCGGGTTGAGATCAGGACGCTGTCCAGGCCGGTCAAGTTCCTTCACCTCAAACTCACTCATCCATGTCTTTATGGACCTTGCGATGAGCAATGGTGTGTAGTCATGTTGGAACAGGAAGGGGCCATCCCCAAACTGTTCCCACAAAGTTGGGAGCATGAAATTGTCCAAAATGTGTTGGTATGCTGACACCTTAAGAGTTCCCTTCTGTAAGGGAAATCCTGTGAGACAGCTGGCTAATAGAAATGCGCATAGCAATCTCCGCAGAATAGTGACCAGACGTTTGCATGCACAGAAATTCGCAATCGCGTACACTCACAGTGAATATTGGCGCCAGACGGACTATTTAAAGGATGCTTCTGCCTGTACTTAGTGCTGACTGGTCTTCAGCTGTTTCCCTGTGTCCTGCTGTATTCTTGTATGATCCCCTTGTTGCTGACCTGGCTCGTTCCTTACCTGACTTCAGATTCCGTACCTGTCTTGTCCTGTGACCTTGCTCCTGTCTCCGATCCCAGCTTCCTGTCCTGCTCGAGTGCCGCCTGGCTGTCTATTATACCAGCTCTGCACACCATAAACTGTTCCTGCTTCAAGTCAGCTGGGAGATCAGGTCATTTATCCTGATCCTGTTGTGCAAGCGGAGTGCCCTTTTAGCCCAGGTGGGATTCTGAAACATCGCTACCATTCCTGAACTGGTGGTTCGCCAGTCTCTTCAGGACTCCAACTGCAAGCTCTTCAGGCAACACCTGCTGGCACTCTTGTTCCCCTGGTCCCTCGGCACCCTCTGTTCCACTTCCAGCAGAGTCAGGGCTAGTGACACAAGTGAGGCCAGCCTCGTCATTTCATTCTTCTATCAGGTACATGACACCTTCACTGAAACAGAGGCCAAGCCCAACCCATGAAAAACAACCCCACACCATAATCCCCCTCTCCACCAATCTTTACACTTGGCACAATGCAGTCAGACAAGTACCGTTCTCTTGGCAACCTCCAAACCTAGACACATCCATCAGATTGCCAGATAGAGAAGCATAGCTCACCAATCCCGGGAACACGTCTCTACTGTTCTAGAGTCCAGTGGCAGCGTGCTTTACACCACTTCATTCAATGCTTTGCATTGTCCTTGTTGATATAAGGCTCAGCCATGGAAACCCATTCCATGAAGTTCTCTACGCACTGTTGTTGTGCTAATCTGAAGTTTGGAGGTCTTTAGCTACTGACTGTACAGACAGTTGGCAACTTCTGTGCATTGTGCGCTTTAGCATGTGCTGACCCCGCTCCATCATTTTACATGGCCTACCTCTTCGTGGCTGAGCTGCTGTTGTTCCCAGGTGCTTCAACTTCATTATAATACCATTAACAGTTGACTGTGGAATATTTTGTAGCAAGGAAATTTCACGGATGGACGTATTGCACAGGTGGCAACCTATCACGGTATCATGCTTAAATTCACTGAGCTCCTGAGAGCGACCCATTCTTTCACAGATGTTTGTAGAAGCAGTCTGGATGCCTAGGTGCTTGATGTTATACACCTGTTTATACACCTGTGGCCATGGAGGTGACTGGAACACCTGAATCCAATGAATTAGAGGGGTGTCCCAATACTTTTGGTAATATAGCGTATATTGTACAGTCAGACAAACAGTTCCAAACCCTCAAGAAGTGTACAATCTAAGAGCCCTAACTCACATTCATACATACACAGGATGCAATTAACCTACCAGCATGTCTTTGGAGTGTGGGAGGTAACCAGAGTACCCAAAGGAAACCCACGCAGGCACAGGGAAAACTGTGCTGGTTGAACTTTTGTCTTTTTTCAGCCAGACTATGTAACATGCAAACTCCAGGTAGGTGGTGCCGTGGTTGGGAGTCAAACCAATGACCGTAGTGCTGCCATGTGCAAGTGCTAACCATTTAGCCACTCTGCTGCCCAGTTGTGTTTACTTGGTCCAATCACAGCGATCATATAGGACCTGGGCCAATCACAGTGGCCCAGTACAGAGCACTGTGATTAGCTGTGTCCATCGGACACAGCAGTCACAGGATTACACAAGGCGCACAAGCGGGAGGATGTCCATGGACACCCTCCGAGAAATGGATAGCACCCACTCATCCCTACATTGGCTGGGTGGGAAGTGGTTAATAGTATAATTTGTGAGCTTTTTTTTTTTCTCAGGGCCACACTGTCTTAATAGTGTAATAAAATGTTAAAACAGAGTATACAAAAATAATAATACAAAAAGACCTCAAAACCACAGCCCCACATTCCCTAAACCCCCTCCCATCCCTGTATCCCCTGTTCCTCTATTTTCCAAACATAGACTTCAGATATGTGTTCGGTAGATAATGGCTAGTGTCAGGACAGTATGTGAGGACATGAATAGACATCAAATGAACAAATAAATAAAAAAAAAAAAAAAGACTTCTGCACTACCCTTACCAACTCCCTCCCAATCACCAATAGCAGCTGTAAAATATCTATTAAAGATGTTAACAAGAATATACTGCATCTATATAGTAACATATACTGTATCTACAACCCCAATTCCAAAAAAAAAAAGCTGCGACACTGTGTAAAATCTATATAAAACAGAATGCAATGATTGCAAATCTCATAAACCCATATTTAGTCACGATAGAAAATTGATAGAAATTGATATTGTATCAAACATTTAGACTGTGATTTTTTGAAGTACTGTATTCCTGAGCCAATGCAGTGATGTCCATGACAGTATCATGCCTGTTTTTAATGCAGTGCTGTCTGAGGGCCTGAAGATCCCAGGCATCCAGTATAATGTTTTGGCCTTGTCCCTTGGGGACAGAGATTTATCCAAAACCTGGGAATTCTTTGATGATATTATGTACTGTAGAAGATGATATATTTAAAGTCTGCAATTTTATGTTGTGGACCATTATTTTGAAATTGTTCAACAATTTTTAGACACAGCTTTTCACAGACTGGTGAACCCCAGCACTAGCTTTACTTCTGAGACATTCAGGCTCTCTAAGGCTACGTTCACACTAGCCTTGTGTGCAGGCGGCAGAGAGGCGTTTGGGAAGCGTTTTTACCGCTTCCCAAACGCCTCTGCCAATTCTGCACATTACAGCACATGGTGCTGTTCTAACAGGAGCGTTTGCGTCGCGGCAAAACGGACGCCTCTGGTCGAGTCAGGAGGCTTTGAAGCCTCCTATTCTCGTCTATGGTGCCGCTCCGCAAACGCCCGGCCGGCGTTTGCGGTGCGGTTGCGACGCGGTTGCGGGGTGTTTGCGGAGCGGTAACACCACTCAAATGCATTATAGGCGTTTGTGGGGCGTTATTAACGCTCGGCAAATGCCTAGCAACCGCCGCTAAACCGCGCATGCGGCGTTTGCGGAGCGTTTGCCGAGCGTTAAAAACGCTCCGCAAACACCGGACCAACGCTTGCCAAACGCTATAGGGGCGTTTGGCAAGCGTTGGCAAAACAGCCTAGTGTGAACGAGCCCTAAGATGCCTTTTTTTTTATACCCAATTATGTTACTGACCTGTTGCCAATTAACCTAATTAGTTGCAAAAAGTTCTTCCAGCTCTTTCCTGTTATGCAGGCCATAGATGGATCGTAATTCGGCCGATTTTTCGTCCGGAAGATAAATCTACCGATTATCTTATCGTTAGTGGACGATTTCGTCGGCCGTTTTTCGTGTATTTTGGACTTTCAGATTATCGGTGATGTTGGAAAATTTTTGGAAAACGCCCGACTTTATCCTCATTGATGGTCAAAAACGGACGATTGTTTTCCGAAAATTTTATGCGCATGTGCAGTGACCTGGAAAGAGAAGTTTGCAGCGAAGTTTCGTTTCCGGTACAAATTAAAAATAAAAATGACATCATTTCCCGTTATAGGTTACTCATTAATCGGCCGATTTTCGTAATAATTGGTGGTCAGGTAGGTTTTTTAGACCGACCGATAGTTCGTTAATCGACCGAAAATCGGCCGAATTACGATCCATCTATGGCCTGCATTAGTCCTACTTACTTTGCAAGCTTTTTGTTGCCCTGCTCCAACATTTTTGAGACGTGTTGGTGCCCTCAATTTCAAAATGGCTTTATTTTTTTTTTTAATGGTGCATTTTCTCAGTTTAACCCCTTCAAGCCTAAGGTTCAAGCAAATCTTTAATGCCCAAGTAAAACTTTACAACTTTGACATGTGTTAGTAAAACCGTACATATTATCACAACTACTTTGTACGACCAGGTGAATTATACCTTGTTTTTTTTTTTTCAGGACAAATTGGGCTTTCATTTGGTGGTAAATGGTAATGGATATCTCCTGATTGTTTTTTATTATCAAAGGAAAACTGGCCCATAATTGTAAAAAAAAAAATAAATATTTTCTTTAAATTTAGCTGTGTATTTCTTGTTACTACCATAAGCTACCACCAAAGAACAACCCAAAATAAATGTGCCAGCTCTTTTTACAATGTATCTCTCTCCTCCATTCAGAGAGAGAAAAAACAAGGGGCGCAGGCTTCACAGTGACTGATCACTGTGATAGCCAACTGGAGGCTATCACAATAACTGATCACTGTGATAGCCAATCATAGGCTATCACAGCAATCATGTGACCCAGAATCGACACAGCACAAAGACAGATATGCAAAGATGCGTCTGGCATCAAACATTTAATATGTTTTCTATTGTGTGCAAAAATATGGGTTTATGAGATTTTCAACTCATTGCATTCTATTTTTCCGTATATTTTACACAAATGGTTGGAGTTGTATACAGTATACAATATTTGTGCAGTGCTAGAGCCTGAAAAGCAATTCAGTAACAGTTTGTACTGTATACTACACTCATAATTGTGTAAGGGCCAGTTTACACTACATGCGTTTGTGTGCTTTTTTTTCTGCAACCTAAACGCACAGAAAATAGGTTATATGGTTGTCAATGTCATAGTTCAAGGGGCTTGCAGTTCCAGTGCATTCTGGATGCAGAAAAAAAAGTAGAACAGGCTGCATTTTTCCTGCACAGAACTGTGCCGGAATGTGGTAAAATGCATCCAAAATGCACCTGAACCCACCAAAAATGCACTGGAATGCACATGTCCCAATTTAAATTGAAGAAAAAGAAGAAAAAAAATGAACTGGGAAGCATTAAAAATGCACCAGAACACCTCAAAAATGCACATGCAGAAACGCATCCGGAATGCATCTGGACTGCGTTTCTATAGTGTGAACTGGACCTATAAAAGAAAAAAAAAATCTGCTAGATGGTTGTGTGAGATTTTAAAAAGAGAACAGAATTAAGAATAATTTTTCTATTGTTTAAATGTGACATGTTGTCTCTTTAAGTGTTAATTTTATTTTTGCATATACTGATGACTTTTTTTTTTAAGGCTCTTCAATTTAACACATTAGGGACCTATTCACACCAGTGTGGTCCATCATGATGCATTGAATTTGGATGTTAATGCACATTGCATACAGCACCACAACTTGCTCCTGCAGCAAGTTTTGTTAGAGCGGAATAGTGTGTTATCCTGCTGCAACACAGGCATGGTCTGCACACATTGGTGTGTTATTTACAATAAATGGCATTGCAGCATTTCACTGATTTTATCTGCCAGACACAATTTGATATCATAAAAATGGTCTGTTCCAATGTACATAGTGCTGCTGAATCCCTGTAAGAGGAAAAAAAAAAAAACACTCAAACCACTCCTGGCAATCAGAAAGAACACTCCCTCCTTCAATGCAATGCTCTATGCTTGATCAACCAAACCGTATGCAAATACAAACATTCAGAAAGTTAGTATTTGTACAGGATTTTCTAGAGGCTGAAGCAGTTTTGCCAAGACCCCCAGCCCTTTTGCTTCCTGCCATTCCATTACTCATATCTCTAGATCTCCCGTTGTTTCTACATGCAGTTTTCACTAAAAAGTAACTTCTGCTTATACATTAGGATGTATGTCACATAGTAGCTTGAGACATTGATACTTTATGAATAGGCATCTTTCTATGTGCTTTGGTGATGTGAAATTCATAAGATGTGTATTAAAAATAAAAATAGACACTGAAACACTGACTTCCGTGTTTCCATTTTTAACCTTGACTACTGAAGCAAGTGTGACAAATGCTCATGCTAGTGTAAATAGACCTGTAATCCTGTCTGATGTGCATGTGAAAGTTTCAGTGAGCCTCTCAATGACTTGACAAAGATGAAGTGATGATAACTCAAAGGAATTTTCCCACTTTAACAATTATTATTTGCATCCAGTGATATCAGATAGTAGTTTTCAATAGCGTTGAAAAGTTTTAAAACCTTTCTAATCTTACTGCTACGCCCTAACTGGGTAGTTTCACCTATAAATCATGTCCTGCAGATGCAACAGGTACTGTTTGGAAATTGTTTCTCAACATTTGAGAAAATCCTACCATTACGTTATGTCTGCATTGTAAGTTTTTTTTTTTTCCTGACTTCAGACAACTGTAAAAGTTTGGATTTCCGCAAACTGGGAAGGCTAGCTAGGTATGCCTAATGCTGAAATTGGGAAAACAGCGCAATTGGAAGATCAAGAGAAAAGCCTTGTTTGCGAAGACAGTAAATCAGCATTAATTCGTACACCCCAACAGATTTGTCAGAAAACCTTTACTTTCCTTTCAGAATCAATGTTTGCTATGAGACACTATACTACAAAATACTCCCACAAATGCGGGCCATTGATTGCAAACAAGATTTGTTAATTTGCCCACACAAAAAAAGTATTTTTCCTAACAAATTCATTCAAGACCATGTTGCAAAGGTGAATACACCCCAAAGAAAGTCTTAAGCCCCGTACACACGATGAGAATATCGGACAAACGATCGCCCGTTTTTTTTCGCCTGCTAGTCTCACATTGAAAGTGAAAAGGTTACTAAAAAGATACAAAAATTCTCCTATGAAAGAAAAGAATTTCGAAAGTGATGTCATGTATTGTTTTTTTGTATTGTATTTTCAAACGACTACTGTACTAATTAAACGAAAATCGTATGATCTGGTATCGTGCGAGAAACATTTTTGCGCTTGTCCCTTCGGATATTGTCGTGATCAGCTCTCGAAAGCTGTGTACTAATGATCCAATTATCGGACGATCGGTCCTCGTAAGAAAATTTTCGGAAGATTTTCTTATAGTGTGTACGGGGCATTAGGAGCAAAGCTAAATTTTAGACAACAAAACCCTAATTAATAAGAATTCAACTACAGGCGAGTCTAATTATTAATTAAACAGGTGTCCAGCAGACAGTTAATTATAAGGCTAGGTTCACACATATGTGCGGGTGGTGCTACTGCGGACCCGTACAAAAAATTCATGCAGCCACACCACCCGCACAGAAGACTATGGACCTGCGGGCGCCGCCCACACTAGAAATCGCAACCGTACTGGGAACTGAGGTTCCCATGCGGGCTGCGTTTTCAGAAGAAGTGCAGGGACTTCTTCCCTGTGGGTCCCTGGGAACGGGAGTCCATTCAGATGAATGGGCACTCGTGCCCGCGCAAAACGCGAACTGCAGATATGTGAACCAGGGGTGAAAGGGCATTACCTAACAAAGAAAGGCTTGAGAAAGAAAATAATTTCTTTACACAAGAAAGGTTAAAGCTACAAGAAGATCAGCAAAGCTTTACTTACAGTCAGAATACTGTAGCAAAAGTGATACAAAAATTTAACAAAGATGGAACTGTAACCATCTCACAGAGACATCCACGGAAGTTAACACCACGACAGGAGTAACTTCTGATGAGAAGGGTTGAAGAAAATCGGCACGCAAGTTCACTGCAGTTAGCTAAAGAAGTAGAGAGCCAAATTGGGGTGATTGTTTCCCGTGACACAATATGCAGAGGAATGACATGCATGGGTGTCATCCACGAAGGAAGCCTCTCCTAAAGCCCTTGCACAAAAAAAGCCAGCCTAGAATTTGCCAGGGCCCATGCCGAAAAAGATTACAGGGATTCTGTACTCTGAAGTGATGAAACCAAGATAAATGTTTTTGGAACTGATGGCTTCAAAACTGTATGGCGTGTAAGGTGAGGAGTACAAAGAAAAATACATGGTGCCTACAGTGAAACATGGTGGTGGCAGTGTCCTTCTGTGGGGCTGCATGAGTGCTGCTGGTGTCAGGGAGCTGCATTTCATTGATATTATCATGAATTCACAGATGTACTGCTCTATATTGAAAGCGAAGATGCTACCATCACTCCGTGCCCTTGGTCGTCGTGCATTTTTCCAACATGACCATGATCCAAAACACACATCTTAGACCACTGAAGAACAGGGTGAAAGTGATTCAGTTGCCAAGTATGTCTCCTGATTTGAACCCAATCGAACACCTATGGGAACTTCTGAAGAGACAAGTTGAGCATCACTCTCCATCCAGGCTCTAAAAGAGGTCGTGCTTGAAGAATGGCAAAGATAGATGTTACAATATGTCACCAACTTGTTCATTCCATACCAAGAAGACTTGGTGCTATCCTTACAAATCACAAAGGTCATACAAAATACTAGATGGAGTAGTTTTTGTTGTGGACTGTATTAATTTTTGCATCAACTAATTTGAGTAAAACGAACATTTTGTAATCCAAGTTATATTATTAACCTTATGTTTACGTAATAAGCTAAATAAATGTCCTATAATACTAAATTTTGTCAAAATTTTGGAAATTGTTCTTGTGTTCATTGAGATATTGATTAAATGCTTACTTTTCAAAAAGGGGTGTACTCATTTATGCTGAGCACTGTATGTAGCAGTCTGCATGCAGAAGCAACTGGTCATAAGTCCACCAGAAAGCATCCAAGAGGATCTGTGGTTTGATCAGCCTCTTAAGAGGACTAAAGCTGGCCATATAGGTTAGATTTATTTCAACCAGCAGTGTGCAGGAAAAATGAACAGATTCCTCTATCCAAACAACTGAAGTGAATGGAGAAATTTCCCCTGCCAGGATAATGTATTAAGACACAATCAAGGAAAGATTTCTAACATTCTCCTTTGGCAGAAGTCGGTCAAATGATCAACTTCTGTCAAGGATGGGCACACACTGACTGAAATTTGGATGGTCCCTGCTGAACCTTGATCTGTTGATGGCTAGCAAAAAGAAGATCTTCAGTTCCCCCCACCAAACAATAATTAAAAGTCAGCAGCTACATAGTTAGTCTGGCTGAAAAAAGACAAAAGTCCATCCAGTTCAACCATTAAAAAAAAAAAAAAAAGTTATAATCCTATACCCACAACCCACATCCAGAGGAAGGCAAAAAAAAAAAAACCCAGCAAAGCATGATCTAATTTGCTCCTGCAGGGAAAAAAAAATCCTTCCTGGTCCCCTGAGAGGCAATCGGATATTCCCTGGATCAACTTTACCTATAAATGTTAGTATCCAGTTATATTCTGTGTATCTAAGAAAGAATCCAGGCCTTTTTTAAAGCAATCCACTGAGCTGGCCAGAACCAACTCTTGAGGGAGTCTATTCCACATTTTCACAGCTCTTACTGTGAAGAAACCTTTTCTGTGTTTGAAGATGAAATTTCTTTTCCTCCAGACGTAAAGAGTGCCCCCTTGTCCTCTGTGATGACCTCAGGGTGAATAGCTCTACACCGAGTTCACTATATGAACCACTGATGTATTCATACATGTTGATCATATCCCCCCTTAATCTCCTCTTGAGAGAATAAATTCAGTTCCTCTAATCTTTCCTCATAGCTGATCTCCTCCATGCCTCGTATCAGTTTGGTTGCCCTTCTGTGTACTTTCTCCAGTTCCCCAATGTTCTTTTTGTGAATTGGTGCCCAAAACTGAACTGCATATTCCAGATGAGGTCTTACTAATGATTTGTACAGGGGTAATATGATATCTCTCTCTCTGGAGTCTATACCTCTTAATACAAGAGAGGATTTTGCTCGTGTAAGAAACCGCAGTTTGGCATTGCATGCCATTATTAAGCTTGTGATCTACCAGAACTACCAGATCCTTCTCGATCATTGATTCCCACATACTGTAGCTGCTGACTTTTAATAAAGGATACTTGACTGTCCAGGGATCCAGCACTGTCCTCACCTGGGCCAATTCTATGCTGATCTTCAGCATTGGCATATTTACTTTTGGAATCTGGCTGTGACTCCTTGCAACTTCACAGCTGACTTCCTGCTGCGCTTTGTCAATGTTCCTGCAGCCTCCTGGGGCTTGTGACATGTCCTAGAAGACTGCGGGCAAAGGGGAAGGGACAAAACTTCAACTAATGCAGGCCATAGATGGGTCGAAAATCGGCCGATTTTTCGGCCGAAAATAAAATCGGCCGATTTTCGGATCGTTAGTGGGCGATTTGGTCAGCCGTTTTTCGGTATTTTGGCCGTTTTTTTTTCCGGTAAAGTTGGAAAAAAATCGGCCGATTTTGCCGATCGGCCGATTTTCGCGGCAATTAGTGGGCAAATCGGACGATTTTTTACCGATAAAAAATCTGCGCATGAGCAGTGACCTGCAAGAGGAAGACAAAAAGGAGAAAAAGAAGAAGAGGAAGACGATGAAGAAGAGGATGAAGAAGAAGAAAAGGATGAGGATGATGAAGAAGAAAAGGATGAGGATGATGAAGAAGAAAAGGATGAGGATGATGAAGAAGAAGAGGATGAGGATGAAGAAGAGGATGAGGATGAAGAAGAGGATGAGGATGAGGATGAAGAAGAGGATGAGGATGAAGAAGAAGAAGAGGATGAGGATGAAGAAGAGGATGAGGATGAAGAAGAGGATGAGGATGAAGAAGAAGAAGATGAAGAAGAGGATGATGATGAAGAAGAAGAAGAGGATGATGATGAAGAAGAAGAAGATGAAGAAGAGGATGAGGATGAAGAAGAAGAAGAGGATGAGGATGAAGAAGAAGAAGAAGAAGAAGAGGATGAGGATGAAGAAGAAGAAGAGGATGAGGATGATGAAGAAGAGGATGAGGATGATGAAGAAGAAGAGGATGAGGATGAGGAAGAAGAAGGATGAGGATGAAGAAGAAGAAGAAGAGGATGAAGAAGAAGAAGAAGAAGAAGAAGGATGAGGATGAAGAAGAAGAAGAAGAGGATGAGGAAGAAGAAGAAGAAGAGGATGAGGATGAAGAAGAAGAAGAGGATGAGGATGATGAAGAAGAAGAAGTAGGATGAAAATAAGAAGAATTCCAGTCCAGCATAAAGTGTCTCTGCAGAGAGCTCCGCTATTTCTGACAGTTCCTTGACATTTACAGCAGTTGAAACATTGTATCTATTTGTTTCCGAATAAAAACATCTGTATCCTAAATGGAAACAAATAGATACATTGTTGCAACTTCTATAAATGTCACGGAACTGTCAGAGAACTGTCAAAGAAATAGAGCTCTCTGCAGGGACACTTTTTGCTGGCTCTAGACGGGTAGAAAATCGGCCGATTTTTTTTACCATTGATGGTAACGTCGGCCACTTGAACAACCGATTTTTCGTTTTTTTAAAAGAAAAATCTGCAGTTTTTCTCCCCATCTATGGCCTGCATAAGATCGCCTACGTGATCTGAGTGGAAGTGGGAGAAAAAGATTGCAGATTATTTCAGACGGAAATTACTGCAAATGTGCAATAGGTAAAGGATTTTTAAAACAAACATACCAGTTTGGCTTTCACTTCTAATGACAAGGAAAAACACAAGCATACTGGAAAGGTGACTACATAATTAGAAAATCAAACACAGCAGATCATTTCCAGTTATATGTTTATTAACAAAGATGTTTGTACGTATTTTTCACATACAAGACATGAAAATTCATATCCAGTAAGTCTATACATCTATATACATTAAGACATCTGTAAAACAAGAAATACTTTAAAGTGGCTGGTTCTGTGACCTTTAATGTGGACCAGGTCTGAATCTTAAGTTTTTATACCTGCACTGTGTGCTTTGCCTTTTTTATGTTGTGACTATTAGCAAAAATGTCAAATAATAATTAAAATAATATGACAAAAGGGGAAGGCAAATAAATTGATCACACATGGAGTTGAAACTTCTGAAATTTAAAGTACCGGTCAATCTAAAATTGATGTTGCTGTTACGGAGGATACTACTTTGTAATATTTTTTAATATATAAATCGAACAGAGATCCACCTAATGAACAGTCTTAGTAAAGTGTGTTACTGTATTATAAACCTTGGTTCTATGTATTGGTTTTAACGGTCTATGAAGACGGGGTTGTGCTTATTTGCTTGCCTTACACAACTACCACGTGAAAACAACCCTTTTGCATCTTGTAGCCAGAAGTGATCTGATCAAGCTGGAGATAGGGGACAGCAGTTTTTTCACAATGAGAGTTATTTTGAGTGCCTTGTAACCATAAGTCCATTTAAAAGCAGATATACACCAATCAGCCATAACATTGTGACCGCTGGACAGGTAAAGTGAATACCATTGAATACCTCTCATTACAATGGCATCTGAAAGTGCGCGGGATATATTAATAAGCAAGTGAACATGTTGTCCTTGAAGCTGCTGTGTTAAAAGCAGACAAAATATGCAAGTGTAAGGATTTGGGCAATTTTTGCAGGGAATGCATCAAGGTAAAAAATGTCATGGTTTTACAACCACTTTAAAGGATCTGTTACCAATGGCTTGGTGGCAGATACCACAGCATACTTTCAGAGGTCTACTGGAGTCCCTGCCTTGACAGGTTATGATGGATGGTCATGGCATGGCTGATCGGTGTAGATACACATAATGGTTTTGTATAGAAAGTGATGTGACACACCTCTGCACAGCTCCAACAAAACTTGCTGTATGGTAATACACAGTAAATATCTCCTATAATTGTAAGCACTATATAGGGGCCATAATGCATTTTTTCCTTACTGAGGTATTTAAAAACTAATACTGCTATATAGCCAGTAGATGGCACTTCCAGTAATAGGAAATAATTATATTATTCAGAATACTGCAAGTTTCATTGGAGCTGTGCAAATGTTTGTCAGATTCATTCAGCAAACGTTTTATACCTAGCCCCCTTAAAGCAGTATTAAACCCAAAAGATAACATTTATTATATTGCAGCTTACCAATTCTTAGATGTGATGGTTGTGTTAGTTTTCTTTTTTTAGGCTTTCTTTTATTTTCATCTGGCCTGTTTTTCAGCAAAAAAGCTCTCTTGCAGTTACAGGGATGACCATTTAATATCGGCAGGGGTGAATAAAATGATCAGCATTTATTTAAAATCTTTATCCCAAAAGGAAAAAAAAAATGGTTTGGTGGAATGGATTATAAAGTATTAACACTCCCCTCCCCAGACTGACAATACTGCTGTCCAAATGTGTCCCCTATCCTTCATCCAGAGTGGGGGGGGGGGGGGGGGGGTTCTCTAATACAGGAGGTCTGTTACCGGCCAAGTCACCAGGTGAAAACAGTTTAATACTGCTTTAAGTCTATATAAACATTATGTGAACATGTAAGGTAGAAACACATTTAGAACTCCAGACAGATTTTTGTTCAAACAAATAGCAGATGGTTTTTTCTTTTGATATAATACACACTTAGAAGCCTGGACATGCATAAGAAAGCACAGTAAGAATAAGAAAAATACTTTACTTCCAACTCCTTCAAACCTGTGAAAAAAATATACTGTAAATGTTCATTTTAAATAAAGTTAAATATGATTTATGAGCAAATAGTTATTACAGATGTGAAAAAAAGCTTTATTTATGCTCTTATCTAAGCTAGGCAAGCTTCAAAAGAATTTGCAGGTCTTTAGACCAGAAGGCTCTTTATTAAATATCCAATAGATTTACATTTTTTTTTTAACAAGAGAACAGGAGTCCTGAAAATTTCAGCAACTCATGATAGACATGCAAGTCTCTGAGGCCACATTCACTCCCATCCATTTTTGGGCAGATCCACTGGAATCAATGAAATTTGATGTAATAAGCTTTGTACTGCACTTTAAATTCCATGTTGACACATGTTCATGTTGACATGCATTACGTGTGTTGACATGTGTTTCCTTTGCTTCTATTATAAAAGCAAGTGCATTAAAGAGCTGTGAGTGCAGCCTTAAAACAGGATTTTTTCATTTAATGTAAAATCCTATTTTTTGTAGTCCATAAGAGACATAGAAATTCAAATATAGTCAGTTTATATTGCCACCTACAGGAAGATTAGACACTGACAAACAGAAAAAAATGTTAGCTAGCCCCTGTATACTCTTAACAGGATCTAGGAAGAGGACTGGGGACTGTCTGCAGCCCAGAAACCGCTTGACGGACCAACTCCTGAGTTTGAAACCAGATGAGGTGGATCTCCTACTAGATAGGGGAACCTGCTAACACAACAAAATTTAGGGCACAAAGAATCAACCTGATGTTCAAGACAAGGGTAGAGAAGGTTACCAGAGGGGAATGACGTCAAACAGAAGGGAACTAGTAAGAGCTGAGCAACCAGAGCTTACCAAATTGGGAAGACAAGACCCACAATCTGATGTGGTCGACAGAAAAAGCTGGGGACAACACCAGAAGGATCATGTCTCAAGACCTAGGATAAAAAACAGGTCCAAGTGAAAAAGACCAACCAGTCTTGAGGCCTTAAACTGGCCACAGATGATTCGCTTTAAATAAAAAAAAAAAAAATTAACAAATTCCTCCCATCCATACAATCGATTTGGGAAGAGGAATCTTCCTTGCTGGGACATTGTATGTTGACAGAAGGACTCTCTTCTGTCTGAACATACTGATCAGCAGCTGCAGCTTTTCCAACAAGCCAGTCTGCCAGAGGTCGATTTAATGGACAACTTCTGTCAAACAGGCACGGCCACACATGTATTGAAATTCAGCATGGACTGGTTGAATTTTAATCCATCTGTGACCAAATTTACACTTCCAACCCTCTGGATTAAGGGGATGGAAACTCTATGACAAAAACAGGTCTCGCCAACAAGATATACCTGAGAATTTATGGTATCACCACAACACAAGTTACTCCTGAAACTGTTAGAGAACACAAGAATTCAATCCCACAAAAATCAATGTCTGTAAGGGTTAGGGTACATGGAAAGTACTACCACAAGTGTAGGCAAGAATGCAAGTTAGACCTCAGCCATAGATTAGTGAGCTAGGAACCATCATAACAACCAAGGGTGTCACTTTGCCTGGCATAAGAATTCTGCGGAACCTGCAGAACCCTGAACACAAACCTTGGAACTAAAAAGCTCTTGATCCCTCAAGGTTCAACAGAGCTTTAATGGCCATGGGGAAAAGGACAGAAATCTTAGTGGAACTGATAGGTTTCCTTAATTAGATGCATGCCCTTGACAATTCAGGGTGACTTGGGGCCTTTCAGCGATGATTTCTAACTGCCACTCAGGATCTGAGGTGCACAAATATCACCTCTCAATGTGGAGACTACTGGGTTAGGTGCTATTTGGTATTCCAGCAGCATGAAGATCAGACCCATTCAGGACATAAGCTTAGATATTTAAACATGCCAGCACAATTGAAGCATAACATTCCAGACATTTGTTTTAAATGTTCCATGAAACAGGGGGTCTATCCCAGCAGTGGATAGATCACATTTGAGGGATCCAACCCAATCTGACATTCTAATGTCACTGCCAACACAGTAAGGAGAACAGGTGAGATTTAAGAATCCTGCCTGTCAGTAGAATCCTTAAACATAAGCATGCATTCTACCTGCCCAGTGGTGTTCCTGTTAATGTGCGGCACTGGTGGACCAACAGTTGTAATAGGAGCGACCTTTTAATATCCTCAAAGGCAAATAATTCCAGCACACTCTTAGGTGGGGTCCAGGACCCTTCAGGATGCTTACAGTTCATATGGAAGAATACCTCAAATAACAGATGTAGTGAAAAGGCAGCTGTAGAAGCTCTAAAAGACCCAAGAATGGAAACAGAAGGTTGATCCCCAAATGCAGAGCAGTTTGCACTGGATCAATAAGGTCTTGTACTTATGATGTAATGGCAAGAGACTGAGGTGCCTGAAAAAGTCAACATATGGCCAAAAATTCCTGAGTGGAAACTAAAGGTCCTTGACAATTGGAGAGGAGAATCTACCTAACCCGACGGAGCTCTGGAAAAATCTGATGATTACCACCCTCTAACTAAAAGGGCACCTGATTCCAGATTGCAGGACCCAGTTCCCTCAAAGTATATAGAGTAAACAAACCAAGAACCACTAAGGAAGTATGGGCTGGGGTCACTCATAGTAGCAGGACTTCCCCTCTTTGTCTATGTGCAGACATGTTACATAATGTAACAAGGCCGAAAGTGCGAGGCAAGACCTCAGGTACTCACAAACCCAGGCAGCTGGCGCTGGTGAAGGTTAAGCAGCCAAAGGTGACAGCAAGAACAGACTATAAGCTGGAACTCCATATGGTGCTTTCCAGGCAAAAGCAGTGGAAAGATTGTTATCCCCCTATGCTAAATGGCAGGAAAGAAAGCATGAAGAATGCATGACACTCCATCCAGCAGATGATGCTGATGCTCAGAACCACAGCCTTAAACCGTGGTGAGATGGGCAGTGGCAGGAAATAAGAAAGGCAGCAAGTGATGCTATAGTTAAGTGGCTCCCACTGCTTCAGGCCAAACAGTCTCTCAGAGTGAGTCTTTAGAGACAGGGTCATGCTCTGAGGCTATGACACATCTGTGGACCTGGAAAGCACTTTGTAACTAACTTTTTCCAGTACACAAAGGTCTGGAAGACACCATAATGCAAGAGCCTAGCGCCCAAATGTCACATTCTAGGCTAGCCCTGCATGTTCAACGCAGTGCGTTCCGAGTATGACATTTCAAAGCCAGGCTTGGGAAAGCCAGATCCAGAAAGCAGTTATGTAGAGAGCAGATCAAGCAGCAGTGTAGCAAGCAATCTTAACTGAAGTTATTGCAAGAAGAAATTTATGAAGGAAATCAAAAGAAAACGGTTAGCAAAAAACACTTCGACTTTACTTGGCAGAGCAGAAGAAAATATGTCCATTTTCCGATGACATTAGCAAAAAACTGAGGCATGTTAGGTAGAGGAAGGGTAAACAGAGACTGGTTTAAAATTTTTCTGTGTGCCAGTGTCCAGCACTCCTGTAGGTGGTAGTATACCCTGACTGTATCTAAATTCCTGTGTCCCTCAGGGGATGAGAAAGAAACAGATTTTTGGTGTAGATGATATTCCGCCACCCCATCATTTAGTAACACACAGAACTGATATAAAGAGATCTTCAAGGTGCTGCATGTATAGCCTGGAATTATTTCTTCTTAGTGTTGCTAAAACTCTGCAGGGGGTGAATACTCCTGTAGAAAGGGAACTGCCAGTTAAACTGGAAAGTTAATGATTTTGACAAAAGCATGTTTTGTTTTAACATTTGGTTACTGCTTCAGTTCCGCATGGGAAGAACACAAGAAGGCTTTAATAATACCAACTGACTACTCCAGGGACAATCAAAGGTCAGGGTAGACATACATTAAAAAAAAAAAACTAAAGATTTCATATCTGGTCCACTGATTGTGTAATAAGGTTGGTCACTATCTGTTAGTGCTGTACACCAAGTTCATTATATGAAAACAATCTCTGGGCAATAAGGCACTTTGACACTTAGGGGTTACATAAAATATGAATCGGCTGTGCAAATTACAAATATGGGAACCGTAACAGTACTGTAACAGTATAAGAAAACCGCTAAATAACTTGTGTACCATTTGTTCCATAATAAATTGCAAACAGAAAAATTGCTAAATTCCAGTTCAGTAATGAGAGGGCTCTTGGTATTATTACTCACCTGTTACAGAGAGAGCACACCAAAATGAATGCATTGCTTGCACCAGTAACAGAAAATGGTTGATTACTACAAATCTAAGTATTTACAGGGAAGTTTTACAGACTGAAGGAAAGGTAAAAATTCTTTGTCAGAAGAATCTTTTTTAAAACATCTAGGTAATAATCCAGTCAATGCTCTGATTGATAAATGTTAGGCTCACTTCAAGCAAAAATGTATTTTCTGTGTGAATAACCTCAATATGTTAATTTTGGGATGACTATCTTTCCCTTTCTGTGTGCAATATGGCAATGTTGTGACCTCTGTGTAGCCCACAGGCATAGAAAAGACAAGGCACATGAAACAGTCTACTGCCAGCATGAGGTTGTAGCCATGCCTGCCTGAAATCTTTAGTTGTTTTTATTGTGGAACGCTGCCACCCAAAAAACTTTTACCCATTTTATCCTTTGTTGTTTATGATGGGACAGCCCACATGTAACGTTACACTTACATCCTCTGGTCAGATTTGAAGCTCTGTCTCTGCAAACGTTCTCAGATGATCGCTTTCATGGCTGTCAGGATTATGTGTCAGCCTCATAGACACCAATGGGTAATCCTATAATGTGCAATTATGAAGCAGCAGTACACAAAAGGTAAAGCTGGCCATAGATGGATCAAAATTTAGCTGGTTCAGCAAGGACTGGCTGAATTTCGAACCATCTATAGCTGTTTCCACTAGAGAGAAGTCGATCCAACGATCAGCTTCTCTCGAATAGGAATGTTGGAAAATCCTCCTTTGATCAGTGCTGTAGTGCTGAACAGTGTATTCTGACTCAGGAGTCCCTCTGTCAGAATACAATAGCGCTGTGGGGAGGATTCCTTCATCTACTTCAAATGTGTGACTGGTTGACCAAAAAAAAACAAAACTATCCATCTATGGCCAGCTTAAGAGATCACAAAGTTTTCATTACTTTGCCTTGATAACAAGGCAATTGCATGCACACAGATTGCTCCCCAGCAATGAACTGTCTATTGAAAACAAACAAATAACAAAAAGGGCCAGCTTTTGTCAAATGTTTGCCATCATTAGTGATTTTCTGCTTAGAAATGCATTATGTTAGCATTCCCAGAGTAGCAAAGCTACAAGTTGTGGTTTATTAAAACTGGAGGATGCAGCATAACCCAATTCCTCAGGGCCCATTCACACTCTAGTAATTCCTTGCAGTGCAATTTAAGCAAGGCAGCGCATCACAATGCACAGTATTTACATTGCTCTCTACTGTACAGGAATATGGAGTATGGTACTCAATGAATGGTACTCAATGCACTTAGAGCAGGTTTGTTGCATTAATGTGCAACTGTGAAAGGGTCCTAAGCCCCCTGTTCACTCCAATGCAATTTGACAGTACAAAATCGCATGACAAGTCACACCCTATTTGTGCCTATGGAACCGTTCAAATCAGTGCGATTCTGACTTGTACTGATTTTGAAGAAGGTTCCTGAACTATTTTTGGTGACTTAATGTGCGACTTGCATTGACATCTCTGCATGAAGTCAAACAGATGTCGGCAAGCTGCACATGAAATCACACTGACCAGCAGCTGCACAATTTCAAAGCCGCATTCGGTGTGAATAAGAGTGACTAGTGCTTACATGAGCAAAGCAAGCCCAATATAATAACTAATACATCATAATGTTGATTCTCCTGCTTCAAGTAAAGTTTCTTGTGTCACTATGCAAAACAATCTGGGTTTCTAGAGATCATTTAAGGTTTTCTACTACCGGTCCTCTGAAAAACACATCAGAATTCTCTATTTAGACAAATGTATCTTGCACTCTTGGTCAACTCTTTAAAACAAAAACACTTAAAATAGAAGACTCCAACCTCCATCATTCTCAAACAATATTTTGGCCTGTTACTAGTTATATATATTTATGTAAAAAAAAATGGCAACATATTTAAAAAATGCTAATGTTATATATGTTTAAAAAATATTACTGTAACAAGGCAAAATAATCTCACCTTTGGTCCTATTATATAACAAAACTGGAATGAAAGGATTGCATCTGAATAACCTACAATACTGTAGGAAGAGTAACACTCACTCCTTACACACACTTTATACATTCATCTTAATACAGAACCCTCAAACAGATAAGTGAACACTTTAAATATTTCATGTAATCTTTTTGCTCTCTACTGGCATACAAACCCAAATTCCACATCACTGATTCAACAAACATGCCTGTCCATTATAAAACATGGCGTTCCTAGAGTACATCTCGCATTGTTGAACAGAAGATGTTTTAGAGGTTGGACTCCTCTGAGCAGGGAATCTGCAGGTGAGGGTCTGAAAATCGCCGTTTAAGTTTTGCAGTGGGCTCATATTCTAAAATTCCCTGTGTAGCCTCCAGCTCTGTTCCTTCAGGGACATAGACAGACTGGATACTGTCTGTTCTCCTCCCAGGCTGTTCCCTCCTCCGAACATTACTGGACTCCTCAGCATAGTCTACGGTCTTTGTTAACCCAGGAGGCAATTTTATATTGGCATTTGGCATTACAGGGTTACGCCTAGGACCCCTCATTTTTGCAAGAAAAGACGACGGTCTTCGCTTGACAGTTGTTGGAGGCACGGACAAAGTGAAGAGAGGTGCTTTGGATGGAAGAGGTTTGGGATTCTCAACTGGTTGAGGCTTGACAGCAGAGTCCACCACACATGTTGCTGTAGAAGAAAATGTGATAACTATGTAAGCCATATTCTTGCTTAACTAGTGATGGCAACTGCATGCATTTAATAGAGAAGCAATGTCTTCATATCTGGCCAAGCAAGCAAACTGAAAATGTAACAAATGAGCATTTTAATAAATGCAGTACTAAAAAAAACCCATTTACTAATATTGAATGATCTGCCAACATTACAGGCAGCTTCTTCGCACAATATTCTTCAAGTTTCTCCTGGATTTTTAGAATCAAAGTCAGTCTGTGACACATACAGAATGACATGCATTGCAATTGTGGGAAATGCTGAACACAGAGTCACTGTCATTTCTCACTTCCAAACAATCTTTGGTACCCTTATTTAACAGGTTAGGCTAGCCATCTAAGCAAGCATAAGATCGTTCTAATTTCTGGGTATTCGGTATCAAAATTGTAACAATCTGTGATTATTTTTTAAGATTAAGCTTCTTTAAAGATGATTCTAAAGACTTACCACTCTTTTAGGAGGTGGCCGATTGCTGCCTTGGTGGTGTACTATACACTCTTAAACAAACCTACCCCAAAGAAGAAATGTCTTACTTATGTGATTTGTTTACAGCCTGTTCCTATGAGTTTTCGATCGAAAAATGACAACTAGTCTTATAAATGTAGCCAGAAGACTGGGAAGCATTTAGGAATCAGGAAGTAAATAGGATCTGTGTTAGGCAAGTTCCAACACCAGCATAGGTACAGTTCAGTTTCCGTAAATTCTTGCCATTAAAGTAAATGACCGGAGAATTGTTCTCCCCCCCCCCCCAAAAAAAAGTAAAGCCACACTTTAAACATCCTTTGTTATCGGATTTTCGACAGGGAAAAAAACTATATGGGGATATGTTTTAAAATTACAGTTTCTCTGCACAAAACATGTACCTTCTAATGAGCATAAGAAGGTTGCAACATGGCATGCAGTGCAGTAAAAGAAGTAATATAAGGGACACACTACCTTAATACTGACCTTCCTTTTCTGTATGAACAGGTCTGTCATCCAATAAGCTCTCAGTGCTATTTGAGGTTTCAGAGTCCATATTCTCTTCATCTGATCCACGTTGTTCAAGCTCTGGTAGCCGATAAGTAATGTCCTCTCTGTTAAACAGAAAAATTAGAGAGAAAATAAATATGTGATGAGATCATCATTTATCATTACACTTTGGTGTCTTCCTGTTTGTATATGGCAAGTCTCACTCACTTCTCATCCTTGATAGATTGTATCCTCTCTATCAGGAACTCTGATTCACGGGCTACTTCACAGTCTGTCAACTGCTCCTCTTGTACTGCCTCCAGATCAGGTAAACCATTTCCACTGGGAGATGGGCTCTTGTTCTGTCATTTAAAAATGTAATTAACCACAAGTATAATATATAAATGTTAACAAACCCAAGTCTATCTACAACCAAAACGTTACATTTTAGATGTAAAATTGATTTTATTTTTATTTATTTTTTTTATTGCTGAGGAGACTCATCCCTTTATTTGTTCTGGTGAACAAAGTGAGGAAAAATCCAAAATTTTGAGTTGTCTGGTGATGACCAAGAGGGAATTTACCTCACTTTTTTGAGATCTTACATCACTCCCAGTTGTATCCACAGCCACAGGACATTAAGTAAAATCTGTTAGATGGGACACAGGTAGCAAAAAAAAAAAAAAAAAAAAAAAAAAAAAAAAAAAAAAAAAAAACATTCTTTACTGTATCCAAAATTAAAAATGCAAAAACGTTTTGGCCTTAGATGTACTTTAACTTCCTTAGAATTCACCCTTTTTGTGACCCGTTACCCCAGCTGCAGTGACTTCTTACTGATTGGACTGGGGTTCAGGTAACAAATGCAAATCTGGTAAAAGTTAGTTTACCTGCAAAGGCTCAGTGCACTCAAAAGTGATATTTCAGTTAAATTAGTTTGGTCGATGGAGTTATCCACCAGACTGCAATGTTAAGCGCTTCCCAAGCTTTAGCACTACTAAAACATGGGTTGTCAAAAATAAAATACAGATATTTCTGTGCTCTCCCTAACCCTGCCCCTCAACCCAAACTGCTGTACAAATATATATATGATATTAGAAAATGTTTTTTAATTTAGAACGTATGTTGCATAAAACAGGGGTGTCATTTGGTCTACTTATCCCTCCTGTTGGCCTGTTTCCAACACAAAATGAAAAGCCAACATGGAAAGGGCAACAACATAGCCGATTCAGCGCTCTGCAGACAGGGGTTAGGTGTTTTAATTTACTAGCATCTGATACAAACTGAAATATCATTCTTGAAATGGTCCTTTAAAACAAACAGATTTTGTTTCCTATGTCTTTAGGAGGTTTAGATCAGTGCAGCCCTAAAGGTACTCCACAGCCATTAATTTTGAAAAGCAAATCGTAGATCTAGGTGCATGTAGTGGGAAATCCTGCTGAGCACCAATTTTAATGGACAAAATGAAAATGAATCATCATTCTAGCTTATACTAAGCTCCAAGATGCTTTATGGCATTTTGGAATTGCAAATAATAGAAGAGAACTGTGGGGAGATATCTTTTTCCAGGCTGGGGACTGATATAGACTGGAGGTAATAGCTAATGCTCTTCACTTTTAGTTGGCAAACTTTTTTTTTTTAAAGCAAAATTAAAAAAAAACAATAAAACAAAAAACTCTCTCGAAAAGTTAAAAACCCCACAACATAACGACTGAACCAAATCCACAAAGATGTGTTGTACTTTTCCATAAGACTTTTGTCCATTATAATTAGGCTCTGTTTTAATTATCTGACATTCCATTTTAGTGATTCGAGTGGTGGCATGCAGAGGTGGTGGAAAGCAACTATACCTACCAGGCAGTCATCAATAGGGGAAATAAATCCTAAATGACCAGGCCATGCCTGCCACAGGAAAAAAGGAGGAGACAACTCTCAGGCTTTAAACACACTTAAATCAGTACATTGCACTAAGAAATGTTTTTTACCAATAATCCTATCACAGAAATAGTGCCACCCTGCCCATTCAGGACAAAAGGAAAGTGTGTGGGTGAAAAACCAACTTCCTGACCATGTTATACTTGCCTCTCCAGGGCTTCCTTCATTACTCCTGCATCTGTCACAGCCCACAAAAATACTTACATTTTCTATGCAATAGAAATTTCAGTTGAATTTATTCCTAACTATGCACTTAAATGGACTATACAGCGATTTATCAACGTTTAGAGGCGCTTTTCTATCTACATTACAAGTATGCTCAGTTTACATCTACAGTGGGGCAAAAAAGTATTTAGCCACCAATTGTGCAAGTTCTCCCACTTAAAAAAATGAGAAAGGCCTGTAATTGGCATCATAGGTAGACCTCAACTATGAGAGACAAAATGAGAAAAAAAAATCCAGACAATCACATTGGCTGATTTGGAAAGAATTTATTTGCAAATTATGGTGGAAAATAAGTATTTGGTCACGTACAAACAAGCAAGATTTGTCTCTCACAGACCTGTACCTTCTTCTTTAAGAGGCTCCTCTGTTGTGCATTCATTACCTGTATCAATGGCACCTGTTTGAACTTGTTATCAGTATAAAAGACACCTGTCCACAACCTCAAACAGTCACACTCCAAACTCCACTATGGTGAAGACCAAAGAGCTGTCGAAGGACACCAGAAACAAAATTGTAGACCTGCACCAGGCTGGGAAGACTGAATCTGCAATAGGCAAGCAGCTTGGTGTGAACAAATCAACTGTGGGAGCAATAATTAGAAAATGGAAGACATACAAGACCACTGATAATCTCCCTCGATCTGGGGCTCCACGCAAGATCTCACCCCGTGGGGTCAAAATGATCACAAGAACGGTAAGCAAAAATCCCAGGACCACACGGGGGGACCTAGTGAATGACCTGCAGAGAGCTGGGACCAACGTAACAAAGGCTACCATCAGTAACACACTACCCTGCCAGGGACTCAGATCCTGCAGTGCCAGACGTGTCCCCCTGCTTAAGCCACTACATGTCCGGGCCCGTCTGAAGTTTGCTAGAGAGCATTTGTATGATCCAGAATGCTCTAGAGGAGATCTGCATGGAGGAATGGACCAACATACCAGCAACAGTGTGTGCCAACCTTGTGAAGACTTACAGGAAACGTTTGACCTCTGTCATTGCCAACAAAGGATATATAAGAAAGTACTGAGATGAACTTTTGATATTGACCAAATACTTATTTTCCACCATAATTTGCAAATAAATTCTTTCCAATGTGATTGTCTGGATTTTTTTTTCTTATTTTGTCTCTCATAGTTGAGGTCTACCTATGATGCCAATTACAGGCCTCTCTCATCTTTTTAAGTCGTAGAACTTGCATAATTGGTGGCTGACTAAATACTTTTTTGCCCCACTGTATACACTGCCTTGAAAAAGTATTCATACCCCTTGAAATTTTCCACATTTTGTCATGTTACAACAAAACATGTAATTGTAATTTATTGGGATTTTATGTGATAGACCAACACAAAGTGGCACATAATTGTGAAGTGGAAGGAAAACGATAAATGGTTTTCAAAATGTTTGACAAATAAATATATGAAAAGTGTGGCGTGCATCATGAAGGACAAGGAACACACCAGACGGGTCAGGGATAAAGTTGTAGAGATGTTTAAAAAAGGGTTAGGTTATAAAAAAAATATCCCAAGCTTTGAGCATCTCACGGAGCACTGTTCAATCCATCATCTGTAAATGGAAAGAGTATGTCACAACTGCAAACCTACCAAGGCATGGCCATCCGCCTAAACTGAGAGGCCAGGCAAGGAGAGCATTAAATCAGAGAAGCAGCCAAGAGGCCCATGGAAACTCTGGAGGAGCTGCAGAGATCCACAGCTCAGGTGGGAGAATCTGTCCACAGGACAACTATTAGTCGTGCACTCCACAAATCTGACCTTTAAGGAGGAGTGGCAAGAAAGCCATTGTTGAAAGAAAGCTATAAGAAGACCCGTTTGCAGTTTGCGAGAAGCCATGTGGGGGACACAGCAAACATGCAGAAGAAGGTGCTTGATCAAATGAGACCAAAATTGAACTTTTTGGCCAAAATCAAAATGCTACGTGTGGTGGAAAACGAACTGCACATCACCCTGAACACACCATCCCCACCGTGAAACGTTGTGGCAGCATTATGTTGTGGGGATGCTTTTCTTCAGCAGGGACAAGGAAGCTGATGAGAGTTGATGGGAAGACGGATGGAGCCAAATACAGGGCAATCTTGGAAGAAAACCTGTAGAGACTGCAAAAGAGACTGGGGTGGAGGTTCACCTTCCAGCAGGACAACGACCCTAAACATACAGCCAGAGCTACAATGGAATGGTTTAGATCAAAGTATATTCATGTGTAGGAATGGTCCAAAGTCCAGACCTAAATCCAATGGAGAATCTGTGGCAAGACTTGAAAATTGCTGTTCACAGACGCTCTCCATCCAATCTGACAGAGCTCGAGCTATTTTGCAAAGATGAATGGGCAAAAATGTCACTCTCTAGATGTGCAAAGTTGGTAGAGACATCCCCAAAAAGACTTGCAGCTGTAATTGCAGTGAAAGTTGGTTCTACAAAGTATTGACTCAGGGAGGCTGAATACAAATGCACTTTTCATATATTTATTTGTAAAACATTTTGAAAACCATTTATCATTTTCCTTCCATTTCACAATTATGTGCCACCTTGTGTTAGTCTATCACATAAAATCCCAATAAAATACACTTACGTTTTTGGTTGTAACATGACAAAATGTGGAAAATTTCAAGGGGTATGAATACTTTTGCAAGGCACTGTAAAAGACTAGCTAGAATTTGCACATTGGAAGGCATGACATAAAAATAAGCAATTAAAATGATAATGATTAGATTGCATAACTACACAGATGATATAGTAAAGAATTATGAGAGGAATTGTCACTTACTGTGCTTTGCCTCAGAAGGGAGAGTCTGCAAACTGCACGCGTCTCTGCTGCCTCAAGAATGCCAATTTCCTGCATTTTTATTTTGTATTGTCTTAGCTGTTCTTTAATTAACATTTCCACACATCTACAAGATACGACAACAAAATTTTCAAGGTATATTGCAACACCCGATGTGATTCAGCTGATGTTCACAAAACCAGAATTACATGCATAATACAATGTAGATCTATTACTTACGCAGTAGCTTTTGAGACCTCTTTCATGCTGGTTAAAGGGTCGTAATTATCTGGGCAGCGAAGCAGGCAGGGCGCAAACACTATGGCCAAAGAATTTGGGGACATGCGATTTATATCTTCCAAGAGAGCAACCCTATAAATAAGAAAATACTAGTTACATAAATCCATCATACATATATTGCTTTTATTTGCTTGAGTTGCAAAACATGTATGGGTTTAAAGCTGAACTCAAGCCTTATCTTCAGTTTTGCTCAGTTGTACAAGCTCTTCTGAACGGAAATGTCTTACTCTGATTTGACTGCACACTCTGAGCTTCTCACATTGTGAATTACAAGCTGCAGCAAGTCAGGTACAACAGCCTAATTTTCTAGCTGGAGGACTTCCAGTATCACCTACCACTTCCCACCTCACCCTGACTGTCCATGGCCTGTGCCTTTCATTGGGCTTCAGTTCTTTAAATCACTGAGGCTCAGTATCACATGTGGACGTTACCTAGGGTAGCCTGCATGAAAATGCAGCCTGCTTAGAAAGCTCACTGCTCTAGTCTGCCATATGTGTATATCTCCTCCCAAGAATCTGTCCACTATTTGCAACAGGGCTGAGGGCTTTTTAGAGGGAGAGTACTGATACAGGGAGCGGTTATGTTTTAGGTAACATGTACAGCACCCTGCTGGCCCCTCCCAACAGCTTTGATTTGCTTGTATTGTACTGAGATGCACAGAGACCCAGTGATGAAGTCACTTGGTCTAAAATACGTAATGAAAACACAAAGGTTTCATTTAAAAATTCAGTTAGCATGGAGGTGAGTGGAGGGGGAACTATAAGTATTAATCTTTAGCATTCGGTTATATTTTAAGTTACACTGGCTCTCTGTCTCTCAAAACACATGAAAGCTCTGTTAGCTGATAGTGTGTACACAAAAAAACATGCGCATTACTTACTTGACAAGGTGAAAAATTAGTCTCTCCAAGGTGTTGTAATTAGCTTGTGGAAGTTGTCCAAGGACTTTGTAAATGGTGCAAAGTTGTTCCTGCTTCCCTGGCAACTCTAAGTAAACAGCACAAATTAGAGGTAAAGCTGCAAATTTAGCTTGACAATTAGTTATCATGCACATTAAACTTACCCACAGCTTTCAGAAACTCGCTGTATTCTGCAAATGTCATCAAAGGCTCAGGTAGTTCACGTAACCACTGTTTTAGGATCCCAGTAATAGCATGGATTGCATACTTGTCTAGCTTCACAGAGGTGGGGTCTGTTTTCCAATCCAAAACAAAAAATTATTACAACAATCTGTACACATAAATAAAAAATAATGATGGAAAGGCATACAATTTGACAGAACTAAAACATAACAACAGGTATAGAAGCTCTGCATTGTCCAGTCCAGCGGGATAAGGTTACGGGACTCCAAAGCCAAGCTGAGGATAGGCTACCCCTGATAATTGCAATCACAGAGACTAGCTCTAGCAGTAATGCAAAGAAGAATCTTGATTGATAAGAATAAGAGAAAAAAACGCTAGTACAAAAAGGTTACACTTTTCCCAAAAGACATCCATCCTCCTAGGACACTACCAAAAAACTGAGGCATGCAGGTTGTAGGAAAGGTTATCCTGGCTGGCCTACAGTTGCCTTTTGTTTGCCAGTGTCCAACCATCCTATATGTGGTAATTTAACCTGACAGAAATGACTTCCAGAAAACTTAATGAATGAGAAAAAAAAAGTGCTTTTGTTTTTGTCACTGTTGGAAGAATTCTGCTCATTTTCCAGGGAGTGAAAGATCTCCTCCGTGTCAATTCTGACAGCAGTAAAAGACCTGAAAGTAGTACTAACCAAAAATTTAAAAAAGGCTTTGGCTGAAGCCTAGCTTTACAGATCAAAATAAATCGCTGTTGTAAACAAATATACATTTTATGCAATCCACAGGTACCTTTCTCCAGGGACGTTTTAAGTTCTCGCATGCAGTTGGCTGCCCCCGATTTGCGATAGATACCCTCTGTGTACAAGCCATGCATTTCCAGGTACTCAAGAAGTACCTCCATAACAACAGGTACAGAAGTTGTCTCGGTTAAGTCAGCCATGTGAACACCAAAGTGATGATTCCCCTGGCTCTGTGTACATTTAAACAAAAAGGAAAAAGCCAAATTAAAAAAAAAAAAAAAAAAAAAAAGATAAATCTCAATTTCCATACAGTACTATCATGAACTGCCAATATGGTTCAAACATCCTGCAGATAAAGTTATTATACAACTTTGCTACTTCTAACTGGACTATGCAACTCCAGGTTTTTAAAGTTATTAGTTTTATGTATGAACATTTTCCGGCCAAGACTGTCACTCGGGTCAATAAAGGACAAAATGTGGACACATACACTATATTGCCAAAAGTATTGGGACACCCCTCCAAATCATTGGATTTAGGTGTTCCAATCACCTCCATGGCAACAGGTGTATAAAATCAAGCACCTGGGCATGCAGACTACTTCTACAAACATTTGTGAAAGAATGGGTCGCTCTCAGGAGCTCAGTGAATTCAAGCGCGGTACCGTGATAGGTTGCCACCTGTGCAATAAGTCCATCCGTGAAATTTCCTTGCTACTAAACATTCAACAGTCAACGCTTAGTGGTATTATAACAAAGTGGGGAGCAATTGGGAACAACAGCAACTCAGCCATGAAGTTGTAGGCCATGTAAGATGACAGAGCAGGGTCAGCGCATGCTGAAGCGCACAGTGCGCAGAAGACGCCAAATATCTGCAGAATCAATAGCTAAAAACCTCCAAACTTCATGTGGCCTTCAGATTAGCACAACAGTGTTTAGAGAGCTTCATGGTATGGGTTTCCATGGCCGAGCAGCTGCATCCAAGCTTTACATCACCACGTGCAATGCAAAGCGTCGGATGCAGTAGGGTAAAGCACACCACCACTGGACTCTAGAGCAGTGGAGACGTGCTCTCTGGAGTGACGAATCACGCTTCTGTCTGGCAATCTGATGAATGTGTCTGGGTTTTGTGGTTGCCAGGAGAACGGTACTTGCCTTGCTGCGTTGTGCCAAGTGCAAAGTTTGGTGGAGGGGGGATTATGGTGTGTGGTTGTTTTTCAGGGGTTGGGCTTGGCTCCTTAGTTCCAGTGAAGGAAACACTTTAAGGCGTCAGCATACCAAGATGATGCCACTCCTACACAAGCAGAGATTCAGTCAGATTCGGCACTGCCATATTTGTGCAGTGAGATGCGCTTGCGCAGCTTACTGTACAAGGACAGACAGGCAGGTAAGTAGCTTTATTGCAGAAGATACAAAGCATGTCTTTTCTGCATGAACAATTCTGCCTGTCTCTCCATTTTCATTGTGGAACCTAAAGTTCCACTTTAAGCAGCAGACGGTTATATTTTGAGTAAATATCTTAGTCTGCCAAAATTGCATAAAAAGTAGCATTCAGTAATATACCAGGAAATGGCATTAATTTTTACCTAAAAAAAAAAAACCTGTTCAATTGCTTTGTAACACAAATTGATAATCAGCCAATCACACGGCAGCAACTCAATGCATTTTGCAAAGGCATGTAGATGTGGTGAAGACGACTTGCTAAGCTCAAACCGAGCATCAGAATGGGGAAAAAGGGGATTTAAGTGACTTTGAACATGGCATGGTTGTTGGTGCCAGATGGGCTGGTCTGAGTATTTCAAAAACTGTTGATCTACTGGGACTTTCACAGACAACCATCTCTATGGTTTACAGAGAACAGTCCTAAAGAGAAAATATCCAGTGAGCAGCAGTTGTGTGGAAATGCCTTGTTGATGTCAGAGGAAAATGGGCAGACTGGTTGCTGCGACAGTCAGGTGGTAGGGTCAGAATTTGGTCTAAACATGAAAGCATGGATCCATCACACCTTGCATCAACGGTCAGGCTGGTGGTGGTGTAATGGTGTGGGGGATATTTTCTTGGCGCTAACAAGGTGTACTTAAAGTGGGCAGTGAGTGTATGTTATGGTAGACCATATAAGAAAAAAATATGTGCATGGGAATTTAGTCATCTTGGCATAGCTGGGGGTAGGAGCATGAGCATGGCACCATCAGGGTGCATGCAATAGGAGCTCCTGGAGCCCGCTGTTTTTTTGAGATGAAAGAGAACCTGATCTAATTTGTGTTTACCACCCTACCTCATGCTGTGTGTATACTCCTCTTGGTGTGGATCCCCCTGGAGCAAGAGGAGGTTCTGTGACCCCTGGGTGGAGTGGAGGCGGGTGTCGGTGAGAGACGGAGCAGTAAACCCTGGGAGAGGTCAGGTGACATGCCGTGGAGAAGTCCTGGGAGCCTTGGGAGATGCCGACAAAGGAGCGGAGGAAAGGAGCCAGTTCGGTGTGGACTGGAGCTGATAGGTTCCCACGATAGATGACACAACCCCCCCCACCCCTTTCGGACCACAAGATAGAGGGACTGAAAGTGGATGCGATGTCCGTATATTGGACGCTAGCAGAGACAATGAGACGGCGTAGCGTGGGAAGCGGCGAGTGCCAAAGGCCTATATAAATAGATAACTACAGGGAGGGGGAGGAATAGATGACTCAGGTGGTCGGTGGCAAATAATAAAGCAAAAGAGGGGTCACCGAGTGGGTCCAGAAAAGGCAAGTAGAAGAAGGAAAAGGGAAAGAAAGTCTTGAGAGAGAAAATGCGAGGGATACACAATTGAGAGCTTAGAACTACTATTAGTTAACAGCACCTGCAGTGGAATATAGATGTAGCTTTTGAAGCTGCGAATACCACACTCTGTTCTGATCTTTAAATTTAGAAATGCAACGCCAATAAATATGAAGAGCAGATCTGTAAAAGGAGGTTGGTCAAAAAACACCCCAAACAAGTTCAAGTATGATAAAGAAATATATGCCCCTACAAGAGAAAAGTCCGGAGTGTCAAACTCCCAAGAGACAACAGGGAGCAAGCGGCAAATGAGAGATAGGAAATAATATTGGAGATCAAACGAGACTCATGGGAGTGCCCAATCTGAGTTAAGTCAAAGACATTTTAAATCTGAAAAAAAGGAATTGGATTTAGAAAAATTAGAAGAACAGGGAATAAGCTCACAAACGCTTACAAAAATGGCAATAGTGAAAATGTTTGTGAAACTAGAGCACGCTATAAAGAATGATATGGCTGAACTACATAAAGATTTGGGACAGGTATTGTCACGAGTGGAAGATACAGAGGAGAAATTGGATAAACACGCTCAAATAATAACTAAAATGGAAGCGCAAATGGACGAATTGTGAAAAGAGCAAAGGAAATTATCATATAAGTTGGACGATAAAGAGAACAGAGATAGAAGGAAAAAACCTGAGGATTCGGGGCCTGCCAGAAGTATCTCAAGAAGAGGATCTAATGGATATAATGAAGAGAGTGTTTAATCCCATATTAGATAGATCTGTAATGGACCAACTGAAAATCAATCGAGTACTTAGAATTGGTCGCTCCCAAGGAGTGGCGAGGTAAACCCCCAGAGATGTGATTGTGCGATTTCATCATTTTGACGACAAAGCAACTATATGGAAGAAGATGAGAGGGATCCCAGTAATATAATATGGAGAAACTATTTACAGGACTTTTGTGAAAGATTAGATTTACAGAAACTGGACATTCCAGGGTGGATAGAAGGGGCTAAGGAGAGTGTGGGGATAGAAAAAGAGAAGTGGCAATTAGTCCCTAAAAAGAGATTGTAGCAGAGATGAGAGGGGAAGTTTGGAGGAAGAGCAGAGAGGAAATTACGTAGTTGAGAGTAGGGGTTACTACTTGTTGTGGTTTTTTTTCCCCCTCTCCCCCTCTAATCACTCCAATATTGTCCTGTTTTCCCCCTCTGGGAGTGGAGGAAAGAATACATTTTTAAGGTAGACAGAGAATATTATAGTAAAGGTGGGGTGCTAGGAGGTCCAATGTGCACCTGAACACGAGATCCAAGGACTGGGGCTTGGGAATTGATTAGGCATATGTGGTCAGAGTTATACCCCAAAGAGGGGGGGGGATTGGGGGTGAGCACGGGAGGGCGTAGGGACTCTTCTGGAGATACTTGCTTGTTCCAGAACATATTTATCCACACCTCTTTCAGTCTGAGTAGATTGGTAAAAGAAAGTATAAGGAATGAATGTGGTCGATTTTATGACCTATAATGTGAAAGGATTGAATACCCCAGTTAAAAGTCATAAGATTCTAAGAGAATTACATCAATGCTCTATTGAAGTAGTATTTTTACAGGAGACACATATCTCAAGATACAAATGTTAAGCTATATTCCAATTACTATCCAACCTGGTATTATGCTGATTCACCAACAAAACGTGCTAAAGAGGTAGCAATTTGGCCAGCTAAGAATGTAAGACTTAATATTGAGGATAGGTTGGTTGACCCAGAGGGTTGGTTTTGTTTCTGAGAGGGAAACTACAGGAAGTGGAATGTACATTAGCAAATATCTATTGTCCTAATAAAAATCCAGTGGTTTATCTAGAGAATACATTGAGAAAAACTTATAGATTTCAAGAAGGGTACCGGTAAACTGATTGTGGAAGGAGATTTTACATTTTGCATGGATCCATGGATGGATACATCATCACGGGTGCAGAGAGATGGAGGTAAATATCTAAAGTCTATCAAAAGAATGTTGCATCAGTGTCAATTTATGGACGCTTGCAGAATTAAACACTCAAGAGAAAGAGACTATATGTTTTATTCTCCAGCACAAGGGATGTATTCTAGACTGGATTATATAATGATAGAAAATAGACTTTTGGAGTTGCTGTAAATAAGTAAATATAGAAGTTATATTAATATCAGACCATGCTGCTGTCACAATGAAGTGAAAACTGGGCATAGAGCAGAACAAGATAAATATGTAGAAATTAAATGAGACGCTCTTACAGGATCAGGAGATGGAAACAAGAATAAAAAATGAAATAGAGCAGCATTTCAAATGAGACGGAAGGGGTTTCGGTAACTATGGTATGGGAGGTGCATAAGGCATATATAAGGGTAATCTTGATTGCTATAGGGGTGGAAAAAAAAGCAAGAAGGGATGAAGAAAATTAAGTTAACAGAGTATTTATATGAATTAGAACAGCTACACAAAAAGAAAACTGAAATGGATATACATCAGGAGATAATCCTAAAAAGATGAGTTGAAGGAGTTAATGGAACAAGAAACGAGGAGAACGTTTAACATGGTGGCAAAGGAAAGATATCAGTGGGGGTATAAACCAGGAAAATACCTATTGAGAAGGTTAAGGAATAAGAAATCGAATTATAAAGAGAAAATTAAAGATGAGAATGAGGAAATTGCATATTCAACCACTGATATCGCTAATGTATTTAAAAAATATTACAGTAGATTATGGAGGTAAAACCAAAGGCTTTAAAAGAAGCAGAGGTAAGGTAAAGAGTTAAAGTACCTAGGAGTAAATTTAACCCTGTCAATTAAGAGTATCTATCAAGCGAACTATATACCATTATTGAATGAAATAAAAGAGGTGTTGAAGAAAATATTAATAGGCTCTGTATCCTGGATAGGCCGAATTAATAAAGTTAAATGGCGATACTCCCTAAAATCTTGTATAACTTCCAAATGCTTCCAATTTACCGTCCGCAAGAGTTTCTTAGGGTATTAAAAAGAATGATAATGAGATTTGTATGGGTGAATAAAAAACCAAGGGTGAAATGCAGTGGGGCAAAAAAGTATTTAGTCAGCCACCAATTGTGCAAGTTCTCCCACTTAAAAAGATGAGAGAGGCCTGTAATTGGCATCATAGGTAGACCTAAACTATGAGAGACAAAATGAGAAAAAAAATCCAGACAATCACATTGGCTGATTTGGAAAGAATTTATTTGCAAATTATGGTGGAAATAAGTATTTGGTCAATATCAAAAGTTCATCTCAATACTTTGTTATATATCCTTTGTTGGCAATGACAGAGGTCAAATGTTTCCTGTAAGTCTTCACAAGGTTGGCACACACTGTTGCTGGTATGTTGGCCCATTCCTCCATGCAGATCTCCTCTAGGGCAGTGATGTTTTGGGGCTGTCGCTGGGCAACACGGACTTTCAACTCCCTCCAAAGGTTTTCTATGGGGTTGAGATCTGGAGACTGGCTAGGCCACTCCAGGACCTTGAAATGCTTCTTACGAAGCCACTCCTTCGTGGCCCGGGCGGTATGTTTGGGATCATTGTCATGTTGGAACACCCAGCCACGTTTCATCTTCAATGCCCTTTCTGATGGAAGGAGGTTTGCACTCAAAATCTCACAATACATGGCCCCATTCATTCTGTCCTGTACATGGATCAGTCGTCCTGGTCCCATTGCGGAGAAACAGCCCCAAAGCATGATGTTGCCACCCCCATGCTTCACAGTAGGTATGGTGTTCTTTGGAGGAGAGAGAATGCTGAGTTGCTTCCAAACACGACGAGTTGTGTTTCTACCAAACAGTTCGATTTTGGTTTCATCTGACCATATGACATTTTCCCAATCCTCTTCTGGATCATACAAATGCTCTCTAGCAAACTTCAGACGGGCCCGGACATGTACTGGCTTAAGCAGGGGGACACGTCTGGCACTGCAGGATCTGAGTCCCTGGCGGTGTAGTGTGTTACTGATGGTAACCTTTGTTACGTTGGTCCCAGCTCTCTGCAGGTCATTCACTAGGTCCCCCCCCGTGTGGTCCTGGGATTTTTGCTCACCGTTCTTTTGATCATTTTGACCCCACGGGGTGAGATCTTGCGTGGAGCCCCAGATCGAGGGAGATTATCAGTGGTCTTGTATGTCTTCCATTTTCTAATTATTGCTCTCACAGTTGATTTGTTCACACCAAGCTGCTTGCCTATTGCAAATTCAGTCTTTCCAGCCTGGTGCAGGTCTACAATTCTGCTTCTGGTGTCCTTCGATAGCTCTTTGGTCTTCACCATAGTGGAGTTTGGAGTGTGACTGTTTGAGGTTGTGGACAGGTGTCTTTTATACTGATAACAAGTTCAAACAGGTGCCATTGATACAGGTAATGAGTGCAGGACAGAGGAGCCTCTTAAAGAAGAAGGTACAGGTCTGTGAGAGCAAAAAATCTTGCTTGTTTGTAGGTGACCAAATACTTATTTTCCACCATAATTTGCAAATAAATTCTTTCCAAATCAGCCAATGTGATTGTCTGGATTTTTTTTCTCATTTTGTCTCTCATAGTTGAGGTCTACCTATAATGCCAATTACAGGCCTCTCTCATCTTTTTAAGTGGTAGAACTTGCACAATTGGTGGCTGACTAAATACTTTTTTGCCCCACTGTATGAGGTCTTATGTAAAGATAAAATAAATGGGGGATTAAATGTGCTGGAGATTAAAAGATATTATTATGCAGTAATTTTGTCACGGATAACGGATTGGGTGTGTAATTCACAAGGGAAAAGTTGGGTCAAGACTGAGCGGACACTGAGTGGAGCAACAACACCAAGGGAATTCTATAAAAACGTGTGACGATTGTGTGCACTAGAGACATGGACGCTGTACATGACAGCCATCTTGTTAGGTCTCAGCCATGTTCTCTCCTGTCCTCCCTCCTCCCTTTTGAATGGAATGTAAGGCTGTAAGTTGAATGGAGGTCAAAAGGGCCTCTTATCCTAAATAAAACACAGCTAGATAAAACTCCAGGGCTGTAAACCGCTAATTAGTCTGGTTTGAGGGGTCTGCTTGAAAACCACTTTCCTCTGCCCGATCGTAAAACAATAACTCAGTCAGTCATGACCTGTTAGGCCATTAGGGCTAGAGCATGTCATAAAACGTACATTCCACATGAGTAATTTTTCATTCAATTCATAAACTTCAGCAGGAACTGGGCACATTAATATGAAGTATATATTCGGATAGATCATTTTAATATGAGTCACACAAGACCTTGCATCACTATATTAGTACCTACAAGAGAGAAGAAGCAGTCGTTTTCATCCTGGGTGACAAGGGTACGCTATGTTTGGTATCTTTGCATTTGGAATATAATTCTGAATATTAATCTGCCAGTTGCTAGGATTCTACCTGTACCTATTGAAGGTTATTGACCTTAGTATGAAAAGGATTTGGTCATAACCTTGGTTACTGCCTAACACCCATTCCCAAACAGGATGATTGGTCATTTGTTCTCAGGAGAGACCCCTTTGATATGATAGAAAAAGACTGACAGGCTTGAGAGAAGACAGCTCTCATTTAACATCAATTAGGAAACATCTAACGGACTTGAGAGCCAAGGCAATCTTTTCGTTCGGACAATTGGACTCTGCTCAAACCCAGGACTTTTGCAAGTATTCTGCCTTCTGAACTCCTTTCTTTTATTTCTCTGTTGTTTTATTGTTCTCTTTATATCCGTTATATCTTTTTCTGTAAATATTTTAATTGCACCATTTTGACCTTTTTAGTAATAAATTCCATTTTTTTTAAAAGTGTTGAAATGGTCTCCAAAGCTTTTAATGCAAACTAAAGAATCCCTGTCTCTTGAAGAGTGCTACTGTATGTAATAATCCTCTGAATATATCTGTCTGTGGTGACAGTGTGTATTACAGATACTTCTACTAATATAGTGTTACTGCTAAGATTTGTGAGTTTCCTTCTTCTCTGTAAAAAGGTGGTGGTGGCAGTGTGAAGGGTTAATTGTGTAATTAACCTGACTCAGTAATAATCGCTCTCAGGCTGCTGGCACATAGATTGTAGTCTTGCGAGCTGGAAAATCTTTGTGCAAGGCGCAGCTGAGAGTGGCATTGTTACGCAAGTGACAGTGTGGTGTGAGATCGGCTGGTCCTTCGGTCACGAGTTGGTGAGAAGGGCTGGGGTCGGACGTAGTGTTCCGTCACAACGAGCACTCTTACTAAGAATGTATTTAGGATATGGGACATAATGCACAAATTGGATGGGAGTATAACTCTCCATTAATTCCATTGGTGGGAACAAATTATTTCCCACCAGGGATGAGCACTATCACAGGAACTTGGATTATAGATGGGAATGCACAGATAAAGGATATTAAGGAAGGGGAGTTAAGCACTTTACAGGAGTTGAAGCAGAAAAAGAAAAAAAGAAGTGTTTCAGAGGATGGATGAGTGGCGTTACCTTCAACTGAAAAATTTTGTTGTATTTATAGGACACTGACTATCATGGCTGCACCGGTAGTACCATTGTTTATGAATAGATGGGAGAAAGAGTTGAAAACACAGTTAGGTGACCAGTAGAGGAAAAACATTTTTGCAATGGAACACGAGGCAGTTGATATGAACACAGTGGAGATGAATTATACATTTATAAGAAGATGGTATATTACACTCAGTAGAGCTCACAAGTTACATCCAGAGAATTCACCTCATTGCTGGAGGGGATGTAGGAGGAGGGCATAATGATACATATATGGTGGGAGTGTCCCAAAATACAGGAATTTTGGTGAGACTTAGTTCAACGAATAGGAGAAATTATAGGAGGAGAAATAAGTAAAGATCTATGGGTGTGCCTATTCCATAACACTGACCTAACAGTTAAGCAATATAGGAATACAATGATACCTCATTTACTAAATGTGGCAAAAGGGTCAATACCTAAGTTTTGAAAGGACAAGAAGACTCCTGAGTTAAAAGGACTGGTTGAGAAGGGTGGAAAAAATACAAAAAAAAAAGGAGAAATTATACTAGTGGAGAAGATAAAACGGGCAAGTTTATGAAAGGTTGGAATGAGTTTAAACTTACACAGAGGTTCGCTGTGCTGATGGGAGAGGGTGGGAGATGGTAAAAGGAGTTCAGAGGAAAAATGTAGATGTGAAGAAGGAACACTAGAGGAACAATAAGAAAAGGGAAAAAAGGGAGGTCCTGGGGGCGGGGGATAGGGGGAAAAGGGAAGGGGAAAAGGGGTTGGGAAAAACTTTAATAAATTGTAGACAAGTATGTATAAAAAATTATTTTTTTTTTTTGCATGTTTTGTAAGCTGCAGTTAATAGAAAAAAAAAAAAGAAGCGGGGGTAGAAAGAATTAGAAAAAGGCAGATATACCTAAAGGAAGCTGGACTACCGAGATTGGGAGAAGAAAGATTAGTAGCCTTAGAAAAACCAATAACACAGGAAGAAATCCAAGTAGCAAGGAAAAGTCTCGGACCAGACAGCTACACAGTGAGATATTAATAATAAATTTAAAGAACAATTAGTCCCTAAAATGTGGGTGTATACATACATACATATATATTATATATATATATACACACACACACACACATATACACACACATACATTAGGTCAGGCCTTGAAATTTCCACTCGCCTGCTCGCCAAGGGCGAGTGGAAATTATGGCGGGGAGCGAGTGTCCCCCCCAGGGGCGTATTTGCCACGAGGCAAACAAGGAGTTTGCCTAGGGCGGCATTTTTTTTAGAGGGGCAGCGCAGTGGAAATGCTGCCCCCTCTCTTTCCCACGGAAGGGACACTTCGTACAGGGGCGAGCTGCTGGGTCTTACCTGTGTCTGCGACTCTGTGTCCCAGTCACACGTTGATCCTGTCCAAGAGGCGCTGCTGGAGGAGGGGTAGGAAGGTTGTCAGCAGGTCCGGTGTCCCCCAGGGGCGTATTTGCCACGAGGCAAACAAGGCGTTTGCCTAGGGCGGCACTTTTTAGGGGGGCAGCGCAGCGGCAACGCTGCCCCCTCTCTTTCTTACGGAAGGGACACTTCGTACAGGGCGGGCTGCTGGGTCTTACCTGGGTCCGCGACTCTGAGGCGCTGCTGGAGGAGGGGTAGGAAAGTTGTCAGCATGTCCGGTGTCTTCATTTCCCTGGATCGCAATGTGTGCGCGGGATGACATGCCGCCCCTATCATCTTGCCACACCCCCCGGGATCACTCAACAGCCTATGGCAGCTTGTCCCTCCCTCTGCAAGCTCCGCCTCCTCACCAATGATTGGCCGCCGGAACTGTAGCTCAGGAAAGGCACACACGTGGCCAATCACCGGCGAGGAGGCAGAGCTTGGAGAGGAGGAGCCGAGCAGCAGCACAAAGATCAAAGAAGTGAGGGAGCAGCCGGCGCAAGTGAAGAGGAGAGCGGCCGGAGAAGGAAGACAGCTGACCAGTAAGTGTCCGTGCCGTGCAGATGGTGCTGCTGCTGCAGCCAGGTATGCTGGCTGTGGATGGGAGAGAGAGGGAGCGAGCCCAGGCTGGAGCAGAGGTCAGCAAGGTAAGTATCATTGGTGTCAGTGGGAGGAATAATGCCCCATCATTGGTGTCACTGATACCAATGATGGGGCACCATTTCCCCCCCCACTGACACCAACGATGGGGCACTATTCCCCCCCCCACTGACACCAACGATGGGACACTATTCCCCCCCCCACTGACACCAACGATGGGACACTATTCCCCCCCCCACTGACACCAACGATGGGGCACTATCCCCCCCACTGACACCAATGATGGGTCACTATTTCCCCCCCCCCCACTGACACCAATGATGGGGCACTATTCCCCCCCCCCACACACATTGACACCAATGATGTACATATGTCTGTGCATGTGTATTTCTGTGTATATACATGTATCTGTGTATGCGTGTCTGTATGTGCCTGTGTGTGTGTACATGTGTCTGTGTGTGTGTGTGTGTGTTTGTGTGTGTGTGTGTGTGTACATGTCTGTGTATGTGTACAGGTGTCTCTGTTCGTGTGTTTGTTGGTGGCAAGTAACTCTTAAGGCCTGGCTAGTAGCTCAGGACTTGAAATTTTAAGCCTTGCATTAGGTGAAGGAATGGAAATAAGGGAGGAGTCACTGCAAGCATATATTACAATTATACCAAAAGAGGGGAAAGATCGGTCCCAATGTGCTAGTTATAGACCTATATCATTATTAAATATTGATACAAAATTATATGCAAAGGTCTTAGCAACTAGGATGAAAGATCTAATACCAAAGTGGATTCATTTAAATCAAGTGGGGTTCTGTAGATTGATGCTGAAAAAGCTTTTCACAGGGTAGATTGGGGATTTATTATGGATATACTAGAGGCACTGGGATTAGGTCCTAAAATTAGTCAATGGATCAAAAAAAGTTATATAGCCATTCTTCAGCAGCTGTGAAGGTTAATGGTTTGCTGTCACAGTTTTTTAAAATACATAATGGAACAAGGCAGGGATGTCCGCTTTCTCCTTTATTATTAGTTTTATCTCTAGAGCCGTTATTAGCGACTGTACGGAATAGCATAGATGTAAAAGGAATTCAGATAGGAGATGTGGAACAAAGTCACAACATACACTGACGACATGTTATTCTACATTGTAAATCCTAAATTGACATTACCTAATTTAATGAGATTAAAATACTATGGTGAATTATGAAATTTAAAAATGAATCTTTCAAAGTCAGAGATTCTAAATATTAAATGTTCCGTTGATAGAGAACAAGGCCTTACAGAAAGACTTTCCTTTCACATGGAGGGAAAAAGAATTAAACTACTTAGAAATAAAATTAACTCCATCCCTTAAGAATTTATACCAGGTAAGCTACATTCCATTAATAAACGAGATAAAAGATGATCTGAGGAGATTATCAATAGGATCACTTTCCTGGATTGGACGAATAAATTTGGTAAAAATGGTGATAGTACCAAAAATTCTATACAAATTTCAAATGCTTACAATATATTTACCGGGGACATATTTCGAGATTATGAAAAAAATTATACTTAGATATATATGGGTAAATAAAAAACCGAGAGTAAAATATGAAGTCCTGTCCAAAGATAAAGTAAATGGGGGCCTAAAAGTACCTGTTTTTAAGAGATATAACTATTCTGTATTAATATCACAAAAAGTAGATTGGAAATATAAAACACAAGGGAAAAGTTGAGTTAAAATGGAAAGGCACAAAATGACACAGCTAGACAGGATTACTTGGCTACCAAAACAGTTTCGTATGTTTGCTGAACACACAAAAACTTTAACACGGAATGTAATTAAAATATGGGATGTAATACATGAGAAAATGGGATAGGAATAAAATTCACCGTTAATACCATTGATGGGAACAAATTATTTCCCACCAGGGAAAGATAATATTTTTGGAAAGTGGATTAAAAGATAGTAATGCACAGTTGAAATTATGGAAAAAAGGGAAAATATGCTCTTTTCAAGAATTAAAAAATAAAACGGATTTGCTTTTTTACATTAGATGAGTGGCAATATTTTCAATTAAAGCATTTTGCTACAGTGCTTCCACAGCTGTTAAGATCAGTGGAAGACCTGTATCCATTTGAACAAATGTTTAGTTCAGGCATAATAAGAAAACAAGGTACCTTGTGTATTTATAAGATTTTTACTGCAATATCGAGACCCACTTCTCCACCGTTTTTGGAGAAGTGGGAAAAGGAGTTTGGAATACAACTGAATGAACAACAAAAAAAGAAAATATTTAAACTAGCACATGGTACTGTAGATATGGCTACAATAGAAATGAACTATAAAATGTTTATCAAGATAGTATATCACTTCTAATGCGGAACACAGACTACAAGTAGAGAAATCACATTTATGTTGGAGGGGGTGAGGGATAAAGGGAACAATGGCACATATATGTGGGACTGCCCCAGAATACAGGAGTTTTGGCAGGAAATAATTCAGATAATACAAGAGATCTCAGGGATGAATATTTTTAAAGACCTTTGGGTATGTTTATTCTATAATACCGAGTAAACCGTGAAACAATATAAGAATATGATGGTACTGAATGAGAGAGAGAGAGAGAGAGAGAGAGAGAGAGAGAGAGAGAGAGGAGAGAGAGAGAGAGAGAGAGAGAGAGAGAGAGAGAGAGAGAGAGAGAGAGAGAGAGAAAGAGAGAAAGAGAAAGAAACATGGGAAAGATGGAGGGAGTATGTAGAGCTGGTAGAAATTTAAGTGAAGAGAAGAAAGAGGGACGATGTAAAACGAAGGAAAAAGATAGAGGAGGAGGAAAGAAGGGGGGAAAAAGATGGTAGAGGGAGTAATGAAGGAATGAGAAGAAAAAGGGAAAAGGAGGAGGAGAAGAGTCGGGGGGAGGTAAATTTTGGGGTGGGGAATGGCAAAAATATATTTTGGAAAATGTATTTGTATTGATGTGTATAGTGTTTGTGATTTTGTAATATGAAATGAATAAAAAAAAAAAAAGCAAAAAAAAAAAAAAAAAAGCATAAATGTACACTGAACTATGCATGTGCGGCTCAGAGAACACAAAAGCTGACAGGAAGGGAAAAAGATTTATGAAAGAAGAGACCACTAGGGTTTTTTCTGTTATAAAAATCCTATTGGTCTGCATTTTTTTAACTCTTAAATATATTTCCACTTTATCATCAGTTCACTTCAGTTATCACCCTTGATGAGTTTTTAGAGGATGAATTTAAAATTTGTACATCAAATACAATTTTGCAAATATACTGCAATAAGCATGTAACGTTAAATAAAAAAATTTTTGTTCCCCATTTAATTTCATCTGTGGTTATATGCACTCTGCCTAGTGAGCACAAGCAGTTATGAGATTTATAATATAATACTTACGCTTTTTACTCCAACAGGTGCACAGCGGTTCTGAATCTTACTAAGACATTTCTTGTGGCAGATTGTCTTGCAGGCTGATTGGCATAGAAAAGAAACAGTGAACTTCGATTTTTACTGTTCAAATAAAAATATAATTTATGATAAGCACAAGTCCTTTAACCCTTTTAATGCCATGGATGTAAGAACCACCTGCAGCAGGCCAGCTCAGTAACCCTTACATCTGACCATTACTCATCGGCCAAGAGACTTATGATGTCTGTATACAAAGTTCTGTGTGGACAAGCTGTTGTGATCATAATCACTGGAATGCCCTCTACCTTTATCATGCACAAGGGGTGAGGAAAAAGCTGAAGTAGCGGAAAGGCATAAATCAGGAAGAACTAATCTCAAGGATCCCTGGTCCAGGATACAAACCTAGTCAGCTTGTTGATGAATCTGGATGCCAAGAGATCCACATCTGGCATCCCCCATTTAAGATAAATTGCTGTCAATACCTCTGGAAATTGCAACTTTAAAACAGTATGTACTGCGTCTGCCAGGAAGCTAGCTGTCTTTTGCAACAGAGACAGCCCTGGACTCTTAGATTCCTCTTGAGAAGACTCATCTAAAGAGGACTCAAGCATCAGCACCAACTTCCACCTCTCCTCCTCATCTAGTAGATGTTCCTCCTCACCCTCCCACAAAAGGAGAGGAAGGGGAAGGAGAGCACCCATGCTTGTGTCCCAGGTGTTCCAAACAAGTGAGAACCCCAGAGGGTTGTCAGCCATTGAAAATTCTTTCCTGAGATACAAAGGAACTGGAGGAACGCGCCCCTGAAACAGTGCAAAATACAAGGTAAGGGCAGGGATTCAGAACTTAAGTGAAACCTACAGTTGTGTTCAAAATAATAGCAGTGTGTTGAAAAAAGTGAATAAAGCTCAAAATCCTTCTAATAGCTTTTATTTCCATACACACAAATGCATTGGGAACACTACATATTCTATTCCAAATCAAAACATGAAGAAAAATATATCAAATTTGTGTTGTTCCTCTAAAAAAAAAAAAAGGAAGAAAAGTGAATATTAGACTGTTAAAAAAAAAAACCCAGTGTTTGTATTCTTCTTTATAAACTCAAACATTCACTATATAAACTGAAAAATGTTTGGAGATTTTGCTTTCCTTTGAATCACTTAATATTTAGTTGTATAAGCACTGTTTCTGAGAACTGCTGTACATCTGTGTTGCATGGAGTCAACCAACTTCTGGCACCTGTGAATAGGTATTCCAGCCCAGGATGATTGGACTATATTCCACAGTTCTTCTCCATTTCTTGGTTTTGCCTCAGAAACTGCATTTTTGATGTCACCCCACAAGTTTTCTATTGGATTAAGATCTGGGGATTGGGCTGGCCACTCCATAACGTCAATCTTGTTGGTCTGGAACCAAGATGTTGCACGTTTTCTGGTGTGTTTGGGGTCGTTGTCTTGTTGGAACACCCATTTCAAGGGCATTTCCTCTTCAGCATAAGGCAGCATGACCTCAAGTATTCTGATGTATTCAAACTGATCCATGATCCCTGGTATGCGATAAATAGGGCCAACACCGTAGTATGAGAAACATCCACTTATGATGCTTGCGCAACCATGCTTCACTGTCTTCACAGTGTACTGTGGCTTGAATTCAGTGTTTGGGGGTCGTCTGACAAACTGTCTCCGGCCACTAGACCCAAAAAGAACAATCTTACTTTCATCAGTCCACAAAATGTTGCGCCATTTCTCTTTAGGCCAGTCAATGTGCTCTTTTTTTCAACAGTGTGACTTTGCGGGGGCTTCTTGCAGATAGCTTGGCTTCACATAGGTGTCTTCTAATTGTAACAGTACTCACAGGTAACTTTAGACCTTCTTTGATCTTCCTGGAGCTGGTTGTTGGCTGAGTCCTTGCCATTTTGGCTATTCTTCTATCCATTCGAATGGTAGTTTTTCGCTTTCTTCCACGTCTCTCAGGTTTTGGTTGTCATTTTATAGCATTTGCGATCATTTTAGATGAGCAGCCTATCATTTTCTGCACTTCTATATATGTTTTCCCCTCTCCAATCAACTTTTTAATCAAGGTACGCTGTTCTTCTGAACAATGTCTGGAACAACCCATTTTCCTCAGAATTTCGGAAAGAAATGCACTGTAACCAGCATGTACAACATTTGCTGCCTTCCTTCCTTAAATAAGGGCAATAATTGCCACCTGTTTTTCAAAGAATGAATGACCTCACTAACAGAACTCCACACTGCTATTATTTTGAACATGCCCCTTTCAATTAGTGATTCAATTACACAGAATCAGCAGCATGCATGTCATGACTGTTGGGTCTGTTGGATTTCTATTACTCTACTACACCTGATAGTAAATTATTTGCCATGTAGAAATATCATTTCTACCAAAAAAAGTGATTGATCAGGTTAGTGATGTCTGACTGCTATTATTTTGAACACAACTGTAGGCGAGCCACTGCAACACAAACTATGCATAGTGAAATAGTGATTTGAGGGCCCCAAAATGGCAGCTGAGAGGAGAGCCTGGTAAGAACCAAGATACCTGATGGTGACAAAGACCCCTGAAGCAAGTGCCCCAATAGCACCTATGGATATATCTTAGCTGCCCACGTGCCTGTGTGCTGTGCTGCCACTGTAGAGGAAGGTGCTGTTGCAAGACACACTAGGGAAAAGTGTGTCTCTAGCACTCGAAATTCATGATGGTACTTGTGCGGTCTTGATGAGGTCAGAGTGCTGCGCACGGATGGTGATGTCCTACCTATTCAAAGCACTGCTATGGCAGTATAGCGCTCCATCCACAACTTAGCATAGCAGGAGCACGTGGGGACCGACCACAGCTTTACCACTGATGGGGGAATTCACCATACAGCTACAGGGCCTTTGGCAAGCTCAGAGTTCACCTATCACAGCAGGCACACCTGAAAAGGCCTTCAGGGACACAACTTCCCCACAGGGGCTCACCACCTAGGACTTGTACAGCACACTGCCATCAAGGTCACCAGATACAAAGTACCTCAGTGATTGCTGCCGGCAGCATCCAAAGTAGAACAGCAACCCTACAGGCCATTCCCAATCTTCCCTAGTGGATCCAGGTAATGTCCCCTCAGGACCCCAAAGCCATAGGCAACTGATGTGGAAAACAATTTTTCCTTATTCCAATAGGGGTGTACAAAATAGGAAATCAAAAAAAGAATCATCAGAGAAACTACACAGATGCATTCATCACCTAAGGACACTAGCTCAAAAATTAGGCTTCGCTGAGTTTGGAGGGGTTAATACCTGGGTGGGGGAACCTGCTTTCTTTTGGCCAGTGCCCACTCAGCTAAAGATGGCAGTGGTGAATATGAAAATGCCTTGTGTTCTGTGATAACTGATTAAGAAATATTATTTTGATAAACATTTGTGTGATTATGAGAGGATGTACAAAACCAGCAGAAATTTTTTCCCTTTATGGGTCCTCTGCTTTCAGAAAATGTATGGTTTGGAGTGCATGCTACAAAACCTTTAACAGAATTAGTTCACCTTTTCATTCTTTATGAAAAAGTGAACTGAGCCTTTAGCAAACTTCTTTTTGCACATTTGCACTTACCACTGCAAAGATAAGCCTTCTCCATGGGCCAGATGGTTGATGAGCAATGTTCACAGGACTGCCCAATGGTTACCTGATAGCTCATAAATACATGTCCATTGGATTCCACCTGCAAATAAAGAGTGCGAAAGGACTATTATTTCATTCTATAATTTCCATTCTGGTGTATCAACTTAAAATAAAAAGTTCAGAATATGTGACACATCTAGAACTGTGGATAACACATTAGTTACCCCTCCATGGTAAGAAGCAAGAGAGTCACAGACAGTTTTACACCCTTGTTCATTCACAGGTCCCAGCATGCTGCTCATTTTCTCATTCTTGGCAAATGAGTAATGAATGAACAACTTGAAAAAATTTTAATCTCGGAAAAATCTTAAAAAACCTATTTACTCCTTTCAGAACAATGTGTTTAAGGTTTAACAAACTCAACAAAAATATGAGAAAGTTTTTTTCCTGTACACACATGAGCATGTGCATGCATATCAACCTGAATGCTGCCATTTAATCCAGCTGAAACAGATGAAGAGATTGAGAGATGGTAAGTTTTTTTTAGCAATTAGCAGTGTTTTGTCGCGTTTTTTCACGTTTGCATTTTTTTGTGTATTCTTTTGCTTAAAAATAAGTCCAAAAATACCGGTTTGCCGTGTTTTACCGCGTTGTTCAGCATTAGAGTGTTTTTACAGCTAAAAAACTCCTCTACAAACCCACTAGTTCTGGGGATTTTTTTTCTAGCCAAAAAATGCCCCTGCCAAAAAACACGGAGTACAGTCTATGTGTGCATGAACACATAGGATAACATGCCAGGGAGTTTACTGGCTGTAGAAAAAAAACACCAAAAGCCAAAAACAACAGCTGTAAAAACATCTAGTGTGCATGCTGACTTAATGCCATGCCTTTCAAATCAGATGCCCCAAGTCCAAATAAAGGGCTGAAGACCTGTGATCAAAAAGGGGTTACATTACTAGAGCCAGTTTGTATACTAACAGAAGTAAGCTCACATTTTGATCTTGTTTCCTCTTCTTCTTCTGAGATTTTCTCTGCTGAAGATACAAAAAACATCATCCATTTATAGCAATTAATAAGACAGGACGTTAGGAGGCTTTATTGTGTAATATTCTTAACCATTTGTAATGTCATTGCTATCATGTTAACAATGCGGTAATTGTCTTTCTCCTAAGCTCATATTTTAGTATATCCCACATAAATTCTTAAATACAGTGCACATACACTTCCTAAGTATCATTAACGTTGGTACATTAGATTGATAGATACCAAATAGCTGTATGGTGTTGAACAGGTCCATTATTTCATCCCACTTTTCCTCAATTAAATACACACCAATAAACATTTACCAATTTAAAACCAGAGCTTGCCACAATCCCTCAAATATCAAATCAGTCAAAATTCCCCCAGCAGCTGGCATCATCCTGTCTCCCCCAACAGTTTCTGCAATTATAAATTATATATTTCCAGTGCTCAGAGGTACAACCCTCAAGTTCTCCACCAAATGCATCGAGTTATTGATGTCAGCATGTGGGACTGGTAGTGATTCTGCCACCTTTTTCTTCTTCCTAAGAATACACTATATTGCCAAAAGTATTGTGAAGCCTGCTTTTACACGCACATGAACTTTAACCACTTGCCTACAAGGCACTTTCACCCCCTTCCTGCCCAGGCCAATTTTCAGCGCTGTTGCACTTTGAATGACAATTGCACGGTCATGCTACAATGCACCCAAACAAAATTTGTATAATTTATTTAGGACAGATAGAGCTTTCTTTATGTAGTATTTAATCACCACTAGGGTTTTTATTTTTTTGCTAAACAAACTAAAAAAGACTGAAAATGTTGAAAAAAAAAAAGTTTTTCTAAGTTTCAGTTATACAATTTTGCAAAAAAGTAATTTTTTTTCTTTCACTGACGTGCGCTAATGAGGCTGCAGTAATGGGCACTGATAGGCGGCACTGATGGCCATTGACAGGCATAACTGATGGGCACTGATAGGCAGCACTCATATGGCACTAATAGGCGGCACTGACTGGAACTTTTAGGTGGCGCTGATAGGCAACACTGACTGGCACTGAAAGGCAGCTCTGATATGTGGCCTTGATGGGCACTAATATGTGGCATTGATGGGGCTACACTGATAATCAGTGCCCTGATGATCATTGCAGATATCCCCTCTGAGGAATGCCGATTACTGGCTCTCTGCTCATGAGCTGTCGGCAGGAGAGGACTGCTGATAACCGGCATTTCCTATTTACATGTGATCAGCTGTGATTGGACACAGCTGATCACATAACAGAGCTGATGTCATTGGCTCTTTACAGTGATCTGTGATCCTTATATGGCGGGTGAGAAGTGATTAATTGCATTCCAGTCTTAGTCTGTAGAGTTCAATATTAAGTTGGCCTACTCTTTGCAGAGGCTTCAACTCTTCTGGGAAGGCTGTCCACAAGATTTAGGAGTGTGCCTATGGGAATGTTTGACCATTCTTCCAGAAGCATATTTGTGAGGTATGGCACTGATGTCAGATGAGAAGGCCTGGCTTGCAGTCTCCACTCAAATTCATTCCAAAGGTGTTTTATCAGGTTGAGGTCAAGACTCTGTGCAGGCCAGTCAAGTTCCTCCACCCCAAACTCGCTCATCCATGTCTTTATGGACCTCGCTTTGTGCACTGGTGCACAGTCACATTGGAAGAGGAGGGGGCCATCCCCAAACTGTTCCCACAAAGTTGGGAGCATGAAATAGTCAAAAATGTCTTGGTATGCTGATGCTTTAAGAGTTCCCTTCACTGGAACGAAGGGGCCAAGCCCAACACCTGAAAAACAATCCCACACTATAATCCCCCCTCCACCAAACTTTACACTTGCCACAATGCAGTCAGGCAAGCATCATTCTCCTGGCAACTGCCAAACCTAGACAGGTCCATCAGATTGCCAGACAGAGAAGTGTGATTTGTCACTCCAGAGAACACGTCTCCACTGCTCCAGAGTCCAGTGGCGGTGTGCTTTACCCCACTGCACCCAATGCTTTGCATTGCACTTGGTGATGTAAGGCTTGGATGCAGCTGCTTGGGCATGGAAACCCTTGTGCTAATCTGAAGACCACACGAAGTTTGGAGGTCTTTAGCTATTGACTCTGCAGACAGTTGGTGACGTGTGTGCACTGTGTGCTTCAGCATGCGCTGAACCCACTCTTTCATTTTATGTGGCCTACCACTTCATAGCTAAGTTGCTGTTGTTCCCAGTTGCTTCCACTTTGTTATGATACACTAACAGTTGACCTTGGAATATTTAGTAGCAAGGAAATTAAACAGATGGATTATTGCACAGGTGGCAACCTATCACGGTACCACGCTTGAATTCAATGAGCTCCTGAGAGTGTCCCATTCTTTCACAAATGTTTGTAGAAGCAGTCTGCATGCCTAAAGTGCTTGATTTTATACACCTGTGGCCATGGAGGTGATTGGAACACCTGATTCCAATGATTTGGAGGGGTGTCCCAATACTTTTGACAATGTAGTGTATGTTGTTTTAATAAAGCGGTTGATGCTTGATTACACTACACTATGGGGCTGCTTGTTTTGGAGGCATATGAGGTGTTTAACCACGTGCCTACTGGGCACTTATACCCCCCTCTTTACCAGTCCAATTCTCAGCGCTGTCGCAGTTTGACAATTGCGCGGTCATGCAAGATTGTACCCATATTAACTTTTTATCATTTTATTTCTCACAAAGAGCTTTCTTTTGGTGGTATTTAATCGCCGCTGGGCACTTTACTTTTTGTGCTATAAACAAAAAAAGTGTAAAAAAAAAAAAAGTAAATCTCAGGGCAAGTGAGCGCTTAAAATAGATTATAAAATCAATTAATGAATGAATGAAAATGAGACAATAGCAGCTGAACACCAAAAAAGGTACCGTATAAACCTTCAAAATAATCAGAATACATAAAAAGGGGGGAGGTGCAGCGCTAACTAAATAAATACACATTTATATAAACCAATGTAAAGGTGCTGTTAAAGTGCAAAAAGGTGACTATAAATAATGAGTATAGTCCATAGCGTGGTCAAAACCCAAGAGAGTCTTCAAAGAACTCCAATGCCTGGATTCGTGGATGAGGTGATAAAGGTATAAAGATTGCGCACTCACCAGATACGCAATCCAAATGCGCATTCAAAACAGATAATCCTAGGGTCCTCATATGGATCTGGTCAGATCTGGTCACAAAAGCCCCTCGCCACTTGATAGTGTTGCCACACATAGAAGAAAAAAGGCCGCTGATCATATCCTCCAACTATGGACTGAACTCCTCTTCATGCGCCATATCAGTCAGTTGGGTATGAACAGATTATTCCGATCGGCAGAGACCGATCAGTAAAGGAATGAAGCTGTAATGAGAGGACTCCAGATCCCGGGCACTGTACACGTTGTCACCCTGTGTGGGCTCCTCTCCGCTCTATGGGGCAGTGATGAGGGTACAGGTGACACGCTCCTCTCCAGGTGGGATGACGTCCTCCTCTGATCAGGTATGGTCACCGGAATGCGGGTGACGTGGTGTCCTGGTGAGAGGAGCGCTTCTCTCACAACTTTCCTTCCCTGCGACTACTGACGACTGCCAGCTACACTGCAGCCTTTTTTCTTCTATGTGTGGCAACACTATCAAGTGGCGAGGGGCTTTTGTGACCAGATCTGACCAGTTTTCAAACAGGTAATTTTTCCTCCTTCACTGATGTGCGTTGATGAGGCAGCACTGATGAGCACTAATAGGCGGCACTGATAGGCAGCACTAATGAGGTGGCACGGATAGGCGGCACTGATAGGTAGCACTGACTGGCATCACTGCTGGGCACGGCTAGGCATTGACTACTGGGCACCGACTGGTGGCACTGACTGGCAGCACTGCTGGGCTGCACTGGTGGGTACACTGCTGGGCACAGGTAGGTGGCACTGCTGGGCGCACTCCTGGGTGGCACTGCTGGGCACCGATCATCAGGGCACTGATAAATCAGTGCCCTGATGATCGGTGCCGATCCCTGCTCTGACAACTGCCAGTTCTCGGCAGTAGTGAGGAAAGTAGTGAGGAAAGTAGTGAGGAAAGCTCTGACAGCGTGAAGAAAGTACAGCCAAGAACCGGCAATTGCATTTCCCGGGGATCAGCGTGTCACTGGACATGGCTGATCACGTGGTAAAAGGCCGCTGTGATTGGCCTTTTACCACATCACGTGATCACCTGTGTCTGTAGGACACAGCGATGACAGAGATTGCCGGGTGCGCGCCAACGGGTGCGTGCAGGAGAGCGCGTTCTGGGAGGACATCATATGACACCCTCCCAGAACTGGCCGGCCGCAGTGTAACCGTCATTCGACTATCTGCAGTTGGCAAGTAGTTAAGGAGAGAGAGCCTGGTGACCAAGGAAGATCATCATAACATGTTACTTTAGTCCAGAGGTCTATAAACTGTGGCCCCGAGGGCCGGAATGCGGACCTCTGCTAGCCTTTATCTGGCCCTTAGGGCACTATACCTCTGAATGATACAAGACACAATTCCTCCCACTGACACCAATGAGGCACTATTCCTCCCACGGATACCAATGATGGGGCACTATTACTCCCACTGATACCAATGATGGGGCACTACTCATCCTTCTACTGACCACCAACCCTGAGGTGGTATTTATTTTCACTGATGCTGGGCAAAGGACATTTTTTACCTTCACTGGCCACAATCCGGCCCCACTAAAGCCTGAAGTACAGTAAACTGGCCCTTTGACTGATAGGTTTGGAGATCCCTGCTTTAGACTATATGCAATCTATGGGTCGCCCTATTTGGTAAGGGCCCATTGCATGTGGGTGCAGCACATCAGTGGTTGGATTAACAGGAAGATTGTGTGCACACGCGATTTACAGTGAGGAACAGAAGTATTTGAACACCCTGCGATTTTGCAAGTTCTTCCACTTAGAGATCATGGAGGGGTTTGAAATTCACATTGTAGGTGCATTCCCACCCTGAGAGACAGAATTTAAAAAAAAATTCAGGAAATCACATTTTATGATTTTTAAAGAATTTATTTGTCTTGCAATGCTGAACATAAGTATTTGAACACCTGAGAAAATCAGTGTTAATATTTGGTACAGAAGCCTTTGTTTGCAATTACAGAGGTCAAACGTTTCCTGTAGTTCATGACCAGGTTTACACACACTGCAACAGGGATTTTAGCCCACTCCTCCTCACAGATCTCTAGATCTGTCAGGTTTCGGGGCTGTCGCTGAGCAACACAGAGTTTCAGCTCCCTCCAAAGATGTTCTATTAGATTTAGGTCTGGAGACTGGCTAGGCCACTCCAGAACCTTGATATGCTTCTTACGGAGCCACTGCTTGGTTATCCTGGCTGTGCGCTTCGGGTCGTTGTCATGTTGGAAGACCCAGCCACGACCCATCTTCAATGCTCTGACTGAGGGAAGGAGGTTGTTGCTCAAAATCTCACAATAAATGGCCCCATTCATCCTCTCCTTAATACAGTGCAGTCGTCCTGTCCCCTTCGCAGAAAAGCACCCCCAAAGCATGTTACCACCCCCATGCTTCACAGTAGGGATGGTGTTCTTGGGATGCAACTCATCCTTTTTCCTCCAAACACGACGAGTGACGTTTAGACCAAAAAGTTCTACTTTGGTCTCATCTGACCACAAGACTTTCTCCCATGCCTCCTCTGGATCACCCAGATGGTCATTGGCAAACTTCAGACGGGCCTGGACATGTGATGACTTGAGCAGAACCTTCCGTGCAATGCATGATTTGAAACCATGACAGCGTAGTGTTCTACCGACAGTTACCTTTGAAACTGCGGTCCCAGCTCTCTTCATGTCATTGACCAGCTCCTCCCTTGTAGTTCTAGGCTGATTCCTCACCTTTCTTATCATCAGTGATACCCCACGAGGTGAGATCTTGCATGGAGCCTCAGTCCGAGGGAGACTGAGGGTTGTCTTTAGCCTCTTCCATTTTCTAACATTTGCTCCAACAGTTGATCTATTTTCACCAAGCTGCTTGGCAATTGCCCCGTAGCCCTTTCCAGCCTTGTGGAGGTCCACAATTTTGTCTCTGGTGTCTTTTGACAGCTCTTTGATCTTGCCCATGGTAGTAGTTGGCGTCTGACTGACTGTGGGGTGGACAGGTGTCTATAAAGAGCTCAAACAGGTGCTACTAAGTTAGATTAATGAGTGGAGTAGAGGTGGACTTTTTAAAGGCACAGTAACAGGTCTTTGAGAGCCAGAATTCTTGTTGTTTCTTAGGTGTTCAAAATACTTATGTTCAGCAGTGCAAGACAAATAAAATTCTTTAAAAATCATACAATGCGATTTCCTGAATTTTTTTTTTTAAATTCTGTCTCTCAGAGTGGGAATGCACCTGCAATGTGAATTTCAGACCCCTCGATAATTTCTAAGTGGAAGAACTTGCAAAATTGCAAGGTGTTCAAATACTTCTGTTCTTCACTGTAATTAAGGATTGCACCTTTATACTTATATGAGCATGATTTCATTTTGTTTGTTTGTGTTGGAAATACTACACTATGATTGTTTCTTTTGACCTTTACATGCTTATAGGAGGAAACACAAAGTAAATGAATATTGGGAAGAGAAAAAAAATGACACCTTCTGCAATCAATGACATCAGTATGTTTTGCAACAATAAAGTTGCAAAAGTCTTGACAGAGACCTTTGATTTTACCCATCATGAGAGGTTTCTTGTGTTACACCTTGGTAATGAGCCACCTTTTTATAGGCCATCAGTTGAGACTGAACCAGCAGATATTAATGTGCACTGACAAGGGGCAGGATTGCTTTTGAATTACTGATAGATTTCAGTTGGTGTCTTGGATTTTCCATGCCTTTTTTGCACCTCCCTTTCTTCATGTGTTCAATACTTTATCCCTGTGTCATTCCATTTTATTACACATAGCACAATTTCTGAACTTATTCGATTGGGTTTCTTTGTATGTATTGATTGCAAGGGTTGTTACTGACATATGGTGAAAAATTAATGTCAAAAGCACCTTTATGTTTACCTGGAAAAATGGTGACATGTTCAATACTTTTTTTTCCCACTGCATAATTTATAATTACACACCAATAAACACCTGTAACTAATGCTAGAATAAGTGTATATGAACCCCGTGACCTTGTGAGGAACAAAGTGAAGGTGATAAAAAACGTAAAGATGGGGAATTAAATGTTCTAGGTGTGAAATTTAAAACCCATATCTGCCATTTAACATATCCTCAATTGAGTAAAAAAAAAATAATAAAATAGTAAAGAATGTTTGAAAAGAGGCAGAAAAGTTTTGTAAAACCAGACTTTTACTCTTCATAAACCAAAACCCAGCAACACGCCATGCTGTACAGTTTTGCCTTTAAGTTCTACAAGCTCTAAATCCACCATCTCGTTTTTACAAGAATAAGTGTAGCAATATACCGTATTTTTCGCTCCATAAGACGCACTTTTTTCCCCCCAAAAAAGGGGGGAAAATGTCAGTGCATCTTATGGAGCGAATATAAAGCGGCCGGTCCGGTATCTCCACTGCCACCATGTCAGAATACCGGGCCGGCTGCTCAGCTGTTCTCTGCGGCAGGAACTCACCTTTTCCTCGGTCCAGCGCTGTAGTCTTCCCGCGCCGGCTTCTTCCCGTCCCGGCATCTGTGACAGCCGGGTGCCCACTGCGCATGCGAGAGAAGCGCTGCACTTTGTGAATGGTCCGGTGTCTTCTGGGACACATGACAGGTCCCAAAAGACGCCGAGCCATTCACAAAGCGCAGTGCTTCTCGCACATGCGCAGTGGGCACCCAGCTGTCAAAGTCGGGTGCCCACAGTATAGGAAGGAGAACTCCGCGGAAGTGGGAGCAGGTACCTGTCAAATTCAGGTACCCGCTCCCCCTCCCTCCCTAAAGGTCTGCAGTGTCTGGTCATGCCCTGTACTGTCCGCAGTCTCTGGTCATCTGTACTGTCCTCAGTCTCTGGTCATCCCCTGTACTGTGTCCGCAGTCTCTGTTCATCCCCTGTACTATGTCCGCAGTCTCTGGTCATCTCCTGTAGTATGTCCGCAGTCTCTGGTCATCTCCTGTACTGTGTCCGCAGCCTCTGGTCATCTCCTGTACTATGTCCGCCATCTCTGGTCATCTCTTGTACTATGTCCGCAGTCTCTGGTCATCTCCTGTACGGTCTGTAGTCTCTGGTCATCTCCTGTACTGTGTCCGCAGTGTCTGGTCACTTCCTGTACTATGTCTGCAGTCCATTGGTTCAGAATATTTTTTTTTCTTGTTTTTATCTTCTAAAACCTAGGCGTGTCTTATGGTCAGGTGAGTCTTATGGAGCTAAAAATACGGTACTTACTTAATGCAACTATCAAAAAACAATTCTTTCAGTGAAGTACGATCTTAATTTTTGATGGATTATTATTTTACAGTTAGAAAAAAAACAAAACTAAGCCAAATTACTATACTCTACCAGTTATTTCTCCCCTGTTCTGTTATTTATATTGCCAGACTCATTAGTGACAAAATATACTTTAAACTGTATTATTGCCTATATTACTGTTTATTTAAAAATATTAAAAGGACAGGCTTACTCTTTCTGGTATATATATACAGTCATGGCCGAAATTGTTGGCACCCTTGATATTTTTCCTGAAAATCAAGTATTTCACACAAAAAAGGTATTGCATTAACACATGTTTTGCTATACACATGTTTATTCCCTTTGTATGTATTGGAACAAATATAAAACAGAGGCAGAAAAGCAAATATGACATAATGTCACACAAAACCCCAAAAATGGGCTGGACAAAAGTATTGGCACCCTTAACTTAATATTTGGTTGCACACCCTTTGGAAAACATAACTGAAATCAGTCGCTTCCTATAACCATCAATAAGCTTCTGACACCTCTCACCCGGAATTTTGGACCACTCTTCCTTTGCAAACAGCTCCAGGTCTCTCTTATTGGAAGGACACCTTTTCCCAACAGCAATTTTAAGATCTCTCCACAGGTGTTCAATGGGATTTAGATCTGGGCTCATTGCTGGCCACTTCAGAACTCTCCAGCGCTTCTTTGCCATCCATTTCTGAGTGCTTTTTGACGTATGTTTGGGGTCATTGTCCTGCTGGAAGACCCAGGATCTTGGACGCAAACCCAGCTTTCTGACACTGGGCCCTACAGTGCGACCCAAAATCCTTTGGTAATCCTCAGATTTCATGATGCCTTGCACACAGTCAAGGCACCCAGTGCCAGAGGCAGCAAAACAACCCCAAAACATCATTGAACCTCCACCATATTTTACCGTAGGTACTGTGTTTTGTTCTTTGTAGGCCTCATTCCGTTTTCGGTAAACAGTAGAATGATGTGCTTTACCGAAAAGCTCTATCTTGGTCTCATCTGTCCACAAGACGTTTTCCCAGAAGGCTTTTGGCTTACTCAAGTACATTTTGGCAAACTGTAGTCTTGCTTTTTTATGTCTCTGTGTCAGCAGTGGGGTCCTCCTGGGTCTCCTGCCATAGCGTTTCATTTCATTTAAATGTCGACGGATAGTTCGCGCTGACACTGATGCTCCCTGAGCCTGCAGGACAGCTTGAATGTCTTTGGAACATGTTTGGGGCTGCTTATCCACCATCCGGACTATTCTGCGTTGCAATCTTTCATCAATTTTCCTCATCCGTCCACGACCAGGGAGATTAGCTACAGTGCCATGGGTTGCAAACTTCTTGATAATGTTGCGCACTGTGGACAAAGGCAAATCTAGTTCTCTGGAGATGGACTTGTAACCTTGAGATTGTTGATATTTTGCCACAATTTTGGTTCTCAGGTCCTCAGACAGTTCTCGTCTCCTCTTTCTGTTGTCCATGCTTAGTGTGGCACAGACAGACACACAATGCAAAGGTTAAGTGAACGTCTCTCCTTTTTATCTGCTTTCAGGTGTGATTTCTATATTGCCCACACCTGTTACTTGCCCCAGGTGAGTTTACAGGAGCATCACATGCTTGTAACATTCTTATTTATCCGCAGTTGTGAAAGGGTGCCAATACTTTTGTCCAGCCCATTTTTGGAGGTTTGTGTGACATTATGTCGAATTTGCTTTCTTTCCTCCCTTTTTTTGTTTTGTCCCAATACACACAAAGGGAATAAACATGTGTATAGCAAAACATGTGTTAATGCAATACGTTTCGTGAGAAATACATGATTTCCTGGAGAAATATCAAGGGTGCCAACAATTTCGGCCATGACTGTATATAAAATAGCGGGATGCCCATTAAAATAATTAAAAAAAAAATAACCTTGTGTTGTTCACTGTCATCTCTCTTTGTGTATCCACGTGTAAACTCATCCAGGAAAGACTGGAAGAGGTTAAGGACAAGCTTCACATCCTTCTCATTCCTTTCTCTATTTAGGTTGTTCACAAGAAGCTGAAAATTTTCCATAAGGTCTTTATAACCAGCATGAATATGTCCTTTCTGAAAAGAAACAAGCTGCATACATAAAATGGCTCAAACAGGTATGTAATATTTGATACTGTTGTAATTGGCCCTCTTGGTATTGATGTAGCCTGCACTATAAATATAATTTTATTAGTTGCTTTAAGAGGTATACTTATTCATAAGTAAATGTGACATTCACCAAACATTTGCTGCAGGTAAATCAATCATTAATTAAAAACACATGCACAAGGAATGTACACACACTGTGAATATTTGGTTAATACCATGTTCACCGCTTTATAAGTCTTCACTTAATTTCCAGTGTACAAATCTCAGTTCAGGATAGTTCATTCTATTGTGGTAAACAGAAACCTCTTGGCTATGCTTTTTGGAGGTATTCAACTTACTGGGGAAGAGTACATGGACTTGAGGTTTTCTCTGAACATTTCCATTGCTTTGTAGAGTAGACCTTCAATAGCTGTTTTATCCTGATGTAGAGTGTTAATCTGAGAAAAAAAAAATAAAAAAAATCAGAACATACATTTGATTCTCGGATCATAAAGCTCAATGCTTGTGTATGTTCAGTCTCATATCCATATCTTTAGAAATTCTTATGTCTTCCTTTGCAAATCACATTACAAATCACATTATTAAATGCAGCTCAAAGCATTCTTTGATAAATATATAAAAAATGCTTTAATGTAAAACACAAATTAGTCACTTCACATATTAAGCAATTAGATATCTATCCATAACAGTTTAATCTTTCATTTATTGTATCATCACTTAAAGCTGAACTCTGGGCACAGAAATTAAAGTGTGATGTAAAATGCATTGTGTGTTTTACCAGCAATGACCGGTTTCTTATCTGGAACAAGATGTGCCCAGCCTCCTCACCAGTAAACCATTTGCCCCCCACATGGTTCACAGCAGGCAGCGTTCATTACTGCTGACCCACAGTCTAATAGCAGAATCATCAAATCACACAACAATGTGCTGAATGCTCAAGCATTTAATAGCGCAAAGTTTGATTTATCAGTAACCAGGAGTAAGTACATTACCTTAGCAAACAAGAAGTCATCAAGGTGTTTCAGTTCAGTAGAATTGGTGATCTCTCGGCACAAAGATGCCTTCCATGTTTCAGACACGGTGGCAGCTTTACCGATTTTAATTGATCGATTCCTGCGAATTTTAGCAGCTGGCTCTGTTGGAGATGGACGACTAGTTTGCCCTGTGACAGTTGAACCTACAATACAGGATAACAATTAAAAGTTAACATTATACTTACTGGAGACAGGTCAAGTTAAAAAAAAATTTAAATAAAGGGTCTAACGCTATGGTGAATGCAAAAACATTTGTACGATAGAGCCTCTAAAAACTCTATTCACCCCAACATGCTTGGCTAGGGGGCAGTCTGAAATAATTTTTGTATTTGTATTCAGTGCATGTGTGACTGCGTCCATGCATATATAATACTTCCTCAAATGCATGTGTGTGCAAGCATTAATATATGTGTTTGACTGCAAATTTAAATATTGCATTAATATGCATATAAGTATAAGGCAGTACATGAATATGTGAATGTATGATACTTAACCTCCCTAGCGGTCTGATTATGTCAGTATTTTTGTGCTCAAAGCGGTACATTTTTTTGCATGGAAATATGTAGTTTTTTTATTGTAGGCTGTAATTTTTAGGAATAATTCACTGAAATCTGTCCGAACAAGAGTCTAGTAAACATCCCGGGTATGTTAACCATTAGCCGCCCGGCCAATAGCCGTTTGGCGGCTTGAAAAGCGCTGCAGCTTTCCGGGTCCACGCCATTTGGCGTGCTCCCGCACATGCGCCGTTTGCGCTATTGCAGAGCGGCGCAGCAGCGGGATCTGTCACCGCCCGTGCACCTCGGACACGGCCGATGACAGATCCGAGTACCGGCTCCCGTTGCCGGTACCATGTGACCTGCCGCGACCAATCACAGCAGGTCACATGACAGTTGTATACAATGGATGGCTTCATTCATGATGCCATCCATTGTATACTAGTGCCTAGCTGTGAATGGTCACAGCTAATCACATGCACATGTCATGTGATTAGCTGTGACCAAATCACAGCTAAGCACAAAAAAAAAAAAAAAAAAAAAAAAAGCTGAATGAATCGATTTCATTCAGCTAAATGCTTGCTTATAGCAAAGTAATTCTTTGCTATAAGCAAATTGTGTAAAAAAAAAAAAAAAAAAAAAAAAAAAACTGATCACTTCCCCAAAGTAGTACAATGTTACTATGGTAACATTGTACTATTTTGGTCATAGTAAAATATGAAAAAAAATCTTAAAAAAAATAAAAAAAAAATGTAATAAAAAATTAAATATAATAAAAAAATAAAAAAAAATTAAAAAAAATATAATTTTTTTTTTTTTTTCATACTGTCACCAGTCAGTGTCCCTGTTCACCGCCATGCCAGTTATATGATGACGCTGTACTGCACTGGTGACAGTATGTAAAAAAAAAAATAGTGAAAATAATATTTTTCATTTTTTCATTTTCGGAAAAATTATGACAAAAAAATACAACTTCAAAAAACTCGCCATGCCTCTTATGAAGTACGTCCGACTGTCTACTCAGCAAAAAGGGGTCATTTGGGGATATCTGTACTATTCTGACATTCTTGGACCTCAAGAAATTAGATTGGCTGTCAGTACTTCAGGATTGATCAATATTCAGATCTATACCATAGTTTGTGAACTCTATAACTTTCCTACAAACTAAATAATACATCCTAATTTGGGTTATTTTCACCAAAGACATGTAGCAGAATACATCTCGGCCTAAATTTATGAAGAACAATTATTTATTTGTAAACTTTTATAACAGAAACAAAGAAAAATGTGTTTTTTTTTCAAAATTTTTGGTCTTTTTTTGTTAATTTAGCAAAAAATAAAAACCCCAGCGGTGATTAAATACCACCAAAAGAAAGCTCTAGTTGTGTGAAGAAAATGATAAAATTTTAGTTTGGGTACAATGTTGTATGACTGCGCAATTGTCATTCAAAGTGTGAGAGCGCTGAAACCTGAAAAATGGCCTGGGCAGGAAGGTGTAAAATTGCACGGTATTGAAACGGTTAAAATTTGAAACACGAAATCATAAATTATAATTTAATAAATAATCATAAAAAATAATAATATAACAAATTTAATTCAATAATATAATCAAACCAAAAACACTGAAATTTGAAATATAGCGCCAAGTTCGCACATCACTGAGCTTAGTCGCAAAATCGTTTTCAGTGTCCACAGACGTCAGCATCCAGCAAGCCAAGCCCTACTAGTTTTGTCCCTTGAAGACGTCATTCATGACGAAACTAGTAGGGCTTGGCTTGCTGGATGCTGACGTCTGTGGAGAGGATTGAGTCACGAGCGCTGTAAGTGAGTGAGCGGGGAGCAGGAGACTGTTATACCATTTGCTGTTTTATGCTGTTATACTGGTGTCGGTGAAGACACCCTTTTTGTGAGTGTAAATCTTTATTAAATTGTTGGATACTTTTATAAAAAAAACTGGCTGCACCATGATTTTTTCTTTCATTCCCAAACATGACCTCGGTGGAGAGATATAAAAAGAGAAAGTGATATAATGCTCCTGGAACTGTTATATTGAGTGGTGGATACCTACCTTATGGATGATTTTGTAGCTATTGATCATCACACCTGAGAAGTTGATTTATTGCATCTGCTCCCAGAGCAAAAAGCGTTTTTTGCTGATCTAGAGATTGATCAGCATGGAGCTCTGGTGAGTTACCCAACCTTACTTTGGTGGTGGATTTTGGCACAATTTCTTTGAGAGCACTTGAATTTGAAAAGGATTTGTTTGGACATTTGAAGAAATTCAAAATTGGACAATTTTTATATTCACAAATTTAATTATTTAAATTACTTATGCACTAAAAAATAGTTTGCACATAATTTTGATATTTTTTGATATTAATTGAGGATATATATCTTTTGCACTAATGTTTCTACACTAAATTAGGAATAGTTTGTGGTTTTAGCGCATTCCTTTATTTAAGTTCTAATTTACTATCGCTGTTCTCTAGGTGGTCTAAAACTGCTTTTGACCTAAAGAGACGCTTTTTGGACGCCATGGACGTTTCTCAGTTTCAAGGCAGAAAGAACAGTAAAAATGCAGGCAGGGCACAGGACAAAGCACTAGGGACAAAATGTATGTGAAATGGTTTGATACAGTAATGTTTTACTATGAGATTTTAGTGTATTTTGTGAATGTCACTTTTGGACAATTTTAAATTTCTCGCCAGTTCTGTCCCCGTACATCCTGACGTCGCCGGGAACGGAACCTGGAAGACAGATGCCGGCATTGGCCGGAGGACATTGCCGGGGACGCTGCAGGGGGGACATCGCAGGAGTGAAGGGCAAGGTAAGTGAAGAAGAGATCCCGGAGTAATGCTGCAAGGTATTCCCGAGTGTAGCTCAGGGTTACTGCTTGTTGTGCTGAAACTTTACCCTGAGCTACACTCGGGAATACCTCCAGGGAGGTCAATCACATTTGGGACAAATTCTGTATATGTGTAGACAAGTATATGTATATACAACAAGACAGATAAAAAAGGCACAGGTCTGGTGTAGTAAAAGTACAAAAAAATAGCCACTGCCCCAATCTATAACTGACCTTCACAGCAGGGAGCACATGGAAGGGCGACGAATGTCAAACAGTAAAAGAGAAAAATTCCCAGCTCCACTACCAACCTGCTTGAGAACAAACCGAATTGTCCTGTCTAACAGTATGTGTTAAAAACAGGATTTAGTTAGCACACATTTGCAAATACATACGTAAGCTGCAGAGCCTCTTCATGGCACCCCAATATTCTGCACTTTCCAATTCTAAATTTTGAGACTCTCCATAGTAGAAGCACATGTATAAATGGATAGACTGAGGGCAGGTGAGCCTGCGTCACCCTTCCATGTGCTCCTTGCTGTGAAGGCCAGTTATAGATTGGGGCAGTGACCATTTTTTTTACTGTTGATATGCTGGTGAGAGGGTGCACACTGGCTGCCATTGTGCTATATGCTGGGTGTCCAGTGTGAAAAGGGTCTGCAGCTTGCGCATGTATTCGCAAATGTGTGCTAATTAAACCCATTTTTAACGCATACTGTTAGACAGGACAATTCGGTTTGTTCACAAGCTGGTTGGTAATTTGAGCTGGGAATCTTTCTCTTTTATTGTTTGACTGGTGTAGTAAAAGTACCTTTAATTGACGCATTGGCATAAACTCACTTACATTAACGTTACTATTAAAGCACTTGTACCAGGACAATCGGGATAGCAGACTGTGGTGTAATGATCAGCAGCAACAGTGAACAGAGATGAAATCAGCAGCTAGCTGGAGCTGTATCTTCCTAACAGGGCCCACTTATAAGGTGTAAACAGTCTGTGTCCACTGGCGCTCCAGTCTTCTGGTCAGCAGGGCCTGCTTTACACAGGTGATTACCTGCATACACTGGAATCCAGCAGCATGAAATCAGTAGATTGTTGCGGCTGGGATGACAGGTGTCTGCAATAAGCAGTGGCCATTCAACATGTAATGACAAACTGACAGCAGCCGCTGTTTGCATTTAATCGCACACCACTGTAGATTCCTTCACATTCCTCATTTGGCTAATCATTTGGATAGTCATAAATGAAGGTGTTCGTTTCAGTGAACACAGATGGTTTTTAAGCATTTTTTTTTTTTTTACGGGGAACATGACAGACCTGGAACATGATACCTGTTGATCCAATTTTTTTTATACACTTGCCTCGAATTAAAACAATACTAAAATTATTAGTAAAAACAAGAGTACTAGTGTGGAAAATTCCATATGTGCAAGATACCATGCAATTAAATGAGGGTCGCGCCAAGGGGAGACATTGTTCACAGATTTCTTGTATTACAACAAAATGCAGCTAAAAAGACACATGTTGGGTAAATGGTTAAATGGGCACTGGCAATAGGGAAAAAAAAAAAACTTCACTACACAAAAATATACTATAATATAAAATACAGGCTAGAATACAGTATATAAGGAAACACATATAAACATATACACTGCTAAAAAAAAAAAAAACTCCTGGGATATTGATCTGGTCAGTTAAGTAGCAGAGGGGGTTGTAAACCAGTTTCAGCTGCTTTGGTCTTAATGAAATTAACAACAGGTGCACTAGATGGGCAACAATGATATGACCCCCAAAACAGGAATGGTTTTACTTATATTTTCTAACTGTTTTTCACTGGTTTTGCATTCGGCTAGGGTCAGTGTCACTACTGGTAACGTGTGGCGATACCTGGACCCTACAGAGGTTGCACAGGCAGTCCAACTCCTTCAGGATGGCACATCAATACGTGCTATTGCCAGAAGGTTTGCGGTGTCTCCGAGCACAGTCTCAAGAGCATGGAAGAGATTCCAGGAGACAGGCAGTTACTCTAGGAGAGCTGGTCCTTAACCCATCAGCAGGACTGCTGTGCAAGGAGGAACAAGATGAGCATTGCCAGAGCCCTACAAAATGACCTCCAGTAGGCCACTGGTGTGAATGTCTCCAACCAATCAGAAACAGACTTCATGAGGGTGGCTTGAGGACCCGACGTCCTCTAGCGGGTCCTGTGCTGACTGCCAGACACCACAGAGCTCGATTGGCATTTGCCATTGAACACCAGAATTGGCACGTGCACCACTGGCGCTCTGTTTTTCACAGATGAGAGCAGGTTTACCCTGAGCACATGTGACAGACGTGAAAGGGTCTGAAGAAAACGGTGAAGAACATTATGCTACCTGTAACAGTTTAGCATGACCATTTTGGTGGTGGGTCAGTGATGGTCTGGGCAGGCATATCCATGGAGTGACACACAAACCTCTGCAGGCTAGACCCTGACTGCCATTAGGTATTGGGATGAAATCCTTAGACCCACTATCAGACCCTATGCTGGTGCAGTGGGTCCTGGGTTCCTCCTGGTGCATGACAATGCCTGGCCTCATGTGGTGAGAGTATGCAGTCAATTCCTGGAGGATGAAGGACTTGATACCACTGAATGGCCCCCTGCTCGCCTGAGCTAAATCCAATTGAACACCTCTGAGATATCATGTTTCCACCAGGTTGCACCTCAGACTATCCAGGCATGCATACAAGCATGTGGGGGCCATACAAACTATTGAGTACCATTATGAGTTGCTGCAATGAAATTTCAGCAAAATAGACTAGTCAATTGCATAATTTTTTCACTTTGATTTTCGGGGTGTTTTTTAATTCAGTCCTCTCTGTAGGTTGATAATTTTCATTTCCATCAAACGATGGGGCATCCTTACATTCCTAAAACATTACTCAGTCCATATCAGTATAGATATCCAGCATGATATTTTTCCCCATTGAGATCTGATGTGTTTTCAAAGTGTTCCTTTAATTTTTTTTTTTAGCAGTGTATATGAGAACTATAGCTCCAGCAGGCTTAAATGAAGAGCTTGAAAATCAATACTATACAGTAGTCTGCAGCCCAAGTAATATAGGTTTTAATTTCCTTTTAAATTTTCTATATAATGTATTCTAGTCCTTATTTTAGCCCATTTATAGTATTTATCAGGTTAGATGTTTAAAGTGATTCTAAAAGTTAATTTTTTTTTTTTAAATAAAAATGTCTTTACTTTCCTACTGTGTGCAGTGCTCTCTTGGCCCCTCCTTCCTGTTGGGTGCCCCCACAGCAGCTTGCTATGGGGGCACCTGCTGCTCCATGTGTCCATTCACACAAGGAGATGTGGCTTGCCCCCCCTCATTGGCTGTGATTGACCATAGTGGGAGCCAATGGCTGCTGCTTGCTGTCTCAGCCAATGAGGAGGCAGAGACCTGGGACAGCCAGGATAGAATGCATGAAGGTAAAAAACCCTGAGCCTTTAAAACCACTTTAAAGTGTTACTAAACCCACAACAGTAAAATCAGTCAGTATATGCAGTAAAGCATGCTAGCTATACTCACTGTTGGACTTAAGGGGTTAATCCTCTGCATTGAGTAAAAAGGAGGTTTGATCCTGTCTGCTCTGATCCTCCCCTTCTTCCACGTTCCCCATTTCATCTCCTGATGGAACACAGCCTTGGGGACACTCTGATAATGAAGCTTGCTATATTTCTTTTTTTACAAGTGCTCAACATTTTACCCAACAAGTGTACCTTTTCGCTGCATTTTTTAGAATATATATATAATATACATATATCTTGCCCCTTCTGAAACTGCATGGTATGTTGAACATGGTATTTTTGATAAATTTAGTATTGTTTTATACACCGTGATCCATGCCTTCTACACTGTACGCCAGTTTTTATTGTAATTTCATTAAAATGTATGATGTTGAGCATACCTACAATGCCCTAATCCTGTATGCCAATTAGATGTAAAATTCCCCCCTGCTACCTTCCCATCAGGCTTTAGAAAAGGGGTGGAGCCCTGCAACATATTGCCTTGCTTAACCAACACTACCATATTCTTACTGACCAAGAGACAGGAGCACCCACGGACACTTGCTGTTTACAACTTTTGAGCGGTTTTGAACTTTGACCGCTTTACCTCTGTTCACCACTGCTGCTGATCTTTACACCACTGCCTGATAACATGATTGTCCTGGTAAAAGTGCTTCATTATTGTTGTTGATGTAAGTGATTTTATGCTATTTTGCTATGCTGTCAATATATTTACTTTTACTACACTCTTGTTTCTTGTGGCAGTGCTGGAACATCCCTGATCTCAAGGAGCTGTAGTCCTGAGTGTGTTGTTTTCCTTCTCAAGATGTCTGGATCTACAGTGAATTTGGACTGACACCTAAATGCTGCAAACACAGTATTGCGAGCTGAATTTTCATTTCTTATAGAATGTACATGTATAATATGTTAAAAAAAAAAAGTTTAGTACTACTAGGCACGTTTTGCAAACAAAGTAATGTTATACAGTGCAAGTCCTGATACATACCATCTACGGATCGTTTTGTTGCTAAAGGCTCCTGAGTGGAGTGTGGAAAGGATGGCGGTTCTGTGCCTTCTGGGGTGAGTGGTCCATCTTTGCTGTTCTTTTTGTCAGGCTTCTTACCCAGAAGCCTGTACAGAGGGCTCTTGTAGGTATGCCTGTGGTAGGCAAAATATTTTATTTTACTTTTAATACAAAAGAAGTTATCTAAGCAGATGTAGTGATATATGTCAACAGTTAGAAAAATCACATGACCTCTTTGGCAATACTCACTTGTCCGTGGACTGTGCAGTGCTGTCTGGTGGAGCCTTGTTTTCAATAGATTTCTTTTTCTGAAGATTAGGCTTATTTTGTTCTTTATCAGTGTCAGCTGACAGAGGTGGTAGCTGCACAAGAGATATTAGTGTCAAAATAAATATAATAAAATTAAACTGGCTGTTTAAGGCAAACGTTTTCTGTAAAAATGAATACATAATCAGTCTCTGCAGTGGATTACCATTTATACAATTTCTTTTTTTATTATGATAGTTACTAAAACATATCTTAACAAATAATTAATATTCGGGTAAAGAAATAAATATTGTAAATTTATTATCATTCAGTTGGAGAGCTCTAGGCTTCCTTTCTGGCTATTCTTTGTTGAAAAAATACTCTCATTTACCAAAAGCAATAACTCAAGCTCAGACTGATTTCCCACCTTGTCCAGGCAGGTTGTATAGAGTTTCAATCAGACTGACTGTGTGTGCCATCTCTTTAGATAACCAATTAATGCCCTGTGACACACCCGGAAATGGGTGCACCCATATTACGTTTCTCTGTGTGATATAAAAGTGTGTGTGTGTTCCTGAATTGTCCATGGTCACTTTTTTGTAAATAAAAAAACTACTATGTAGACCAGCTGTTATCAACTTTCTTGATACAAGGAGCCCCAATTGCAATGCTACAGAAAACTGTTAGGTATGTCAGACATACAGAAGAAGAAATGGTCAGAGAATGAAAATGTGGCTAATAGACCATGCAAGTCCAAAACATGCTATAGGAGTAGCTGGAGACTGGCAAATTGCTTCATGAGACTGCTAGAGATCACTACTATGATAAACTCCAACTTCTAGGAAATTAGGAATTAGGTATATATTCTAGGAATATATACAAATACTCCAACCTAGACAGGCCACTTATTAGTTACACATGTATTGCAACCAAAATGGTTACCTTACGCAGATGGCGATTAACTGAAATCAAATAGTCTATTGAGGTTGTGCCTGAACTCAATACTTACATGTTTTAAAAGCTAGTGCCTTTTCAAACAAAACAGTAATATAGCAAACATTTCTGAATGTCTAAAAGCAATTGTTCCAAATTCAAAATGTCTGGTAAATAAATATTTGACAAATGTAATGATTTTAGAAACACTGAAGAAGGGGAGGAGGGACTGGCAGTGGGGTGGAATCCTGATGGTATAAAGGGTTGAAATGTTTATCTCTGTTCTTTTATTTCCTTTTTGTCTGTGTATCTTTTCACTGACATGGGAAAAACATCTTCTCTCTGGATTTACTTTTTCTGATTCTACATATTGTAAAGCCTTTATAGAAAAGCTGTCGCAGATGTGTAATATGTACCTGATCACTTTTCAATCAAACACTGTGAAGAGAATTTATCAAACCTGAATCTGGGGCAGTTGTGCATAGCAACCAATCAGCCTCTATCTTCAGCTTGTTCGGTTTGAAAACAGAAGATAGAACTAATTGGTTGCTATGCATAACTGCTCAAAATTTCCCCTGTGAATGTTCCATATGTAAACATCTCAAAAAATATTGAAACTGAGAAAACACTTCACATTTGATATTGATCTCAACAAGGTCCATTGTTACAGCATTAAAGCTGAATTCCAGGTATGCATTTTCTAGCATAGTCACATTGGTCAAGCTTGTAAGCATACATTTACCATACCTGAGATATCCCTGTGGAATCTGAAAATCACTGCAGTAGGCGCCACTACTACAGTGATTATCGCCACATTCTGGGTATTACGCCAAGCGGCTGCCCTGCTGCATAGTGAACAGAGGTGGTCGCTCACTCAGCAGGGGTGTCATTCACGGAATGCTTTGCATTTCTCTTGGTGAATGCAAAGAATTCTCTGATTGGACAAAGTGGAGAAGATGAGTGGTGTCATGATTTTCACCTCATCCTGTATCAACGTAACTTTGCTATAAAATGCATACCTAAACGTCAGCTTTAAAAGATAAAGGGATGTACAACACAAAACTAAAACCATTTAAATATTGGAGTTCAGTCTGACAAATATTTTCCTTCACAGGCTTGAGGTAAGCATATAGGTAATAAAAAGAAGACAGGCTGGCTGCTGCTCGTGAGGTCCTTCAGCAGGACAGTTCCTGGACTTCTTCTGGGACATCGCTAAGCCCGAACAAGAAGTCAGGCTGAGGGCTAAGGAGAATCTCATTGAGTACCTGAAAGCCAGTGAGAAGTAGTGAGCTATCTTCCCTAGGACAAGGGTTCCTCTTCCACCTATACCTCTGATGGAGCAGTTCGTTTAACCCTCTGACTCTATGCCTTCAGATGTGACATACCTATATGCCCATTATCATTAACCTGCTGGTGTACATCTAACCAAGGTGGTGGATTACCCTGTGTGATTAATTTCACGTTCACGTCCTGCACTTTAGATTGCTGCATTTCATGATCCTATAGGACACTGATTGAATTTTTTTTATGGACATTTATTTTTATGTTGCAATAATTACTAATGTGCAATCGCGATCAAAATTTATTGATTATTTTAGTCGCACTTGCAGTGCACCTATTATCACCTTTGCTCATGTACATTATTGCTTTATCGCTTGCTGATTTGCTGTTCATTTCATTTGCAAGTTTTATACACTTATGTGATGCACTTTACTGTTCCACTTGATACACAAAGCCTTTTATTGTGATTTTAGCACTGCACTATATATATATGTAAGAAAAACAGACTACTGTGTGCAGAGGCCCAGGCTGGGCATTAGGGATTTAGGCAATCACTAACCTGAGGAATGCAGGGAGACTGTATAGCTGTTGAAGCTGATGTAGTTCCAACAATCCCCTTTGCCCTGCTGGGAAACAAAAAAAGAAAAACATTAAAATTATGCTAAGACTTAGAATTGTATAACTGTGGCAAAAAAATTAATTGATTTAAACCGATCGGTGGTTGAACTTGTGGTGGGTGCAACTAATGTGTATCTTTGAACACTATTGCACTTAACTGTCCCATAAAGTGATATTAAAGACTTAAATTGGTATACTTACCCACTCTGTGCAAGAGTTTTGCACAGAGCTGCCCTGATTCTCCTCTACTCAGGTCCCCTGCCAAGCGCCCCCATAGTAAGTCGCTTGCTATGGGGGCACTCAGAACGGGGCTCAGCCCCGCCCCAGTTCCCTTCTCACTGGTTGTGAGCTACAGCAGTGGAAGTCAAAGGCTCCTGCTTCTGTCTCTGAGCCAATGAGGAGGCAGGGAGCCAGGACAGCAGCTCCTCTCATGCATATCGCTGGATTGGGATCAAGTAAATACTACGTAGGTTTTTCCTTCAATTTTGAGAGACTTCCTTTCACTTGAAGTTCTGAAAACAGGGCAAGAAATGGAAGAAAAATTTTACCAAAAGGTGGTAAAAAAAGCCTGACAGGGCTCTGTCCAAAATGAACATAAAACTCTAGATACACTTTAAGGCTCCATGCACACTAGCATTTTTTAAGCTCCTAGAAGCTATTATCAGCATATTTTTTCTGCTCCTAGAAGCTAAATAGTGTTATCCTATGTGTCTATACACACTACTTTAGGCTATTAGCATTTTTTGAGAGCTTGAGCATCTAGGAGCATAAAGAAAAAAAAAAAAGTTGTTTTTGTAGAGCGTTTTCCCAACAGAAATAAATGCTAAACACTTCTAACAGCTTTTTTTTCCCTCTACATGTAATGTAAAAACACAAATATATTGCTAATGCTCCTAAACACTACTAAAACACTACAAAAAAAGATATTACCAGTGTTTTTTTAATCAGCATTTTCCCAACTTTTTATAATCTTAAAAAAAATGCTAGTGTGCATGGAGCCTTACTATTTTGAAAGTTTTTCCATAAATGTCTATACTCTGATACCCCAGGTAGGCATGTTTACAGCTATGGAAAAGAAACGAAGGAACACAAGAAAGACATTCAAGGAAAAAAACAGCAATTAGGTTAAAAAAAGATCCAAAACGGGGGGGCGCTTGTGAGCAGCGACCTAGGATGGCCACATTCTAACGGCGCTCCTCACCCACCGGACACATTAGCCACTATACGGGCCCCCAGGGGGATAAAATACCCACTCCTCACCCCTCTTCAGGTGCCTGAAGCTTGCTGCCCAGGTGATCGAGAAGAAAATGGGAGCTTCCGTGCCTCTACCGCCCGGCAGGCTGTGCCGGAGACTGCGGCCTACCCGCCAGTGAACTCGCCTAAAGCCTCGGCCTCGAGGTCGGATTTGCGGTCGCCGATGCTCACGGGGGACCCAGACCCAGCCTCCGGTACTGACAGCAGGCCGGATGCTTCCCAGCCACCCCCTCCTCTGGCCCTGTGAGATTCGGAGCTCTTATGCAGCTTTAAAATCATGCTGCAGCATGAATTAACGACCGCAACCTCTCAGCTTGCAGAGTGTCTCACCAGGGAGATCCAGAAGCTGGGGAGCCACACAAACAACCTCCAGGATAAGATGGACACCACGGTCACGATAATTGAGAATCATGAACAGGATTTTGGCGACCTTAAGCAGGAACTGGCAGACACACTGCTGCAGCTTGAGGACTTCGAAAATCGCCACAGTAACCTTTGCCTGACGTATCCCGGAATCGGTCGTGGACCTCACCTCCACTGCCACATTCCAGGAGCTGGTCCCTGCTATCCCTATAGACCGGTTGGAGTTCGACTGCATACATTGGGCCTTAGGACTGAAGTGGCCTGACGGGCCCTCAAGAGACATTATCGTTAAATTTACCTATTACTGCACCAAGGAAAGCATCCTCAAGGCGGCCACAAACAGATCGGAACTCCTAGATTGTAAGCTCCAAGGAGTAGGGCCCTCCTATCCCTCTTGTATTGAACTGTATTGTTGCTGTATTGTCTCCTGTTATGTTGTAAAGCGCTGAGCAAACTGTTGGCGCTATATAAATCATGTAGAATAATAACTTGGCTTTCAGGGTCACCGGTATCAGCTCTTTTCTGACCTCTCCTAGCCCTTCACCTCAGTCCTAGTGAATCGATGGATCAAATATGTGTGGGGCTTTCCATTCCGACTCTCCTTTGATTACCAAGGCCATAGCCACTCCATCACTACTCCAGAAGAGGCTCAATCTCTCATGAAATCCCTGCACCTTCTGCCGCCAGGGGAGGCTACGCGAAGTTCGACATGTCCATCTGGATCCCCGACGGTTCCTACTCAGCTTGGCCTTATGTTTGGGCCCTATTAGGCTGGCCCACATGGCTTCCCCCCCACTGGGGATTTATCCTCTGCTCCCGGCTTGGCCGTGCTCAGGCTCTGACCTGTTTGACCAGGGGTTGATGCTCCTTTACATTGCTCTTGGTGGCTGCCCTGTTGCTACCAGGGGTCTTAGACGAGGGTGGCTGGGTTAGTGGGGGGTGGCTTGGGTCGATAGTTCTCTCGGGTTCCGGGGCGGGAGGTTAGCCCGAGTGGGCCCCTTCGGTACCACACTGATGGTCTTGCTTGGGTACTGGGGCAGGGGACCTTTTGGGCCGAGTTGGCTGGGTTCCGCTGTGTCTGGTGGTCGTCTCCCTGGAGGGGGTTGGGTCCCTAAACCTAATTGGTTTCCAGCAGGAGGGTTTCCATGTGTGTGTCCCACTTCCTGGGGGACTCCTATTCCTACTGATGGGGAATTCAGCTCTGTTATTGACCGGTTCCTGGTTTCTGTTTGCGGTCCTTCGCCCCCTGGGGACCTATGTTATTCATTTATTTGCAGCCATGTGTCCAGTGGTAGAGCCACCCCAAACTGGTATCTTTGGAGTGTAGGATACATTTCACCATAGCTGTGAAATGGTTATGCCATTGTACATACTCTTTGTGTTTCTTTGTCTCTTGCTTTTCTTATCGTCTTCAATTTCCTGGTTTTTCGGTTCTTTTTTTTAACTGCAGAGTTTTGGGACGCCATAGCCAGGCTGTCCTTGAGAGTGGAAATTGTTGGCCGACCTATGCCTCTTCTGCTGAACGGATTATGTCGATCCCACCATGGCTTTGCCCCTTTTGAAAGTACATTCACAAAATATACGAGGTTTTAATTCGCCTCAGAAGCGGTCTAAAGTCTTCCATCGCATTAAATCACAGCACATTGATGTGGTCTGCCTGCAGGAAACCAGGTTTACCCAGTCCTCCGCCCCAGGGTATCTTTCATCTCATTATCCCACTTTCTACGCGGCCTCGGCTCCTGAGAAACAGCGGGGTGTTCTGATAGCTTTCAAGCGCAATCTCCCCTTCACTTGTGTCCAGAATATTGCGAACCCAAGGGGAAAGTATCTGCTTTTGCAGGGCACCCTTTGGGATCAGGAGGCCACCTTTGTCTCCTATTATGTCCCTAATCACATTCAGCACAAATATTTCTCACATCTTTGTTCTATCATCTCCCGACACTCTAGGGGCCTTCTTATTCTTTTAGGGCAGTGGTCGGCAAGCCGCGGCTCGCGAGCCACATGCGGCTCTTTACCCAGTCTAATGCGGCTCTTCTGTGTGCCGGGCGCCTGCTCCCCTCCCTCCTCTCGGTCGGCCGCTCCCCTGCCTCCTCTCGGTTGGCAGCCCCAAAAGTCCGCGCGGACCTTTTAATCCGGCTTGCGGATGTGGCTGTCAGGATGTGTGTAGGCGGGGCAGCGTGCCGAACGTGAGGGGAGGGGAGCTAGGCTCCTCTCACAGTCCGCCCTGAAGACCCGAACGGCGCGGGAAGACAGCGAGAGGAACGCAAAAGGTAAGTGAATTGACACGGGGGACTTGGCTTACTAGAAGGGGGGGGGGGAATAGTACTGTGGGGGATGAAATACTATATGAGGGATGAATTACTTTATGAGGGATGAAATACTATATGGGGGGATGAAATACTATATGGGGGATGAATTACTATATCAGGGATGAATTACTATATGAGGGATGAAATACTATATGGGGGGATGAAATACTATATGGGGGGATGAATTACTATATGAGGGATGAAATACTATATGGGGGGATGAAATACTATATGAGGGATGAAATACTATATGGGGGATGAATTACTATATGAGGGATGAATTACTGTATGAGGGATGAAATACTATATGGGGGGATGAAATACTATATGAGGGATGAAATACTATATGAGGGGATGAAATACTATATGGGGGGATGAAATACTATATGGGGGATGAAATACTATATGAGGGATGAAATACTATATGAGGGATGAAATACTATATGAGGGATGAATTACTATATGAGGGATGAAATACTATATGGGGGGATGAAATACTATATGGGGGGATGAAATACTATATGGGGGGATGAAATACTATATGAGGGATGAATTACTATATGAGGGATGAAATACTATATGGGGGGATGAAATACTATATGGGGGGATGAAATACTATATGAGGGATGAATTACTATATGGGGGGATGAAATACTATATGAGGGATGAATTACTATATGAGGGATGAAATACTATATGAGGGATGAAATACTATATGGGGGGATGAAATACTATATGAGGGATGAAATACTATATGGGGGGATGAAATACTATATGAGGGATGAAATACTATATGAGGGATGAATTACTATATGGGGGATGAAATACTATATGAGGGATGAAATACTATATGGGGGATGAAATACTATATGGGGGATGAAATACTATACGGGGGATGAAATACTATACGGGGGATGAAATACTATACGAGGGATGAAATACTATATGGGGGATGAATTACTATATGGGGGATGAATTACTATGGGGGATGAATTACTATATGGAGGATGAATTACTATATGGAGGATGAATTACTATATGGGGGATGAATTACTATATGGGGGATGAATTACTATGGGGGATGAATTACTATGGGGGATGAATTACACTATGGGGGATGAATTACACTATGGGGGATGAATTACACTATGGGGGATGAATTACTATATGGGGGATGAATTACTATGGGGGATGAATTACTATATGGGAGATGTATTTTCAGTTTTAAAAATGTGGCTCTCAAAATAAATTTCAATCATGGTTTTGGCGAGATTTGGCTCAGTTGAAAAAAAAGGTTGCCCACCACTGTTTTAGGGGATTCAAATATTACCCTAGATTCCGCTCTAGATTGTCACGGTGCTCGGGGGCCGGCCTCTTCCCATGATTTGGTGAAGGAGGAATGCATGCGCTCCCTCGTGCAGTCTGCATGGCTAGTGGACATTTGGAGAGAACTTCACTCAGCTGAGAGGGACTTCACTTTCTACTCCAATCCCCTTGACAGTTTTTGTAGAATTGACCACGTATTTATGCAGATACAACAGCTTCCTTTAGTCAGGCGGATCTTCATCCCTTCCTCGCCCTGGTCGGACCATGACCCTCTGGTTCTATTTCTTGCACTCTCTGGAAAGGCACGGCACCCTTTTCATTGGCATGTTAATGAATCTTCATTGACCACCCAGGTCACATGTCAGCAAATTGAATCTTTCATATGGACATATTTTTCGGACAATTCAGGATCTGTTTCTATGGGAGTGTCGTTGTGGGAGACACAAAGCTACGGTGCGGGGCCACATTATACAGCTGGCTGTGGCTTGGAAGCAGGAGCGTTGCCTTTCAGGACTTCATTCTCTTCTGGCCTCGGTGGATGCCGCACCCATCCGCGGCCCATAAACATATACGAGACACCTTGGCTGCTGAACTGGACTTACTTGCTTCTTCAGAGGCTGAACAGGCCTTACGCTGGACCAAGGATACGTTTTATACCTGTGCTAATAAGCCGGGTCCGCAGTTGGCTAGGAAACTCAATTCTGTGGGGAAACCCTATAAGCCGGTCCAGCTGTGGCTCCCTGGGGGGGGGGGGGGGGCTTTATACTTCAAATCCCCAGCGGATTGTCTCTCACTTCGCGGACTTCCTTTTCATCTATACACCAAGCCAGATCCCTTCCCTGTAGCTCAGGTGGAAGCGTTCTTTTAGGATTTACGGCTCCCTGGATTGTGGCGTGGGTAGCCCTTAATGCAGGTGTTTCTGTATCGGAAGTACTTCAAGCTATCAAATCCTTACGGCCCTGGGTCCTGACGGCTTCTTTGGCCTCTACTATAAGAAATTTGCACTTCTTGGCTAGTTATTTCAATTAATTATGACAGGGCTCTTTGCCCTCTCCGGATGCGCTCAGAGCTCACATCTCAATGATTTCTAAGACAAAAGAAGATGTGCAGGAACCGCAAGCTTGTCGGCCCATCTTGCTCCCTAATGAGGATTTGAAGATACTGGGCAAAATTCTCAGTCTTCGGATCAACAAATATTTACGTAGCCTGCTCCATAGGGACCAAATGGGGTTTGTCCCTGGGAGGCAGGCAGGTGGGCGACAATGTTCGTAAGGTGGTTCACCTCATACACCTTTTGCAGCAGTGGAAACTGGCAGGATTCTTATTGTCTTTGGACATATATAAAGCTTTAGATTCCTTATCCTGGGAATACCTGCGGTTCACGTTGTCCCGCTGGGGCTTCAGGGATTCTCTCCTTTCTTGGATTCAGGCCTTGTGTTCTCCTTCAGCTTCGCAGGATACTTCTCAGATCCCTTTCCCATTTGCGAGGGACGAGACAGGGATGTCCCCTGTCTCTGGCGCTCTTTGTCCTGGCGCTTAAGCCATTGGCCTTGGTGCTCCGGGCTGATTGTAACATATTGGGAATATCGGGGTCCCTTACACGGGACAGGCGTTTAAGTTGAATCTCTTTGTGGACGATGCCCTCTTGATCCTCACTAATCCATTGACGACGCTCCCAAATTTGCAACAGGTTCTTGCGTGTTTCTCCTTGATCTCAGGCCTTCGTATAATTGGATAAGACTGGCGCTGTCAATATCACCTTGGCCTCGGATTTGGTTTTGTGCCTTACAGTCCCATTTTTCCCAACAAATTGGCCTCATCTTCGCTGGAATACTTGGGCATTCACCTGACCCCCACCTATGGCTCTTTGTTTGCTGCCAAATATTTCCCATTGCTTAGCTTGGTGTCCTTGCTTATGCGCTCTTGGCAGTTCCTGCTTTTGTCTTGGATAGGCCGAGTTAATTCAATGAAGATGACCATCCTACCGAAATTTGTATATTATTTTCGTACCCTCCCAGTGCGGGTTCCTTCTTATTTCTTCAAAAGTTTTTTTTTTTCAACATTTTCGGTCTTTGTTAAGTTAGCAAAAAATAAAAACCCCAGTGGTGATTAAATACCACCAAAAGAAAGCTCTAGTTGTGTGAAGAAAATGATAAATTTTAGTTTGGGTACAGTGTTGTATGACCGCGCAATTGTCATTCAAAGTGTGAGTGCTGAAACCTGAAAATTGGCCTGGGCAGGAAGGTAAAAGTGCCCGGTATGGAAGTGGTTAAAGAGTAAAAAAGATTTATTTTTCACATTAGATGACTGGAGGTACTATCAAATAGGACATTTTGTTGCAGCACTCCTACAACCACTGAGGACACTTATCCATTTGAAAAAAATGTTGAGTTCAAACACAGTTCAAAAACATGTTACCGCCAGGATTTATAATATCCTTATTGAATTGCAGGGATCAGATACTCCTTTGTTCTTATAGAAATGACAAAAGGAGCTGGGAACAAAACTGAACGAGCATAAAAAAAATAAAATATTTAAATTAACACACGAGGTGATGAATATGAATACAGTTGAAATGAACTATAAATGTTTGGCAAGATGGTATATTATACAGAGTGTGGAACATAAACGACTAGATATTTCACCTCTATGTTGAATGGGGTGTGGGAATAAGGGAACAATAACAAGTGTCCTTGGTACTCGCAGGGGTAGTGAGGATATCCAGAGCTATACTGCCTCAAATAATAGCAATGCGCACTCACCAGAAACGCATGGATTATGCGCATGTAACAACGATCATCCTAGATGATGGATCCGTCATAGAGCGGGTGGTGGGCATCCCTCTCATGGTGGGTCATCCAGGGCTCCAACTCAGGTCCAGAGATCCCCTTAAGGTCAGCCAAGTAATCCTCTATGGTGGTGGTGATCCCTCCTCTAGATGGCATAGGCACCCTCTCTGTGGGAGTGATAGCTCCACATAGGAGCCCCAAAAACAAGTGCCAGAAATAGTGTAGTATGTTCAAAAATATATAGTATTTATTAAAGAGCTAAACACACCCGCTCTATGACGGATCAATCATCTAGGATGATCGTTGTTACATGCGCATAATCCATGCGTTTCTGGTGAGTGCGCATTGCTATTATTTGAGGCAGTATAGCTCTGGATATCCTCACTACCCCTGCGAGTACCAAGGACACTTGATTGACTTTCAGTTTGTTGTTTTTCTTGCTGCTTTCTTGCTGTTTTCAGCATTGGATCTATTTACAAGCGCTGCACCATTTAATTTATCTTTATACTTATATTCCATAGGCATTGTGGTTGCCTTAGGTGTTCTAGCTGCTTCAGTTATATTAGAGCGCTCACTAGTTTGTTTTTTAGATTAATAAGGGAACAATGGCACACATATGGTGGAAATGTCCTAATATGTAGAAGTATTGGCAAGAAATAATCCAAGATATACAGGAGATACAGGGGATTACTATACAGAAGGACCCGTGGGTTTGTGTATTTCATAATTCTGAGACTTCCGCAAAACTATATAAAAATAGTGTATTATATCATCTAATTAGTGCGGCCAAGGTCTTATTCCCAAATTCTGGCAAGTCCAAGAGCCCCCAAAAATAATGGATTGGATAAATAGAGTTGAATATATAAAAAGAATGCAGGAGATATATCATATAGAGGAAGATAAAATAGAAAAATTTAGAAAAATGTGGAGTACATAAGACTTTAAAACATTCAAAAGACATTTGGAAGTGGCAGGAGTGTAAGGTGGTAAAGGTAGGTAGAGTTTGACTGAGTAGCGATTTGGGTTTATATGAAGAAAAAAAAGAAGGAGTATGAGACAAGGGACACAAATATAGACAGAAAAATACAGGAGGAACTAGAAGTAAAGTATACGAAGTATGGACAGGGGAACTTTAATGGGGGGGGGGTTTGGATTGGTGACGGGAGGGGAAGGGAATAGGTTTATTTATGTGCAGATCGTTGTATTTGTGAATTGTTTGATACAATGCTGATTTTTGTAATAAAAAAAATGTAATAAAAAGGATATAATACAAAAAAAAAAAAAAAAAGACCCCATTCACAAATTTATGCTTTTTTCTGGCTCACTGAGTGTTCTTCTCTCCTTTATTCTAATCCCATAGAGTGCTCTCTAAGAGTCAGTATCAGAACAGTGATGTCAATTAACAAGAGGTTCAAAGTACAACCATGCTACTTATTAAATTAGCATGCTCTATCTAGTGACTGTCAATAATAGGTGAAAGCAGAAAAAGTTAGTATTCACACTAATCTGTCATGAACATGAATCCTAAGCCTTGTATTACACCATCTAAAGCAACCATGTGTACCCACCAATGGTGTGCATGCCATACCTTGGAAAATACTGATAAAACCCACAGAAGAAAGCCTATTTAACATCCTGTAGGTATAGCTTATAAAACAGATGCCTACTGTGTGCCCCCAATGAATGATTTGCTTTGTTATAGCTTTAGGAATAGATCCAAACCTTGGTGGCACTTCCTTGCAGTCCTGTCGAGGATGCGCTGCATCTCTGTCAGGTATGCTTGCAGACTCAATCAGGTTAGTTTCATTTTGCCTTTTTTCTTTCCACTTTTCTGCTTTGTTTCTTAACTTCTCGTGATCACTGTACCTCTGTATGATCCCAACACTGGGAGCATCCGCATCCTGTGGTGTGTTTTGCTCGTTTTTCTCCTCAGACAACTGCTTTTGTGAAACCTGTTGAATATTTAACTGAAGATTTGAGGGCCTTACAGGTTTCCCTTGGTCATTATTTGTCTCTTCAGTCATTTTTGCTTTAGCCACTTCTTTCTCTTTGTCTGACTTTTCATCCTGAGGTACCATAGCCACCTCATCCTCAGCCAGTGAGGTGGATGTTTGTTTATTTTGGAGCATATCGTGCATCAGACACCTCTGCCTCCTGTTCTCCCTTTCAGTCCTAGCAGAGTTTCTGTCTGAAAATTTTGTTTCAGTTTTGGGGTTTAATGGTATCCAAGGATCTGCATTTAATGCACTGGCATAGTCCTCAACCCTTGTTTGTTGTTGTGCTTGAGAATTGCGGTCTCCACCTAAGCTTTCTTCTTTAATAGTCTTGTTATGCTCATTCTCTTTTAGTACCCTTCCCTCGCTATCAGTAGTTTTTAAAATATGTCCTCCTTTCCCCACTGGCCCTTTATCTAGTAAAGTTTCAGTTTGTTTCCCATTAGTATCATTTTCAGATGCACTGGATGTCACAGGTTCTATTCTAGAAGCACCACTCTGTCTCAACTCGGCCTGCCTTTTGGCTTCCTTCTCCTCTTCCATTTTCTTTTGTTCTTCCCTTTGAGCCTTCAACAGGGCTTTCCTCTCCTTTTCATAAGCTTCCTGCTTCCGCTTCTCTTCTTCTACTTTCTTTTTTTCCTCCAACATGACCTTGACCCTAGAAGGTAAATTCATTGATTACCATATTGGCATGCCAAAGTAAGATTTCTCACAGCACCACCTCTAATCTTTCTATGATCTACTCTTTTGATGGCTATAGTAAATATCTTTTTAACAATCTTAGTGATCAGCACTCCTATTCTGCAGCCCCAGAGAGCCTGGATTCCTATAAGGACATAATTTCCAAAGTGTGTGTATTCATACGCAATACAGAAAACATACAGATATAATAATTGCCTTCCACCAAAACTGACCCTAGTTGATTTGTAGGTGTTTATATGGCTGTGGTAAGGACACTGAATTGTAAGCTTCCACAGACTAGGGAATTATGTGACTGGTCTTTTGCACTCAAAAGAGCTCTATTGTTTAAACAAAGAAAAAACTTTTTATCAGTTCCTGATGGGACAGCGTACATGCTGTACTTTGTTCCATCTTCCTAGGTGCCCTGTAATACTAGTTGCGATGTCAGACAAGGTTTCCCCCTTCGTTCCCCTTTGGGCACAGCTGCCCAGCATAGCAGTTAGCAAGGAGACAGCTGCTTTGATAGTGCGCTACAGAGGGAGGTGATCTGCATCAGGCTCACCAATATCTGCATTCCTCTTGCTACTGCTTGCCTTGGTCAAGTGCTGGAAGCCAGAGACAGGCACTCACTATTAAAGCAGCCTCTTCCTTGTTAGCTGCAGTGTTGGGCAGCTGTGTGCCCTGTCCATCATTGCAAGCCAGCGTTACAGGGCACGTAGGAAATAAGAAACTACTACAGGTACTGTGTACCTTTAGGAACTGAATAATGCAAAAGAAGAAAAATGATAATTCTCCTTTAACTATGTTTGGAGCTGTAATCAGCATTTCTCATCAAACTACTTACATATGAAATGAAGAAAGTACTGCCAATTCAGAAAAGTTGTAATTCAAGTTATGAATTATTCCCAATTTGCACTATACAAGACTGCACAAACTAAAACAAATTTATTTCAGATTTAAACACCTATATAGTCAAATACCTATTCATAATGCAGCATCTTTCTCATTCAAAATTTAGAGTAAGATAACATAGCTTCCAAAAACCAGAGCCTAACTTATTAAGAAACTGATTAAAACTTTAGTAATACATTTTAGTATGACTGTAAAGCCTATCCAAAAAAACTCTTCCTATATGACTGATGTTCATTCTGTATGATAACATATTAAAAAAAGAGAACTGTGTAAAGAATGCATTCACTGAAGTCCTTCTTTTACCTTTGTCTCTGCAGGAAGCCTCTGCAATATGACTGCAATATCTGAATCAACTGAATCTGCTTAACATAGAGCTTTCTCTGTACATAACTCTTCCACGTAGCCTGGATGCACACGGCTGCATTCTTCCTAGCCTCCAACCCACATCGAACATGATAAGACCTCCAGCAAGCCTGTGAAGAAGGAAACCCTTATATTAGTAGCGCATGTACTCAGTTCTTCATGTAAACACAAATGTAGAACACTGCACAGTACCAACACAGAAAGCCATTTGTGAGTTTCCGATACATGTAAAAACAAAGCAATGCATTTGCAAATACAAAAATTACGCACTGTCGTGGAGTCCATTGAGGGACACAAGTCGTCTTCCTGTCTTCCCTCTTTAGGTCAAACTGCCACTAACGGGAGAATTTGACGATGGCAAAATAAAAAAAAATAAAAAAAATAGTAGGCCAGCCCAGAATAACCCCTCCTGCTACCCGAATGCCTCAATTTTGTAGTAATGCTGTACCAAGATCATGTCCATAATTACAGAGGGATAGGACATGTGTCCCTCAGTGGACTCCAAGAAAAAGATTTTACAAGGAGTACAAAAATCCTATTTAGGGATATAGGAAATTTTTAACCTTTGGGCTGTCCAAAAGCAGTCCAACTGAGGAATGGACAACAAGGTAAACAAATGTCAACAGGCACAAAAAAGAAGCCCAAAGCAAAGAAGATCACCAGTATGCTCTCCATTTCGACGCTGTAAAGAAGACAATGTTTTAACCACTTCTAGTCCGGACACTTTTACCCCCTTTCCGTCCAGGCCAATTTTCAGCTTTCAGTGCTATCACACTTTGAATGACAATTGCGTGGTCATGCAACACTGTACCCATATGAATTTTTTAGCATTTTTTTGAGACAGATAAAACTTTATTTTGGTGGTATTTATTCACCACTGGAATTTTTTTTTTGCTATATAAATGAAACAGTCCACAAATGTTGAAAAAAGTGTTTTTCTTATAAAATTTAGCAAATAATCTTTCTTCAATAATCTTGGCCAAAATGTATTCAGTTATATATTTAGTAAAAGAAAAACAAAAAAACTAAATTAGTTTATAATCAAAAATAATAATTTTTCAAATTTTTTTTATAGCATTTTTGTTTTATTTTTTTTATATTATTTGTTTTTTTTTAACATACTGTCACCCTAGCAGTACAGTGATGAAGATTTTTTTTTCTGTTACACTGACTGCTTTTACACCCATAAAGGCTGTAAAAGCAATAATTTCTAATTCTCTCTGGCTGCATTGTTGCTCCCACTGAGAAATACTGTGTGAGCTGATTGGTCACAGCTTGTCACGTGGTACAAGGCTGTTGTGAATAGCCTTGTACCATGTGACCTCTGTGATCATTCACAGATTTCACTAGTAGTAAGCAATGATGTCAGAAGTGACATCTTGCTTACTACTATCCATGTGATCACTGATTGGCCAATCAGTGATCACATGATCGGGGCCTCACACAGAGGTCCTGTACAACGAACAGTGTTCCGCTGTGTCTGGAGGACACAGCAGGCACCGGATCGTGGTGCTGCGTGCTCCGAGGGAGCACACACAAGCTGTGAAGCACGTTTATAAACGGCCACCCGCCCCTGCACTGCTCCCGTCCGGGCATTTATATACATGGGCTGGACGGGAAGTGGTTAAGGGAGAAGGGGATATATTGGGCCTTCAGATCCCACCTAGCCATCAAAGCATCCAATGCTTTTGCTAATCCCAGTATCTGGAAATAAACCTGCCCAGTTTGATGCTGAACCTGGAAGTTAGGAGGTCCACATCCAACCTCCCTCAACTAAGACACAATTCCCGAAACACTTTTGGATATATGGAGAACTTCCCAGTGGTTCGGCGCTGCTGACTGAGGAAGTTTGTCTGTCAATTGTCCACACCTAGGATCTGCACGACAGACAAGGGTGGGAAATTACTTGCTGCCCAGGACATGATGCAATCTACCCCTCTTGTGGTGAGACATCTGGTTCCTCTTTCATGGTTGTTGTATGGTGTATGTCTTTGTCCAACTAAATCCAGATCGGATGACACTCCAGCAGGAGGGTCCAATGCTGAAGGGACAGTCGGATGGCCTGAAGGTTCCAGAAGGTTGATTGGGAGATAAAATGCCAACAACCAAGTCCCCTGCACCAACAGAGTTCCCAGGACTCCTGCCCAGCCCCAGAGGTTGGCATCCATTGTTAAGATTTTCCAAGAGACAGCAAAGAAGAACTTCCACAGTACCAGAGATAGACAACCTGGTCCTTGGTGCCAAAGAAAATGGTCTGTCAAGAGACTGGACTCACTTTGTTCCAAGACTAAAAAGAGTTGCATTATTGAGGTCTAGGGTGAAACTGGGCAAAAAGGACTGGCTTGAAGGAGGATACTATCAGGTCATAAAAACCTCATAGTCACAAGACTCCTGGACTGGAAAACATGAATCTGAGATTGGAGAGTCTTCACAGACTGGTGAATTGGATATGGAATTTCTAAGCTTGAATGAAGATGTTCCTTGCTTTTAGATCCAATATACCGCTTTTAAGTTTGGGGACATTAAACAGATTGGGGTAAAACCCCAGAAACTAAGGAAACAAGATGTTGATCCATAAAATCTGGGAGGGCTGCTGGAGATTTGCTAATCTGTGTCATGACATGGGAGGGGGCAGGGATATCAACACCCCCCTCCCTCCCACGACATTTGAGATGCAAGCAGTTCAAGTGTTCAAGATAGTTACAAATTTCCACCCACTATGGAAACCGTAGGTGTTCCTTCATGCCAAGGAATGTTTGTTTGAGAACCTGGCCAACTTTAAGCCCCAGACCCAGCAGGCGGACTGGGAACTAAGGTTTAGTGGTCTGGAGGTGGATACTAAGGAAATGGAGAAATGAAAGGATGAGGAGGATTTTTTTTTTTTTTTTAATCCAAGCTCTTTTATTAAAATCAATTGGCAAGACAAAAAAAAACCCATCAGGTTACAGCCTGTACACAATATACATTTTTACAAGGTGTGGATGTATCTACCATATAAAGCAAGCTAGCTTATGAAGAAAGCCTATTATGGTGGCTTACAGACGATCTTGTAAAAGTACATGTCAAGAGATCATGAAATATAAAACTGTGAAAAACAAATAAGAAAAAAAAGAACTTTTTCCAACAGGTGGATTTACTAGAGCAATTAGTTAAGTAAGGTATTAACATTTCGTACAATGACAACAGCCTATCCATCACGAAGTGTAGTGGGGCTAACCCAGGGATATCAAAAAGAAAAAAAGCAGCTGTGACGAACACAGACTGCTAAAGCAGGTAATCTCCCAAGCAGAGTAGCCTTAATGCAACAATGATCTCATCTGTAACCTAGTTTTCCATTTTAATTTGTCAGTTATTTCCCCCTCTAGGTTCACATCATTTACCTCATTTTCATCAAGTAAACTTATTAAAGCCTGTAGCGCTTGTTCTTCCTGACCCTGGTTTTTATTATAAGTTAGGGGTACATTATGTATAGCTCCAAGTAACACCTTACACAGGAACAGATTTAAAACCTTAAATACAGTGCATCCAGAAAGTATTCACAGAACTTAACTTTTGCCACATTTGTTATGTTACAGCCTTATTCCAAAATGGATTAAATTAATTTTTTTCCTCAACATTTTACAAACAATACCCCATAATGACAATGTGAAAGAAGTTCGTTTAGAAATCGATGCAATTTATGAAAAAAAAAACAAAAAACATATGTACATAAGTATTCACAGCCTTTGCTCAATACTTTGTTGAACCACCTTTAACATCAATTACAACCTCAAATCGTTTTAAGTATGATGCTATAAGCTTGGTACACCTATTTTTGGGCAGTTTCTCCCATTCCTCTTTGCAGTACCTCTCAAACTCCATCAGGTTGGATGGGGAGCGTCGGTGTACAACCATTTTCAGATCTCTCCAGAGATGTTCAATCGGGTTCAAGTCTGGGCTCTGGCTGGGCCACTCCAGGACATTCGGAGTTGGCCCATAGCCACTCTTTTGTTATGTGAGCTATGTGCTAAGGGTCGTTGTCCTGTCGAAAGATGAACCATCGCCCCAGTCTAAGGTACAGAGCATTCTGGAACAGGTTTTCACCAAGTATGTCTCTGTACATTGCTGCAATAATCTTTCCTTCGATCCTGACTACTCTCCCAGTTCCTGCCAATAAAAAACATCCCCAGAGCATGAAGCTGCCACCACCACGCTTTACTGTAGGGATGGTATTGGCCAGGTAGTGAGCGGTGCCTGGTTTCCTCCAGACATGACGCTTGGCATTCAGGCCAAAGAGTTCAATCTTTGTTTCATCAGACCAGAGAGTTTTGTTTTTCATGGTCTGAGAGTCCCTCAGGTGCCTTTTGGCAAACTCCAGGTGGGCTTCCATTTGCCTTTTACTGAGGAGGGGCTTCCGTCTGGCCACTCTACCATATAGGCTTGATTGGTAGAGTGCTGCAAAGATGGTTGTTCTTCTGAAAGGTTCTTCTATCTCAACAGAGAAACGCTGGAGCTCTTTCAGTGTGACCATCGGGTACTTGGTTACCTCCCTTCTCCCTCAAACGCTCATTTTGGCCGGGCAGCCCACTCTAGAAAGATTCTTGGTGGTTCCAAACTTCTTCCATTTACGGATGATGGAGGCCACTGTGCTCATTGGGACCTTCAATGCTGCAGAACTTTTTCTGTACCCTTCCCCAGATCTGTGCCTTGATACAATCCTGTCCCGGAGGTCTACGGACAATTCCGTGGACTTTATGGCTTGGTTTGTGCTCTGACATGCACTGTTAACTGTGGGACCTTATATAGACAGGTTTATGCCTTTCCTAATGTCCAATCAACTGAATTTCCCACAAGTGGACTCCAATCAAGTTGTGGAAACATCTCAAGGATAATCAGTGGGAACGGGATGCACCAGAGCTCAATTGTACATGTTTTTTTTATTTTTTTATTTTTAATAAATTGCAAAGATTTAAAAATGAACCTCATTCACGTTGTCATTATGGGGTATTGTTTGTAGAATGTTGAGGAAAAAAATAAATTTAATCCATTTTGGAATAAAGCTGTAACATAAAATGTGGCAAAAGTTAAGCGCTGTGAATACTTTCTGGATGCACTGTACCTCAAATTCACTCATCGTATTCGTTGGGGAGAAGGAAAGTCCATTTTGCAAGAGTTTTATATGTTTTGGTTGATGTTGGAAGTCTGACAAATTTAGCACTTTTAAATCTTTCTCTTCTTGTAGAGCTAGATCAGGGGTGTCCAAACTTTTTTCAAAGAGGGCCAGATTGGATGAAGTGAACATGGTGGAGGGCCAAACATTTTTCCAAACATTCTTTGAACCATTACAATTAAATGCAAATAAATTATTTTATGCCAAGTTACCGTATTTTTCGCCATATAAGACGCACCTGACCATAAGACGCACCTAGGTTTTAGAGGCAGAAAACAGGAAAAAAAAAAATTCTGAACTAATGGACTGCAGAAACAGTACAGGAGATGACCAGAGACTGCGGACAGCACAGGGATGACCAGAGACTGCGGACAGCACAGGGATGACCAGAGACTGCGGACAGCACAGGGATGACCAGAGACTGCGGACAGCACAGGGATGACCAGAGACTGCGGACAGCACAGGGATGACCAGAGACTGCGGACACAGTACAGGGATGACCAGACACTGCGGACAGCACAGGGATGACCAGAGACTGCGGACACAGTACAGGAGATGACCAGAGACTGCGGACACAGTACAGGAGATGACCAGAGACTGCGGACACAGTACAGGAGATGACCAGAGACTGCGGACACAGTACAGGAGATGACCGGAGACTGCGGACATAGTACAGGAGATGACCGGAGACTGCGGACACAGTACAGGAGATGACCGGAGACTGCGGACACAGTACAGGAGATGACCGGAGACTGCGGACACAGTACAGGAGATGACCGGAGACTGCGGACAGCACAGGGATGACCGGAGACTGCGGACAGCACAGGGATGACCGGAGACTGCGGACAGCACAGGGATGACCGGAGACTGCGGACAGCACAGGGATGACCGGAGACTGCGGACAGCACAGGGATGACCGGAGACTGCGGACAGCACAGGGATGACCGGAGACTGCGGACAGCACAGGGATGACCGGAGACTGCGGACAGCACAGGGATGACCGGAGACCGCGGACACAGTACAGGAGATGACAGGAGACCGCGGACACAGCACAGGGATGACCAGAGACTGCAGACACAGTACAGGAGATGACCAGAGACTGCAGACACAGTACAGGAGATGACCAGAGACTGCAGACACAGTACAGGAGATGACCAGAGACTGCGGACACAGTACAGGAGATGACCAGAGACTGCGGACACAGTACAGGAGATGACCAGAGACTGCGGACAGCACAGGGATGACCAGAGACTGCGGACAGCACAGGGATGACCAGAGACTGCGGACAGCACAGGGATGACCAGAGACTGCGGACAGCACAGGGATGACCAGAGACTGCGGACAGCACAGGGATGACCAGAGACTGCGGACAGCACAGGGATGACCAGAGACTGCGGACAGCACAGGGATGACCAGAGACTGCGGACAGCACAGGGATGACCAGAGACTGCGGACAGCACAGGGATGACCAGAGACTGCGGACAGCACAGGGATGACCAGAGACTGCGGACAGCACAGGGATGACCAGAGACTGCGGACAGCACAGGGATGACCAGAGACTGCGGACAGCACAGGGATGACCAGAGACTGCGGACAGCACAGGGATGACCAGAGACTGCGGACAGCACAGGGATGACCAGAGACTGCGGACAGCACAGGGATGACCAGAGACTGCGGACAGCACAGGGATGACCAGAGACTGCGGACAGCACGGGGATGACCAGAGACTGCGGACAGCACGGGGATGACCAGAGACTGCGGACAGCACGGGGATGACCAGAGACTGCGGACAGCACGGGGATGACCAGAGACTGCGGACAGCACGGGGATGACCAGAGACTGCGGACAGCACGGGGATGACCAGAGACTGCGGACAGCACGGGGATGACCAGAGACTGCGGACAGCACGGGGATGACCAGAGACTGCGGACAGCACGGGGATGACCAGAGACTGCGGACAGCACGGGGATGACCAGAGACTGCGGACAGCACGGGGATGACCAGAGACTGCGGACAGCACGGGGATGACCAGAGACTGCGGACAGCACGGGGATGACCAGAGACTGCGGACAGCACGGGGATGACCAGAGACTGCGGACAGCACGGGGATGACCAGAGACTGCGGACAGCACGGGGATGACCAGAGACTGCGGACAGCACGGGGATGACCAGAGACTGCGGACAGCACGGGGATGACCAGAGACTGCGGACAGCACGGGGATGACCAGAGACTGCGGACAGCACGGGGATGACCAGAGACTGCGGACAGCACGGGGATGACCAGAGACTGCGGACAGCACGGGGATGACCAGAGACTGCGGACAGCACGGGGATGACCAGAGACTGCGGACAGCACGGGGATGACCAGAGACTGCGGACAGCACGGGGATGACCAGAGACTGCGGACAGCACGGGGATGACCAGAGACTGCGGACAGCACGGGGATGACCAGAGACTGCGGACAGCACGGGGATGACCAGAGACTGCGGACAGCACGGGGATGACCAGAGACTGCGGACAGCACGGGGATGACCAGAGACTGAGGACAGCACGGGGATGACCAGAGACTGAGGACAGCACGGGGATGACCAGAGACTGAGGACAGCACGGGGATGACCAGAGACTGCGGACAGCACGGGGATGACCAGAGACTGCGGACAGCACGGGGATGACCAGAGACTGCGGACAGCACGGGGATGACCAGAGACTGCGGACAGCACGGGGATGACCAGAGACTGCGGACAGCACGGGGATGACCAGAGACTGCGGACAGCACGGGGATGACCAGAGACTGCGGACAGCACGGGGATGACCAGAGACTGCGGACAGCACAGGGATGACCAGAGACTGCGGAAAGCACAGGGATGACCAGAGACTGCGGACAGCACAGGGATGACCAGAGACTGCGGACAGCACAGGGATGACCAGAGACTGCGGACAGCACAGGGATGACCAGAGACTGCGGACAGCACAGGGATGACCAGAGACTGCGGACAGTAGAGATGACTGCTGACCTTTGGGGAGGTAGGGAGCGGGTACCTGAATTTGACAGGTACCCGCTCTTACTTCCGCAGTTGTTCTTTGATCTTACATGTTCCTCGATCCAGCCGCGCGCTGTCTTCCCGGCTTCTGTAATGGCGCTCGGCATGACAGCCGGGTGCCCAGTGCGCATGAGCGAGAAGCACTTGCGCTTTGTGATTGGTCCGGCGGCTTCTGGGATCTGTCATGTGTCCCAGGTACCGCCTTACCATTCACAAAAAGCACCGCTTCTTGCGCATGCGCACTTGGCACCCGGCTGTCATGCCCAGTGCCCACACTACAGAAGCCGGGAAGACAGCACGCCGCTGGATAGAGGAACAGGTAAGGTCCCACTGCAGAGCTGAGCGGCCGGCCCGGTATTCTGACACGGCCGCGGTGGAAATACCGGACCGGCCGCTCCATATTCGCTCCATAAGACACACTGACACACTGACATGGAGGGCCGTATTAAACCGACCCTCGGGCCGTAAATGGCCCGCGGGCCGGACTTTGGACATGCCTGAGCTAGATCCTTATTGCTTTTCTCTTTAATCAATTCCTCTGACTTCTAGTGCGACCTAGGGTGTTCGCTTTGACTGTCCTGTTTTCCTCTGGTTTCTTTGACTTGTGTATTCCCTTGATTGGTTTATGATTTCAAGTGTTCTATCTGCTCTGAGTATGGTGTTCCTGCTCCTAAAAAACTAACAGTCTTTTTATTGCCAATTACGGAGTCTTCCTATCAGAAGTTTTTAGGCTCCTAGTTCCTCGCCTATCAACATAATGGCCTTCCTGCTTGCCATTTCTACTTTGCAATATATGCCATATGCCTGCCCCTGTGGATGGATCTATCCATTAAAGTTCAGCCTGAACTACATTAAAGGCACATATATTTAAAATCATTGGATAAGGATCCACTCCAATCCACCAAGCTCTACCCATACGGCTTCTATGGACTTTTATATGCATCAATTGTTCTCTATGTGCCCTGTTCACACCACGACACATCCAGATTTATTTTTTGTGCAGGGATCTGCAATGTGTATAAAACGTATTAAAGCACGCATAAAAAACTAATGTAAACTGATGTCTTTGCAAATGAAGTGTGAATTTCAGTTTCCACACGTTTTTCTGCCTGTACGGTGTGAATGAGGCCTAAAGCATAACTAAACCCACCGATTCAACTTAAAAAACGGTTACATTCCTGGAATGCCAGGATTGCTAACTGTCACGTTTGCTTGTGTCCTCAACCAAACTGTCAAACCATCAAATGGCTGGTGTCATTTATTTATTAATTATTTTTAATGTTTACATAGCTATACCTGCAAAAGGGGTTAAACTGAAGTCATCTAGCAGGACTTAATTTTCTGACTAATGTTCCACTTTAATTTGCAATGAAAATGCCTTTAAAATGCTGCTTCTGCAATTGTCTCTCAGCATATAACCACTTCATGAGAACAGAACCAACTGAATTTAATAGACCTAATTCGCAAAGCTAACACACCAGGATAAGGATATGTCTTTTCAAATCAGGACAGATATTTTTAGTCCAATGTAATTTAAAAAATTGGCTAAACCATCTTGTGTCCCTGGCAGCGCATCTTCAGTGTGGGCACCCGGCTATGACAGCTTGCGGCTTCACAGCCGGGTGCCCACTGCACATGTGCAAGTAGCACTGCGCTTTGTGAATGACCCCATAGTCTTCTGGGACCTTCCGAGAGGACAACTTCTGCTTCCGATCACTTAGGCGATTGCAGCAGAAGTGGGAGCGGTACCTGTCGAATTCGAGTAAACCCTCCCGCAATGCCCCCGACACAGTAACAGTGTTTTGTTTTTTAATATGAAATAAAAAGCTTGGGACTATTTTATTGTGAAAGCCCAACTGAACGTTCTGTTTATATCATCCAAATACATATCAAGCATTTAAACAAAGGCTGTGCAAAGTCTTATAGTTAAGTTCCTTAGCCAAAATCAGCCAAAGCCTAAATAGAAAAGCCTGCCCTCTGCCAGAATGCAGCACAGGAGGATATACGCTCTCTGAGTGAAAGCAGTGGTCTCTCTGCAGAGGTCTGACACTTACTGCTAAGTCAGAGCTATAGCTCCCCAATCAGCAGGGAGAGTGAACTCTACTGATTGGAAAGCTGTGACCTGCAGAGAGACTGCTGCTTCTGTACAAAGGGCAAGGGTCTTTTTCATAAGCATGATGGCAACGGACAGGCTTTCCTACTCAGGGTTTGACTGCTTCCTAAAGTAAATTAAATGTAAGACTTTCCACACATTTTGTTTTGGGTGTACTTGGAATATATTTATCTGACTTAAACTGAAGGTTCAGTTCAGCTTGAAAGAGTACAAATGAATATCACATTACCTGTATAGTGACTGCTGCCGATTTCATCCTCAGGAAGTTCCTCCTGTCAACAACCATGCGAAATAGACTCTGCAGCAGGATGATCTTCTTGATAACAGCCTGGTGAAGGGTATCTTGCAGCTTTTGCCTCTCTGGCTCCTTCATAAACACCTGAAAATCAATAATATTTTGTTTAATTTAGTTTTTGTTGTTCCATTTAACAGAAAACGATTTTATATTTTCAGTGACCATATATTTTGAGTGACCTTAATTGAAATCTGCCTGTCAAAAAGATAAGTAGATTCAGAGATATAGATAGCTGAATGTACGCAAATCTCAACATTTCCTGTTAAGTTTGAGCTTGGTCCCACAATGTACCATCTCCTAAGCATCCCTATGAGATAATGACCCCTGCCCCCACATCCCAGCTTTGTAACTGCCTGGATCCATTTTAAATAGAGAAAATCTAGCTGTCAAATGTGATGTTGTGGGCTTTACAGCTTTGTACTGCTCCAGCATAATAATTACAGAGTTGGTAGTAAGAGGATCAACTGGTGAGGCCAGTGCCAGCTTGTACAGGTTATGGAGAAACTCATTTGCCTGCTTCTCTGGATCAATTGATCCTTTTAACTGAAGGTAATTTCTGCTTATGCATTTTTGCATCACATAGCTGGTTTGTGACAGGTTTATTCTAAGGAGTCCAATAGTCTTTATCCAGCAACCAACCTGCAAGCAGGTGAAGCAAAAGCCACAAAACTAAAAAAAAAATGTATATATTCCAACCTTTGTTTTTCCCAGCTGGTAGTTATGTGGATCAAAGCACAGTCTATTCAGCAGGGATGTGATGTCTGCTTTCAGATCCGTAGATGACTTAGGTAGCAGCACCTGAAACTGGTCTTTAAATTCCTAGTAAGTAAAAGAAAAGCAAGTAAAGAATGTCACATGGAATTTTAGCTGCAATACAGAAGACAATTCTAAGTATAGATTGAGAAATGGGATTCCCAATTACCTGATAGGGGTATTTTGCACTATATCCAGATCTCCGGATCCTCACAGTTTCCAGCATTCCAGTGTATCGAAGTTGCTGAAGTACCAGAACTTCATCAAAGGTCATTTCCATCTAGTAAAATTCCAAAAGTGAGATGAATAATGTTCACATATCTTCCATGATTGCAAGCTCTGATAATTTGCGAAATAAATTGCTGAGAGCCAGTCCATAAACAATAAAAATAAGTCAGTCCACAACAATAAAACCAAACATCATCATATAGAGGTTCCATGCCCTTTAGTCAAAAGATCATCCCAAATGCATTCAAATAGGGTTGAGGTCAGGGCTGCATGAAGGCCACCTGAGCTCCTTACACGCCATACTCAAACCATGGAGCTGATTTTGTGCCGAGTGGAAGACACAAAGGGCCTTCATAAATGTCTAAAATGTCTGTGTTGTAAGATTTACAATATCACCATCAATGACTCATATGCATACCTTTTCAGAATTCGAGCGGATGCATCTAATGAAGAAAGGTTCGGCTTTCCCTAGTGTTTCTAAAAGCTTGTTCAATGATGCCTACAAGAGATGCACACATATTTGTAAAAAAATATAAGGGGAGTAGTGCATGAGATAAAAAAAGTTTCAACTTAAAATTAAACATTAATAAAAAAGGATAAAAGAAAAATTGGTAATACAGAACATTTTAAAGTGGAACTACAGTACACGATACCACTAAAAACAAGCTAAATGAAAATAAAATATAAAAAGCACATAAAATATATACACGGTTTAATCGCAGCATACCTGAAATTGTGCACTTATACTGGGTGGTTTCTTTTTCTTGTGCAAGTGAAGGAGAGACTTGGTAGTTCGATCATGTAGAGTCATGCTCATTATTAATTTCAGAGATTGTGAATCAAGCAGGTTCTGCATATACAGTGTGAATTAATTGACACAGAAATGGTACGTACAGTTTGAGAATCAAAATATTTCAGATGCTTAAAGCATATTAAACCCCAAAACAAACATGTATTAAACTGCAGTATACCCATTACCAAGCTGACTCAGATAAGGAAGCAGTTAGACAGTTGAGACAAACCATTTAACATTGACAGGGATGCTTACAACGGTCACCATTTATTCATTTATGTAAAACCTATATCCCAAAAGGAAAAAAAACCCAAAAAACGGTTTTCTGTAACTCCTATAAAGTGTTAGCTGGAGTTCAGCTTCAATTTGTAAAGGCCATCTACAGTTATGGCCAAAATTATTGGCGCCCCTGCATTTCTGTCAGATAATGTACCACTTCGCCCAGAAAACTGTTTAAGCATTCTCATGTTTATTTCTTTTGTTTGTAATGGTATGACACAAAAAAAAAGTGGAGGAAAAAAAAACAAGAAAAAAAAACAAAAAAAAAAAACATTCAAATCTGACACATTCCACGCAAAACTCCAAAAATGGTCTGGACAAAATGATTGGCACCGTCAATTTAATATTTGGTAGCACATCCCACAAAGAAAAAATAACTGAACTCAGTCGCTTTCTGTAACCATCAATTACATTTCTTACACCTCTCTACTGGAATTTTGGACCATTCTTCTTTCACCAACTGCTCCAGGTCTCTCAAATAAAAGGGTTCCTTTTCCTAACTGCCATTTGAGATCTCTCCACAGGTGCTCTATGGGACTGAGATTTGAACTCATTGCTAGCCGGTTCAGTACTCTATAGCGCTTCCCACTGACACCATTGATATTTTTAGCCATCTGTAAGGGGGTAATTTTTCCCCAATTACCACATGTGTACAGAGCATTCTTCCCACTGATCATCACACTAGTGTGTCATGAGTTGTAGATCTAGTAATTTTTACCAGAGTTTCCCTGAAAGCGGAAAGTTATTTCAAGGGTTTTTCTGTGTACTGAAGGTTGAGAAAGATGGTCTAACACTACCCTCCCCACAGACTGAGAATGCTGTTGTCCAAAGGAGTCTGCTTTACTACTTCATCCAGAATGCAGACATCCTAAGACAGGAAGTGTGTTACTATTAAGATCACCAAATTAATGTTTTTGGGTTTAATACTGCTTTTAGCCTTGGAATGCTATATCCACTCCACTTAGATATATATGTATATAACTGTAGCACAAATCATTTTGTAACTTAACACTATTAAACAAGGACCTTTCCATTTTAATCTGAGGTCACCAGTTAGGAAGTATAACTAGTCAGGCTATGGTGAAGCGGATTTGAAAACAAAAAATAATCCCTCCACTACATTAGTGAGAAAAACAGTGGGGCAGTCTTAAACAAGAAGATATGATTGTCTTCTATCACAATAACAAAATAAGGGGTTTATTTTCATGTTAGTGGGCAAAGCCAAGCAGGTCTTTCTATTTTGCTCCTGATTGCCATAAACTGCATTAATGATGGCCACCTAGCCTGAAAAGGTTGCATGCATTTTGGAATAAGTTGCATTGTAATATCGGGCTTTAGATGGTCTATAAAAACATTTTTTACATGCTTCCACCACGATCCTAAAATGTCTTTTGGATTTGTGATAGAAGTCAGACTTGCACATGCTTGTTTTAGGAATCCTCTGCTGAGCTAAAGCACAAAAAACTCTTACATTTCTTCCATGCAACTGGAATGCTACGGAATGTCCAACTCCCTTTGCTCAGCAGATTGGCTTATTGCTTTTCCCAGGGCCCTGCACACAGCTTGGTGCTTACAGCCAAAGAAAAAAGCAAGTGTGTGTGTGTGTGTACGCGCGTGTGTGCACCCAAGCACAAAGTGAGAGGAATAAAAAATAAATAAATAAATAATTGAAGCTTACTACTTATTAATGCTGAATGAAAAAACAGTTTTGTATTTTTTTGTCATATGAAGGATAAAACAAATGTCCTCATTACCTTTGGAATCAGCTGCTTTTGGCGGCCACTTTTAGATTTCCTATGAAAATAATAGATGTCAAAGTTATAAACAAATCCCGTTCTTCCCCATAACTCCTGATTTATGTGATAAGCCAGTTGCAGTTAGTAAGCCAGTTGCAGTTAGCCAGCATGACCAGTTAGAACTATGATAGTTTTTAGTGCAAAAAGAACATTGAATATACGCACTGTTAGACCAGCGAAAAGGTGCTAATTATCAGTGTTAAAACAGTGCATGTTTTGGCAAACATTTGTAACTACATATCAAAACATCAAGAACACACATTACAAAATTACAAAGACAAACAATTAGCCTACAGAGAATACTATAAAATCAGTTGCACCTATTTTGACAAGTTGGCATTAATGCACAGCAATTTTTTGCTACAGAGCAGTCTTTTTTTTTTTTCTTTTAGCAAACATGATGCACATTGCAATACACGATGCCAGCACTTCTATCTGTGATGTAACCTCAGTCATTTGATGGTCATGAACTCCTTTGCACACTCACTGTAAGTGGAGCCGCGAGTGCCTGCGTAGGGAAAGGGTGCGCAGTACATTGGATGGGTCATCCCCCTGCCAGGAGAGTCCCTTTATACTGTTCATCAGCTGAGAATGTCGCTCTCTGCCAGTGTCAGGAGGAGATACAGATTAGAAATTACAGACTGCCCAGCTAAAACTACTATATGACTACTAATTACATAGAGGCAGCCTATCACCAAGCACTAAAACACAAGTATACAATATATGTATACGACAGCATATTTATGTCAACAGGCTTTATTTCTCTTTTATTTTAAGAGTGTAGGTTTTGGGGGAAATCAAACTGCATATAATGTATTAGCACCACCAAAAAAGATGACAGAAATATAACAAGACGACAAAAATTAAATTTGTGAATTACACTGGAACATATAGTGTGCCTAAACCAAGACAAGACATACAACTTCATAAGCAGAAGAAGAAACAACCCAGTGCCCCAAAGAACACTGCAACCCCAAAAACTGGACAGTTAGTTGGTGATGGGCACATAAATTCATGCAGTGTGACGCAGTGTTAATCCCCTGTTCCCCGCATGCAGCTTAAGTGCCCCAAGTGAGAATGGAAAAAAACCTTACATTAGTTTTGGCATTAAATAATGGCACAGTTCATTTTACGTCATGCTGTACTTGGCATGAGATTAAAATTAAAAAAAAAAAAATTAAGTGGAAAACAAAATCCCAGATAAATATAAAAGTACAAAGAAGCCCACATCAGAACAGATTTTTGAGCTTTTAGAGTCAAACTAACATCAAGACACTTTTTTTTGGAGCACAGTAAGCTGCATGACTTTGGGACAAAAAAGTATTGCGTCAACCCCAGCACTTACTTTTTGGTTTCATATATATTTAGGATGTCTTCAAACACATCTATATCATAATCCACGGAGCAATCAAAGGAGAAATCGAGGAGAGAGTGGCTAAAGGTGGAGTACAGGTAATCCCCAGTAAGACATAGAACATTAAATGTGTATATGAAGGTTTATTTCTAGAACACGGTTTAGGAGTATTACTACACTATATAGCTTTGGACTTTACCATACAGCAAAGCAAGTCTGCTATATTTAAATGGGAAATAAACATTCAGGTACAAAGTAACATGTCAAGAGACCAGAGTTAAGCATTTTTTGTATACAATATGCTATTGTTATAGGACAGACTGGGAACTACTGGGAACTGCTACCTAATAATAAAGTTATCTATGTATGACACGCTTCCTGTCCGTAATTCTGTTGGATAAACTAAAAGACAATATGTTTATTCACAATTCTGACAAACTAGGATATAAAACATCAATCTATAAAAGCTGAAAATAAACTCCATAAAAGTTTCCATTTTCAGCACTGACACATTTTAAATAAAGCCAGCATACATAATTACGCATACACAGTTTACAACTGAGACATGACTAGTTCTAACATTCTGGTTTATTAACCAAATATTTTGTGTAGGAAGTTTAGCAGACACATCTACAAAGAGGTATGCCTTTAAAACTAGTTACAGCTATCCTTCACTTTTAAAGACCAGGTCAAGTATTTAATTCAGTCACTAACAACCAATGTGCAGTGTTATACAAATATCATGACACACAGCACAGGCTGGTACTCTTGAGCCTGCGACTCGGTACATCGCATAACAACGATGGAAAGGAGTAATATAGATCTTCTAATTCACCTCAATAAGGGCAGAGCTTGCCCAACATCATAAATGTTCTAAATATTTAACGGCTTACCGGTATAGTTTATCCACAGCAGTGTTTGACTTCTGCAACTCTCCTAAAGGGATTCTAGGTCCTTTTCGTACCACACCTAGAGTAAAGGAGGAAACCAAAGTTAACTTTTTTTTTTTTTTTTTTAAAAAGGTATGTTATTCTTTCTTTGTGTACATTCTATTAAACATGCTCTCCATGACCTTGCTATTCTCTAATAAAGCCAAAACCATGCGAGGAAGAATTATCCAAAGAGCGATTTGTAATAAGACCCTTTGTGCAGAACAATAATGTATTAAAAATAAGTACAGGTAGACAAGCTCAGAAAATAGATAAAATATATGAAGTTTCAGAGGTTATTAGTAAAAGCAAATTCAGTTTTCAGTTTGTACAGGTAATATAGTTAAAAGCATGGAAGATACAGGGGAGATTTAATGTGTTATATACCTGCTGTCTTCTCTGCATGCTGTCTGCCTGCCTCATTGAGCACTGCCATGGATCTAATTGCAGCTCGCAATACAGCCCATCTGAAGACAGACACTGGGTCCATTCCAATTAGTTCACGGATGTAAGCACTGTCGCTGCTTCGGAGGAGAGCAACAATATCGGGCCTCATGTAATCTGTATTTTTCTCACGGAAATCCTACATAAAGGGAAACGGGACACTTGTTTTAACTGTAAAAAGTTCTTGAAAGTATTTGAAAATCCAGAGGTTATTTGTTGGGATTAAAGTAATTCTTCACAAGTAAAAAATATATCTGGAGAATTAACGAAAACACTCTATGCTCTTTTTCCCATTATAGTCACTTGATATACTGTACATCTGGTTTAAAAACAGAAACCTCATGCAAATATATTTTTTAAAAGCCAAGAAACTTATCCCATCTGACTTATTCTTAAATGGTAACTCCACTTTCATGGGGAAAAAATAGCAAATAAAAAAATTTATAATATTGCATATATAATTGTTACAAAAGCCATATTGTAATAATCTAATTTTATCTAGGTGAAAATTGCATTTGTCCCCTAAGCTGCCCATACACAGCTCAATTTTCAGCAGAATTGGGCAAAATTCATGCCATGGGTGGCCCTGTTGAAACCACCTGGCTCGAATAGTCGATTGAAGTCAGATGCAGTCACTGTTCAGGTAATCACGTAGCCACAAGTGTCCTGGACTGAACAAGAGAAAACAAAGTATAGCCAACCTTAACTCCTTTAGGTTTGGAATCCATCAATTAAGAAGCTCAAGCATGGTTACAAGCACTATGCTGACCCAACACAGTAAGCCAATTGGTAGATGCAAGGTAATTTCATGGGCATCTAAAAACAAAAAATACCCCAGTCAACCCAACTACAATACAACCTAAATGCTGACCTTGATCTGGTACTTGACTTTGCCTGCAAAATGACGAATGATGAACGCAGGCTCCATGACAGGTGTTCCCACAAAATACTTATTTTCCTCATGCTGCTGCTTGAATTTGGCAAGCAATGTCTGGTAGGTGGCATGAGGGAAACTGTGGGGACAGAAAACACAATTACTTCTAAAACAAAATGCACAAAACATGTGAACATAAGGTTTAATGTCTGGCCTCAGGTTCCCAAAATCACACAATAACAAGGCATGCACAGGCAATCATGGTGGCACTAATTAAAAAAAAACAATGTAGCCTCTTTGCAGGAAACAAATCTGTAATATAGCCACAATGTATCAAACTACAATCTCTTGTTTGCACTGCAACAGCAGGTGTGCAAATAAGTATCACGAGTAGCCATAAGGCAAGTTTTAGGCTTACAAGAGGATGTTCACTAATCAGTCTGCCAGTTCATTAAAGTAATGAGTGGCATCTATTGATTGTATAAGAGCAAAGTTTTTATTAGGGACCTAAGCTGAATATGATGTTACAGACTGATAAACTTACTGTGGCTTGAGTTCAGATTAAAATGGTCATATTTAGTCATTTCAATAGCTTATTCATTTGCAGCAACACCCTGCTTTTCCACTGCAATTGATTATTTTGCCAATTACACATGCCTTATTAGAGGCTCTATAGCATATTTAAAGTGTTACAAGAGACTTTTTTGCAGATAAACATAACATAGAATTTCATACATTTAATACAGATATTCCAATACAATATAATGACAAAATGTATACACAAAACTATGCACTGTTTTTGTATGAAAGAGTATGATTTAGAGAAAAAAAAAGTTAAAAAAAAAAACAAAAAAACTATTTGCCTGGGTATTTTTATTTTCTACCTTTTACTTTTACAGAGAATATTAAAAGGGCAATAATAAAAGGGCATTTTGTAACACTGATTAGATATACTGTACATCGCAGGAAATGTAACAGAACCCAGACCAATATATAACGCTAAAACGTTTTACTTTTAAATACAGTAAGGAAAGGGTAAAACTCCTGTCAGGTTTTTCTTTGACTGTGTATGTATAAAACAGAAAATGAGAGGAAAGGTCTTCTTCGTTGACAATTTTTACTAGGACAGGTGTCCCCACTGGAAGATTTATCTTCTATTCCTGTTCAGATGACAAATAACTTTTAGACTTTCTATGACTTCTTGTCCCTGTCACAGTTGGTCAAAAGGAAAAACAGAAAGGGTGAATCTACTGAGCACAGGCAGCAATAGAAGTCCCCTAAACATACCTCCAAATGCTGGCTATATCTACACCCCTTTTTGAAGTCCAAATTATGGGCGTTCCTGTAGGGAAAGGTATAGCCAGCACTGAATTCTGACCCCTCTCTTAGCTAAGTGACCTGCCACTTGTATGAATGTACAATCAGTGCTGCTTGTTCATTCATAATAGTAAAAGGTACCGTATTTTTCGCTCCATAAGACGCACTTTTTTTGCCCCAAAAAAGGGGGGGAAATGTCAGTGCGTCGTATGGAGCGAATATAGAGCGGCCGGTCCGGTATTTCCACCGCCGCCGTGTCAGAATACCGGGCCGGCCGCTCAGCTCTGCAGTGGGACCTTACCTGTCCCTCTATGCAGCGGTGCGCTGTCTTCCCGGCTTCTGTAGTGTGCGTGACAGCCGGGTCCCAAGTGCGCATGCGGAAGAAGCAGTGCTCTTTGTGAATGGTAAGGCGGTACCTGGGACACATGACAGATCCCAGAAGCCGCCGGACCAATCACAAAGCGCAGCGCTTCTCGCGCATGCGCACTGGGCATCCGGCTGTCCGACGAGCGCCCACACTACAGAAGCCGGGAAGACAGCGCGCGGCTGGATCGAGGAACAGGTAAGATAAAAAAAAAACTCTGCGGAAGTAAGAGCGGGTACCTGTCAAATTCAGGTACCCGCTCTCCCCCTCCCTCCCCAAAGGTCAGCAGTCATCTCCTGTACTGTCCGCAGTCTCTGGTCATCCCTGTGCTGTCCGCAGTCTCTGGTCATCCCTGTGCTGTCCGCAGTCTCTGGTCATCCCTGTGCTGTCCGCAGTCTCTGGTCATCCCTGTGCTGTCCGCAGTCTCTGGTCATCCCTGTGCTGTCCGCAGTCTCTGGTCATCCCTGTGCTGTCCGCAGTCTCTGGTCATCCCTGTGCTGTCCGCAGTCTCTGGTCATCCCTGTACTGTCCGCAGTCTCTGGTCATCTCCTGTACTATGTCTGCAGTCCATTAGTTCAGAATTTTTTTTTCCTGTTTTCTGCCTCTAAAACCTAGGGTGCGTCTTATGGTCAGGGCGTCTTATGGAGCGAAAAATACGGTAATTCAGAGCTAAAGCATCTGCCCTGCGTGTGTACAAGCATATGTGGATACATTACACAGATCTGCAGCTCTGAATGTTCTTTTACTATTATGCTTGTACACATGCACAGTCTGGCTGATGGATCACAGAGCGCTGCAGCACTGTGTAAGCTTTCACTTTTTATGAATGAGTGTTCGGTGATGGCAGGCTGGTGCCAACATCACTAATCTTTCATTCATAAAACTGACAACTCATACAGCTGCAGCAGTGTCATTTATGGGCTGGGCTGTGTATGTGTAAGAAGCAGCCTTTATAGACACACAGCGCTGCCAGTTGTTTGATCTGTTTTTGCAATGGTAGCACTAGTGTCTGAAGCAACCCCTGTTGACAGAGACCAGAGCTCCCAATCACAAATCCATCCTATTCCTAGCAGCGTTGGCGTAGGGGGATGGAAAATTGTCTTACCACACTGCTTAGAGAAAGCAGATAGATTTGAATGGACCCAAGTGCTATATGCTATATGGAAATGTTCATTTTTAATATTTTGTTGAGAATCCTTTACTGGCAATGACTTCCTGAAGTCTGGAACCCGTGGACATTAACAAAGACTGGGTTTCCTCCTTTCTGATGCTTTGCCAGGCTCTAACTGCAGCTGTCTTCAGTTGTCCTTTGTGGGTCTTTCTGCCTTTAGTTTTGCCTTCAGCAAGTGAAATGCATGCTCAATTGGGTTGAGATCACGTGATTGACTCGGCCATTGCAGAATATTCTGCTTCTTTTCCTTCAAAAGCTCCTGGGTTGCTTTTGCAGTGTGTTTTGGATCATTGTCCATCTGTACTGTGAAGCGCCGTCCAATCAACTTTGCTGCATTTGGCTGAATCTGGGCTAACAGTATATCTTGTTAACACTGCAGAATTCATCTGGCTGCTTCTGTCTTCTGTCACATCATCAATAAACACCAATTACCCAGTGCCACTGGAAGCCATGCATGCCCATGCCATCACACTGCCTCCATCATGTTTTACAGATGACATTGTGTGCTTTGGATCATGAGCTGTTCCAAGCCTTCTCCACATTTTTTTCTTCCCGTCATTCTGGTACAGCTTAATCTTAGTTTCATCCATCCATAGAATGCTTTTCCAGAACTAATCTGGCTGTTTTAGATATTTTTTGGCAAAGTCTAATCTGGCTTTTCTATTTTTCATGCTTATGAATGATTTGCACCTTGTGGTGAATCCTCTGTATTTGCTCTCATGAGGTCTTCTCTTGATTGTAGACTTTGACAATGATACGCCCACCTCCTGGAGAGTGTCCTTCACTTGTCTTGTTTTCTTTGCCATAGAGAGGGTCCTGCGATCATTCACCACGGTTGTCTTCCGAGGATGTCCATACCTTTTTATGTGGCTGAGCTCACCAGTGCGTTCTTCTTTCTTTCCTGTTGATTTGGCCACTCCTAATGTTGCTATCTCTCTGATGCATTTTTTCCTTTTCGAAGCCTTACAATGGCCTGTCTCACTTGCATCACTTGCTCCTTTGAACGCATGATGTAGGTTCACAGCAAAAGATTCGAAATGCAAATACCATGCTTAGAATCAACTCCAGACCTTTTACCTGCTTAATTGATGCAGAAATAATGAAAGAGTAGCCCACACCTGGCCATGAAACCGCATTTGATTCAATTGTCCAATTACTTTTGGTCCCTTGGAAAAGGTTCCTAAACCCTTCCTCCAATTTGGATGTACATACCCTCAAATTAAACCTGACAGTGTGCACTTTCAGTTCATATCCATTATATAACTAGTATTTGCTAAATACCTGAAAAAACTAAAATTGTGCCTGTGTCCAAATATATATGAACCTAACTGTATATAGATAAAAATGTACCATGATACGTTTTCTTTAAAATATTAAAAGGCAGCAAGGCAATTACCTTTGTTTAAACTTGCATATGACTTAAAAGACAAATTGTTAACAATCTGAAGAACTCTGGGCTAAAGGAAAAACATACCATTGATCTTATAATTTTTGTTACGTTTTCTGTGCATATTGATGGTATAACAGTCTAGCGGTGTTGGGGCATCTGGAAATTCCCCTCCGTGTCATTTGTTTGAGGGATTGAAAAAATAATTTCTCAAAAATGTTGCATATTTAGAGAAATATAGGATTTTGACATATTTGGAGAAATGTACAAAAATTACAAGGCATGGCACGCACAGCCGGGTGCCAACACTAAAGGGAGGACAACTCCGCCGAAGTGGGAGCGGGTACCTGTCAAATTCAGGTATCCGCTGCCCCTCCCTCCCCAAAGGTCCGCAGTCTCTGGGTCATCTTCTGTACTGTCTGCAGCCTCGGGTCATCCCCTGTACTGCGTCCGCAGCCTCGGGTCATCCCCTGTACTAGGGCCGCAGCCTCTGGTCATGTCCTGTACTAGGTCCGCAGCCTCTGGTCATGTCCTGTACTAGGTCCGCAGCCTCTGGTCATGTCCTGTACTAGGTCCGCAGCCTCTGGTCATGTCCTGTACTGTGTCCGCAGCCTCTGGTCATGTCCTGTACTGTGTCCGCAGCCTCTGGTCATGTCCTGTACTGTGTCCGCAGCCTCTGGTCATGTCCTGTACTGTGTCCGCAGCCTCTGGTCATGTCCTGTACTGTGTCCGCAGCCTCTGGTCATGTCCTGTACTGTGTCCGCAGTCTCTGGTCATGTCCTGTACTGTGTCCGCAGTCTCTGGTCATGTCCTGTACTGTGTCCGCAGTCTCTGGTCATGTCCTGTACTGTGTCCGCAGTCTCTGGTCATGTCCTGTACTGTGTCCGCAGTCTCTGGTCATGTCCTGTACTGTGTCTGCAGTCTCTGGTCATGTCCTGTACTGTGTCTGCAGACTCTGGTCATTTCCTGTACTATGTCTGCAGTCCATTGGTTCAGAATATTTTTTTTCTTGTTTTCCTCCTCTAAAACCTAGGTGCATCTTATGGTCAGGTGCGTCTTATGGAGCGAAAAATACTGTAAATTATCTAGTCAATAATATAGGAAAATATTAAAAAAAGTCTCGGTTTTGGCAAGCTAGTTAAAAAAAAAACAGTGATGGTCCAAAAGAAGTTTTTTTTTGGAAGAGCACTGGAATTTGGAGGGTGTATTACACCCTGTATCTGTGAACACAACTATTACAGTGCAGCTTACCCAGTGAATAGGAAAAGCTTGCATCATTGAAGTAAAGCTCTTTTTCCAAGATATGATCAGTTGTGACATGCAAAGTAGGAGGAGTGACTACTTGGAGAATACAACATGGGGGCATGAAGAAATCGTTTGTTTTCTAGCAGAAAAGGGTTGCAGTAAAACTACATGAGATTTAGAATGTGTACATAAATAGTGTTGGTCCTTTTCATTTTATGATTTTCAAACGCTTAATGCTGGAATGTACTAAATGTACATTTTACTAAAACAAATGTCTAAAACACATAAAAACAAAAAACAAACAAGTAAAATATGTTTTTTAGAATATTACCTTATTTAAGAGGGGATAACACAATCTATAACCAACAAAAGGAATGATTAAAGGATAAGTTCACATTTTAATAAATGCAAATTTATTTTTTTTATAGGTAAAAAAATGTGCATTTACTATTTTGTTTTTTTAGGAGCCTGAAAGCATTGCATCAGCGTGCCATGCAGGACTCCTGCAGATTGTCAGTGTAAGCTATCTGCCCATACATTGTATGGACAAGGCAGTTTCATACTGACAGGAAAAATCGATGAACTACCACAGTGCTCAACAGCACCGTCGACAGCCGTAAAGGATTTCGGTACTTGTAGTTCATCAATTCACAGGACTCTGTGAATGAATAACACGGCCATGTGGGCAGAGCTCTGCATGGCGTGCTCTATTCAAAAAGTAACAGCTGGTACATGCAACTTTTCCCCATACTGTTGTCACATCAGGTGCTTGGATCCCCAAGCAGCTGCAGGAGCAGACACGTTACATGTTCCACCCTAAAAACAATTCCCAAAGGTGAACTTATTCTTTAATACTAAAGCTGGCCAAACACTATCAGATTTCTTCATTCAGCCTAAAGGCAGACTGGTTCCTCTATCCACGCTGTGGGTGTGAACATTTTCTTTGCAAATCATTCAAATTTTTTTTTCAAAGGATGTTGGGAAGGAAAGGGCTGATAGGGTCACCCATGCAGTGAATTTTGGCCAGTTTATCAGGAACCTGCCCAAAATTCACTTAGTGTATGACCAGCGCAAATTGTAAAAAAAAAAAAACAGACACTTTGAACCCTGGGGGTTGATTTATACATACTTGCTTTCCTCATCCAGCAGGTAGAAGAGACCTGTGGGCTTCTTACTGATCAACTGTATGCAACCAACATTGTCTGTATAATCAATATTGTGCCAGCTAATTCCTTCACCTTGGTATTCCTCCTATAAAAGGGAAGATCAAAAACAAGTTTCTATTACTATTAGCAGTAGCAGCAACAGTAGCAAAAGTAATCAAGGAGCTCAAAGTAATCTAGGACAGAAGGAGTTTGGTTAGTATTGCTCATATCAACTAAACATTTGCTTCAGTTTTCTAATTTGCTCTACAAAACAAATGTTGCAATGTTGTATCATCTTTCTTTCTTTCTTTCAATGTAATACAACACCTAAAAGTGTTGCATGTAATAAAAGTCACTGGAAACTAAAATTTTAAATACTTAAAGCATATACTCACTGGCCACTTTATTAGGTACACCTTGCTAGTGTTAAAATATCATCCACCCCATTACACCGCCAGCCTAAACCATTGATACAAGGCAGGATGGATCCATGCTATGCTTTCATGTTGTTTACGCCAAATTCTGACCCTACCATCTGAATGTCGCAGCTGAAATCGAATGCCCATTCTCCACTGACATCAACAAGGCATTTTCGTCCACACAACTGCCACTCACTAGATATTTTCTCTTTTTCAGACCATTCTCTTTAAAAATGTGGTGTCATTTCTGATGTATTCCAAAGGAGACATCCACCTTCTCCTCATCCCTCCACCATCACTACTTCTCACCTCCATAACTATGCCTTGTGAACAGGAAGTTATTAATTGAATAGCTATAACCATTTTCAAGTTGTATATTTAACAGACCAAAAGAGACCAAATAAAAAAAAAAAAAAAAAAAAAAAAAAAAAAGAGTTCATTGCTAGGGTTTACATGCACTCACCAGCCACTTAATTAGGTACATCTTGCTAGTGCCAAGAAAATATCCATCAACAACATTACACCACCAGCCTGAACTGTTGATACAAGGCAGGATGGATCCATTCTTTCATGTTGTTTACACCAAATTCTGACAACACCATCTAAAATGTCACAGCAACCAGTCTGCCTATTCTCCTCTGACATTAACAAGGCATTTTCATCCACACAACTGCCGCTCACTGGATATTTTCTCTTTTTCATCTCTGTAAACCCTAGAGATGGTTGTGCGTGAAAATCCCAGTAGATAAACAGTTTTTGAAATACTCAGACCAGCCTGTCTGAACGTGGCATGGTTGTTGGTGCCAAAGTCACTTAAATCCCCTTTCTTTCCCATTCTGATGCTCGGTTTGAACTTCAGCAAGTCATCTTCACCACATCTACATGCCTAAATGCATTTAGTTGCTGCCATGTGATTGACTGATTAGCAATTTGTGTTACCAAGCAAATGAACAGGTGTACCTAATAAAGTGGCCAGTAGGTGTACACTTTAAACTGTACAGACTACTGGTTGCACTGATAAATCAGGTGGGCAAGTCCTGACTGAATTCATTTTTAAAGGATAAGTTCACCTTTTGTAAATGTTACACCTGTATTTAGGGTGTAACATGCAATGGGTTACTATGAAGCAGCCAACCCTTCCCCAAGTTCTCCAATGACAGTGGGCAGGAGACCTTCACCCGCCACCCGATGTCACATTTTAAAAGCAGCTCTGCCCAGACAGCAGCATCATTTATTTACAGAGATCTGTGAATGAATGAATTACAAGTCCAGTCTGCCACCCTGGCAGACGGCTTGTAATTCGCAATGAACTAGTGAGAGCACTGATGAGCATACGCTTCGTTCATTGACCTTTTTCTGTACTTCCGTAACAGTCTGCCTTTACCTCCATAGTGTACTGTATTGAGTGTTTGCAGAAGCCAGACATTGTACCCACAATCCACTGAGTGTGGACGCAATGCTTTGCAGCCTGCAATGTAAAAAAAATAAATAAATGCAAAGCTACAGCATGATCAGCTAGTTTTGGGAGGGTGTCCATGGACGTCCTCTCAGAACCACACCCCCTGCGCACCATGCTCAAGCTGTGATCGCTGTGTCCTTCGGACATAGCTGATCATGTGTGCAGGTCAGAGCCAAGCAGAGCCACCTTTTAACATGTGATCAGCGCAAAGTCGCAAAATCGTTTTCAGTGTCTGATGACGAATTTCCCCACGAATCACTATCACTCAATTCTGCAAGTGGTTCTGATTTACTATCGCTGGTCTAAAACCACTTTTGACCTAAAGGGACGCTTTTTGGATGCCATGGACGTTTCTCAGTTTCCAGGCAATAAGAACAGTAAAAATGCAGGCAGGGCACAGGACAAAGTACTAGGGACAAAATGTATGTGAAATGGTTTGATACAGTAATGTTTTACTATGTGATTTTAGTGAATGTCACTTTTTGTCATTTTCAAATTTCCCGCCGTTCCGTCCCCCGTACGTCCCGACGCTCGCAGGGGGCGGAACTCAGATGATAGATGTCGGCATCCGCCGGATTACATTGCCGGGGACACTGCAGGAGGGACATCGCGGGAGTGCAGGACAAGGTAAGTGATCGAGGGATCGCGGAGCAGCGCCGCATGGTATTAGTGTAGCTCAGGATTATCGCTTGTGGTACTGAAACTTTACCCCGAGCTACACTCGGGAATACCGCCAGGGGGGTTAAACTGATTACTAACTTTTCTTTTTTTTTTTTAATTTTCCTCATCCACTATCATTTTAGTTCTTCAGTACCCCTCTTTATTCTAATATTAACAAATCAACTTTGTTTCAGGGTACTAGATTACAACACCTAATAATAATAGTTTTCTACAGGTGCCGTTTTCCAAATCATGTTTATTCGAATATTACAGTTTTAATGAGAAAATGGAATACAACACTAGATTTCTATTTAGTCCTGTACATGTTCAGAGTGCTTTGTACTGTGCTTTTCTGTATATTTTTCTTCCTCAAAAATGTATTAACTCTTAAATATCATTTAAAGCAAGGATGTCTCCTATGCATCAGTTTATTATTGCAGTCATAAACCTATATATCTGGGTAAATATGTAATATTATTTCTCACCTGTTCTAACTTGAAGATGTGCTGGTTGAAGTAATACTGGAGCTGTTCATTGGCATAATTAATGCAGAACTGTTCAAAGCTGTTGTTTTCAAAATCTTCAAACCCAAAAATATCAAGGACCCCAATTGATAGGCACTGAAGAAAAAAAAAATAAGCATACACACATCTGTTAAATATTGCACTATGACTTTAAAGACATTTTAGCTTGTATAAAGAGTCAAAAAAATCGAAAATACAATATTAACAACCAATACAACACTGTCCCCAACAAAAGTTTCATAAGAGGGGGCAGGGGGAGATCGCGGGACTGCAAAATGCAGCCTACTGGGGCAAAAATGGGATTACATATCTACATAGTGATATTTATGAAGGTCAGTTACAAGATTATGTCTTTATAATTCTCCTCGTCCTTCCATCAGCCAATTTTGCCTATACACATCTAAAATATGCCACCAAGTCTCCATGCACACTGGACATTTTAAGAACGCTGGTAGCATCAGCTGTGTAAAGTCGCGTTAAAAACATAATTTTTTTTTTCAGCGTTTTTGCATTCGTGTTTAGCCACGTTTGTGGTTTTTTTTTTGTACACACAAAAAACATTTGCTCAAACAGCCGCTCAAAAATGCAATTTTTCAGAATTTACCAGCGTTACAGCGTTTTTCCAGCTAAAAAACTCCTCTAGAAACCCACTAGTTCTGTTTTTTTTTTTCCCCAGCCAAAAACGCTGATTAAAGCCTATGTGTCCATGCTTTAATTAGCTGTTTTTGGCAGGGGCGTTTACTGGCTGTAGAAAAAAAAAAAAAAACACAAAAACGCCAAAGCCCACAACAGCAGCTATAAAAACGTCTAGTTTGCATGAGGACTAACACACAAATATGTGTATTAGACTCTGATCTGATATTTCCAATACTGGAAGGATTTACCCCTCGACAGAGACCCTGATAAACTTGTGTTCAGATATTATGATGGACTTTCAACATCTAAAACAGATAAACATCATAAAGCACAAGACAACTGTGCTAGGATGCTTTCTACCATGACCAAAGACAGTTGGCAGGCATTTGAAGAGACCTATATGCTATAGTGATCTCATCTAAAGACAAGGTGATTCAGCTTAAAGTGGTTGTAAAAGCTGAAGGTTTTTTACTTTAATGCATTCTTTGCATTGACAGTCCAATCTCGATCCAGCGTTGTGTTGTTCTTCCTCACTGGGCTCAGTAAGAGCAGTGGGAGCGGAGGACGTGACCGAGCCACACTGAGTGCAATTATAAACTTTTATATAGTGTAGCAAGGTCACTATAATTATGATTTTTAGAGTCAGGTAGCTGATGTGTTTGTAGGGGATTACATTGATTCATCACTCTAAAAGGTTTCTTCTATATATATTCTTTTTTGCAAAAATGTATTCTTTGAGAAGGGAAAGCCATGGCAACAACTACATTATTATGGATGCAACATATTAATGAAAACCTCTCTATAAACATAATGCAGGAAATAGAGAGCATCCAAAAAACTATTTTTGTAAAATATGGGTCAACTGGACATCCTCTCCACATATGGTCATGGCCAATACCACTCCCCAGACTACTTAGTAGACTTAAAATGGTCTTTAACTGATGTATCCTTTGGAGTAGTGTCACATGTTGCAATGCACAGACTTTTGTCAAAGTAGCCAGGTGGAAAATTGTCAGCCGAACAGTGGCTCCATCCAATGAGATGTAGCCAGTGTTCGTGTACTTTAACAACAATGGGTGCCAGCTGTCATGCATACAATACCAATCAGGGGAGATTTGTCCATCCCTGTTTAGCATGGATGGAGGAATCGTTTGCTTTTGTTTGCTTAGCCTACGTTTATGGCAACCGTAAGAGAACTCTATTTGTCCCGTCTTTAAATTTATGAAACCTAACATAATTTGTCCCAGCTCCAAAAACTAGTCATTCAATATTCCAAGCATTATTTAAGAACTCCAAATCAGAAACATTACCACACAACAATTAGAATCGGGGGGCTTGGTGGCACCAAACCTTTACCTCTATCACTATATGCCAGTCATCTGAGGTAGGCCATTTCCTGAATGTTCAAATTAATCCAGATGGACAAAACCTAATTCATCTACTATGTTACCAATCCAATTTATTGCCTACCTTATGCACACTAGCCTTCAATTTCTGCTGATTGTTAATTTGATGGTTGGGAGAGTAATCTCTATCTTTTGAATATTCTGTGTTTGGAAATACAAGTTGTCACGCATCCATTTGGTTCTAACACCAATGTCAAATCTCTCTGATCATTTACTGCAAAAATGTTGAGTCAAATCTATAAGCAGCTCTTCGTCCTCTGCAATTCAAGCTCACCAGAGCCTCACTACGGTGAGCCAGGACTGAATTATTATAGATAAGATACAAAGGAATTGTTTCTTGTGATCTTAACTGCAACTGGTATGCCCAGGGCTTTTTTTCAGCAGGAACGCGGTGGCACCTCCATCACTGAATGGATTTAATGGCCAGGGGTACTGGGTGTGTGTTGGAGGGTCTATTGATGGTGGGTGCTGTGGGATATGTTGTCACTTGGGGGGGAATTTATTCTTGCATGGGGTACATTGTTGTTGATGGAGGATCTATTGCTGCTTGTGGTGGATTTATTGTTGCTGTAGGGGATCTTATGTTGCCAGGATGGATCTACTGTTGAGGAAGGGGTTTATGGATGATGTCTGCTGGGAGATCTATTGTTTCTGGCAGAGGTCTAACGTTGCTGGAAAGGTATATTGTTGCGGGGGAGGGGGTTCTATTTTTTCTTGGGGGGTGATGTATTGGTGCTGGCTGCAGGGGATTTATTCTACTGCTTTTTTTGTTATTAACACATTTCATACAAGTTACTTAGCACCACAAAATATATGATTCTGTATTCTCTAAAAGGGCCATACTGGGAGGTGGGCATGTCGTGACCAACCAAGAGACAGTGCTCAAAGGTGGGTATGGGATGGAACCAAGGGACAGTGCTCAAAGGTGGGTACAGGGTGCAGACAAGGGGTGGCTCAGAATGGGGGAGTACCTGCACCTATTCTCTGAGGAAAAAAAGCCCTGTGCATGCCTATCCATATTAGAAAACCCAGCATGCACTGCAAACCAGTTAACATGAAAGCATCCGGTATTAAAGAATTTGTATAAGCTAAAACATTATCAGTTTATAAACTGTGTGAAATGAGCCCTGGGAAAGCCAGCCTGGATAAGACAGAGCACCTTAGAAACTTGAGAAATCAGAGGAAATTATGCCACTGCTGTTATTGGTCCTGATAAAAGAGACAGCTGGCTGCAGAGGAAGTTCACAAAAACGATCAAAAACCAAGCCATAACTTTGCAGGCAAGGACATTTTTTTTTGGGGGGGGGGAGGGGGGTGTTTTGGTATGGAAGCTTGTAGCATAGTGAGAAATATCCAGGCTTGTATTTATTTATATTTGTTGTGCATCATTGCTGTGAACAAACTGAAAGTTGTGTAAAAGAGAAAAGACCCCACTTATGGTTGTCTGCTCCACAAAACTATAAAAACGCCAGGCTATTGCAGTGACAACTGAAAATGTCAGTAACATTTAAATAAAAATGATCAAAATTATTTAACGTTTTCCTTTATAAATAATATGAAGAAAAGCATTTTTGGTTATTCAGTACCACGTTAATAAAAATGTAAACTACAAGTCATGAGATTCTATCCAAAAGCACATTTTATCATCATATAAATATGGAGTGGGGTGACAGAAAAATTACTTGTTTCATCATATAGTCAGGCTTTGGATGTGAAGAAAAATACATTACTGCAAATTTGAGAAGCACGACCTTTATGGTGTTCACTCACACTGACAGACTCCTCCACGTCTTTTTTGTTGAGCAAAGCATGGTTTATTCGAAGGACTATCCAGTCAAATAAGGCGCTGTACAGAGATTTTGCCATTGAATCACGGGCAGTGACAGCCTGAAAGAGATTTGAAAGTGGACAGCTTATGTGACATGAAAGCAGAACACAGTTTGTCTAGCATAGGTCCAATAAAGCTGCCTCTAATTTATTGTGAAAAGTAAAAAAAAAAAAAAAACTTTACACACATTCTCAGGTATGTACTGAAAAAAAAAATTGCATGCCATTGGAAATGCAATAAGGAGTGTGCATCAGAACTGATTTTTTTTTCCTCATTTGATAATAAACTAGCCTGACAAAAGCATTTGAACCAGCAGTAAAAGCCATCAGGGAGGCACAGTGACTTAGTGGTTAGCACTGCTGCCTTGCAGTAATTGGGTCATGGGTTCGATTCCCGACCATGGCGCCGCCTGCATGGAGTTTACATGTTCTCCCTGTGTACGTGTGGGTTTCCTCCGGGTACTCCAGTTTCCTCCCACACTCCAAAAGACATGCTGGTGGGTTAATTGGCTCCTTTCTAAAAAATTGTCCTAGTTTCATCCCTGGCCATGCGGGATCTCCTGCATGGTAGGGGTGGGGGAAATACCTGGCAACCTACCCTGTAAAAATAATTGCTAAGAGAATTAATGGAAAAAGTTGCTTACGAGTGACGGTCCATGCAATCGCCAAGGGTTGGATATGACTGAATGGATAGACATATAGAAAAGCCATCAAAATAGGAAAACTGAAAGGATAATGTACTTTTTTTTTAACCTTTCATTCACTTTCAACTCCTTAGGCTCCATGCACACTAGCATTTTTTTCTGCCCCTAAAAGCTAAAATAGTGTTCTCTTATGTGTCCATGCATGCTACTTTAGGCTATTAGTGTTTTTGAGCTTCAGCTTCCAGGAGCAGAAAAAAAAAAAAATTGTTTTTGTGGAGTTCTTTGGAACGTTTATCCAGCACAAAAAAAACAAAACGTTGAACGCTCCTAAAAAACTTTTTTCCAGCTTTTCTTTCATGTACTGTAAAAATAATAACGCTCCAAAACGCTACTATAAGCTGGTACAAAAACACTATTATCAATGTTTTTCATCCAGCATTTTTTTCTAGTTTTTTTTTAACTTATAAAAAATGTTATAAAAAAGTGTGCATGGAGCCTAAAAGTAGCACCAAGTCTAAAGACGGCCATAGATGGTTCAAAACTCGGCACGTTCAACAGCACCCAGCCAAAATTCAACCCATCTATAAGCAGTCTCATTGTACCCAATATCAAACTTTTCATGCGATTGCCAGCGGCTATAGCCCGTGGCAATAATCACGGTTTTCCTGGCAGAGAGAGAATTCAAGCAACTTAAAAAAAATAAATAAATGCACATTTTTTTGCACATAAAAAAATGTGCATTTACCATTATTTTTTATTTTAGAGCCTGGAAAGCATTTCACCAGCGATCAGCAGATTGCTGGTGCCATGCAGACTATTAGTGTAAGCTGTCTCCCCAGTTAAACAATGACAGGAAGACTCAATGAACTACTAGAGCGCTAAACAGAGTCATGGTAGTTCATTGAGAACTACATGCCGACAGCCGCATTGGACGTCGGTACTTTAGTTCACAGGACTCTGTGAATGAATGAGCTGAGCTCTTTTCAAAAGGTGACAGCTGGTATGGGGAAATCGTTCCCAAAGGTGAACTTCTCCTTTAAAAGGTTAGTTCACCTTTTCAGAAAAAATTTAAAAACGTGAACACTGTACACCCTCCCCATGCCCCTGGTCCCTGCTGTATTTACCTTCATGGGTAATGAGAGGTCACTGCCTACACAGCTGTTGTAGCAGTCTGGGGATTTGAAGTCAATCTACCACTCTCTCTGCAGTACTTCGGGAGCAAATCAGAGCAATTTGATGTGCCAGTGCTGACCAATCAGAATTGCTCTGATCCACCCTGGAACCACTGCTGAAAGAAAAGGGGGGAGAAGAGCAGGGATTTCAAATCCCTAGGCTGTTGAACTAGCTGCGTGGGCACTGAATCTCATTGTGGGATGTCTTTTTACTTCAATTCTGAAGCATGGGCTGAAGAGCTGATTTTTTTAAATTGATCACCCAACTGAAAGTCTGGAGCATCTGATTTTTCCTGTGGATGTTTGCAGATGGCTGGAAAGGAGATTCCTTAAGGAGAAGTTGTCCTAATAACTTGGATGTCCAAAGCTCTGAGAAGGACAGGAAGAGGTGCTAGACCTTTGTGAACACACTGGGAGCAAAGGATAGGTTAAAGGGCAGCAGGACAAACTGGAAATTATTGTTTGCCACTGAGAAGTGCAGAAAGCGCTAATAAGGTAGATAAACGGGAACATGCAGATACGCATCTTGGTTGTTTATGGATGTCATGTATCCCTCTTGTCAGAGAGACCTTGCAGATTCCATGTGAAATTTGCAAGTATTTGTTAATGGATTTTAAGTCCAAAATAGGACAAATACCCCTGCTGGGCTCTGGTGCCGTGAACAGATTCAAGTAAAATCCTTTGAACTGGTCTTGTGGGAATAATGGCACTACTACTCCCTGAGATGGTTCAGGGCATTTTGCAAATTTTACTGTGTTCATCTTTGGTTGATTTGTTGACCCAGAGAGAGGAAAATGATAACATATGTCACCCACTCTTCGGAATGAGAACACCCTTCTTTGGAAACAGGGCTTTGGTGAAGACTTTGAAATTTTGGACCAAGTCTTGTGCTGAAAAGAAGGGCGGAACTTGAAAAACAGGGTAGAGCGATTAAGTGCTCTACGTTTAGAGGGGGTACAGGTTCTGGGATCTTCCACGGTGGAAGTAAAACCTTCTCTTGTGTTACATCTTTTATGAATAGGTGAAGTGCTCCTCCAAAAAAGATGTTGTCCTTGAAAAGGCATAGGTGTGAGACACTTTGTAGACAGCTTCAGCCATCCAGGATTTTAGCCACAAGATTCTGTTCATCTGAATAGAGATTAGGGACATTCCGGAAATTTGTCTCATGACATATTCTATGTCATCCAAAAAAAGCAGAGCAGAAGGTAATTGCTGTAATTGCTCTGTTACAGCACATTCCTGAAAAAAACAGGGTCATGTTTGTTGTTCAATGCCACAGTCCAGTTATTTTGAATTGCAGCGAAAGTTGGTTGCAGGGCAGGGCCTGCTAAAGTAAAGAGAACATTTAAGAATATCAAACTTTCTATCTGCAGAATCTTTGAAAGAAGGAATGCCTTCAATAGGTACAGTCAGATGTTTGTATAAGAATGAGATGGCAGGATCAACCACAGGAATGGACCACTTGCCACTAGAAAAATTTAGTGAGTTTGGAAAAGTGATCCAATCATCATAGATTGCACATTCTGTCTGTTCATGAACAGGAAATGTGAGGTCTTTTTGCATCCAAAAGGGGCATACTAAGATGGAGAATCAAGCTACACAATACTTTTTGCAGGCAGCAGCAGTGAGCTTTTCCACATTAGCAAGCATGTTGCGTTAAAGGATGAGTTCATTTTTGAAACTTGTTATATTTGCCACCCATTTTTAGAGTGGAACGTGTAACATGTTCCAACTCCTGCATCCTCTCCCCCTGATCTACCACGCCCCCCCTCCCCTCATGTGATAGCGGGAGTGGGTTCAAATTGTGACAGCGGATGCGGAAAGAAGAAAACAGTGTGGCCATGCGGGGCTTCACCAACGCAGCTGCGTTATTCATTCACAGTTTTCATGTGAATGGGTAGATTACAAGTACTGTCAGCCATTATGACTGATGGCTTGTTGTTCTCAACAAAATGCAAGGGTGCTGTTGAGAATTCTCATAGTTCATTGATCGTCCTGCTCTCGAGTAACTGCCTGCCTTATGATGTACCGGCAGACAGCTATCCTGAGAATCTGCAGGAGCTCGAGATTACACACGTGATCTGCTGATCACGAATACAATGCTTTGCAGACTCCATAAGAAAAAAAAAAAAATAAGTGCACTTTTTTTAACCTGAAAAAAAAATATGTGTTTTTTAATACTCCACCAATACTGCTTCAATGTCTTTTTTTCCCTTCTGTGTCTGTCTCTTCTAGGGCAGGCATAGCAGGATCTAACTTAGGCAGAGAAACAAGAGAAGAGGTATGCTGTTTTGACCCCAGGGCAAAGATTGATGTAATAACGTAGTTATTTGTCTGAGGAATTGTGACACTGATGCAGAAAATTCTAGTTTTGTCAGGTATGAAGCTTGTTGTGTGTCTGCAATAGAGCTAGAATCAGATCCAGAGACCAGTGTCAGATCCAGCTCCTGCTCTGGTGCAAGTCTTATGTGGGCCTTCAGCACAGCAAATGTTCATCTTCAGTTTTGCAATGGTCCACTTTTGCTTGGTCTCCACCATAACTAAACGTGAGGGTATTGCATTGTGGAGTACTCATGGAAGAGGGTTCGGGAAAAAAGGGTAAGCCTGTCTAAAAGAAGAACAAAGCAGTGCCTGAATACCATATAAAGTCTCTAGGTGGAAGTTGCGGTAAAAAGTGCAACCTGTGATGTGATGTCATACCTGGACATCCACCTGAGTGGTTGGGTCTTAGCACACTGTAGTGAATACAATTCCAATATCACCCCAGTCTTTTTCAGTCACAGTCAGAAGCATACAAAGGGACTGTCTTACCTGTCCATGATGCTGGACTGTATATTAAGTCCAGGCTTTGCCCTCACATGAACTTCCCTGAAGGGGTTTTTAGGAACTGGGTTCCACAGGGTGGACCACAGCCCTAGACAGCACACCTTGCTTTAAGTGATAAAGTGAGTGCCCATGCGGGATCCAGTGCCCAGAAGCAGAAGAAGTTGAAGACAAAAAAAAAAAAAAGAAAAAAAAAAAAAAAGGGGGTTAAGCCAAGAGTGATTCTCTGAAGAATAGGTTCATTACCTTAGGACTCTAGTACAAATCTGAGAACTTAGAGGTGCCCAGTGGGTATGTCCTCAAAAGCTTGCTAGTGTCCAATCCCCTTAAGGTATGAGTCTATAACCCAGGGCCTACGTAGGAGTACTTTGCCTGTATCCTGCACTGTACAATTAAGATAATAAGCTTAAGTAACACTTTAAGAGAAGTTGACCTTTAAAGAGTGTCTAACCAGAAAAACAAATGTCAGATTGTAGCCTAGCAGTCATTAGATGTCTGCATTAGTTTTTTTTTTTCAGGCTTTTCTTTTCTTCTTTTTAACTTTATCACTACTTTATTTATGGAGGAAACCATGGTTGCCATCAAGAGTGTACTCTGTCTTTGTTCATCTGTATTGCTGACAGGATTAGTAGTTTACACAAGAAAAAAAAGTTGTTACTGCTTTCTTTAAAGCTGGCCATAGACTGATTGAAATTTGACAGGTTCAGCAGGGACCAGTCAAATTTTAATCCATGTGCGACAGTCTCCACTTGACAATCAATTGCTTGATCAATTCCTCCATCCACCTCCTGCATTTCTGGTAAGATCAACAGGTATTTGATGAAAATGTTTTCTTGCATTAAAAAAGAAAAATAATGAAGCCACCATATATAAGGACTTTCAAGCTGCAATATGTTACATTTCCACAGGTTTAGGATCAAAGAAAGTAAAAAAAAAAAAAAAAAAGCAAAAAAAAAGCTTGTTCTGACAATTTTTTTTTACTACTTACCTCATTGAGGCTATAAGGCAGGATCAGTTTCTCATTTACAGTAACAGTTTTTCTTTTGGTTAGTGCTTCAACAAGCATTTCTCTCTTAACCTGTTAAATAAATAATATCCATTGAAAAAAAAAATCAAAGCATTAGAATGGCACATTTTCTCATGACATATTGGTAGGACTATAGAAAATATTACACTTGCATCTGTTTATGAATCTATATCTAAGGCCAAAAGCTTTTTTGATCAGTGGTGATCAACATAAGCAGCTCCAAATGTGTCTCCCTGACAGAGCCACACAATAGCCTGGGGCCCATTCACACTGTTACACTACAATATTGAGAGGTAAAAACACATGTTTGCTAATTGCTAGTATATCATACCACAACAAAAATATAATTAGTTTGTTTAGAACAGTATCTATTTGGGTTTGTGCAGAAAGGAATTAGCATGACAAACACATTTTCACAGGTTTGGCAGGTCAAAATTCTGAATGCCGTGCTCACATATGTAAATGTTTCACTTATGTAGTAAAATCCAATCTTATCACCAACTTTATTTTTCCTTCATAGGGGTCTGGATCAAGTCAGTGAAAGCCTGATACAGCATCTTTATTAGGGTTGTCACCTGTCCGGATTTTGAATCATGTGTCTATATTTCAGACCGCCTGATACCAGGACACATTATTCAAACAGACTGTGGCTCACTGTGCCTGACACATCACAGCAATGAAGGAACACTCTACCCCCCAGTCAATGGGACTTTCCTCATCAGAGCTGGGCGATCTGTTGACCCTCCTGAGATGTTTGAACGCAAGGCGGAGTGCATTGAGGCAGAGCTCAGGACACACATGGCATACTCCAGGCTGAAAGTCTCTCCAGGGCCACTGCTCCTGCTCCTCCTGGCCCTGTGTGCATCCACGGTGTGTGCCAGGGGCAGAGCTGCTGAGCCTGGAGCAGAGCCTGGTGTGGGGTCCTGGGCTGGATGCCTCGATCACCTTCCTGGTCAGAAACTTCTACTTTGAGGCACCTGGACATTTAGGATTGCCACTCCCCCCAGCTAATGATCATCCCATTCTCGGTGATCCATACAGCCTACATCCAGGGACACCCAGCTCTACCCCATTGGCATTACCTTCCTTATTTCAGGGAGTAAACCCTTTTCCTGCCCCTCCTCCATACAGGGCTATGCATGGCACATCACACCTGGATGTCACCTCCCTTGTACAGTGCTAAGATGAGGGGGATCAGAGTACATCTCATGTATGATCACATCATACTGACTACAGGGAAGCTGGCCTCCCCTCCATCTGGCTGTAATGCAGATCCTCATGTTCAGAAGGTATTGAAGCCAGGGATCATGTTTATTTAGGGCTCCACACCACATGCGGTGTATAGCACGGATCGATTTTTGTTAAATGCATCCGAGTTGATGTGCATGGGCACACTTTTTTTTAATGCGTTGTGTTATGTGTGCTTTGTTTTTTGTTTATTTTTTGGGTTTTTTTTTTTTTTTTTTTTTTTTTTTTTAAACAGCAAAAGCCAAAATCCTTTTTTTTTCTCTCTTTTCTGTGAGTGCTGATTCACATCACTTTCAGTGTGGAAAACGTTTCTGCACGCATTTCTGCACGCATTTCCCGCACTATACAGAAGTGTGCAGACATGCACAGGTGCCAATAATACCTAAAGGCACCCCCCACACACCTGGCAAATGTGGGTGTGTTCATGGCCACCAAAACACATGGTACTGCATGGGGTGGCCTGCCTTACTTTTTGTATGTTCCAGTGCGCCACACGTGAACGCGCATAAACACGCCTTTTATGGTTAAGGCACAAGGAATTCCTCCATCCACCTAGTTTGTGTGGATAGAAGAATCTGTTAATTTTTTCATTCAGCCCACTGGCTGCGAAAGAGAAAACTGTCTATGGCCCACTTAAAGTCCTGAACTATATTGTACATTACAGACTCCTCACCAAAGTGTTCATTGTCTTTTTAATTGTCTTAACAGTTGCTGGTTGCTAAGCAGTCCATGACTATTTTCAGTGTACGCAAAATTATATGAAATGGAAGAGTTTTATTTTTTAAAAACAATTATGCTGAGGTTTATACATGTCTGTTAGACTCTTACTTGTGGCACTGCAATCTGAGACTATTTTATGGGTACAAACATACCTTTGTTTTATTTAATCATGCCCCTTTAAGCCCCTCCCAGTGTTAATGCAATTTGGTCACACCCGCTGTTTGCCACAGCATGCTACGCAAACTGCGTTACTACTCTCCTTGGGGCACCCAATGGTGTCCCAGGTCTTTTACAATCCTACAGTGTATACCATAAAAAAACGTTTGCCCTGCACAGCTAAAGTGTTTAGGGTTGCCACCTTTTCTTCAAACCAAACCCAAACTCTATGCAGCTCTACAGCAACAGAGCACTTCTAATAGTTATCTATGGTTGCCTGTAATCTCAAGACGCACAGGAGCGGATTGGTTCAGCCCCTGGGCTTACTGTTGGATTGCAACGGTCACTGACAGTAGGAGATTCCAGCACCAAACTGTCTGGGCCCAGCAGGAGCGGTTATGAGACCACAGCAGGCTGCATATTAAGCAACATTGGAACAGAGTATGGTAAACCTTTGTAAAAATTGTTTTTGCTGTCTGTGTCCCATTAGGGAGATTTTCATTCACTTCTTGTTGTTAGACGTAACATAATTAAAGAAGATCTCTCTCAAAAGTAAGGGAGAGCTTCTCTCAAAGTCACAGGAACGAGCATCCTTATTGGAAGCTATTCCTGCTATTCCTGTTTAAGTGACAAACTTTAGATTATTTCTTACTTTCAATCTCCCCTATAGAGATAAAGACGGCAATAAAAACCAGATAGGTGTTCCAACCCTTTCCACTCTATTCAAAGATGAAAAAAATGCTTAAGATGCACTTAAATTAGAAAATTTGATATAAAGAGAAAAAAAAAAAAAGACAAGACTAAAGAATTGGAGTTTTACCTGAAGCAACTGTGACAAAGAATCAAGCACTTCAGGTGGGCCCACATCAAGACCCTCATCTCTCCCAGTCGCTTTCTTCTTGTAAGTGACATTTCCCAAGTACAGAATAGCAGACAAAACTGAAAATATCCTGTACAGATGATAACAAAAACACAAAAACAGAATACAAATTGAAGCACACAAGTTCCACATGTCTTTGCTCTATCTTTCCTCCACTCTGCTTCTAGTATAATATTAGGAATCTAACAACAGGAAGTAGAATATATCTGAGACATACCCAATGAAAGGCAGACTCACTGTCTTCACATCTAACCAAAAAATCACAATAGTAAAAAGAAAAAAGACCAGGAGCCCTCCATTTTCACCGGTGTGGTCTTCATTTTACAGCCACAGCTAATAGCAAATAGACAGCTTGCTATTTCAAAGAGAAATACATTTATGAAGAAAGCCCTAACTCCTGCCTCTCATCTCTTAGGCTTCATGTATACGAGCAGCTCCTAAACTCGATTTAAGGAGCTTTTGGCATTTTTTTTTTTGCCAAAGCTCCTAAACTCAACTCCATAAAAGCATATGTATCCATACCACCTCACCCCTTGGTCTCAGCCCGAATCACACACCTACTGAGCGACATATCAGACTGGATGTCGCTCCACTTCCTTAAACTGAACCTCTCCAAAACCGAGTTTCTTGTCTTCCCCCCAGCCCGGACACCACCCCCCATTGATTTCTCCGTCACGTCCAACAACGCTACCATCAAACCCGCCCTGCAGGCCAGAGTACTGGGTGTCATTCTGGACTCCAACCTATCCTCCCAGCCCCAAGTCCAATCTTTAACAAACTTGTGCAGACTCCACCTCCGCAACATCGCCAAAATCCGCACGTTCCTAACCCCAGAAACCACTAAACAGCTCATCCACTCCCTCATCATATCACGACTCAACTACTGCAACTCCCTCCTCACTGGCCTGCCTCACCGCTGGCTATCCCCGCTTCAGTCGATCCTGAATACGGCTGCCAGACTCATTCACCTTTCCAACCGCTCTGTCTCCGCCACCCCCCTCTGCCAATCCCTCCACTGGCTTCCGATTGTGCAACGGATCAAATTCAAAATCCTAACGCTGACGTACAAAGCTGTCCACCATACTGCCCCGAACTACATCACTGACCTATTATCCAAGTACCGCCCAGCACGCACACTCCGCTCCTCACAAGACCTCCTTCTCTGTAGTTCCCTGGTCTCCTCCTCCCATGCCCGCCTCCAGGACTTCTCCAGGGTGTCACCCATCCTCTGGAACTCCCTGCCCCAACCCATCAGATTATCACCTACTCTCCTCTCCTTTAGGTGCACCCTGAAAACCCATCTCTTCAGGGAAGCCTACCCCACCCCCTGCTAACTTGCCGACCTCCTCCACTCTTCCTACCACTCCATCCCCCACAGCTATCTCCTCCTGTGCCACCACCCCCTCCCTCCTAGATTGTAAGCTCGAAAGAGCAGGACCCTCGATCCCCTCATGTTTTGCATTGTATTGTTGTTGTTCTGTCACATGTTCTGTCCCCCTTTGTAATGTACAGCGCTGAGCGAACTATTGGCGCTTTATAAATACTGTATAATAATAATAATAATAATGTATACATAGGCTTTTACCAGAGTTTAGGAGCTGCCACGCAGAAGAAACGCGTTCAGGATAGGAACGTTTTGACCGCCGACCACAGGAAAACATGGCAAGACACCCTGCGGTTTTGCCGCAATTTGTGTTTTCCCGTGGCCGGCGGTCAGAGTAGGCTCGTGTATATGGAGCCTTATTTCTACAAGAGCTTGAAAAGAAAGATACACACTGTTTTCTAGTAGCTGGGAGGAATCCAACCATTTCCATTGCTTGCTTCAACCTTTCAAAATCATGTCGAAGATCTTCTCCATCCTCCACCTTAAAGTTATTCTACAAATAAAAATAAGACAGACACTTAATTTGAAAATCCAGATCTTCAGAATATAACTGCATTTTTATGTTAAAAGTGAAGTGGATCTCAATAGGACCGACAAACACAAAGCTCTCTCTCTGCACATCCAATTAAAAAAAACACTTTACTTAAAGAAAGGTCTTTTCATTTTAGAAAAGTAAAGTACGGTATACAGTAATCCTTATCTACCAAACAAGTTAATTTTACCTGTCTGATTACATTAAAGTGCCAATAGCTGGAATGTGATTATGCTCTATGTGCCTGACGTATCAAAGTGTCAGTACTAAAAACTAGACTTCTTTCTTCACAAATACAAATCCAATTTAAAAATTTGCCCTCAGAGTCTGTAACGGTGAAATAACTTTAGGCTGTTAATACCAACATAATTTCATTTAATTTCAAATTCATCATTTCAGCACGTGGGTGGCAAAGCTGGCCAGAAGGTTAATGGACTTTTTTTTCCACAAACAAGCTGGTTTGAAAAAGCTGCTTTGGTCTAAGGTTTGTATTAACAAAGACTGCTTGCATCATGACACAAAAATCATGATTTCTAGCTCAAGATAAATAATACTTCCTCACTACTGAAGAAAGCCAACATGCTGAATACATTACTAATAGCTACCATATGTCTTTATCACAACAATCACATATCCTTTGTAACCTGATTAGGAGGTATATTTAGTTGTCCCCATTACATTTGAAAAGCAGAACAAAGTTTAAAGTTTGCTTTAAGGACATGACAGTAAATGACAGTCCTAATGTAAATCCAGTGATAAACAGAAAACCGCCATTCCATTTACTGACGTAGCACTTGTTGAAGCTGAAAGACCTTGAGCCCATTCACACTTGTGTTACTTATTATGTGACTTTGGGGTCCAAAGTTGCATGACAAATAGCCCCCATGTTTCCCAATGAGTATCATTCATTTCTGTGCTCCTTCAAGTTGCAGCAACTTGAAAGTAGTTCCTGCACTAATTTGGTCTGACTTTCATCCGATTTGAGGGCCATAGACTGCAATGTAAACCTTTCAAAGCCGCATGAAAGTCGCACCTGAATGATATAAATGAGACTTGTGTGCGACTTTGTAGAGCAAGTGATACAATCATCTCTGGTCAAAGCCAAAGATGCACTGACCCAAAGTTGCGTCCAAGTCACGCAGTAAAATTGCTATAAAAAACTCACGAGATTTTGAAGTCGCACAAGTGTGAATGGAGCCTAAAACATATTATAGCGTGCAATTCTGCAAAGCACTAATTAAGGAGCATTGAAAACGGAATAGAGCCTTAACACTCCTAGCCAGCATACTTCAGCTATATGCAACACACAGATATGAACTTGTGCTAAGTTCTTAAAAATAGTACATGTGAATTTAAATTAAAAAAAAAAAAAAAAAATTATGCCTTTTGATGCACTGGCAGTCCCTTCAAAATTAATAAAAGGTGTGTGGTAATGCACCACAACACATTGGGACAGTTCAATTGGCTCCTAAATGTAGAATCATGGAAAAGCACCTATAGAAAGCTATACCTTTAGCTTAAAGCAGAATGTACATACTGACTGAAAAAGCACCACACAAAAAAACAGTATGTAATTTATCTTAAATATAAAGACTGGTGGCATCCTAACATGTGCCACATATACTGCATGCATGATCTATGTATAGATTAAAGGCTAAGTTCACCTTTAAGGAAAAAAAATAAATAAATACAGAGAAGAAAAAAAAAAAAAAAAGTATTTATTATTTTTTTCCTACAGGACCTTGCAAAGCATTGCACCCATGATCAGGCTCCTGTACACTCTTCCTCCAGCTTTCTGCTTGCAGCTCTCTATGGGCTTTCAGTTAGAAAACTGAAGAAGTGAATGGACTACAAGCACACTGACCAGTGCTCTCATAGTCCAATCTGAACTAAAAAAGGGTTAAAGTCAATTCACAGAAGGAAATAATTAAATGAATGCAGTAGTTAAAGCGGAGCTCCACCCAAAAAAGGGAAGTTCTGCTTTAAGTCTTTGTTCCCCACTCCCCATTAAGGATTGGCACCTTTGGGGAGCGGTGTTTGGGAGCGGGTACCTGAATTTGACAGGTACCCGCTCCCTCTTCCACTGCGATCATCTAAGGCAAATGGAATGGAAGCGGAAGTTGCCCTCCACCCCCCCTCTCTCCCTGTAGTCTTGTGGGACACGTGATAGGTCCCAGAAGACTAAGGGGCCATTTACAAAGAGCAGTGCTTCTCATGCATACAAAGTGGGCACCCAGGTGCGAAGCCACAAGCTGTCACAGCCGGGTGCCCACACTGAAGATGCCAGCACCAGGGAGAGAAGACGACCGAGGAAACCAGCGGTGGTGAGGACACCAAGGAACAGGTAAGTGGCTGTATTTTAAAAGTCAGTAGCTACAGTTTTTTCTTTTCAGGTGGAACTCCGCTTTAAGTAGTGGTCCAGGCATGCTGTATTTAAGGAATGTAAAGACAGAAAATCCAATTTGGAGGAGTCTCTGCCTTTTTGGATCAGTTCTCTCAACAGCAATGCATAGAAATGTAAATATGGAAATCACTGGGGTTGATTTACTTAAAATATAACAAACGGAAAACTTTTTAGTTTTGGGTAGAGTGGAGGTGGATTAGAACACCTGTCGGATTTTTATTGTTGTCTGTGCCCCCCGCATTAGGGAGATTTACCCTATTTGTCCTGTTTACGATTATCATTGAAAGTGAAAGTAAAAGAAAATCCCAAATGTTGAGTTGTCCTCAGAACAACAAGGGATAGAGGGTTATAACCCTGTAAAGGTTGTTTTGTATTTATGTTTTGCCATCTGTGTCCCATTAGGGAGATTTGCCTTCACTTCCTGTCCCATAGCCACAACAGGAAGTGAAAGGAAATATCTACAAATTAATGGGATCCCATGGAGGCCCCCAGGTCACCAGAGCTAGTGCTCCCATTAGAAAATTTCCCCTCTATTACTTTTTTGGGGACAACCCAAAATGTGGGATTTTCTTTTAAATTTCACGTTCAATGATAATGGTAAACAGGACAAATAGAGACAGCAAATCTCCCTAATAGGAACAGACAGAAATAAAAAAAACTAATAGGTGTTCTAATTTCTCTTCACCAACACAAAAAAAAAAAAAAAGTTTCTCTTTAGTTATACTTAAGTAAATGCAAAATATCTTTATAAATGTCAAATACTGAATGAAAATAGTATAAAAAAAAAAAATCACACACATATATAAATGCCTTTCTTCCACCAATAAAAAAAAGACAATGTTGTAAGACTCATATGTCAAACACAAGGCTGAATCCAGCCCTCTGGGCCATTTCATGTGACTCTTGCACCTCTTTTACAGCTGCAGCACCCTCCCTTGTCTCCACCCCCACCTTGTTTCAGAAGTCAGCAGCAGAGAGATCTCCACCAGATCCTATGTTGCTCTGTGCAGCCACGGAGAGGCTCATCTCGGCCCCCAGTCCCAGCAGTCAGCAGGAGAGGGGAGGACAGAACTCCTACAAATCCTGCACATCTGTGTGCAGCTGCAGCAACCCCTCATCTGCGTCTCCCTGGTCTCAGCATTTAGCAGACTCTGGCAGCAGGCTGCAGCCCTCCTCTGGTCCTCCTCCAGACCCTGCACTTTCTGCTTCCTAGCTATGCCCCCAGCTTCTTCCCAGCAGCAGCACAAGGTAAGGGGGTGCACTTAACATCGGATGTAAAGGTGGTGGGGTGCTTTGGACATCTGCTAATCGTTATTATGAAAATAATACAATTCTATGCCAGTTAAAAAGGAGGGTCACACACTGCTGGTATCATCCACTAAAGACTTTATTGGAGACTGCTCAAACAGAACACCATGGCAGAACCATGCTCAGTCTGAGCAGTCTCCAAACGTTTCTTGTGGATAATACCAACAGTGTGTGACACTGCTTTTCAGACTTGCATCATCTGCTACAGGAGTGTGAGTGGGCTCCGTGCTGGTCTGTCCTTCACAGCTTAAGGCTTAATTTATTACTAAACTTATTAATAATCAAATGCAGAGACAATCATTTAATATGATAAAGAGTAGATACATTTATATAGTCTTACAGATACAACTGGCCCTTTGAGAGAAAGTATTATGCTGATGTGGCCTGCGATAAAATTGAGGTTGACACTACTGTTGTAGAAGAAGGATATTTATATATGTGTGTAATTTATTATACAACTTTCATTCAATATTTGACATTTATAAAGATATTTTGTATTTACTTTATTTAACTTGTTGTTTTTGATACACATGTGTCCCGTGAAAGCAGCTTCCCTTTGCTTGGTATTTCAGTCACTTTTTTTCTTTTGTATTAACACATATGCTGCAGGGACAGCACTGACTTAGTGAGTTAGCATATTCCTATGGTTTAAACCATTTTACCCATTTATTAGCAATAAACACGAACAGTTCAAATTCTTGTCCACTGTATCCATCTCGCCAGATACCACATGGTTTCATGAGACAAATACTGCATATTTTGGAAAAATATGACATATGGTAATTTAGAAGCTTTTTTTGTGATTGCAAAAAAACTTTGAAAAACGCTAAGCGGTGTTTTACCGCATTCCTTAAAGTGGTAGATACGTCTTCGTGAACGCAACCAAGTATCTTTTTTTTTTTTTTACCTTAATTACTGGTAGCCGTTTTACGTCATGAAAACCCAATTTACTTGTCCAGCTAATATTACCTGGTTGAGGTAGAAGTAGTCCTCAGGCTGCTTGAGCTGGAAGGCTTTCCTTTCCTCTTCTGAAGCCCCAAGAAGCAAATAGTAGAAAACATGATAGTTCCTGTTGAACAAAACCGTGAAATTCAGAAGAATACAACCATAACCAGACAGTATTTTTAGCAGAAAACAAATCACATGGGTCCAATCAGTAAAATGCCAGCTGAACTATAGACAATCAATTTAAAAACAGAGCTGACCCTCCCCCTTCCCTGTTTAAGGCCTCCCTGAATGTCTTTTCTCCTGGCAGGAGAAAAATCTGCTTGAAAAATGCCGTTATGGATTCCGTTAACTCATTGTGGCCACTGGAATGAATGAATGCTGAAGTGCTACACATGTTTTGAGTTTAGGTGTGTCAAACATTTTCTCTTCCCAAAAGCTCCTCCTCTACAAGTGCAGGTGAAATTTTTTTTTTCAACCTGTTAACACTCCTCTTCTAATATGCAGGTAACCGCCTATGTATGCTTGGCCACACAGGTTTACATAGAGGTGCGTTTACAGTAAAAAAAAAAAAAAAAAAAAGTCAAGCACCTGTAAAAGCTGCATTTTTCAAGCCCAACGTTCATGAGCCCTGTACAAAGGTGGCTGATCTCAAATTTCATTGCCTACATTTCTGTTTATTTGTGACTAGGAAAGAGACATTTAGGGTATTTCATTGTACAAGACACTGTATGATGGGTACAAGTATGACTGTTCTTTAAAACTGATCATTGCACTGTACCTTACCTTTCATTATTTTCCTGAGACACAAGTCGGGATTTTTCAAGGAGGTATTTTTCCACCACAGCTCTAAATAAACAACAAAAAAAATTAAACTATGAGAACACTGTAAAAAAAGAATTATAAAGACAAGAAATCTTATTATTAGTGGTCTACATTTAAAGTGTAGGCAAAATCTACATGATGGGAGGATTAGGACCGAGCTGCTTTTTGAATGTAGCCATACACAGAGTGGATAGCGGCAGGTATGGATGGATGTCTGAGACTGCATGCAGTGAGATGGAGTCTGCCTCCTTTCCTGGCTAGAGGATGTGCAGCATGATCATCATCAATTCTAGTCGATTCTTCCCCTAGCTTACTGTCCCTGGCCCATCCCTTTCAGTCAATGGATGCCACTTCTTTCAATCACGGAGGCTAAGAATTACATTCAGGCATCACCTTAGTAAGTCTCTAAGCAAATGCAATTTGCTTAGGAATTCTCACTCCTCCACACAGACATTCACCCATCAAAGCATTTTGATATACATATAACCCCTCCCAAGAACCAGCCCAATCCTTGCATCAGAGCTGAGGGCTCTTGAGAGGAGTTCTGAGGCAGGATGCTATGATGTTTTGGAGAAGCTATGCACAGCACACTGCTGGCCCCTCCCACAGCCATGCTCTGAGCTGCATTACATAGTGTACTACAGAGACCCAGCGATGATGTCAGTGTGTGATGCCTAAAATTTAAATGCAATGAAAATAGAATGTTTCTTTGTAATGTAATTTGCATGTTGGAGAACTTTAAGAGGAATTACAGCTTATACAAGATTTCTATGCTTTTACTATAATTTTTGGCAAGTAAACACAATATAAGGTGCATTACAAAGTACAGCATTTACAATTTAACAAAGTGAATAAGTAAGCCAAGCTTACGTATACTTACCTTTAGTAAATCAACCCCTATGAGTAGCACTAAGGGGTTGATTTATAAAGGTAAATACACTGTGCACTGCTACTGTCCTGCAAGTGCAGTTGCTTTATACCTGAGGGGAAGCTCTGAAATTAAGCGAATCTCTGCAGATTCCTTTCATCCAATCATGTGCAAGCAAAAATTCTTTTTTTTTTTTTTCTATTTTCCTTACATGTTTCCCTCAGATCTAGAACTGCAGTTTCAGTGCACTTGCAATGCACAAAATAACAGGAATTTGCCTGCAGTGCACAGCCTATTTGCCTTTAGTAAATCAACCCTATAGTGTTACAATGAATAGTACATATAGGGGAGCTGTAGTGTCTGTTAATTGCGAACATATTACTTTATATGGGTTGAGGATGTGAATACTGTCTCTGTGCATGTTGTTTAGAGGAAGGCATCCTTGGCTAAGAAAAGCACAGGTCTATCTTGGCCGAGTTGTATGTAAGTGTAAAGTAAGTGTGTATTGCTAAGAGAAAAGCAGTGAAGACAAAAAGGAGTATAAGAGAAGTTAGTGCAATGTTTCTTAATTTTTTCATTCAAGATACCCTTTAAAATTGAGCACAATTAGGCACCCCATTCTAAAATGTAAAGAGCTAAACTAATATGTTTACATAATGCAGCAACATCCACACATGAAGGACACCCAACATTAGAGGAGATATATTCTTTCAAATCATTTGCACACTAACTAGTACTAACTAGTATTCCAATATTTCTCTTCTTCAGTTTCTCTCCCTCACTCAACTAATGTGATCCAACTGGTAACAGAGAATACCAGGGGAGGGGCAAACCTGGATACTGTGCAGGTGCCCAATGTTTGCCTTATCAACCAATGACATCACTAGTTGTTAGGATGCTGGCAGCTAGAAAGTTGTAATGGAGCACAATGAAAACCTGTTGCTTTGTGTAACTAAAGAGCAAGCTTGATCCACCCGCTGTTATGTATACAATTTTGGGGCATTTTACAAGGCACCCCTAAAGAAACCTGAAGCATCCTGGTTGAAAAATGCTGAGTTAATGGGTAGGAAGGTTTATGCTGGGTGAGAGCCCAAGTCCAGCTACCCATTATAGTCCTTAGAGTGGAGTTTCACAAAAAAAAAAAAAAAAGAAGAAGGAAGAACACAAAAAAGTACATCTGGCTATCAAATCCAAGAGTGGTGCCAAGGACCCGCAGCAGTGAGAAGAGTTAGGGAAGGGAAAAGGGAGTGCCAGAATCCATGGACTGCGAAGCTTCTGACTTTTAAAACTCAGAAGCTACAGTATCCTCTATAATTTCAAGTCTCTGAGGACTGTTAAACGCTGGGCAGCATCATGGTAAAGTGCTTTTGTAGGCAAAGCCTGTTCCACAGTAACCATGCCTTCGGAAAGTGGTCAATCTCATTGTGTAGGATTGCTGAGAGTTTATGGTGCCCAAGGTACCATAACATTCTTCCTTAAACGGTTTAATTGGCAAATACATGAATCAAAATTCAGTTGGTTCAGCAGGAACCAGCCGAATTTCACTTCATGTACTGCTGTGCCCTTTTAAGAGGAGATGATCTAGTGATCAACTCCTTCCAGAATACAATAGTGCAGCGGAGAGGGCTCCCTCATCCACTTCGAATGCGTGGATAGGGGAATCAGCTGATTTTTGGCTTAGAAGTTGAAGCCTGAGTAGAGCATTGAGGTGCTCTGATTTTTGAGGAGGTAGAAGCCCCTGAAGAGGGAGATTTTGGAATTGCAGCAATAGCTGGTTGGAGAGCTGGGCCTGCAAGAGTAAAGAAACCTTTAAGAGCATCTCAAACTTTCTATCAGCAGAATCTTTGAATGAAGGAACATCTTCAATGGAAATATTAAGATGTTTAAGAATGATTCTTAACATGGAATAAACCACCATGGTGTGATTTTACAAAGACACAGCTTCCATCTTAAGATATGCCCCTTTATTGATAAGACCTTCTTTATGGGATTTCTAAGCTAGAACATCAGGCGTATAGGAGCATGACAGCGAGACTCTTCTGTAGCCTCCTCTGACAATGCCTCTATGCCCTGTTCATTCTCTTCAACATCTACATCATTTGGAGGAGGCATTCACTTTCAGACACCAGTCTGTGGGGGTGGAGGAGACTGGCGATTTAAACCCTGGATCATGATGGCTGTACTAAAGTTGTTAGTTAACCAAAAAATTGTGACATAGTTGCAGAAAAGTTTGTCTTTGTGAGGTAAAGCCTAGTAATTCACCTGAGACCAAGCTCTGAATGGTGGAATTTTAGCGCAAAGTTTGAAAAGCTTAACACTGAATAAGTGAAAAAGTTTTTAACACATACCAATTTCCTTGACAGTTACAAGATATAAACTTATTAGATGAAAAGCAAGTAACAAATAATGTCTCATGAAGGCAAAATTTTGTTTTGTTAAGTTTTGGATAGAGTGGGGAGGGATATCACCTGTCAGGCTTTTATTGTGGTCTGTGGTCCTATGGGGGATATTCAACCTCTCCTCTCCATTTGTCCTGTTAATAGTTATCACTGATCGTGAAATAAAGTCTCAACATTTTGAGCAGTCACCAGAATAGCAAGAGAAGGGAAATCTTACACTGGTGACAACCAAGGAATTCTGTTGTTTTGGAAGGAATTCTCACCACGTTCTGCTTTGGCTATGGGACAAAAAGTGAAATCTCCCCAAAGGGACACAAGTGGCAAAGAAAAAAAAAACTGCCAGGGGTTATAACCCTCCCTTACTCGATCCATGAAAAAAAAAAAAAGTTTTACCTTTCGTTCTACTTTAAGATAATGTTTTATGGCACAAAAATTCAAATAAAAAAATCCTAAATGCCCTTTGTTGTGGCATGGTACCCTTTGTTGTATCATCTTTAAAATTCAAATTTAAACATTTAACTCTGGTGTGCACAGATAAAGAAAGATCCAACCACAAGCTCAGGCTAAATGTATATGTCCTCTAGAGATAAAATACACACACATATATATCTATCACACACACATACAGTATATTTCAACTTTATTTATGTTTGCGCTAATGGCTTTCAGAACGCCATAACTGAAAATGCAGCCATTTGCACACGACAAAAAAACCCAAAGTAACAAAACCTGCACCGAGAAAGTATGGAGGCTTCAGTCACAGGCCCGAAACAAGCATGCAGATCAGGGGTGCTGAGGTTTTTCTGACTTTCTTGATCTGCATGCTTGCTGTAGTTCAGTAACTTAAATAATATCTATGGTCAAAAGGTAAAATCCTATACTCATTTCTACATTGAATTTAAATTATTTCTAGCCTATTCTTACTAAGCTGAACAATCTTGAAGTTTGTAAACTAATGCTGGCCAAACACTGGTCAAAAAATCGTTCAAACCTGTTCTTGAATAACAAACACTAAACCATAAGAAAAAACGATAGTGCCATCATGTAATGACCGAATTTCAAACGATAAATCATTCAATGGACATAAATGAATCAGTTTTTCATTTGTTTGGTCACATATGTGCAGTAAGACCAGTTAAATTTTTAAATGGGCAAGAAACAGTCTTTCAATTTATCGTGCTGCTACTAAGAGGTTCAATTGTTGTGAAGAAGGCTTCAGGGCACCCAAGACTGTCCAGCAAGTGCCTCTACTAAAGTTGATTGAGCTGCGGGATCAGGGCACCACCAGTGCTGAGCTTGCTCAAAATGGCAGCAGGCAGGTGTGAGTACATCTGTACACACAGTGAGGCAAGGACCTTTGGAGGATGGGATGGTGTCAAGAAGGGCAGCAAAGAAGCCACTTCTCTCCAGGAAAAAACACCAGGGACAAACTAATATTCTGCAAAACGTACATGGATTGGACTGCTGAGGACTGGGGTAAAGTAATTTCCTCTGATGAATCCCCATTCATATTGTTTGCGGCATTCAGAAAAAAATCTTGTCGGGAGAAAAAAAGGTGAGCGCTACCATCATCTCTGTGTCATGTCAACAGTAAAGTATCCTGAGACTATTCATGTGTGGGGGTGCTTCTCAGCCAAGGGAGTGGGCTCACTCACAACAGAGCCATGAATAAAGAACGGTACAAAAACATCCTCTGAGAGCAACTTCTCCCAACCATCTAAGAATAGATGGTGATGAACAATGCCATTTCCAGCATGATGGTGCACCTTGCCATAAGGCAAAAGTGATAACTAAGTGGATGGGGAACAAAACATTGAAATCTTGGGTCCATGGCCAGGAAATTCCCCAGACTTTAAACCCATTGAGAACTTGTGGTCAATCCTTAAGAGGCGGAAGAACAAAATAAAACCACACACATTCTGACAAACTCCAAGCATTGATTATGCAAGAATGGGCTGCCATCAGTCAGGATGTGGCCCAAATATTGATTGACAGCATGCCAGAGCAAATTGCAGATGTCTTGAAAAAGAAGGGGCAACACTGCAAATATTGACTCTTTGCATAAACTTAATGTGGTTGTCAATAAAAGCCTTTGACACTTATAATTATACTTCAGTATACCATAGTAACATCTGACAAAAAGCTCTAAAAACAATGAAGCAGCAGACTTTGTGAAAATTAATATTTGTGTAATTCTCAAAACTTTTGGCCAGGGCTGTAGACACTGAAAGCATACCGCACAGGAAAAGCTGCAAAGTATTCAGGGAATCCAGAAGATGTGGAAAGAGATGATCAGCAAACAGGCAGGACTTAACAGCAGCTTTCAAATAAGCTTACACTGGCTTGTCAATAAAATTTTGTTTGTATTACTATGCAGATGTTGCACGAATGAAAGTGTAAAATCTAACTATATAACGGTTTTAAGGCATTGAAGCCCGAGTCAACCAGGCAAATAGCATTTTTAAATCGCTCCCCATAAGTGCTTTTATTTTTTATTTTAAAAGGGCATTTTAAAGAAAAGGCAGAATTTAAAAACGGTGAATGTTCTGCCCCCTCACCACTGCCAGACCACGTATGCAAGTTTCAAGTGAGATCCTTTTTCCTGATCCCTTAGACCACACAGGATAGTGCTCAGCCCTGGTGACTGGTTGTCAGACAAGGAGTGTTAAAAGGAGAAGTACAATCAAAGCTCTTTTGGCTGTACTTCTCCTGTGGATCACAGGAGTGCAGTTTGTTCTGCACCCCTATGACCCGTTTTCAGATGACAGACTAAAGTTCTCTGCCAGCTGACGTCACTCAGCCAGTCCAGGTTAAGGAAACAGTCTGACTTTAAAGTTGGGATGCACCCGAGAGTCTGGAGTGGCACCTGGTTCAGCCTCTCAGTGATCCTCAGAGCCTGAGCCAGCTGCTCCCTCCCCCTTCACAGCCCAGCGCTGCACTGAGCACTGGGGGGCAGAGCAGACAGCGGTGACTGAAAGTCACTGCTCTCTGCTCAGAGCGAAGAGGAGAACTAAGCGATCAGAGGTCATGGAATGAAATGCATGAAGGTAAAAAAACCTTCAAGCTTTAGAACCACTTTAAAGCGGACATAATCACAGCTTGGATTAATGTAAGCAAGTATGTGCCATAATTGTGAGATCCTCGTGAAAGATGGAAATCACTGTAGTAGGCACTGCTACTCTCCACTAGCCCCTGGGTACCATATCAGGTGGCTGTCCTACTGTAGCTCACTTGGCATGGGTGCCATTCGGGGGGACACTTTGTACTTTCTCAATGAATGCAAAGGTTTCTCTGGTTAAATAAGGTGGAGAGGTAAGGCAATAACATCACTATCTAATTTTTGTCCAAACAGAGAACACTTTGCATTCATTGAAAAAAATGCACAGTATTCTCTGAGTGGCGTCTGTGAGCAGGTGACATCCACTATTCAGTAAGCAGCAGGGCAGCCACTTGGGATGGAACCTGGAAGCAAGCAGTAATCACTGTAGTGGTGGTGTCCACAACAGTGATTTCCATTTTCCAAGGGGATCCCACAGGTATAGCACATACATACTTATAAGCTGTGCCAATGAAACCATGTAAAAATTGTCATACCAAAACTTCAGCTTCAAGTTCATGGTTTACAGCACCAAAGGCATTAATTAGGTAACGCGCGACTGGTTCTGCTAAAAGTCTTCCCTGCAGTGCCTCTTTCATAGCCATCAGATATTGACTGCCCTGAGTGGCTCTCTTCCAGCACTGTAAGTGTTAACAGCAGCAGCTCTGCCCGCTCCACCATTAATATTGCCCGTATTATCACTCTCCCACAATACATCACATTCTGTGAATGGGTGGTAGAGATCCTGTTATTCAACTACTCCTCCTCCAATCAATGCAATGCATTGTGGGGGAATAGTAATATGAGCACTATGAATGGCAGCAAGGGCAATTTAACAGTGAAACCTTTATCAGAAGCACTGGCTCACAGTGCTGGAAGAGAGTGACTCAGGGCAGTATCAGGTGTCAGGCGGCTATGGGAGAGGCACTGCACGAACGATTTTGTACCAGAAGCAGCCACCTGCAGGTAAAGAATACACACTATTACACATAACTTATGTGTTTGGTGCAGAACTAAACTTCAGCTAAATTCACTATCCAGTCAAGGGGACACAAGTGGGTAAAGTATATAAAGTAGCTATTGAAACTTTTGCTTAGTGTTAATGCCTTACCTGTAGGCCATTTGTGGCACCGCTGCAGTCTGACTTTTCTGAGTATTCCAGTCTTGCCTGCATGCTAAGACGGACCACAGTAGCTCAGAACCGCTGTTACTTTAGGAGAGAGTGCACACTGCCTATGTGGAAGTTTTGACCAAAAAAATGGAGTGTTTGCTCCTGTGATGCTGTGGGCAAGCGCTCAGCAGATGGTTGTTACAAATACCTGAGGCATGAATCAGGGCTTAAGTGCTAGTTTTAGATCAGTGGTCTCTAAACTGTCGCCCGGGAGCCAGATGAAGCCCTTTGCTTGCTTTTATCTGGCCCTTGGAGCACTATTTCATCCACTGACACCAACAATGGGGCATAATCCCCCCAATGACACTAATGAAGGGGCACAATTCCTCCCAATGACACCAATGATGGGACACAATTCCTCCAAAATGACTCCAACAATTGGGCACAGTTCCGCCCAATGACACCAACCATTGGGCCCAATAACACCAATGATGGGGCACAATTCCTCCCAATGACACCAACGATGGGGCATTGTTTGCTCCCACTGATGCTGGGACATTTTCTACTCCCAATGTCCACAGTCTGGCCCCCCTAAAGTCTGAAGGACAGTAAATTGGCCCTTTGTATAAAAAGTTTGGAGACCCCTGTTTTAGATCTTCAGACACGACTATTGAAAAATTTCAATGGGATTTACTTTTCTTAAATCATAACCCTAACCCCTGGACTTCTTTTTTGAACCTAGAAATGTGCACGTAGAGTAGTGATGCTGCAAATCACAGAAAAGCAATACACTAAAACGCTTACCCACGCACAATGCCACTCTCCAAGTAATTGACCTGGATGAACTTTCCAAAGCGGCTGGAGTTGTTGTTGTGTGCTGTTTTGGCATTTCCAAAAGCCTGTTAATACAGAAAGATACTGTGAACACAAAAGACCAAAATTACACAACCTATATCTAGCAGTGTATTATATTTCTGGTTCAAAACCATGACTTCAGCCAAAAATGATTGGAACAGCAAGTGAATTGTAAGTTTTCCCAACAGACACAACAGCAATATTTTTTCCAGGCTAAAGCAATACAAATATATCTTTCAGTATTGTATCACTGTGTGTCCATGCAAAATATGTCTCCTCATTTCTTCTCCCAGTTAAAATGCTGTCAGTAGAACAGGAAGCAAAGGGAAAGACTGCAATTATTAAAGACAATGATAAAAACCTGAAGAGGAATCTAACACATTTCCACTCTAGTTAAAATTACAAAAAAAAAAAAAAAAGTGTTGAATGCAGTCACACAGACATTGTCAACACTTACAATCAGTGAAATAATTTACAGTGAATACATAATTTTATGTTAAATTAGAGGTCACTGAAAGAATTTAAGAACAAAGTTAGTAATTATTTTAATGAAAGGCTGCATCACTCTCCTGTGATTGATGACAATCTCTATATGTGATAAATGCAGACATCTGCCCAAGTAGAACACTCTACTTAGTATCCAGATAGATTCCCCCAAAAATGGTAGTAGCAGTATGCCTGGAAATTTGGTCTATTAAAAAAAGTGACTGGGCTTGCCTGCAACAGAAAATTCAACTGTAACCTCAGTTTAAAAAGGCTATGACTCTAGTGACTGCCGCCCAAATGTCACATTCCAACTTGAACATTTAATTACGGAATGTCAGACTAGCATCATGCAGGGTGGTGATAGTTGAGACAACATTCCAGATGAGAAGAATATTGGATTAAGAAATTAACTACAGTACACAGTCACACTCAGTTGCTAGGTGGATAGTACAGTATATTTCCACATTTATATTTTTGTTCACTGGATAACAGCTTGCGGTTTTCTTTAAAATTATGTATTAAAATTTAGGATTTAGTTCTCCTCCTCACTGTAAACCAGTGTTTCTCAACCTTTTTTCAGTGAAGGCACAATTTAAAATTATGGACAGTCCCGAGGCACCCCATTCTGAAATAGGGTGCCTCTAGACTGCCCGTAGTTTTAAAAGGACCCCCATTCTAAAATATGAAAAACTATTCTAATAGTTTTATATAACGCAGCAACATCCACACCCGTAGGACACCCAATACTGGAGGTGATTTATATTTCCCAAGCAAATACACTTATGCACACTGGTTCTGACTAGTATTCCAGCGTTTCTCTTTTCCTTCAGTTTTTCTCCATCACTGAGCTAATGTGACCCCAGCACTGATGGAGAGGGGCAGGGGAGGGTCAAACTAGGATGCTGTGCAGGCAGCTGACATCCTCCTTATCAACTGATTATGTCATTGGTTGTCAGGACGCTGGTGGCTAGAAGGTCGTAATGGTGCACAATGAAAACCTGTGGCTTTGTGTAACTTGTCCCACCGGCTGGCTTGTATACAATTTTCGGCAATTTCTAGACATTTTGCCAAGGCACCCCTGAAGAAACCTCAAGGCAACCAAGGGTGCCTGGGCACACTTATTGAGAGACTGCTGTAAACAATTGTATACAAAATGTGAACACCTCTGGTGATAATAATGATCTGCTGATCGTCAAAGTCAACAACTTGGTCTTCATGCACACTGGACGTTTTTACAGCTGCTGTTTTTGGCTTTTGACATTTTTTCTACAGCCAGTAAACCCCCCAGCATGTTATTCTATGTGTTCATGCACACAGACTGTAATCAACGTTTTTTGGCAGGGGAGTTTTTGGCTGGAAAAAAAACCCAGGACTAATGGATTTCTAGAGGATTTTATAGCTGTAAAAAAAGCTCTAACGCTGAAAAACGCAAAAAACGTGGTAAAACGCTGTTAATCGCGGCAATCCAGCATTTTTTGACTTTTTTTTTTACAAAAAAAAAAATACAACACGCAAAAAAACGCAATGCTTATGCAAAACTGCTAAAAGATGCTGAAAAACACACGTTTTTAACATGACTTTACACAGCTAACGTTACCAGCATTATTAAAAAGCCCACTGTGCATGGAGCCTTATACATGACAAATAAATAAATTGTAAGGCTCCATGCACACTAGCATTTTTATAAGCTCAAAAACACTAGAAAAGAAAAATTGCAGGATGAAAAAACGCTGACAATAGCGTTTCTGTGGCTGCTTCTAGCATAAAATAGAGTGCATGGACACACAGGATAACACTATTAGCTTCTAGGAGCAGAAAAAAAAATGCTCATAATAACTTCTAGGAGCTTAACAAAATGCTAGTGGGCATGGAACCTAAAGCTGGGTACACACCGATTTTTTTTTCCGTTCAACCAGCGGGTTAAACAAAAAAAAAAAAAAAAAAAAAAAAAAAACCAAAAAAAAAAAAAAAAAAAAAAAAAACCAAAAAAAAAAAAAAACACACATCAGACTGCTGCATTCACACAAGTGATCTGGATGCAGGGATCTCCCCTGCATGAATGTGCAAAAAGACACACTCACACAAACACACAGACACCTGTGGAGAAAAAAAGTTTCTAAAAAGACTTGCTTTACCCCAGAATTCCCAATGTGGCACCTAGGTGATGATGATGTCACCATCCTTTTGGCGCTACACCAGGAAACGCTGCCCTGTGCTGTGACAACGCATGAGATTTTGGGTACTTGTCAGAAAAATGGTGATGTTACCCCTCACAGTACAGAAGGTAAAATAAGTATATTTAATTTTTCCCAAATGATGTTTTTTTTCACATTTATGTTACATATTTATTTACAGTGGGGGAGGAGGTCTAATATATATTAAATGTACATTTTGAAAGTGGAATATGATTAAGCACATGGACATAAACAGGTCTACATACTGAATAGTGGCAAACTGTTTTTTAATGTTTGCGTTTAATTTGATCATATGGTATGATGTAAGGAGCAGATGGCAAATAGCTGAGGGATGCAACACATAATGTACATTGTAAAGTCAGGAGGTTCTGAATCAGAGAGTGTTCATGCATATCCACACAGTGACCAATGTTAGTCTAAGGATGCGGGAACAGCACTCCTGAATGAGCCTGTTGCGTATATACCCAAACACACCCAGACCCTCATTTTTTTTAAATATCTTTGGCAGCAAAAATGACTACTAAGGCATGGAAGTGTCCAGTGATCAAACAGGCTGCCACCAAGAACAAACTCTTGTGGATTATGATCCATGAGAAATTACCCATCATCCTTTTAGATAAAAAATAGAAATTTGAGATCTGCCAACCTTGGCATTGCTTTTTGCAAGATGCGGATCGGTCTTGAGACAGTGGTGGGACTTTCAGCAGGAAGACACTTATTACACCTCTACTGTTTTGGCTACCTCTTTTTCCTTTCTATTTCTCCCTCTTTTCTAATTACATCTATTTTTCTTCTGGATTTTTGTTTTGGCATTTGGTTTTGAGACACAGGTTTATGAGTCGAACTTGAGGCTATACTCCCCCATTCAATATAGGGGTCTTTATATACATATTTCACAGCAATTTACCTTTGGGTTACTTTGCTGTGTTGTTGCTGACAATCCAGTTTATATCCCATTTGGGTGAACAGACTAAATATATTGCTGGGGAGCCCCAGAATTCTGTATTTTACACTGTTTATATAATCTGACACTGTGTATTATCTCTATATATGAGCCTCATGTTGTATAGTGCCTCTTTCACAACTATGTTCTCTTTGTATGTTTGTACCTTTTGGTGCTTTTTCAAAACCATAAAAACAGAAAATGTACATTGTATAGATATTAATTCTTTTACTGCTTGGACTAACATTCAAAGGAAAGGGTAGCTACAGAAAGAAACCTACAGACTGATCTTGTAGGGTTTATGCTACAAGAATGTGTGAGTCAGGGCTCTGCAGAGACTCATGAGGTCATTGAAAGCTCTGGAATCGTATGACAAACCAACCTCCCCAAGCTCTGGGAGATGAAGCTGTTTGCTAGCATACTGTTATATATGTTTGTTGAATAGTCTATGGAAGGTGCATTAAAAGAAATTATAAAGAAAACACCTTTTGTTTAGCTATTGTAGAGATCATCTTCAAATGTAGAGCTTACAGAGCGGGAATCCAGATGCCAAAGTACATTTAAAAGGATAAGTTAACCTTTTCTAAAAAAAATAAATGCACATTTTAAGTAGGTAAAAAAAAAATGTGCATTTATTATTTTTCTTTAGGAGCCTGTAAAGCATTGCACTCACTATCAGCAGATTGCAGATGCAGTGTTAGGCACTCCTGTAGACGGTCTGTGTAGCTGTAGGTTTGTAACTCGGATATAGGCAGGCAGCTACTGAATGACGGGAAGAGCACTGAACTACCAGATTGCTCATTGGCACCCTGGTAATTCATTGAGAATTACAAAACATCAGCTGCAAAGAAACCATCAGCTGCAAAGGAAGGTACATGTAGTTTGTTCATTCACAGAACTCTGTGAATGTATGACGTGGCCGCGTGGGCGGTTCCCAACATGGTTACGCTCTTTTTGAATTGTAAACGAGTGCGGTGGAGTAAATTCACTGGCTCTCTGTCCTTGGGGATGGGTGGAGAACTGGACTGTTTGGTCAGCTCCTAGTCCCAGCTTGATCCTAAGGCCCCCTTAACATAGATCTTCCGACCGGGTCCGCCTGCCTGTTTTTCAGGCGGACAATATTGGAACCTCAATTCTCCTCTATGATTGGCAGGTGTAAAAGGACAGGTGCAAACAGCGGAGAGATCCCCCACTGAGCAAGCGGATACACAAAACAAGTCCGTACCGTGTGAAAGGACCCCAACACAGACTCCATCATACTCCACCTCTCACTATTAAACTATTATTCAGGCATGGCAGGGTGTGTCCAGCTAATAACCCCTTGTATACTGCTCAACAGCCAGACTGCAGGGAGCGAAGCAGTCTACCCACGGAGTATGGGTGAAACACTATCCCAGGTCATGCCCTTGACCTGCTGGGCCAGTTTGTTACAACCCCCTCCCCTGACTGGAACCCAGGGGTTTAACCACTTGCCTATTGGGCACTTTCACCCCATTCCTGCCCAGGCCAATTTTCAGCGCTGTCACATTTTGAATGACAATTGCACAGTCATGCAACACTGTACCCAAACAATTTTATTTATTTATTTTTTTTAAGACAGATTTTTTTGGTGGTATGTAATCACCACTGGGTTTAATTAATTTTTTTGCTAAACAAATTAAAAAAATAAAAAAATTAGAAAAAAATTATTTTTTCCCCCTTCGTTCTAAAATTTTGCCAACAGGTAATTTTTTTTCTTCACTGATGTGCGCTGATGAGGCTGCACTGATGGGCACTGATATGCAACACTGATGAGCACTAACAAAGCACTGGTGAGGCTGCACTGATATGCAGCACCGATGGGCACTGATGAGCGGCACTTATGGACACTGACGGTCAGCACTGATTGGACTGCACAGATGTCCTCTTTCAGTTGCCAGTTACCGCCTATCCGCATGAGGAAAGTGCAGCCAATAACCAGCAGCTGTGTTTACATCTTGATCGGTTGATCACGTGGTAAAGGGCCTCTGTGATTGGCCCTTTACCGTGATCTGTGATCAGCTGTGTCCTACGGACATAGCGATCACAGAGCGCGCCAGGTGCACACCCCAGGGGGCATGCAGGAGACGTGGTTCTGGGAGGATGTCATAGGACACCCTCAAAGGACTGGGCGACTGTGCTGTAGCCATCATTCGGCTATAGCCTGGTCATCAAGTGGTTAAACATCTGATGCACAGAAACACAGTGTGCTCTGGGGGGGCATTACCATTTTTTGACTACAACCGCTCACTTCTCTGCTTTAAAAAGTAAATTCCAGCAGGGAACTCTCCAATTCTGCTCCATGACCTGGACCATTCATGTTAAGGGACCATAGTCAATTATTAGAAGGAAGCAATGGCCTGACAAATAATACCCCGCAGCCTGCAAGGTCCACTTAATATCCGAATACGGTCATTCCAAAATGTCAGTGACAAAACAAGGTCAGTCCCTCACAACTTCTATCTTATACATTTGAGTTTAATGTACGCCATGGTTAATGGTATATATCAGAAACCAGGCCTCTAATAACCGTACACCAATTTTTTTAGGGGGTTTGACATTAAGTCCATTTACCTAGAGGAATTCGGATTGGCTTTTGCTTTAGAAATATAACTTTCCAAGTCTGCTACAAATAACTAAATCATCTATAGAGGCTGCTGCTGAAGTGTTGAGGAGGCCTAAGAATTTAATCCATCATTCTCTGGAACGTAGTAGGAGCTCCTTTTAGCTCCTTAACCTCCCTGGCGGTATGATTATTTCAGATTTTTGGTGCTGAAAGTGGTACCATTATTTTGCATGGAAATGTGGCGTTTTATATTGTAGGCCTGTAATTTTTAGGAATAACTCACTGAAATCTGTCCGAACAAGAGAGTCTAGTAAACATCCCGGGTATGTTAAAATTTGAAACGTGAAATCATAAATTATAATTTAATAATCATAAAAATATTATAATAATAAATGTAATTCAATAATATAATCAAACCAAAAACACTGAAATTTGAAATATAGCGCCAAGTTCGCACATCACTGAGCAAAGTCGCAAAATCGTTTTCAGTGTCTGATGACAAATTTCCCCACGAATCATTATCACTCAATTCTGCAAGTGGTTCTGATTTACTATCGCTGTTCTCTAGCTGGTATAAAACCGCTTTTGACCTAAAGGGACGCTTTTTGGACGCTATGGACGTTTCTCAGTTTCCAGGCAGAAAGAACAGTAAAAATGCAGGCAGGGCACAGGGCAAAGCACTAGGGACAAAATGTATGTGAAATGGTTTGATACAGTAATGTTTTACTATGTGATTTTAGTGAATGTCACTTTTTGTCATTTTCAAATTTCCCGCTGTTCTGTCCCCTTGTACGTCCCGACGCTCGCAGGGGACGGAACCCAGATGACAGATGCCGGCATCCGCCGGATTACATTGTTGGGGACACTGCAGGAGGGACATCGCGGGAGCGCAGGACAAGGTAAGTGACCGAGGGATCCCGGAGCAGCGCCACATGGTAAGCCCGAGTGTAGCTCGGGGTTACCGCTTGTGGTACTGAAACTTTACCCCGAGCTACACTCGGGAATACCGCCAGGGAGGCTACAGGGCATTTGGGCCCAAGGGGAACGGAAAAAACTAGGGCTGCAAAGACCATCTTTTCTTTTTCTTCCTCTGTCAGGGAAACCTACAAATATCTCCTTATGATCAATATTGATCATAAGTCTGGCTGGACCCAACTCTGCAATCTGTTCATCAACTGAGGACATGGGGTAAACTCCAAACTTTGACATCTAATTCAGTTTCTGGAAATGCTTGCAAAATTTCAAGGAGCCACTGGGCTTGGGAACAAAGACTATAGGGCTACACCATTGACTTTGCGAGTTTTCTATAACCCAGAGGTCTAACATTATCTACACCTCCTCTACCACTTCCTATCAATGGGCTTTCAAAACTTGATAGGGCTTAAGACTGGCAGAAACGTCATTATCTGTGATATCATTTTTAATTACTCCAGTGCAGCTCTGAACAGATGCTCATTCTGCTACAGAAATTCTTTTACTCCTTGTTTTTGTTCAAGAAATAAGGACTCTGCTACTTTAATTTTATTTATCTCTTCTCCTGTCACCTCGTGCTTCTTGATCAGGGTGAAGAAAGCCCCTCTATCTTTCCAGGCCTTAATCAGGGGTACCTGATAAATGTGCACGTGTTTCTATTTTTTGATCTGGTAAATCTTTACTACTCGTCCCACTATCTCTTAAGAGCACTGTCACTAGGCCAGAAATGTACTTTACATTGTGGGAACGAAGACCAGCACGCAATTCCATTGAACAGTTTATACTATTACAAAACAGATCTGTATCCCTCTTTTGGGCCTCCTGAGGCTGTCACATATGTTCCCTGATGATGGATGTCACAACATTAATACAAAAATTTAAACTGGACTAGTGTTTGGGGGTCCAAAAGTGGTTCCTTCATCAGAGCTTGAGATCACAATTACAAGTCTTCAGCAGCTGGTTTGGTAGTTTAGAACCACACTGGAAGAAATACCATGACAGGGTCCAGTTCACTGTCAATCTATTCACATGGCTTTCAATCTTAAGGCTTGATGAAGGAGACATGTTTGGACCCCTGGAACACATTGGCTACTCTTTGGATTGTTTCCCTGACTTTAATTGGAATAAAATCACCTCTGGACCTTTCAACAATGGTGTGGCACTTCAAGTTAAACTTCTGTTACATTATACTTCGTACCAAGGAGATTGTGGAGATCTTCTGGGGTGTAGAAACCACCCACCCGGGAACCACATTACTTACATTAACATCAACACTTTAAGACAGTAATACCAATAAGATAACCTTATGGGTCCAGCACTGATTTTTCCACTTTTCTTGACTAACCACATCAATAGAATCTTGCATAGCTGTACTATGTATTTGTACTTTTGTATGGTGTCGTCCAGTCTCCCAACTGTTTTTTTTTTTAGTATTATCCAACAACTCATGGGAATGCTGTCCATACAAAAGTTTAAAGCAAGAGAACCCTGTTATGGACTGTGGGACTCTGCAGGTCACAAACAAGTAGGGAAACAAAGGGTCAATCTCTCCCATCTCTGTATATACCACCTTCTTTTGTCATACTTTTCAAACTTTTATTAAACCTTTCCACCAACCAATCTGTCTGGAAGTGTAACCCTAAAGTGTGCAAGTACTTAACATTTAACAAACAATTTTTTCATCACCTTTGACATAAAGCCCTTTGATACATCAGGATCTCCTTTGGGAACCCTGTGTGAGTAAAATGTGCAACAGCTCTTGGCAATGGTTTTAAAGGAGGTGTTTCTTAAAGCTAAACTCCAGGACTGATATTACTTTAAATAGTTCAATAGACCAAGCTGGTCCAAAACAAACCACTATAGATATGCCTGCTGACAACACTATAAAACTGTGTTCCGGCAGTGGTTCAGGAACTACCTGTCTAGTTCCCAAAATTAAAGTCGGGCTGAGAGCTGCTCGACCATTCATAGGAACCTTCAATTATTGTGAATGAAAACATGGCTTCCTCTGATTGGCTGAGTTGGAGAGGCAGATGGATGATGTTACAATCTCTACCTCAGCCAATTAGAGGAAGCCTTGTATTCCATCATAATATACAAAGCATCCTGTGAATGACTTAATTTTGTTCTGGTAAAAGGATGTGGAGTCCCTGTACTGCTTCTGGAACACAGCACTGTATACTGTATGTAGCTGATTTGACATACACATTATACAGTGCTCCCAACAGGAGCATGCGTTAGTGAAGGAAATTGTTTGGGCCACATAGGTTCAAACAAATTATTTCAAGTTAAATAAAACCTGCATTCTTTGGTCTTGTCATGCCCCACGTGACCTCCCAGGGGATGTTTATGGGCTAAATTCAGTACCTTCCTCCTATAGGGCCAAGGCTCAGTAAGTTGTTTAACTTCACCCCTAATTCTATCAACTTGATACAGCAATTCATAGCTGACTAATTAAAGGCAACATCAACTTCACGTTCCATTGTTTCCCATCAAAGTTCCCCATGTTTTACTTTTTATGTGGGGTCCATCACACTCCTCCCAGACTCACGTCTACACTTTCTTAATCAGGTATGGCAGGGTGTGTCCAGGTAAAAAGTATGGGTGACACATACCCTTCATCCTAGACCATGTCCTTGACTAGCTTGGACTGTCTATCACTAAGAAATATGACAGAGTAGTTTAAAATATTACTTTTACATGTAACTGAAAACTGTTTTTGTATTTCCTACAATCTTCAACACAATACAGGAGTGGGAAGGTTTGCAAATTAAGGCATTCAGGGTGCTATTACAACAGTGCTATAAATCAAATGTTTTCTAACACTGTGGACAAGATTAGGAATTTATAAGAAAGTGATCAAAATATCATCATCTGCAAGATCAAGCTCAAACAACAGGCAAGCTGCAAAATACAACAGGGAAAAGCTGCATTACTTTCCTGTCTATGTAGTGTGGGAAGGTGTAGTTTGATAGAACTAAAAAATAGTTTTTTGGTATATGTATTTAATTTGGGTATTTAGCTGCTTGGAGTTCAACATTATGAAATAGTTCATAGGCAGATTTGTAATGATGAACTGGATATGGGAAACAAAGTAGATACTTAAAGTGGAACTGCCCTGCATCTGAGCACCACAAAACAAAATATTCAAAGCAAATTCACCCATCCATCCATGTCTCCATGCTTTATTTTCCAGAGAATTCATTTTTAACCCCCCCCCCGGCATTGCTGGCAGTGGACATCTTGAGTAAGGTCAGATGATTCATGTAGCATTTACTACCTAGAATCTATCTCACCTTATCTCAGGCTTTGGCTGATCTGAGAACCCTCCCTCCACTCTTGAAGACTCCTGGGATGTATGACATAATTTGCAATGTTAAGAGGGTGAAGTTCCACTTTAATTTGTAAATATCACCAGTCTTATACACAGCCTGGCGATTTATTGTTTCTACAAGGTGTTTTGTCAGATTATGCAAACACAATTGTGCCACTGCGTCTTCAGGCCCATCTATTTTCTAGCAAATAAGACAAGGTTATACTGAACAGAATAACTGCACAAAGTACAATAGTAATAACTGGGAGGAAAAAAAAGAGAACCTCTATTATAGTAGTTGTACACACAAACACGCTCAATTTGAATCGCCCGACGCTCGGAACATGTAGTTCAGGGGGTTGGGCAGGTAGTTTCTATTAACCTTAACCTTGCTGCGGGAAAGTAGCAGGGCTCACCTGTCATGTTGAAGCATTTAGGCGGCAGCGCTGCCACCGATTGCTTCCACACAGCCCCCTACAGTTGCAGCCTCTTCCGCCACCCGCCCAGCACCTCAAACCGCCATCCTGCCCACTATGTGTCCCAGGCTCCGCTTTCCTATCTGCAGGCCCAGGACCTGTTCAGGGGGTGCCAGTGTGTAGAGGGGAGAGAGGAGAGCGGACATTCGCTCCCTTTCTTGTCATAACGTCATTTCTGGGTGCCCGTTGAAAGATTTCCCGGCCACTGAGGCCGGGAAAGAATATAATGCAGTGTGATGTGCACTGCATTACATTCAGTGGAGTACAGGGGAGACATCCAGGGTCACCCAAGCACATACACCCCCCCCCCTTAAATATACACATGTACAAACGCAAAAGCACAAGCCAGGGTGCCTACACATGAAAACGCGCACAGAGAGCAATAATTATAGCACCAGACCTCCTCCGTAACACTAAACTGATGACCCATAAGGGGCTTTAAAAGTATCACCTACAGAAAATATAGGGTACAAAAATTTGTTGCCATTTCACAAGGGCATGCAAATTTAAGGTTTGACATGTTGGATATCTATTTACTCTGTGCAACCTCATCTTTTATATTTTACAAAAAAATAGGTAATTTATTGCTTTTTGTGCCCTAAAATTAAATGCATTTGTTTTACAGAAATTTAGTGGTAATATCGTGTGACATAAAAAATTGGAATTACCACTATTTTATTCTTTAGGATCTCTGCTTTCAGAAAATATATAATGTTTTGGGAGTTTTATGTAATCTTCAGGCCTAAAATGATTTTTTAAACATGTACCAAAAGAAAAAAAAAAATGCAAAAAAAAAAAAGGGCTCTAGCAGCGAAAGGGATAAAAGGATAAGCCTGACACTCCCCTTTGCGGACGACCACCCAATCGGTGCTCATTACATTGCAAGGTCTCTCCCCTCCCTGCTAGTTCCCTGGTGCGGTGCTGGAGACAGGCAGGGAGGTGAGGAGGAGATAAACAGCGCAATATTAAAATTATTACAAGTCTAAGTTGCCATAAAGCCTCTTTTGTTTTAAACGCCCCAGACATTCCTAAAAGCACCTCCAATTTCACCACTTGCCCACTAGGCACTCATACCCCCTTCCTGACCAGGCCAATTTTCAGCTTTCAGCGCTGTCGCACTTTGAATGACAATTGCGCGGTCATGCAACATTGTACCCATATGAAATCTTTTTAAAAAAATTCACACAAATAGAGCTTTCTTTTGGTGGTATGTACTAGCCACTGGGTGTTTTATTTTTTGCACTATAAAAAAAAAAAGAAGAAGAGCAAAAATAAAAAGTTTCATTGTTTCTATTATAAAATTTTGGAAACAGGTAATTTTTTCTCTTTCACTGATGTGCATTGATGAAGCTGCAATTATAGGCAGCACTGATGGACACTGACAGGCAGCACTGATGAGGTGGCATGGATAGGCGGCACTAATAGGCAGCACTGATGAGGTGGCATGGATAGGCGGCACTAATGAGCTGGCACTGCTGGGCACCGATCATCTGTGCCCTGATGATCGGTGCCGATCCCTCTGACAACTGCCGTTTCTCTGCAGTACTTTCCTCATGCTCTGACAGCGTGAAGAAAGTGCAGCTGATAACCGGCAATTGCATTTTCCCGGTGATCAGTGCATCAGACATGACTGATCATGTGGTAAAAGACCGCTGTGATTGGCCTTTTACCACATCACGTGATCAGCTGTGTCCATAGGACACAGCGATCACGGAGATCACCAGGGGGTGCGCAGGAGAGCGTGTTCTGGGGGGACGTCATGACGCCCTCCCAAAACTGGCCGGCCGCAGTGAAGCCGTCATTTGGTTATCTGCGGTCAGCAAGTGGTTAAATATGGTTTTCATTAAAATGTATTTATTTTTTTTATCCGGACAAGTAGGATGCCATGAGGGACAAGTAAATTGGGACTCTAATTTAGTCCCTGGACAAATAATTTGTCCAAAAATGTCCACACCCCTTCACACTAGATACAGTAAAAAACAAACACACACAGATGGGGAGCCCTAATGACCATTTCTGATTTTTATTGACGTACTTTTAATGTTTAAAGCAGTATAAAGGCTTTTTATTCTTTTTAAATAAAGGTTCTACTTACAGTACCTGCTCTGTGCATAGAGCAGCCCTGAACCTCCTCTTCTGGGCTTGCCCGCCCGTGCTCTCGGATCCTCCTCTCCTTTGTCTGCCCCTACAAGTAAACTGCTTGCTATGGGGGCAGAGATGCAGGCTGGCTCTCGAGCTGGGCAGTGTGCATCCATAAATGCACACAGCCTGGCTCGGCCCTGCACCCCCCAGTCCCGCTGCCTTAGCAAAGCCTATGAGAGCAAAGAGAGGGGAGAGAACCACTACAGGCGGGCACAGCACTGGATGGAGGGCTAAGATTAGTATTTAGGGGGCGTAATCGGGCTATATTGCTACTGGGACGTTTTTTACCTTAGTGCATTGAACGTATTAGTATAAATAAACGTCTTGGCTTTAGAACCACTTTAATGCTTCCAAATGTGACTGAACTGCAATGGTATTTAAGCCTGTTTTAGAACAACATTCGCTCTAGGCACCAGAAGAATGGTAAAATGGGCCAATCTGAAGACAAGCCATAACAGGTCACAATAAACACAAGGTAATCAGTAATATTAACTACCGGTATATAATGGATTACAATTACAGGCAAACTTTTACTAATAATTTTTCTCACTCCTGTCACCAGGACAAAAAATTGAGGAAACCTTGCCATCAAGGACACAGACAGCCAAAAAAAAAAAAGTAAGGTTCAAACCCTTGCACTCAAACCAACATTTGAAGTTAATTCCACATTAAGTGCTGTAACAGATATGAGACTTGTATATTACTAATTACCCACAGATGAGTAACCTTGGATGGATGTTTTGCAGTGCTAAAGAAAAAAAAAATTTTGTTTATACATCTGCAGCCGTCATGTGGCTATTGGTTTTTCAAGCAATTGGCCCAAGAGTCATATGTATATAGAACATTATACACCTCAACTCTACATTTAGGAAGGCAGAAAAAATGTTTGCAATTAAAAAACCTAAGAAATAAGTTAAAAAAAGCAAAAACTACTATCTAGCTCTAACGTTTGAATAAGCAAAATATGTAGTTTACAAAGAATGCAAAAATAGCTGAGCCCAGTTTTTGCTGAACAGACTGTGGTTTTTCAGAACATATAATTGGGATACAGCACAGCTCAAATGGTACTGGCAGTGTGTAATCTGTGGGTGTGCCCAGTCCAGAATATCATAAAGGGTGTGGATGAGGGCTGCTGGAGGAGACCTCTAAAAGTTCTTTTGTTAAGCTTGCATATATATATATATATATATATATATATATATATATATATATATATATACATACACACACACACACACACACACACACACACACACACACACACATACATACACACACAGTGAGGAACAGAAGTATTTGAACACCCTGTGATTTACATACACACACACATCACATGTGACCAAATTTTACACTGAAACAAAGTAATTATTTGGGATTAAAGTGGTATTAAACCCCCCAAAAAACTTTTATTATAGTGTAGCTTACCATTTCCTAGATGTGATGGCTACACAATTTTTCTTTTTTAGGCTATCCTTTATTTTCAGATTCGGATGAGCTGGTCAGTTAGACTGTTGTTTTTCAACAGAACAAACTCTCCTGCTGCAAATGTAGCAGTTTGAGTGCTGAAACAAACCATTTACCACATATTGGGGTGCTTACAATGGTCAGCTTTTATTTATTCATGGGAAACCATTATCCCAAAAGGAACAAAACTGTTGCTGTAACTGCTTGTAGTGTGTTAGCTGGAGTTCGATTTCAGTTTGGCAGTGTATTTAAATCTGCTAGTGCAGGGGTCTCCAAACTTTCTAAACAAAGGGCCAGTTAAAGGTGTTTCAGACTTTAGGGGAGCCAGACTGCAAGAAGTCAGAGCAGAAATTGTCCTGGCTTCACTGGGAGTAAACTACGCCTGATTTTTGGAATTCGGGGAGGAATCGTACCCCATCGTTGGTGTCAGTGGAAAGAATAGTTTCTCATCATTGGTGTGAGTAGGAGGAATTGTGGCCCATCACTGGCATCAGTGGGTGGAATAGTGGCTTGTCATTGGTGTCAGTGGGAGGAACAGGGCCCCACCATTGGTGTTAATGGAGAAATGGTGCCCCATGGTTGGTATCATTGGAAAAATTGTATCCCAGAACTGGTGTCATTGAGAGGAATTATGTTCTACTGTAGGTGTCAGTGGAATGAATATTGCCCAACTGTTGGTGTCAGTGGAAGGAAGTGTGCCCTATCATTTGTGTTTTTGGAAGGAACTGTGCCCCATTGTAGGTGTCAGCAAGAGAAATAGTGCCACATTGTTGATGTCATTGGGAAGAACAGTGCCCCATTGTTGGTGATATTGGTGGAATTGTATACCATCATTTGTGCAAATGGGAGGATTTGCGCCCCATTGTTGGGTGTCAGTGGCAGGAATAATGTCCCAATGTTGAAGTCAGTGGATGGCATAGTGCCTCAAGGGCCGGATAAAACCAAGCAAAGGGCCACATCCGGCCCCCGGGCCACAGTTTGAAGACTACTGTGCTAGTGCATCTAACACTCCCCTTTCCCAGACTGACAATACTGCTCTCAAAAGGTGCTCTGTGCTCCTTCATCCACTAATACAGCCACCACATCTAGGGATTGGTAAACTGCAATATATAGTATTACATTTTTGGCTCTAGGTTTAATGCCACTTTAAAATTTTTTGCACAAGAAGTAGATAATACATAACTATAGAATTCAGACAGACAAAGATCTTCTTCCACAGACAAAAACTTCCCCTCAAAATTAAGCACCAGATATCATTTTATAAGCACACGGACTACCTGGCACCTGCAATTTGCCCAGTTCTAACAGCCTCTTCATGTTTGTGTATTGCTTCTAATGTAACGTGCATTTGTAATGTACATTTTTCTTGCAAACAAAATGCAAGAAGAACATCAATAGAGATGGCTTTGTAGTACAGTCAACTGAACAATCTTCATTAGGCTTCATGCATACTGGACATTATAAAAACACCAGTAGGATTAGATGTATAACATGCTGCAATAAAAATGTGAGTGTTTTGTGTTTTTTCGTGGTTTTGCATTAGCTTTGTTCAGCGTTTTTTTTTTTGTGTTTTTCAGCGTTTGCGTTTTTTAGCAAAGTTGTACTCCCACAAAATCTTCAGGCTCAAAAACACTCATAAATGTCGGATAGCCATATTTTTTAGCGCTTTTCAGCTTTTATCGGCATTTTTCAGCATTAGAACATTTTTACAGCTCAAAAACTACTCTTGAAACCTACTAGTTCTGGGTTTTTTTTCCAGCCAGAAAACGCCCCTGCAAAAAAACACTGATTAAAGCCTATGTGTGCATGAACACACAGGATAACATGCTGGGGAGTTTTCTAGCTGTAGAAAAAAAACCCTGGAAGCCAAAAACAGCAGCTGTAACAACATCCAGTGTGCATGAGGACTTGATCCTGTGATGTGGAAAAAAAGTTTGCTTCTCTAATGAACATTACATTATTGTGTGCATTAATGAGCATCATTTCTGTTCTACCTAGAGCTCACCTAAATTTTATTCAAACACATGACAAAATATTGCATTAACACATGAAAACAACTGCAAATTCCCAAGTTATATAAAAATAAATGTTGTGCTACCTCCTTAAATAAAAGTGCAATCACATATATATCACTGCAACATAAAATCAAACCACCCAACAGTGTGCTTCTGGTAAGAGACTTGTACTTGTTTTATTTTGAGTACATACATGAAGTAGTATCCATACATTGAGCATGTGACAGGCTCATCTTTCGAAAGGACAGTGGGTCTAGTGCAAATGAACAGTCAGGATGTGTGTAACAATCGACCCTTAATGAATATATGTACAGTGGAGGAAATAAGTATTTGATCCCATGCTGAGTTTGAATGTTTGCCCACTCACAAAAGAAATGATCAGTCTAAAAATTGAATGGAAAGTGTATTGCAACAGACAGAATAGCAACAAAAATTCAAAAGAAATGCATGTCTAACAAATTATGTACTGATTTGCATGTTCATGAGGGAAATAAGTATTTGATCCCCTTTACAAAACATGACTTCGTACTTGGTGGTAAATCCCTTGTTGGCAATCACAGAGGTCAGACGTTTCCTGTAGTCGGCCACCAGGTTTGCACACATCTCAGGAGGGATTTTGGCCCACTCCTCTTGGCAGATCCTCTCCAAGTAATTAAGGTTTGGTGGCTGACGTTTACTAACTCGAACTTTCAGCTCCCTCCACAGATTTTCAATCAGATTATGGTCTGGAGACTGGCTAGGCCACTCCAGAACCTTAATGTGCTTCTTCTTGAGCCACTCTGTTGCCTTGGCCGTGAGTTTTGGGTCATTGTCATGCTGGAACACCCATCCACGACCCATTTTCAATGCCCTGGCTGAGGGAAGAAGGTTCTCACCCAAGATTTGACGGTACACTGCCCCGTCCAATGTCCCTTTGACGCAGTACAGTTGTCCTGTCCCCTTAGCAGAAAAACACCCCCAAAGCAGATCATTTCCACCACCATGTTTTACAGTTGGGATGGTGTTCTTGGGGTCATAAGCAGCATTCCTCCTCCTCCAAACACGGCGAGGTGAGTTGATGCCAAAGAGCTCAATTTTGGTCTCATCTGACCACAACACTTTTAACCAGTCCTCCTCTGCATCATTCAGATGGTCAGTGGCAAACTGCAGACGGGCCTGGACATGTGCTTTCTTGAGCAGAGAGACCTTGCGAGCACTGCAGGATTTCAATCCTTGTCGGCATAGTGTGTTATCAATTGTTTTCTTGGTGACTGTGGTCTCAGCTGCCTGGAGATCATTGACAAGATCCTCACGTGTAGTTCTGGGATGATTCCTCACTGTTCTCATGATCACGGACACTCCACGAGGTGAGATCTTGCATGGTGCACCAGACCTTAGGAGACTGACAGTTGTTTTGTGTTTCTTCCCTTTGCGAATGATACCATCATCTGTTGTCATCTTCTTACCAAGAAGATATGCAGGCCCATAGAGCCTCTGTTGCCGCTACAGTGAGCATGCTTCCCGTTCAGCTAAGTAAGTGTGGCCATACTGGAATGGAAATTCGTCCGATTCTTTTGCTGAATTTTGATTCATATATGCACAGGCTGCTTGTACAGAAGTCGATATAACAATCGACTTCTGTACAAAAAGCCTGTCGAGTTTTTCCACAAATGATCAGTGCCACCGGCTATAGTCTGTGCCACTGATCACTGTATTCTGACTAATTAAGGCTGCTGACTGAACGAACAAAAAAAAAAAAAAAATTTAATTTATGGTCAGCCTGTGTTACTTGCTATACATGGCTTGCTAACTAGATCATACAATCACTGCTCTTTTACTGCAGCACAGCCCAGATGGGGTCAGAGCTAATCCACAGCATGTCATGTGACATTGCTTAATCTATTACACGGCTTGCTTTCCAGGCCATTCAGACCAAAGTAAGCTGTCACACACGTGCTCTGCAACCTAGGAGGATCAGATGCTTGACTGACAGCACACTCCTCTCTGAATGGTATGGAAGTGGAGGGAGTATAAAAGCTAAAGTGACATCACAGGACATGTGATACTCTGATTTAGCTCCACCCCCAACCCAGGCCAGACTGCAGCAGTAATAATAGCAATCACATGACCGAAGAAGAAAAAGTACAATAAAAAGGTACAAACAACATCCAGTCCTGTGTACACACTTATCTGGCTGTTGGTATGCTCTACCTATTCAAGGAGTTTAGTACCACTTTAATTTATGTGAATACACACAAAATTTACCATTATTTGCATAAAAAAATAACACAAGTGAAATACATATTCAACACAAATATTTGTTCGCTTGTTTGGAAAACAATGGAAAATGTATGAACACATACCACTACATCTACATTTCCTCTCTGTTTATTCACAATTTTATCCAAAGCAAGCACATTTCACATTGTAAGCCTCTAGCACCCTCCAAAATCAGCTCAACAGAAAATTGTCAGACCAAGAAAACCCACTTCTAACTTTAAACTGCAATAGTTCCATCGCTGACATGCTTGCATATATTTACCAGAAAAATCTGAGCTTATCTAAAGGTGCTTTCCATCCTGTAATTTTGTAGTAGACATGACGTGGCACAGGTGAAGTGAAGAGGAGGAGATATATTGTGATTGTCTTTCTGAACATTTCAAGTGCAATATTTAAATGCAGACTAATCTGTCTATCTACAATGTGATCAGTTTAACCCCTTAAACCCCAGTTATAATTACCTAGGTGGGTGAAGCATTCCCCGCCAGCTCTAAGGGTGAGAACTCAGCGGTCACATGACCACTGATCGCCAAGTTCTCACAGCCGCTCTGAGCAGAGAGTGGTGACTGTCAGTCACTGCTGTCTGCTCTGCCCCCCCCCCACCACCACCTCACTGGAGCGCTTGGCTGTGGAGGGGGAGGTAGCAGCTGGCTCAGGCTCTCAGCGACTCACTGAAAACGGGTCACAGGATTTCAGAACAAAACTGCACTCATGTCATCTACAGGAGAAATACAGCCAAAAGAACTTTGGCTGTACTTCTCCTTTAAGGACAGAAGTCCAAAATCTTAATACCCAAGTTCACCTTTAGGGGAAAAAAAAAAAGCACATATTTTTGCAGGAAGATAATTTGCATTATTTTTTTTCCACAAGAGACTGCAAAGTATTGCACCTGTGATCAGTGGATCACAACCACAATGTCAGGCTCCTGCAGAAAATTCCTCCAGTTCTCTGCCTGTACTGCTGTACTGGCTTTCAGTTACTGAGCTGGAGGAAGTGTCAATGGACTACGAGTGCGGCAATTACTGCATGTAGTGCTTTGACAACTACAAGTCCATCTGCTGTGGTAGTTTAATCATTCACAGATGTTTGTAAATGAATGATACAAATGTGTGGGCGTGACAGTGGCTGCGGGGAAGAAATACCCCCACAAGCTGTCATGGGGGCAGTCTTTCTTGGGACTGGAGTTGGAATAGTAGAATCAGTCCATTTCCTTATAATGGATGACCCATAGTAAGCCTTTGAGCGACATCACCTAGGCATGTCAGCCCTCTCTCCTCTCCATGAAACACAGCTGCTGGGATCTGACCACATAACCAGAGCACCCCGAGAATGGGAAAGAATAAGCATCTTCCTTCACATGGTAGTTAGTAGAGAAGTTAGAAGGTGGTTGGGAGCCATTTTTAAGTGGTTCTAAAGGCTTAACTTTTTTCACTCTCTCAATCAACATTAACTATTTTAATCCTTATGCTGCTAGCATTCGTAAATAAATAGGAAAATATATCATATTTACTGCTTTTAAACTTTTTCTTTACATTTTTTCAGTTACTTTTTAAATGTACAGTGCCTTAAAAAAGTATTCATACCCCTTGAAATTTTCCCCATTTTGTCATGTTAAAACCAAAAACGTAAATGTATTTTATTGGGATTTTATGTGACAGACCAGTGGTGGGCAACCTTTTTTTTCAACTGAGCCAAATCTCGCCAAAACCACGATTTAAATTTATTTTGAGAGCCACATTTTTAAAACTGAAAATACATAGGATGGTACACGGTTTTTAGTTTCAATAAGTTTTTATAGTAATTCATCCCCCATAGTAATTCATCCCAATATAGTAATTCATCCCCCATAGTAATTCATCCCCCCTATAGTAATTCATCCCCCATATAGTAATTCATCCCCCATATAGTAATTCATCCCCCATATAGTAATTCATCCCCCATATAGTAATTCATCCCTCATATAGTAGTAGTAAGTAAGTAGCAAGTAGTAAGCCAAGTCCCCCCTGTGTCAATTCACTTACCTTTGCTCCACGCGTTCCTCTCGCCGTGTTCCCGCGCCGTTCCGGTCTTCAGGGCGGACTGTGAGAGGAGCCTAGCTCCCCTCACGTTCGTCACGCTGCCCCGCCTACACACATCCTGACAGCCAATCACTGGCTATCAGGATGTGAGTGACAGCGAGACTGGCCAATCATTGCATTTGAGCGCGCTGCCCTGGCTGTTTTTTTTTTTTTTTGGGATCACGCTTCGCGGGCCGGATTAAAAGGTCCGCCGGGCCGTAGTTTGCCCATTGCTGGGCTAGCTGCAGAGTCCTGACTTTTGGGGTGGCCCCCCAAGAGGAGGGAGGGGAGCGGGCGCCCGGCACACAGAAGAGCCGCATTAAATTGTGTAAAGAGCCGCATGTGGCTCGCGAGCCGCGGCTTGCCGACCACTGTGATAGACCAACACAAAGTGGCACATAACTGAAGTGGAAGGAAAATAATTGGTTTTCAACATTTTTTTTCAAATATGTGAAAAGTGTGGCATACATTTGTATTCAGCCTCCCAGAGTCAATACTTTGTAGATCCACCTTTCGCTACAATTACAGCTGCAAGTCCTTTTGGGGATGTCTCTACCAGAGTGAAATTTTACTCATTCTTCTTTGCAAAATAGCTCGAGCTCTGTGAGATTGGATGGAGAGAATCTTTGAACAGCAATTTTCAAGTCTTGCCACGGATTCTCAATTGGATTTAGGTCTGGACTTTGAGCCATTCTAACATATGAATATGCTTTGATCTAAACCATTCCAGTGTAGCTCTGGCTGTATGTTTAGGGTTGTTGCCCTGCTAGAAGGTGAACCAACGTCCCAGTCTCAAGTCTTTTGCAGACTCTTAACAGGTTTTCTTCTAAGATTACCCTGTATTTGGCTCCATCCATCTTCCCATCAACTCTGACTAGCTTCCCTGTCCCTACTGAAGAAAAGCATCCTCGCATAATGCTGCCACCACCATGTTTCACGGTGGGGATGGTGTGTTCAGGGTGATGTGCAGTTCATTTTCCACCACACATAGCATTTTTCTTTTAGGTCAAAAGGTTCAATTTTGGTCTCATCTGACCAGAGCACCTTCTTCCATATGTTTGCTGTGTCCCCCACATGGCTTCTTGCAAACTGCAAACAGGACTTCTTATGGCTTTCTTTCAACAATGGCTTTCTTCTTGCCACTCTTGCATAAAGGCCAGATTTGTGGAGTGCATGACTAATAGTTGTCCTGTGGACAGATTCTCCCACCTGAGCTGAAGATCTCTGCAGCTCCTCCAGAGTTACCATGGGCCTCTTGGCTGCTTCTCTGATTAATGCTTTCGTTGCCCAGCCTGTCAGTTTTGGTGGGCGGCCATGTCTTGGTAGGTTTGCAGTTGTGCCATACTCTTTTCATTTTCAGATGATGGATTGAACAGTGCTCTGTGAGATGTTCAAAGCTTGGGATTTTTTTTTTTTTATAACCTAACCCTGTGCTTTAAACTTCTCCACTGAAGGAAAGGTCTGAAGGAAATTGGTTGCACTAGATTTTAGTTAAGGGTATCAGAGTAAAGGGGGCTGAATACAAATGCATGCCACACTTTTCAGATATTTATTTGTAAAAATTTTTGAAAACCATTTATCATTTTCCTTCCACTTCGCAATTATGTGCCACTTTGTGTTGGTCTATCACATAAAATCCCAATAAAAATACATTTACATTTTTGGATGTAACATGACAAATATTGAAAATTTTGGGTATGAATACTTTTTCAAGGCACTGTTTCATGTGTGTGTGTATACACTTATGCGAGAACAGACACTATGACAGAGGTTCTCAATTTTTCTTACTCCCAGTTATTACTGTTGTACTTTGTGCAGTTATTCTGTTCAATATAACCTTGTCTTATTTTTCTAGAAAACAGATGGGCTTAAAGACACATAGTTGCACAACTATGTTAACATAATCTGACAAAACACCTTGTGGAAACAATAAAAATCACCAGGCTATGTATAAGACTAGTGAAATTTACAAATTAAAGTGGAACTTTACCCTCTCAATCAACATGGATTATTTGTAATACATATGCTGCTAGCATCAGTAAATAGATAAGAAAGTATATTAGATTTACTTGTTTTAAACTTTCTAATACTTTTCTTCAGTTACTTCCTGGTTTCCATGCCTAGGCAAATTATGTCATACATCTCAGGAGTCTTCAAGAGGGGAGGGAGGGTTCTCAGCTTAGTCAATGCCTGATCTAAGGGCAGATAGATTACAGGAAGTGCTACATGAATCACATGCCCTTACTCAAGATGGCCATGGCCAGAAATACCTGTGGGTGTTTTTCAAAATTAAATCTCAGTAAAATAAAGCAAGGAGACAAGAATAGATGGGTGAGTTTGCTTTGAACATGAACACTGAATTAAATAGCACTTTTGGTATATGGTGCTTCGATGCATTCTCTGCATTAAAGTGACACTAAAGATTTTTTTTTCCTTTTGTTTTTTTTAAACAAACATGTCTATAATTGCTCTGTGCAGTGGTTTTGCTATGACAGTGCAGCCCCCCGATCCTCTTCTCTTCGGGTCCCCGACAGCGCTCCTCCCCCTTGAGCAGTGCCCCCAGGGGAAGTCGCTTTCCCTGGGAGCACCGCTGCATGCTTGTCCCCAAGCAGCTGCTCTATGCATTCATAAGACACAGAGTAGCGGATCCAGCGGATATGGATCCAGCAATGTGCTCAAGAGCTGGGGCTCGCTCTGCTCTCTCTCTCCTCAGAAGACAAAGAAGCAGCAGGAGCCATTGAATCCTGCTGCAATGAATAAATTCCTGTGATGAGGGAGTGGAGGGACAAGGCTCAGCCACGAAGTGTCTACGGATGCCGGCTCAGGATTGCTCCTACATGAAAGCCACCATAGGAATCACCTTGCCGAACAGAAGGAGCCAGGAGCGCTGGTGAGGAACCGCAGAAGAGGAGGATCAAGGCTGCTCTGTGCAAAACCATATGACAGAGAAAGTAAGTATGACATGTTTATTAATTATATATATATATATATATATATATATATATATATATATATATATATTGTGGGAACTCGCTTCAAGTGGTAGAGCTTCTTCAAAGCACACAGCAACTCGCTTATTTTTTAAGGGCCTGTTTGCCCACTTTTATTTAAGAAAGTTCAAACAACCAAAATTCTTCCCACGCAGGGGTATCCACCATCACACGAATTCAAATAAACAGTATTCAGCCTCCTGGCTTGTACGCAGTTTTAAGTCTGCCTCCTGCAGACTCTTCCCAAAATATGTCACTAGCACACAGCTAGTCTGGCTTCCACCTGACTCCAAGGCAGAGACCTCCCGTCTGCCGGGGTGGAGCCCTCCTAACTGCCGGGGTGGAGCCCAGAATCATGGCCTGGCCTCCATTAAAAGGCCTGCACACACCTGTGCAATCAGCACGCTGGCTGCTCCCAAAATATGGGCCCAGGATTGGAGATTTCATCCCTCCCAAATCTCTAAGAAATCTCCAGGCTACAGGTCCCAAAACAGGCTTTACAAACCAAAGAGGAAACTTATAAATCAGTTTCCTCTGCATTGTGAGAACTGCCTGGAGCCCCTCAACCTGTATAGTTGAGAATCCTGGGTCTCCATGATGATTTCCACCGTGGCAGGATACCGCACTGCCACATATATATATATATATATATATATATATATATATATATATATATATATATATATATATATACATACATATACATACATATACACACATATATATATATATATATACACACACATATATAAAAAAAAGTTTAAAATTACTTGAAGATTAGTCACATCTAGCCCTGACTTCTGCTGTAACATACCTCACCACCAAACAACAACTTTGAAGAAATTCTCCTGTTCCTGACGATTTGGGCGATGCCATATACGTGTATATTTGTTTGTACTCATAGTAGGGCCCAGAAACAGTGCTCATTTTGCCTTATTAATCCAACCTGAACACACTGACTCTGACCTTGCTCTAACCCTAGTTTATCCATTTTATCACTTTCTATTTATTTATTTTTACACAGACTTTTGCTTGTACCATTTTCAACTTGCTCGAAGAGAAGAATGTAATGCATCCTTTTTTTCCATACAACAGGGAAAGGGCTTTACAGTTACTGATCACTGTGACAGCCAATCACAGGCTCTTACAGTGATCATGAAATCAAGTGCCAGTCATACTACCTTCTAATCATTAATAAGAGACCCAATACTGTCGGTTGGTCTTCCTACTCAGAGCACACTAAGCAGGCAAAGATTTTAGAAAATCAATTACAAACTGGACAAAGCTTTTCTAACTTTACGCAAGTCTGCATCTTCAACTTAAGTGTCCAGGGTCACCGGCCAGCTGCCACTTTGTCAATTGTATAACCTCACACGCTTTTGATTGTATACAACAGTATCAAATTTAAAAAAAGTGGAGTGTGTTCTACCTTAAAGCAGGATAAAAGTTTCCTTTTCTCATCTCTCCAGGGAACCTTCCTCACCAGCACCAAAGATTACACTTGTGATAAATTGTAGAAGAGAAAGTTGGCATTCAACTTGGGACTCTTGGGGGGGGCCTAGTCACACGTTTGTTTCGGTTTTAAACTTTAACATTACAAGCAGGAATCCCATTCCTTCCCACATGGCTGATTCACTTCATGTGCTGCAGTTTGGTGTGTTTTGAAAAAGGAAAATATATGGGCCCATTCACATCCAAACATGTACATTAACACATCATGGTGTCCATTTATCAAGCAGTGGAAAATAACCGCTGCCGAGGAGAAGACAGATCTCCTCTGAGTGCCTGTTTATGAAGTGGTGTAGATCGCTTCTCCTAATGAGTGAAGCAAACTACAAATGCTTTGAACTTTGGAAAATGGCTGCTGTTGCTGTGTGTATGTATGTATATATATATATATATATATATATATATATATATATATATATATATATATATATATATATATATATATATGTATATATATTTATTATACACACACACACATACATATATACATATATATACACACATATACACACACATACATACACACACACACACACACACACACACAGTGCTCAGCACAAATGTGAGTATACCCCAACAGGTTTGTCAGAAAACCTTTACTTGCCTTTCAGAATCAACGTTTTCCATGGGACACTCTACTACAAAACACTAACACAAATGCAGGCCATTGATTGAAAACAAGATTTGTTAATTTGAACACACAAAAAAGTAGTTTCCCTAACAAATTCATTCAAGACCATGTTGAAAAAATGAATACACCCCAATGAAAGTCTAATGCAGGCCATAGATGGGTCGAAAATCGGCCGATTTGTCGGCCGAAAATAAAATCGGCCGATTTTCGGATCGTTAGTGGGCGATTTGGTCGGCCGTTTTTCGGGATTTTGGCCGTTTTTTTTTTGGTAAAGTTGGAAAAAAAATCGGCCGATCGGCCGATTTTCGCGGCATTAATGGGCCAATCGGCCGATTTTTTACCGATAAAAAATCTGTGCATGAGCAGTGACCTGCAAGAGGAAGACAAAAAGAAGAAAAAGAAGAAGAGGAAGAGGATGAAGAAGATGAGGATGAAGAAGATGAGGATGAAGAAGAGGATGAGGATGAGGAAGAAGAGGATGAGGATGAAGAAGAAGAGGATGAGGATGAAGAAGAAGAGGATGAGGATGAAGAAGAAGAGGATGAGGATGAGGATGAAGAAGAAGAGGATGAGGATGAGGATGAAGAAGAAGAGGATGAGGATGAGGATGAGGAAGAAGAAGGAGGATGAGGATGAGGAAGAAGAAGGAGGATGAGGATGAGGAAGAAGAAGATGAGGATGAGGATGAGGATGAAGAAGATGAGGATGAGGATGAGGATGAAGAAGAAGAGGATGAGGAAGAAGAAGAAGAGGATGAGGATGAGGATGAGGAAGAAGAAGAAGAAGAAGAAGAAGAGGATGAGGATGAGGAAGAAGAAGAGGAGGATGAGGAAGAGGAAGAAGAAGAGGAGGATGAGGATGAAGAAGAAGAAGAGGATGAGGATGATGAAGAAGAAGAGGATGAGGAAGAAGAAGAAGAAGAAGAGGATGAGGAAGAAGAAGAAGAAGAAGAGGATGAGGATGAGGAAGAAGAAGAAGAAGAAGAAGAGGATGAGGAAGAAGAAGAAAAGGATGAGGAAGAAGAGGATGAGGATGAGGAAGAAGAAGAGGATGAGGATGAGGAAGAAGAAGAAGAAGAGGATGAGGATGAGGAAGAAGAAGAGGATGAGGAAGAAGAAGAGGATGAGGAAGAAGAAGAGGATGAGGAAGAAGAAGAGGATGAGGAAGAAGAAGAAGAGGATGAGGATGAGGATGAGGAAGAAGAAGAAGAAGAAGAAGAAGAAGAAGAAGAGGATGAGGATGAAGAAGAAGATGAAGAAGAAGAGGATGAGGATGAAGAAGAAGAAGAGGATGAGGATGAAGAAGAAGAAGAAGAGGATGAAGAAGACGAGGATGAAGAAGAAGAAGAAAAAGAAGAAGAAGAGGATGAGGATGATTATGAAGAAGAAGAGGTAGGATGAGGATGATGAAGAAGAAGTAGGATGAGGAAGAAGAAGTAGGATGAGGATGAGGATGAGGATGAAGAAGAAGAAGTAGGATGAAAATAAGAAGAATTCCAGTCCAGCAAAAAGTATCTCTGCAGAGAGCTCCGCTATTTCTGACAGTTCTCTGACAGTTCTTTGACATTTACAGCGGTTGAAACATTGTATCTATTTGTTTCCGAATAAAAACATCTGTATCCTAAATGGAAACAAATAGATACAATGTTTCAACCGCTTTAAATGTGAAGGAACTGTCAGAAATAGCGGAGCTCTCTGCAGGGACACTTTTTGCCAGCTGTAGAAGGGATGAAAATCGGCCGATTTTTTTTACCATTGATGGTAACGTCGGCCGCTTGAACGACCGAATTTTCGTTTTTTAAAAGAAAAATCTGCCGTTTTTTCTCCCCATCTATGGCCTGCATTAGGAGCAAAGCTAAATTTTAGACAACAAAATCCTAATCAACAAGAACTCAACTACAGGTGAGTCTAATTATTCTTTAAACAGGTGTCCATCAGACAGTTGATTATAAAAGGGTGTTACTTAAAGAAAAACCCTTCCCATTTCATGCTGTCAGCAATGGCACCACATGGAAGAGAAATCTCACAAGGCCTATGAAAGAACATTTCTTTACACAAGAAAGGTGAAGGGTACAAGAAGATCAGCAAAGCTTTACTTATCAGTAAGAATACTGTAGCAAAAGTGATACAAACATTTACCAAGATGGAGCTGCAACTATCTCACAGAGATGTCCAGGCCATCCACAGAAGTTAACACCTTGACAGGAGCATCTTCTGCTGAGAAGGGTTGAAGAAAATCACCATGAAAATTCACTGCAGTTAGCTAAAAAAGTATAACGCCAAATTGGGGCGACTGTTTCCCGTAACACAATACGGCGTACACTGCAGAGGAACAACATGCATGGGTGTCATCCACAAAGGAAGCCTCTCCTAAAGCCCATGCACAAAAAAAGCCCACCTAGAATTTGCCAGCGTCCATTCTGAAAAAGAAGACTACTGGGACTCTACTCTGGAGTGATGAGACCAAGATAAATGTTTTTGGAACGGATGGCTTCAAAACTGTATGGCGCTGCAATGGTGAGCAGTACAAAGAAAAATGCATGGTGCCTACAGTGAAACATGGTGGTGGCAGTGTCCTTCTGTGGGGCTGCATGAGGACTGCTGGTGTCAGGGAGCTACATTTCATTGATGGTATCATGGATTCACAGATGTACTGCTCTATATTGAAAGATAAGATGCTACCATCACTCCGTGCCCTTGGTCGTTGTGCACTTTTCCAATATGACAATGATCCAAAACAAAAATATAAGGCCACAGTTGCATTTCTGAAGAAGAACAGGGTGAAAGTGATTCAAGTATGTCTCCTGATCTGAACCAATCGAACACCTATGAAGAATTCTGAAGAGAAGTTGAGCATCACTCCTCGTCCAGCATCAAGGCTCTAAAAGAGGTTGTTCTTGAAGAATGGAAAGAGATCGATGTTGCAATATGTTGCCAACTTGTTATTTCTATGCCTAGAAGGTATGGTGCTGTCCTTACAAATCATGGAGGTCATACAAAATACTAGATGTAGTAGTGTTTGTTGTAGGGTGTATTAATTTTTGCATCAACTAATTTGAGTAAAACTGAAGATTTTGTAATCCAAGTTATATTATTAACGTTACTTTCATGTAATGAGCTAAACAAATGTTCTATAAAGCTCAGTTTTGTCAAATGTTTGGAAACTGTTCTTGTGTTCATTGAGATATGGATTAAAGTCTTGCTTATTCAAAATGGGTGCACTCATATCTGCTGAGCAGTGTGTGTGTGTGTGTGTGAGATATACACACACACACACACACACACACACACACACACACACACATATATATATACAGTGGGGCAAAAAAGTATTTAGTCAGCCACCAATTGTGCAAGTTCTCCCACTTAAAAAGATGAGAGGCCTGTAATTGGCATCATAGGTAGACCTCAACTATGAGAGACAAAATGAGAAAAAAAATCCGGACAATCACATTGGCTGATTTGGAAAGAATTTATTTGCAAATTATGGTGGAAAATAAGTATTTGGTCACCTACAAACAAGCAAGATTTCTAGCTCTCACAGACCTGTACCTTCTTCTTTAAGAGGCTCCTCTGTCCTGCACTCATTACCTGTATCAATGGCACCTGTTTGAACTTGTTATCAGTATAAAAGACACCTGTCCACAACCTCAAACAGTCACACTCCAAACTCCACTATGGTGAAGACCAAAGAGCTGTCGAAGGACACCAGAAACAAAATTGCAGACCTGCACCAGGCTGGGAAGACTGAATCTGCAATAGGCAAGCAGCTTGGTGTGAACAAATCAACTGTGGGAGCAATAATTAGAAAATGGAAGACATACAAGACCACTGATAATCTCCCTCGATCTGGGGCTCCACACAAGATCCCACCCCGTGGGGTCAAAATGATCACAAGAACAGTAAGCAAAAATCCCAGGACCACACGGGGGGACCTAGTGAATGACCTGCAGAGAGCTGGGACCAACGTAACAAAGGCTACAATCAGTAACACACGGACGCCAGGGACTCAGATCCTGCAGTGCCAGACGTGTCCCCCTGCTTTAGCCAGTACATGTCCGGGCCCATCTGAAGTTTGCTAGAGAGCATTTGGATGATCCAGAAGAGGATTTGGAGAATGTCATATGGTCAGATGAAACCAAAATAGAACTGTTTGGTAGAAACACAACTCGTCGTGTTTGGAGGAGAGAGAATGCTGAGTTGCATCCAAAGAACACCATACCTACGGTGAAGCATGGGGGTGGCAACATCATGCTTTGGGGCTGTTTCTCCGCAAAGGGACCAGGACGACTGATCCATGTACAGGACAGAATGAATGGGGCCATGTATCATGAGATTTTGAGTGCAAACCTCCTTCCATCAGCAAGGGCATTGAGGAGGAAACGTGGCTGGGTCTTCCAACATGACAACGATCCCAAACATACCGCCCGGGCAACGAAGGAGTGGCTTCGTAAGAAGCATTTCAAGGTCCTGGAGTGGCCTAGACAGTCTCCAGATCTCAACCCCATAGAAAACCTTTGGAGGGAGTTGAAAGTCTGTGTTGCCCAGCGACAGCCCCAAAACATCACTGCTCTAGAGGAGATCTGCATGGAGGAATGGGCCAACATACCAGCAACAGTGTGTGCCAACCTTGTGAAGACTTACAGGAAGCGTTTGACCTCTGTCATTGCCAACAAAGGATATATAACAAAGTATTGAGATGAACTTTTGATATTGACCAAATACTTATTTTCCACCATAATTTGCAAAAAAATTCTTTCCAAATCAGCCAATGTGATTGTCTGGATTTTTTTTCTCATTTTGACTCTCATAGTTGAGGTCTACCTATGATGCCAATTACATGCCTCTCTCATCTTTTTAAGTGGGAGAACTTGCACAATCGGTGGCTGACTAAATACGTTTGTGCCCCACTGTGTGTGTATATATATATATATATATATATATATATATATATATATATATATTTATTTACACACATATATACACACACACACACACACACACATATATATATATATATATATATACATACATACATACATATACACATATACATACACATACATATATATATACACAAATACATACATATACACATACATAAATATACACACATATACACATACACAGTGAGGAACAGAAGTATTTGAACACCCTGCGATTTTGCAAGTTCTCCCACTTAGAAATCATGGAGGGGTCTGAAATTCAAATTGTAGGTGCATTCCCACTCTGAGAGACAGAATTAAAAAAAAAAAATTCAGGAAATCACATTGTATGATTTTTAAAGAATGTATTTGTCTTGCACTGCTGAACATAAGTATTTAAACACCTAAGAAACAACAAGAATTCTGGCTCTCAAAGACCTGTTACTGTGCCTTTAAAAAGTCCACCTCTACTCCACTCATTATTCTAACTTAGTAGCACCTGTCTGAGCTCTTTAAAGACACCTGTCCACCCCACAGTCAGTCAGACGGCAACTACTACCATGGGCAAGACCAAAGAGCTGTCAAAAGAAACCAGAGACAAAATTGTGGACCTCCACAAGGCTGAAAAGGGCTACGGGGCAATTGCCAAGCAGCTTGGTAAAAATAGATCAACTGTTGGAGCAATTGTTAGAAAAGGGAAGAGGCTAAAAGACGACTGTCAGTCTCCCTCGGACTGGGGCTCCATGCAAGATCTCACCTCTTGGGGTATCACTGATAAGAAAGGTGAGGAATCAGCCCAGAACTACAAGGGAGGAGCTGGTCAATGACAAGAAGAGAGCTGGGACCACAGTTTCAAAGGTCACGGTCGGTAGAACACTACGCCGTCATGGTTTCAAATCATGCAGTGCACGGAAGGTTCCCCAGCTCAAGTCATCACATGTCAAGGCCCGTCTGAAGTTTGCCAATGACCATCTGGATGATCCAGAGGCGGCATGGGAGAAAGTCATGTGGTCAGATGAGACCAAAGTAGAACTTTTCGGTCTAAAGTTCACTCGTCGTGTTTGGAGGAAAAAGAAGGATGAGTTGCATCCCAAGAACACCATCCCTACTGTGAAGCAAGGGGGTGGTAACATCATGCTTTGGGGGTGCTTTTCTGCGAAGGGGACAGGACTACTGCACTGTATTAACTAGTTGCCGACCGCAGATAGCCGAATGACGGCTACACTGCGGCCGGCCAGTTCTGAGTGGACGTCATATGACGTCCTCCCAGAACGCGCTCTCCTGTGCGCCCCAGGGGGCGCGCACCCGGCGATCTCCGTGATCGCTGTGTCCTACGGACACAGCTGATCACGTGATGTGGTAAAAGGCCAATCACAGCGGCCTTTTACCATGTGATCAGCGGTGTCCAATGACACGCTGATCAGAGGGAAATGCAAGTGCCGGTTCTCGGCTGCACTTTCCTCACGCTGTCAGATCATGAGGAAAGTACTGCCGAGAACCGGCAGTTGTCAGAGCGGGGATCGGCACCGATCATCAGGGCACTGATGATCAGTGCCCTGATGATCGGTGCCCAGCAGTGCCACCCGCAAGTTCCGCCCACCTGTGCCCAGCAGTGCGCCCACTAGCTCCGCCCACCTGTGCCCAGCAGATCACCCACCTGTGCCCAGCAGTGCACCCATCTGTGCCCAGCAGTACACCCACCTGTGCCACTCTGCAGTGCCACCTACCTGTGCCCAGAAGTGCCACCCACCTGTGCCCACCCACCTGTGCCCACCAGTGCCACCCACCTGTGCCCACCCACCAGTGCTGCCCACCAGTGCCGCCCACCAGTCAGTGCCCAGCAGTGATGCCAGTCAGTGCCCAGCAGTGATGCCAGTCAGTGCCGTCTATCAGCACCTATCATCAGTGTCACCTATCAGTGCTGCATATTAGTGCCGCCTATCCGTGCCACCTCATTAGTACTGCCTATCAGTGCCCTTTAGTGCTGCCTATCCGTGCCCATCAGTGCTGCCTCATCGCACATCAGCGAAGGAGAAAAAATACCTGTTTGAAAAATTTTATAATAGAAACAAAGAAACTTTTTTTTTTTCAAATTTTTTGCACTTTTTTTATTTATAGCGCAAAAAGTAAAGCGCCAAGTGGCGATTAAATTCCACCAAAAGAAAGCTCTATTTGTGAGAAAAAAAATGATCAAAATTTCATATGGGTACAATGTCGCATGACCGCACAATTGTCAAAGTGCGGCAGCGCTGAAAGCTGAAAATTGGCCTGGTAAATAAGGGGGTATAAGTGCCTGGTAGGCAAGTGGTTAAGGAGAGGATGAATGGGGCCATTTATTGTGAGATTTTGAACAACCTCCTTCCCTCAGTCAGAGCACTGAAGATGGGTCGTGGCTGGGTCTTCCAACATGACAACAACCCGAAGCACACAGCCAGGATAACCAAGGAGAGGCTCCGTAAGAAGCACATCAAGGTTCTGGAGTGGCCTAGCCAGTCTCCAGACCTAAATCCAATAGAACATCTTTGGAGGGAGCTGAAACTCCGTGTTGCTCAGCTACAGCCTCGAAACCTGACAGATCTAAAAGGAGATCTGTGTGGAGGAGTGGACCAAAATCCCTGTTGCAGTGTGTGCAAACCTGGTCAAGAACTACAGGAAACATTTGACCTCTGTAATTGCAAACAAAGGGTTCTGTACCAAATATTAACACTGATTTTCTCAGGTGTTCAAATACTTATGTGCAGCAGTGCAAGACAAAATATATTCTTTAAAAATCATACAATGTGATTTCCTGAATTTGTTTTTAAATTCTGTCTCTCAGAGTGGGAATGCACCTACAATGTGAATTTCAGACCCCTCCATGATTTCTAAGTGGGAGAACTTGCAAAATCGCAGGGTGTTCAAATACTTCTGTTCCTCACTGTATGTACACAGGTGAAACTCGAAAAATTAGAATATCATGCAAAAGTTCATTTATTTCAGTAATGCAACTTAAAAAGGTGAAATATATGAGATAGACTCATTATATGCAAAGCAAGATAGTTCAAGCTGTGATTTGTGAGAATTGTGATGATTATGGCGTACAGCTCATGAAAACCCCAAACCCACAATCTCAGAAAATGAGAATATTGTGAAAAGGTGCAATATTCTTGGCTCAAAGTGTCCCACTCTAATCAGCTAATTAAGCCATAACACCTGTAAAGGGTTCCTGAGCCTTTAAATGTTCTCTCAGTCTGGTTCAGTAGGAATGACAATCATGGGAAAGACTGCTGACCTGACAGTTGTGCAGAAAACCATCATTGACATCCTCCATAAGGAGGGAAAGCCTCAAAAGGTAATTGCAAAAGAATTTGGATGTTCCCAAAGTGCTGTATCAAAGCACATTAATAGAAAGTTATGTGGAAGGGAAAAGTGTGAAAGAAAAAGGTGCACAAGCAGCAGGGATGACAGCAGCCTGGAGAGGATTGCCAGGAAAAGGCCATTCAAAAGTGTTGGGGACTTTCACAAGGAGTGGACTGAGGCTGGAGTCAGTGCATCAAGAGCCAACACACAGACGGATCCAGAACATGGGCTTCAAATGTTGTATTCCTCTTTTCAAGCTGCTCCTGAATAACAAACAACGTCAGAAGCGTCTTACCTGGGCTAAAGAAAAACAGACCTGGTCTGTTGCTCAGTGGTCCAAAGTCCTCTTTTCTGATGAGAGCAACTTTTGCATCTCATTTGGAAACCAAGGACCCAGAGTATGGAGGAAGAATGGAGAGGCACACACTGCAAGATGTCCAGTGTGAAGTTTCCACAGTCTGTGTTGATTTGGGGAGCCATGTCATCTGCTGGTGTTGGTCCACTGTGCTTCGTTAAGTCCAGGAACAACGCAGCCATCTACCAGGAGATTTTGGAGCACTTCATGCTTCCTTCCGCAGACAAGCTTTATGGGGATGCGGACTTCATTTTCCAGCAGGACTTGGCACCTGCCCACACTGCCAAAAGCTCCAAAACCTGGTTCAATGACCGTGGGATTACTGTGCTTGATTGGCCAGCAAACTCGCCTGACTTGAACCCCATAGAGAATCTCTGGGGCATTGCCAAGAGAAAGATGAGAGACATGAGACCGAACAATGCAGAAGAGCTGAAGGCTGCTATTGAAGCATCCTGGTCTTCCATAACACCTCAGCAGTGCCACAGGCTGATAGCTTCCATGTCACGCCGCATTGAGGCAGTAATTGCTGAAAAAGGGGCCCAAACCAAGTACTGAGTACATATGCATGCTTATACTTTTCAGAGGTCCGATATTGTTCTATGTACAATCCTTGTTTTATTGATTGCATGTAATATTCTAATTTTCTGAGATTGTGGATTTGGGGGTTTTCATGAGCTGTAAGCCATAATCATCACAATTATGACAAATCACGGTTTGAACTATCTTGCTTTGCATGCAATGAGTCTATCTCATATATTATATATTAGTTTCACCTTTTAAGTTGCATTACTGAAATAAATGAACTTTTGCACGATATTCTAATTTTTCAAGGTGTGTGTGTGTGTGTGTATACACATATATATATATATATATATATATATATATATACATACATACACACATATACATACATATATATACATATACATATATACACACACACACACAGTATTTTTCGCTCCGTTAGACGCACTTTTTTCCCCCAAAAAAGGGGGGAAAATGTCAGTGCGTCTTATGGAGCGAATATAAAGCGGCCGGTCCGGTATTTCCGCCGCCACCATGTCAGAATACCGGGGCGGCCGCTCAGCTGTTCTCTGCGGTAGGAACTCACCTGTTCCTCGGTCTAGTGCTGTAGTCTTCCCGTGCTGTAGTCTTCCCGCCCCGGCATCTGTGACAGCCGGGTGCCCACTGCGCATGCGCGAGAAGCACATGACAGGTCCCAAAAGACGCCAGGCCATTCACAAAGCGCAGCGCTTCTCGCGCATGCGCAGTAGGCACCCGGCTGTCAAAGTCGGGTGCCGACAGTATAGGAAGGAGAACTCCGCGGAAGTGGGAGCGGGTACCTATCAAATTCAGGTACCCGCTCCCCCTCCCTCCCTAAAGGTCCGCAGTCTCTGGTCATCTCCTGTACCGTGTCCGCAGACTCTGGTCATCTCCTGTACCGTGTCCGCAGTCTCTGGTCATCTCCTGTACTGTGTCTGCAGTCTCTGGTCATCACCTGTACCGTGTCTGCAGTCTCTGGTCATCACCTGTACCGTGTCCGCAGTCTCTGGTCATCTCCTGTACCGTGTCCGCAGTCTCTGGTCATCTCCTGTACCGTGTCCGCAGTCTCTGGTCATCTCCTGTACCGTGTCCGCAGTCTCTGGTCATCTCCTGTACCGTGTCCGCAGTCTCTGGTCATCACCTGTACCGTGTCCGCAGTCTCTGGTCATCACCTGTACCGTGTCCGCAGTCTCTGGTCATCTCCTGTACCGTGTCCGCAGTCTCTGGTCATCTCCTGTACCGTGTCCGCAGTCTCTGGTCATCTCCTGTACCGTGTCCGCAGTCTCTGGTCATCTCCTGTACCGTGTCCGCAGTCTCTGGTCATCTCCTGTACCGTGTCCGCAGTCTCTGGTCATCTCCTGTACCGTGTCCGCAGTCTCTGGTCATCTCCTGTACCGTGTCCGCAGTCTCTGGTCATCTCCTGTACCGTGTCCGCAGTCTCTGGTCATCTCCTGTACCGTGTCCGCAGTCTCTGGTCATCTCCTGCACCGTGTCCGCAGTCTCTGGTCATCTCCTGCACCGTGTCCGCAGTCTCTGGTCATCTCCTGTACTGTGTCTGCAGTGTCTGGTCATTTCCTGTTCTATGTCTGCAGTCCATTGGTTCAGAATATTTTTTCTTGTTTTTCTCCTCTAAAACCTAGGCGCGTCTTATGGAGCGAAAAATACGGTATATATATATATATATATATATATATATATATATATATATATCTTGGAGGGCAAATTCTTCCACAAATCACCAATGAAGTCTTGACATTGGCACTTCAAAAACTGGCATTTTCTGTGTACATGAATGACAGATTCTCAGAACGCCGATTCTCAGAACATGTTCTCCGTTTCATAAACTACAAATGATCAGAGATGAACTGCGATCTTTATAATCTCAGCTCATCTCCATTTCATAAATGGACACCTATGTAATGCACATAAGACAGTATGAATCCAGACTTTAGTTAAGAAAGTGGACCAAGGGAATGTCAGCCTTACATCATAAGACATCTTCCAGTAGCCACCTGGACCGCCCCCATACCCCTTGAATATCAGACTTGTATTGTCTGTCTCACCACACATTTGCCTGCTGGTCACCTCTCTTCCTTAACCAATTTTGAGTTCTTGCCCAGTCAGTCACAGAATAAACATATCACACACTTTACATGACACACTTTTATGCCACATAATGCTTTCATTTTCACAGCGGATATAATTTTCTTGACACAATCAGAATAGCATTATGTCTTATTTGTACACTGACACCACTTTTGATCAGTCAACACGTGTTCCTCAACTGTGTAACCTGTCTTAGCAAGTCATGTCATGTCTAAGCTGCCTACACATTCTATTTAATGACAAGTGAACAAACTACATACAGAAAAGGAAATGTAGTCAATAAGCTCGGGATTTTCCACACACACGGTTGGAATGTAGTTTCATGTATAGCAAAAATGATTATAAAACTTTACTACCGTCTCAGTTTCAAAGGTATTTCTTTCTTGTCCACTGAAGGACAGAGGAATGTTTATCTATGGGCTATACTGCCACCAACAGGAGGACTGGACACTGGTAAATTAAAAAAGAAATGCAAGCCAGCACAGAATAACCCCAGAATGCCTCTGTTTTTTTTTATAGTGTCCTAGGAGTATGGACATCTTTTCTTCAGCTCTGCTTGAAAAATTTAACCTAACTGTTGCAAGCATTTTTTTTTCTCTTTAATCAATACTCTCTATAGTCACTGCTAGCTGGTCTCTTAGACTGCAGTTTTCCAGAGAGGCCTATACTCTTGCTTTTGGAGTGCTGTGAGCAGACCCCACTGGACATTTTGGTGCTATCCTGGAACTGACCTTTGGACAGAGGACTTCGCAGTTTCAGAGCTACTAGCTTTGTCTTTGTCTAGAACTTGCTCTGACTCTGAAGACTCACTCTGTGAGTAAGCTGATCAGGCTGTGCACCAGGAGATACCTCACTGTTTGGATTACAGGACGCTTGCTCTCTGCTGCCATCTACAAGCAGATATTATCCACTGGGTAGAAACTGCTACGCAAATGCACTTTTTTGACTGCCAGAATTGGAGAAGGATCTTCCTGCTGTTGAACCTTCTTTGCAAAGAGCCTTATCGAGGTCTCTACAACAGTCACACTTGACTCTGTGGCCACATTCATCTAATTCCTCACTAGAATTAACTGCAGAGGCCCCAAGTGCACTCCTGCTCCTTCCCCTGCACAATTTACTGTTAATCTGCCTGTAAAACAGACAGAGGAACAAGAATTTTGTTGTGAAAAACAGGAACTACCTACACAGCACATCCACAATGGAGGGGAAATTTGGTTTGCACTTGATTCGTGTTTAAAAAAGGACTACATACACAAAATTCTCTAAAAAAAAAAAAACAAAAAATTCCCATATATCACAGCTTATAACACTTATTTAGCCATGGATTCGCTTTGTAGAGAACCCTGGAAACATTTACAGTTGTGTACAAAATAATAGCAGTCCAATATCACTAACCAGGTCAATCACTATGTTTGGTATACATTATATTTCTACATGGCACATAATTTACTAGTAGGTGTTGTAGAGCGATAGAAAACCAACAGACATGTCATGTATGCTGGCGATTGTGTATTTGAATCATTAAATTGAAAGGGGCTACTAGGTTTGTTGGTTCGATTCCCAGCCACAGCACCTCCTGCCTGGAGTTTGCATGTTCTAACTGTGCCTTCGTGGGTTTCCTCCGGGTACTCCAGTTTCCTCCCACACTCCAAAGACATGCTGGTAGGTTAATTGGCTCCTGTCTAAATTGTCTCTAGTATGTGTATGTACTAATGTGAGTTAGGGACCTTTGTACGCCCCTTGAGGGTTAGGGACTGCTGTGAATGTACAATATACATATATAGCACTGTCAAATTACGCAGCGCTTTACAAGTATCTGAAATAAAAGGGGCACATTCAAAATAGCAGTGAGGAGTTCAATTAGTGAGGTCATTCAGTCTGTGAAAAAAAAAGTGCCAAACAGGTGGCCCTTATTTAAGGACGAAGGCAGCAAATGTTTCTGAAAATCTGAGTAAATTGGGTCATTCCAGACTTTTTTTTTTTTTTGAACAGCATACTTTAAGAAATTGATTGGAGAGGGGAAAACATAACAAAGGGCATAAATTGATAGGCTGCCCAGCTAAAATGATCTCAAATGCTTTAAAATGGCAACCAAAACCAGAAAGACATGGAAGAAAACAGTAAACTGCCATTTTGGCTATTCTTTGATCCATTTAAACTGCAAAGACCCAGCCAATGATCAGCTCCAGGGTGACTAAAGGTGTAAAGTTTCCGGTGAGTAACAATTAGGAGATGCCTATGTGAAGCTACCCATCAGCAAGAAGTCCCCACAAAGTCCCATTGTTGAAAAAACGACATGTGCTGAAGAGGTTCCAGTTTGCCAAACAACATCTTGACTGGCCTAGAAATTGTGCAACATATTGTGGACTGATGAAAGCAAGATTGTTCTTTTTGGGTCTAAGGGCCGCAGCCAATTAGATGACCCCCCCCAACACTGAATTCAAGCCACAGTACACTGTGAAGAGAGTGAAGCATGGAAGCGCAAGCATCAGTATATGGGGAGTTTTCTCATACTTTGGTGTTGGGCCTATTTATTGCATATCAGGGATCATGAATCAGTTTGAATACATCAGAATACTTGAAGAGGTCATGTTCCGTTCCCTTATGCCAACGCGGAAATGCCCTTGACATGGGTGCTTCAACAAGACAACGACCCCAAACACACCAGAAAGCAAGCAGCATCTTGGTCCCAGATCAACAAGATTACCAATAGAAAACTTGTGGGGTGACATCAAAAATGCTGTTTCTGAGGTAAAAACAACAAGTGCAGAGCAACTGTGGAATGTAGTGCAATCGTCCTAGGCTGAAATATCTGTTCACAGGTGCAAGAAGTTTGTTAAGTTCACGCAACAGAGACATGAAAAACAGTTCTCAGTGCTTATACAACTAAATGAGTTCAGGGATTCACAGGAAATCTAAATTTTCAAGCATTTTTCAGTTTATATAGTAAACGTTTAGGTTTGTAAAGAAAAATGCAGACACTGATAATTTTTTGAACAGCCGAATATTCCTTTTTTCCCCACTTTCTGTAAAGTAGTAACAAATTTGAAACATTTTTCTTCATTCTTTCTGTGATTTGGAATGCATTTGCATATATGGAAATAAAAGTCATTATAAGGATTTGAGCTTTACTCACTTTTTTAAACATACTGCTATTATTTTGAATACAATTGTACATAGTTTTCCAAGTGAACAAGACATGGCCTTTACAGGAACATAGCTTTGTCTACAATTCCTGATGTGCTTCTTCAGCCCTTTGTGCATATACAGTTATATGTCAGAAAGGTAAATCAAGCAATCTACAAAATTATGTTACTTTCAAAATCCTTGCCATGGCTTTCACATTTCCTACTCTCAGAATTCCTGCAGAGATTTCCAAAATCCCTGCCATGGCTCTCAAAAGGTACTTGCAGAATTCCTGCCAAGACTTCCAATGGTACTTGAAGAATCCCTGGCAGGACTTCCAGAGTTCCTTGAAAAAACACTGGGCTTGTTCTCTGACTGAAAGGATATTTCGGCTCCAGCATTTGAAGTGGGATTTGAGGGCCCTGCTCCTTGGAGCTTACAATCTTAAAAGATAACTTTAGTTGCAGTTAAGTTGTCCTTTACAAACTCTGCCTGGAGCTGCCCCTTGGTTTATGCTTATTGGACCTAAGTTACATCTAGGTTGGCCAAGGCTTTGCAACAATTGCCGGCTCCCTTTGTTTTACGGTTAGGCATCTATGACTCCCTCCATATTTTCAAACATGCTAAAAACTGCTGCTGTTTATGCATCCTACTATGCCAAGTAAAGAAATTCTCTACCCCACCCTCCGACAATGATTGTGTTCAGCTATTAGATCTGCACTCCCCCTATACCAACTTACATACATGAGCAGAGGCTGCCTAGCCAAATAAGATAAAATCTGGTCTGCTTGGTTGGTTTGATTGGTCCCCTTACCCTAACCTATAATTTTTATGTGCCCTAAGGACCTTTCCATTGAGATGATATACACTAGCACTTTTTTACTATCTGACTTTTGTCACTGATTTGTACATTCTATGAGGCAAATTACGATACAAATTCTACAACCATGATTGTACAGCATCAATGTAGAGAACTTGATCTGTGGTATTATTTTCTGACAGCTACCGCTGCTTTGTATTTTTAAAAAACGTTAAATAAAGTTTCTTTACGGTCAAGAAAACAGCATCCATATGCGTTATGATATGTATTGACAGTCAATACAAAGTGCATTGCAATGAAAATGTGCAATAGCACGTTGACACGAATTTCTATGTGTTTTTATTCATTCCAATAGAAAAACACATCATCAGGGAAAAAAGTCATGGTGTGAACCAGAAATTAATGCATGTGGTGCTCATTAATTATGTATATCCATTAAAAAACCGTTAGCCATAAAATGGATGATTTAATAGAACATAGTCTAGAAAGAGCATGTAAAGACTATAATGGTGGATCTGCATAGGATTGTCATTGCCCATAGGATAGTAATTTCATGAACATGAAAATATGTCATAAATGACACACAGAACTACGTTTTCACTAGTGATGTAATTTGGAGCAGTGTAAAATGCTCCACATGTGCAAGACAAAAGTTCGTGACAACACCAACAGAGATCATTCTAAAACCAAGTATTACTTGCTTCTACCCAAAGAAAATGGAACCATCCTTTTTAAAATAAACAAGCACAAAAAATATAACCAAATAATTAAAAAAAGAAAGGCGGTATGATGATCACATGATGTTTAAAATAAGAAAAAATTAACTGGATACACTGGGCCACTGTTTTCAGCAGTTTGGCCAGAGTGGCAAATCAATAATTTTAAGTGTTATTTTCCATTTGAGTGTCACTTACACAGACCCAATACTTTAATTTTAGGGCAGGCTCATACCAAATGTAAGAGTTATCACTTAATCCTTTACAATGTGCTGCCAGTGTACTCTGCATCTTTTTTGCACGTGAAGTGGTGTCTTGTCTACTTGCACTGCAGTTTTTAGTTAATTCTCATAAATTTTCTTTTACCCAATGTAACATGCTGTGGTGTGGTGAAATGCTGCCTGCCTAATCTGTTTACAGCAAACACAAACAGCACATGAGTGTGAACTATGAAAATACATAACAAAGATTTCTGTTTGTCCAATACAACCCAACACATGTGGTCTGAACAAGTTCTAAGGGCCCATTTACATGATTGCTCAATGGTAATGCTTATTTTGGTGCTGTGGTGCCACTCATTCTGAGGCGTTCAAGAGGCACCTCTATAGCACATCAGCATTGCAGCACAGAGTGTAGCAAGGCAATAAATGTGCACTGCAGTGTTCCGCAGAAAATGCTCAATGCACAATTTTTGGTCCATTGTGGTGCGTTGGACAGTCCAGCCCACATACCACAGTTGACTAGGCTGGTATGAATAGGCCCCTAAAAGGAGAAATCCGGCAATATGAAAAAAATAAATCATACATACTGCCTGCTACAGCATCAGTCTGATGCTGCAGGCTGTCCCCCACCAGCTCTAATGGCAAGAACTGATCAATGGTCTGCTGTGAGCAGGAGCAGTGACTGTCAGTCACCGCTCTGTGCTCATCCCCTGCAGCTCTCAAAGGAACGATGGGCAGGAGTGACTGACCAGGCTCTCAGCAGTGTGCTGATGCATCTGAGTAGATTCTGACATTATTTCGTGGTCCCTCCAGAGTCTTGAGCAGCTCAGTGACATCAGCTGACAGCAGACTTTAGCCCCTTGTCGGTTGATGTTGGGTTACAGGAGAGCACTAGCAAGTGCACTCATGTGACCCACATGAGAAGTAAGAGCTTTGGCCTTTTTTCTAATAGTGAAAATGGAAGTTAATTAATTTTCAGGAGCCAGATATTACAAAAAGGTCCTGGTGTTTCACTTAGGACTGATATCTTCCTGCCCATAAGCAGCCTTACCAATAAATAGGAACAGCAATGCACACCTTTGTGTGTAGAACTAGAGTTAGTAAGAAACAACTGCTGCAGATTTCATTTAATATGCATGTTCTCTGAAAGAAGACTAAGACTGGAGCAAACAGAACCTGGAGCAGTTGTGCCTGGCAACCAATCACCTTCAATTTTCATTTTCAAAGCTTAAAGCAGACATGTCAAATATTCTTAGCTCTGTTCCAACAGTCCAATGCCTGAAAGGTCCTTTGCCGGCATCTTCTCCCCAGCTTCATCTGGATGCCAGTCTTCTACCATCTTCAACAGCAACTGCATGATGACATCACTCGCCTGCATGTGCAGGAGTGCAGTCATCGTGGCAAACGTGCACTCTACAAAAATGTAAACTGAGCTGCACATTCTACAGGAGATTGCGAACAAGTAGGTCAGTGCATTTTATTGCAGAAGAGACACTGCATATATCTGCTGCAATAAAGCGCCTGTTTACAATTTTCTTTTTCAAATACAGTTCCGCTTAGTAGAAATAAACACACCAAATTAATAGTTTCCAAAAATAGTTTGGCTTCGTTTACTCGTGTGCAAACAACAGGCATTTTAGCTGCATTTTTAAAGTCTCACAAATGCTTGTTAACGCTCTGTATCAATTATGTCCATTCCAGCTGGCAGTGTAGTTCATATGGCCTCATTCGTGGTGTTTCATATCAAATTTATCCAGCATGGTCCCCTCTTTCTTGAAATGGATAGCCCTTTTGTAGAAATTTCCCAAGGTGGCCGTCAAGATAGGAAACATGGTAACTGCTCCCTTTTTTAACCATTCGAGTACCCACCAGGGTATCCCCTGTGATTTTTGCTCTCATGAAAGAGCACATTAACTGGGACCAGTTGCAAACATTGCCACTTAATTGGCCCAATGCGACGTTACCAAAATAAAATACCTGGGCATACAGGTGACCAACAATGTCACAGGCTTTGCTACTTTGCAACTTGTAACAATGGCAAAAAGTTTAAAGTTAAGATTTGAGGCCTGGAAGCCTTTACCCCATCTGTCATTGGCAAAGTTAATTTAATTAGGCTGAAGTTACTGCCCGCTTTTCTGTATTTTATCAGAAATTCTCCCATCTGGCTTCCATTATCCTTATTTAAACAGTTGGAAGTACTGCTGTTCTTTTTGTGGAACAGGAATCCTGCCCAAGTTTAGCTAACCTAAGGCAACCTCTAGCCTCCTAAGGACTGGCACTTCTAAAATTTTTTCAATATCTTCTGGCAGGACAGTTCATCTCATTAAATAAGACCAATGTGTTGGTGGTGACTGAAGCAGAAGTCCTAGGCTTCTATGGGGCACTCCAACTACTACTCTGCAGATGCTGTCGAGCCACATATTCTATCACCCAAACTATGCTTTCCACTATCAAAGCATGGTGCAGAACCAGGGCAATTCCCCTGATACCACCAAATGGTCCCCGCACACTCCTTTTTGGAGCACTACAAATCTCCAGCACCTTCTCCATATTCCAGAGCCGATCATCTGGGCAACTTATTTTTGGATGGTAAATTTTCATTTTTAGATGTATTGAAATTTAAATAATCCTTGCCAAATGGATATTTATTCTACTACATTCTATTGCGCCGGTTTCACCTAGCCTTTTTTTGTATGGTGACAAGGAGTATGGAATATCTACTTCAAAGAATCCTTGCCCAAGGCTCATTCCTCTCTGTACAAAACGCTACAATAGCCTGCATCAAAGGGCCAAAATAAATAAACAGCACAGTGGGCTTCCCACTCTAGATAATGACATGGAGATGTCTGGGATGATCCATTCCTCCACTTGGTTTCAGCCAGGGACAAACGTGTATAATTTAATATTCACCACTACTAACTCATGCCAGTCAGGGTGGGAAGATTCTCGGCTACTCAGTCCAGTGACTGCTGGAGATGCTCCAGCCTGAACGTGGATTTTCTTCACACCTTCTGGACGTGTTCAATAATTCTTGCCTACTTGGTGCAGGTTTTACATTCCATTAATGCAATAACAGCTCCCTCTTAATCCTACTTGACCTCCCAACTCATACTTGCTCCCTCTGGACTTTGTCCTGTTGTTTATTATGGGACTTGTCTTCTGTTGTTCGGTACTAGGAGATTACTCCTCTAGCTTGTATTACTTTGAGTCATGCTTATTACTTGAATTTACTGACACATGGTATGCTTTACAGGATGCTTAGAATGTTTATTACATTGTCTTTAACCCTCTGGACCATTGAGGGTGGTTCGGGAGGGGGTGGAGCGCAGCTATATCTTAGTCTTATGTCTTGTGAACAGTATTGGTTTCTTCTGTTTTTTATTTTGCACAACTCAGAAAAATAGAATTAAAAAATAAAAAAACATCCAGCATGTAGGGTTTGACTAGCATAACTGCTTCCCAAACACCTCCATTCATGTAAATGTAAATACACCATAAATGTCTCACAAACACAACTATAGTGTTTACCATTTAGAAAGAGTTACTAGCTGAGATGGCAGTACAAGAATCCATAAGATAGAAAACCAATGCAGAGGTGTCTGGCAAATGTTATTTAATGTGACGCAAACACATCAAAAACACGTTATCACAATAGGATGTTCATGGTATCTAAATTCTCAAAGCAAATCTAAGGGCTCATTCACACTAGCTTTGCTCTTCAGTGAGCATTTGACAGGCAGTGAGGAGGTGCTGTATTGCCTCCTCACTACCTGCCTTAACCCTTTGAACCCCACACGTGGTTGTGGGGTGATTGCAGAGCAGCCCCATTTTACTTGAAATGACAGAGGGTAAAATGCCTGCTGCAGCAGGTGTACATCCTCAGCCGCTGCAGCTAAAGGGCTTAGTGGTTGGGGGCGGGAGAAGCATGGCTCAATCGCATTGTTCTAATGCCCCCTGATCGCTACTGTGAATGAATCCTAAATAAGCCCTTACTTTCAAAGCATGCTTTGAATGATAACTGTTACAGTTACTAGTGTGCTTATGTTAGCTCTGTGTTGAACCATCCCGCTACTCCCCGCCCAGCCACTGGCATCTTCGGGCGGCCAGCTTCTGGGTCTCGATCGCCGACCACGGTCATTGGCCTGGGCAGAAATGACGTCACTCCCACGCATGTGCGGGAGTTCAAATCAGATCCGGCATTGTTGAATTTGTACAGTGAGCTGTGCCTGCGTGGCTCACTTTACAGGGGTGGAACAGCAGGCAAGTAACTTTAATGCAAAATATACAAAGCATGACTCTGCTGAATTAAAATTCCTGCCGGTTCACCCTTTGTTTTTTACCTAAAAGTTCCACTTTAAAAGTATAACCAAAGGCAAAACGTTTTCTTTTTTTTCCATCCCTTAGGGAGATTAACCCCCTCTATTTGTCCTGTTTATCATTCTCATTGAAAGTAAAATAAAATCCCACATTTTGGGTTATCACCAGAAAAGTATGAGGAGAAATCTTCACTGTTTCTGGTGACCTGGGGCCCCCAAGGGATTCCTTTAATTAGTAGGGATTGCCTTTTACATCCTGTTTTGGCTTTGGGACAGGAAGTGAAATCTCCCCAATTGGACACAGATGGAGGAAAAAAAAAGTGACATGGGTTATAACCTCTTACTCTCTCAAAGAAAAAAAAAAAAAAAAAGAAGTTTTGCCTATAGTTGTTTGTACTTTAACCATTTGATGCCCAAGCCCATTCTGAAACTCCAAGTTAAAAATAAATATATATATATATATATATATATATATATCGTAGAATGGCATCAAACTACGGTGCATTACATTATTCATAGGGGGATGCTTTAAAAATCTTTAAAGGTTACCAGTTTAGAATTAAATAGGTTAAAGTGGTTCTAAAGGCAGAAGGATTCCTCTGCATTAGGCATCAGGCACACAGGGCATTTTTGAAGCTACTTCTAGGGGCAACAAGAATTTTTTTTTTTTTACTGCCTCTAAACTCCACTGCTTGTTATTCTATGTGTCCATGCAAACTTAGGATTTTAGCATCGTTTTGTGGCAGGAGAGTTTAGTAGCATGAAAAAAAGAAAAAAAAAATACTGCCAGTGCATCCTAATGCAGCAGCGTTTTGGCAGAGAAAAAACCTTGATGCACGTAAACGCTAGGCCCGTTTATTACTTTAGCGTTGATTTATTTTAATGGCCAGAATAAATAAACACTCCCGGGGTGTGGAAATTTTTTAAAAAACTACTTGTCCAGGAACTAAAAATCGGTGTCCCAATCTACTTGTCCTTCATGACAATCTACTTGTCCTGATAAAAATAAACACATTTTAACCAAAACCGTATTTAAATGCGAGGTGCTTTATGGCAACTTAAACGTTTAAGATTTTTAACATTGCGCTGTGTATCATCTCCTCCTCCCCTCCCTGCCTGTCTCCAGCACTGCAACAGGGGACTAGCAGGGAGGGGGGAGACCTTGCAATGTAATGAGCACCGACTAGCTGCTCATCGCCCAGGAAAGGGGCATGTCGGACTTATCCTTTATCCCTTTTGCTGCCAGAGCCATTTTAGCACACGTTTATAAAATCATTTAAGGCCTGCAGATTACACAAAACCCCCAAACATTATATATTTTCTGGAAGCAGAGGCCCTAGAGAATAAAATAGCAGTAGTTCTGATTTTATATGTCACACGATATCACAAAGGTCGAGGAAACGCAAAATGTCAGTAAAAATACACTTAAGTTAATTTTAGGGCACAAAAAGCAATAAATTATCCAATTTTTTTTGTAAAATATAAAAGCTGAGGTTGCACCCAGTAAAATAGACATCCAACATGTCAAACCTTAAATTTGCATGCGCTCGTTAAACAGCTCCGATGGGCAAGCGGAGCCTGGGACATATAGCGGGTGGGGGGAGGCGGCTGGCACTGTGGACTGTGTGGAAGCAATCGGGCAGCAAATGCTTCCACCTGACAGGTAGCTAAAGGCAAAAAGAAAAAAAAAAAAAAAAAAAAAAAAACTACTTGTCCAGGGCGTCGGGCAAAATTAATTGCACATCCCTGCGCCCAAATGCTTGATGTGAGTTAAAGCGTTGGCAGGTGGTTTTGCAGCCAAAATGCTGCTGCCAATAAGAGGTTTCTGGAGAAGTTAAAAAACCATCAGTGTGCAGAAGGCCTTCTGCAAGCAGCTTTCCCTGCCAGCCCCCCTTATACTTACCTCAGCCTGCTCTCGATCCAGCAATGTGCAAGAGAGCAGAGGCTCTCTCAGCTCTCTGCCTTCTCATTGGCTCAGACACAGCTGCGAGAACCATTTGCTCATGCTGCTGTCAATCACAGCCAGTGAGGAAGGAGCGGGGTGGTGGGACCAAGTCCCGCTCTGTGTATCTTATGGACACTCAGAGGTGACTCTGGAGTGAACCCGAACGATTGCCCCCATATCATGTGCCTTGAATTGTTGGGCACTCAGGAGGGGGGGGAGGGACTCAGAGCGGCAAGGGACCCTAGAAGAGGAGGTTCGGGGCTGTTCTGCAAAACCACTGCATAGAGCAGGTAAGTATGACATGTTTGTTATTTTTTAAAAATAAAATATTAACCTTTACAATCACTTTAAGGCAGTGGGCAGCAGTGGGGACCCCTTCTGCCCCCTGTAAAAGTGCAGCTGTAAAGCCACTTGAATCACTTTTACATTTAAGTACATCGCTGACTGAAAAAAAAAAATGACATCAGAATCATGCAATCAACAGCAAGTGTAAATGAGACCTTGCTGAACAAGCTGAATGGTTACTATGCAAAGCTGCTGCTGATTTAATCTGCTTCAGTTTATTAAATTCTCTCTAACTTACCTTTCTTATGTAAACTGCTAATCTTATCACCCCTAATGTAATAAAAATGGACAATGGCAGATCTTAGTACCTCCATTGACACATTAAAGTAGGAAAAGTCACCCAAAGACAAGAAGTGTATTATTTGTAAATTTACCAGAAAACAAATGAAGTCACCTGGCTAATAATTGTAAAGCTGCAATTTGTGTGTTTATGTTTAAACTTTAAGCTTGTCACACACATTTGGGGTAACCTGATCCAAGTAATGGTTCCCAAGAAAAGCTGTTGGGAATTGTTTGCCCCCTCTCTCATTCTTCACTCAGTAAAACATGGATGGTTGGGCATGGTTGTTACTTCAGTAGACAGCTGCTCAGCCCACTGATGCAAAATGTGAAAAAATAAATACTTTCACATTCAGTTAGCACCTTGTGAAGTTGCAAATTGGAAAAAAAAAAAAAAAAAAAGTACTATCCCTTGGGGAAGGCAATATTTCAAAAGACAGTAATAAATGGTAGCTTCACCAGCTTGGCTTCTGTAGGCATTTTTGATAACTGCTATTCTCAAAATGATCCGTAACAGCTAGATTAACCTTGAAAAATAGAAATGCAATATACTGTATTGTCTTTTATAACTTTATAAATTTTTGAGAGACTTTACACATTTTTGCCACTTCATTTCTACACTGTAGAATGCAGATAAGATAAAAACCACCTAACATCCTACCACACATTAAAAAAAACAAAAAACAGAATAGGCAAAAATTGTTAACCTCTTACAGTCACTTCTCTTCACAGACAATATTTTTGTACAATATTACATTATTATTATTACAATATATATTATTAAAACTGGGCATTAAATCAGAACATGGCTCAAAAGATGCCTGCATTCTGAGCATTTTCCTTGGCCGCACGTCAGTAACCAAAACCATTTGATAAGATTTGGGACAGCAGCATCTCTAGTTCTCTTATTTTGACCTCTGGATCCAGGAAAATTTAATATTCTGCTAGTTTACAGTGTTGCCTGCTCATTAGACTCGGCTATACTTAATGTAAAGTCAAGTTTTTTTTATTTCTACTGTATGATGTAGAGACATGAGAGACTGTATAGGCCTGTTTTTTCCTCATTTTTTTTGTACTGTATCATTTGTTCTTTTCTTGTAAGAAAACATAAAAAAAAAATATCTGGTTAGTATCATTCAGTGCATCGTCAGGCTGCAGCAGCTACCAGTCCCTCTAAAATTTACCAGGCTGCCAGCAGCAGGCCTGGAGACTGTGTCTGTGACTTCTGCCAGCACCTAAACACCAATGCCTTTTGTACTGGGGCTTCATGCCCAGTGTGCTTGGGGCCTAAATTCGGAACATGCTGTGGTCAAATAGGACCATAATAAGCAGTGCTTTTTTTAAATCAAAAAATAGGTGCACTTCTTGCTCTGCCCCCTACCCACCTCCGAGCATGGTCACTTGGTTCCACCCCCTACCCACCTCCCAGTTCCTCTTCTTTTAGCGAATACAGAGCCAAGTATCATTTTGTGATGCTAAATAATTTGTTTGGAATGTTAATAACAAGAAAAGCAAAGGACTATCAAAAGACTCTCCAGCAGCTAGCAACAATAGACCCCTCCCTCAACAGTAGATCTCTTCCAGCAACAATTGACCCCCATCAACAATAGACCCCCCCAGCAACAATAGACCACCACACAAAAATGTAGGTGCCGGAACTGCATTCCCCCTGAAAAAAGCCCTGATAATACGTACCCTCTAAAATAACTGTCTAAAGTGACCAAAGTATCTCTTAAAGCAGAACTTTCCATAATTATATAATCATTCCACATTAACCCCTTCATGACCAGGGTCAAAACAAACCTTAAACGCCTAAACCCAATTTTCCAACTTTGACATGTGTTAGTAAAACTGTACACATTATTGCAAGTACTTCATGTATCCAGGTGAATTACAACTTGCTTTTTTAAGGATGAATTGGATTTTAATTTGGTGGTAAATGGTAATGGATATCTCCTGATTTTTATTTGATATGAAAAGGAAAACTGGCTGAATTACTTTTACTGAATTGTAAAAAAATAGCTATTAAAACTTTAGCCTTATATTTTATGCCATTATCATGACATTGCTTCACAGTTTGCCAAAAAGGAGAAAATATCAGGGAGATAACAAAAGCACTATTGTAAGTAACTCTTTTGTGCATCCCTGGCAGCAGAGTTTGTCTTGTCACCTCCTCTGCTTTTCGTTTCTTGCTCCCTAATCTGTCCTTCCTTAGCACAGTCTGTGTCATTCCTGTTGCTTCCTACCCCTTCAACAGTAGTAAATCTTTAGGGCGTCAGCTGATTACCTTCTAGCGACTCACTTAATCGGCACAGTGCCAAAAATACAGGATGACAGAGGCTTTGTAGAGCAGGGTGAGACAGTGCCTTATTGTGTTTTAAATAGTATAGGCACTTACTTTTAAATGTCTTACACAGCTATACCTGCAGATGAGGCCAGCAAGAAGTAATCAGAAATTTTCTGACTAATGTTCCACATTAAAACAAAAAAACAAACAAAATAAAAGGATCAGAGTGATGCGCTAGTTCAGGGGTCTCCAAACATTTCAAACAGTTTACAGTTTACTGTCCTTCAGACTTTAAGGGGGCTGGATTGTGGCCAGTGGGGGTAGAAAATGTTCCTGACCCAGCAACAGTGAGAATAAACATTACCTTAAGGTTGGTGGTCATTAGGAGTAGTAATGCCCCATCATTGGCATTAGTGGCAAGAATAGTTCCCCACCATTGGTATCAGTGGAAGACATAGTGTCCCATTGGTGGTTTCAGTGAGAGGAATTCTGTCCCATCATTATTAGTGGGAGGAATAGTTCCCCATCATTGTCAGTGGCAGAAAATATGACCCACTATTGGTGGAGGAATAGTGCCCCAAGGGTTGAATAAAGGGCCACATCCGGCCCATAGTTTGGAGACCCTTGCACTAGCTGAACAGGAAATGTCTAAACTAACTCAAGGGAGTCTATTTAAAAAGAAAAAAAATATACATACATACATACATATACACACACATACATATATACACACACACTGCCAAATGTATTGAGTCACCCCTCCAAATCATTGGATTCAGGTGTTCCAATCACCTCCATGACCACAGGTGTATAAAATCAAGCACCTAGGCATGCAGACTGCTTCTACAAACATTTGTGCAAGAATGGGTCGCTCTCAGGAGCTTAGTGAAATCAAGCATGGTACCGTGATATTTTGCCATCTGTGCAATAATTTCCTTGCTACTAAATATTCCACAGTCATCTGTTAGTGCTATTATAACAAAGTGGAACCAACTGGGAACAACAGCAACTCAACCATGCAAAATGACAGAGTGGGATCAGCGCTGAAACGTTCAGTGCGTAGAAGTTGCCAACTGTCTACAGAGTCAATAGCTAAACACCTCCAAACTTCGTGTGGCCTTCAGATTAGCACAATAATAGTGCATACAGAGCTTCATGGAATGAGTTTTCATGACCGAGCAGCTGCCTTACATTACTAAGTGCAATGCAACCCATCGGATGCAGTAGTGTAAAGCATGCCGCCACTGAGTCTAGAGCAGTGGAGACGTGTTCTCTGGAGTTATGAATCATGCTTCTCTGTCCCACAATCCAATGGATGTGTCTGAGTTTGGCAGTAAAAAAATGGGACTTGCCTGACTGCATTGTGCCAAGTGTAAAGTTTGGTGGAGGGGGGATTATGGTGCGGGGTTGGTTTTCCGGGGTTGGGCTTGGCCCCTTAGTTCCAGTGAAGGGAACTCTTAAAGCATCAGCATATCAAGACATTTAAGACAATTTCATGCTCTCAACTTTGTGGGAACAGTTTGGGGATGGCTCCTTCCTGTTCCAACATGACTGCACACTAGTGCACAAAGCAAGGTCCATAAAGACATGGATGAGCGAGTTTGGGGTGGAGGAACTTGACTGGCCTGCACAGGGTCCTGGCATCAACCCGACAGAAAACCTTTGGGATGAATTAGAGTGGAGACTGATAGTCAGTCCTTCTTGTTTGACATCAGTGCCTGATGAGCTTCTAGAAGAATGGTCAAACATTCCCATAAACACACTCCTAGACCTTGTGGACAGCCTACTCAGAAGAGTTGAAGCTGTTATAGCTGGAAAGGGTGGGCCAATTCAATAATGAATCCTACTAAGACTGGGATGCCATTAAAGTTCACATGCACGTAAAGGCAGCCGTCCCAATACTTTTGGCAATATAGTATGTATGTTTGTATGTATGTATGTACAATGAGGAACAGAAGTATTTGAACACCCTGCGATTTTGCAAGTTTTCCCACTTAGAAATCATGGAGGGGTCTGAAATTCACATTGTAGGTGTATTCCCACTCAGAGAATTTGAAAAAAAAATTCAGGAAATCACATTGTATGATTTTTAGAGAATTTGTCTTGCACTGCTGAACATAAGTATTTGAACACCTAAGAAACAGCAAGAATTCTGGCTCTCAAAGACCTGTTACTGTGCCTTTAAAAAGTCCACCTCTACTCAACTCATTAATCTAACTTAGTAGCACCTGTCTGAGCTCTTTAAAGACACCTGTCCACCCCACAGTCAGTCAGAAGCCAACTACTAACATGGGCAAGACCAAAGAGCTGTCACAAGACACCAGAGACAAAATTGTGGACCTCCACAAGGCTGGAAAGGGCTACGGGGCAATTGCCAAGCAGCTTGGTGAAAATAGATCAACTGCTGGAGCAACTGTTAGAAAAGGGAAGAGGCTAAAGACGACTGTCAGTCTCCCTCGAACTGGGGCTCCATGCAAGATCTCACCTCGTGGGGTATCACTGATAAGAAAGGTGAGGAATCAGCCCAGAACTACAAGGGAGGAGCTGGTCAATGACATGAAGAGAGCTGGGACCACAGTTTCAAAGGTCACTGTCGGTAGAACACTACACCGTCATGGTTTCAAATCATGCATCGCACGGAATATTCCCCTGCTCAAGTCATCACATGTCCAGGCCCGTCTGAAATTTGCCAATGACCATCTGGATAATCCAGAGGAGGCATGAGAGAAAGTCATGTGGTCAGATGAGACCAAAGTAGAACTTTTTGGTCTAAACTTTACTCGTCGTGTTTGGAGGAAAAAGAAGGATGAGTTGCATCCCAAGAACACCATCCCTACTGTGAAGCATGGGGGTGGTAACATCATGCTTTGGGGGTGCTTTTCTGCGAAGGGGACAGGACGACTACACTGTATTAAGGAGAGGATGAATGGGGCCATTTATTGTGAGATTTTGAGCAACAACTTCCTTCCCTCAGTCAGAGCATTGAAGATGGGTCGTGGCTGGGTCTTCCAACATGACAACGACCCGAAGCACACAGCCAGGATAACCAAGGAGTGGCTCTGTAAGAAGCATATCAAGGTTCTGGAATGGCCTAGCCAGTCTCCACACCTAAATCCAATAGAACATCTTTGGAGGGAGCTGAAACTCCGTATTGCTCAGAGACAGCCCCGAAACCTGACAGATCTAGAGGAGATCTGTGAGGAGGAGTGGGCCAAAATCCCTGTTTCAGTGTGTGCAAACCTGGTCAAGAACTACAGGAAACGTTTGACCTCTGTAATTGCAAACAAAGGCTTCTGTAGCAAATATTAACACTGATTTTCTCAGGTGTTCAAATACTTATGTTTAGCAGTGCAAGACAAATAAATTCTTTAAAAAATCATGCAATGTGATTTCCTGAATTTATTTTTTAAATTCTGTCTCTCAGAGTGGGAATGCACCTACAATGTGAATTTCAGACCCCTCCATGATTTCTAAGTGGGAGAACTTACAAAATCGCAGGGTGTTCAAATACTTCTGTTCCTCACTGTATGTATGTATGTATGTATATATTTATGTATTTTGATTTGGGCAGCTTTCATTTAAGATTCACACATTTATTAGTGTTACTAAACCGAGGACCCTGCATTCATTATATCTGGTCTTCCACAGTACACAGAACATGGAAGTGCAATTATTTTGGTAAATATAAACTGCTAAATACCTTTTCTCATCAGCAGTTAGAGCAGTCTTGTTACTTCTATCAGTGTCCAGCCGAGCTGTAAGAGACATTTCATTCTGCTCTAGGAAGATGCAGGACTCCTGACCTCTGTCTGGACACTGCTGATTGGCCCTGAGCTGATCACATGCACTCTCCCAAGAAAGAAAAGAAAAAAAAACAAAAACAAAAAACCTTTCTAGCAAAGCACAGGGGGTACTGGAAGAAGGGGAGGATCAGAGTAGTCAGGATAAAACAGCTTTTTGCACAATACAGAAGATTAACCCTTTAGGTTCCATAGTGAGTATGGCTACTCTATAAGCTCTACTGTATATACAGACTGATTTTACTGTTGTGGGTTTACTAACACTTTAAATAAATGTATGACTCCAGGGTGAAGTCTTTCCCTGCAGTATTGCAGTTTTGAGAAAGGAATGAGATAACAAGACAATTCAATAATCAAAATAAAAAGGGCTGACCACAAAATAGGTTTGCTGGAATGTTATATCTGATGGTTATAGCACATCATTAAATTAATTATATCAGTAGCTTACAATCAACATAGTCTATAAAAGGCAGTAGAAGGTAAAAAAAACAGGGGGATTGACAGTGAAAGTTTAGGATTAAAAAGCCACAAAGTAGAAAAGACTGTTTATGAGTGAAAACATTCACTTCTATACAACAGTTTACCTCAAGAACAGGTCCAGCTCCCAGTATGGTCCTCTCAACTCCACTAGCATATCCTTTCTGACTCAGTGCAGTTAAACAGTGTATTAGGAAATTGGTACTTTGTGTCTTTCCAGAGCCACTCTCACCAGAAATGACTATGCACTGGTTGACTTTCTTCTTTAACATAGTATGGTAGGACACATCCGCAATAGCAAAAATATGAGGCTCCAGCTTTCCCAGCTGGTGATTGTCATACATCTTGACATATTTTGGATTATAGATGGGTAAGAATTTGAATGGGTTGATGGCTATAAGGATACTTCCTGCATATGTATAGATCTTGTGCTTTAAGAAACGGGTTTTAAGGTTTCCCAAGATCGCAGACTCCGTTAGTTTGGGCAAGTTACACAAGTCATTATAATCCTCTTGGGATCGAGGGAGAAAGCCCCGCTCCACAAGCCTCCTGGCTTTTTCCTCTTCTGAAACGAGGGGCAGATGGACATACTTAATGCTCCCGTCCTTGTTCTTCTCTTGTAAAAGGAAATAGTACCCTTCTGCCTGTGGGTGCCTGTCCAAAGCCTTACGTGGCCAGAGAAGCACTCTTTGGACTGGGGAATCATTGGGATCTAGTACCCACTCCTCTCCTCCTGACTCCTTCACCTCTGCCAGAACATAGGTTTTGGAAGTGTCAAGACCAAGAGCAGCAACTGCATTCTTGATTACATCAGAGGTCAATGAATCTTTTGTGGCCAGAACAGTGCAACAGTTTGAGTCCTCTTGCGAGAGCTGAGGATAAATGTATAGGTTGTAAGACGCCTTCTCATGTCCAGTGTCATTTTTTAAACTCATTCTGCGTCTGTCCTGAATCCAACATACCGTGCATCCAACAGCTGCATTCACCAACTGAAAAGCAAAAACAAATGTAACTAAGTGTCTGGCTCTTCACAAAACATATCAACACTTTTTTTTTTAACATAATGGGATACAATAATGCATAACTTTCAGAAACAAAATACTGGAAGCTTAAAGCACAAATGTGATAATACAGAGACATATTTCTCTTATAGCGACTCTCATACAATCATAAAAATTAAATGGTATTTTTGTTCATTTTCAAACAATTAGCTAATGAGACATACAATTGCAGTACAGCCATTTATCGAATATACAGTACATGTAGATAAGCATCTGCTTCGACTTTCAACACTGGAAGGGTTTAGATAAGAGTTAATATTTCACTCAATTAAGAATGGATCACACCTCAAATTACATTTTTTTTTAACAAGTCTATTGATAAGAGGCAGTTTTGATGATTTAAATTGACCCTATCCCTTTCTAGGTAATAATTGTAGTCTGATCCTGTCACAGCTGTGAAAACCAAGGCTCTGCTGTGAATGGAGCTTCACGATTACACTTAAATTCATTTTAGAGGGAGCACCTGCGGAGCTGTGAATTCACAAACCATGATCCCTTATTGTATCATTTGCACCAGGGTCACAGATGAAAAAATGAGTTTTATTTCAAGTACAACTAAGAAAAAAACTAATCTATACGATGAAAGTAATTACTAAATAAGAACAAAGTGATTTTTAAGTAAAATCATGCGGTAGTAGAATACGAAGTGGTTGTAAACCTCTAAAATGAAAAGTATATCCTCTATAATGTACTAGCCAGAATCCAAAGCATCAAATGTGATTTCTGTCTCCTTCCTCTCCGCCAAACTATTTCCTCCAGTGCACAGAAGTTGACTGAAAACTGCAGCTGTGCATATTTCCCTATGAGATTGTGTAGACGGGGGCATGTCTTTCTGCCACTCAGCCCTAAGATTACACGGAGTTCTCTCTATGCTATGCAGTGTAACATCAGATCCCCACCCTCTGCCTGCTGGAGATGAGAAAAAGTTATTTATCTGTGTGTTTAAGAAGGCTGTAGAGAAGAGAGGGTTGCAGATAAACAGGTATGTGTTATTACTTGAGGCCAGTCACTTCACTGGGTATATGAAAGGGTTTACAACTACCTAAAAAGTTCTGTCAGTTTTTTTATGTCTGTAAACTCACTGGAGAGATTTTTTTTTTTCACTTCCTGTTTCTGTGACACCAAGACAAAGGAGGGAGAATGGTTGGCAATTTCCCAATATCCCTAAAAGTGCCACAGACAGCAATAAACATCTTAACATGGAGGCTCAGAATCTGAACTCTGGCCCACCTCTTTCTGTCTCGCACTAGTATTCACAGAGGATGTGATATATACTATATTGTGCTATGGGAAGCAAGAGACCCATGTCATTGATTTGATTTTGGAGCTCCAGTAATCTCAGGGGACTCTTTAAAAAAAACTAAAAGATACATACATTTTATTTGGATGCCATGTTGCATGACCATGCAATTGTCAGTTAAAGTAACGCAACACTGTATCGCAAAAAAAAGGCTTGGTCAGGAAGGGGGGTAAATACTCTGGAGAGCAAGTGGTCAAGTTACTATCATTTATTTCTAACTACTGTATTTATTGTTGTTAGCGCCAACATCACCTTCTTAGATATACTCTATAGATCATTGTGTACAAGCTCCCAGGACAATATCCCCCATACACAACATATTCCTTATAGTTACCATCAATCATCCATCCTATGTACGTATATCACCACTAGTCCCGGCCATAGTTTTAACCCAATTTCCACTTTTTTCCCCCCTAACCCCCATCCACCTCCCCTTCTTTTTACCTTCCCTCTCATTTCCATTTGCTACACTCACTTTTTTCCCACCTCTGTCTTTAACTACTTTACTAACATACATATCATCTGCAACACCCAAAGGGCTCTTGTTTTATTTGACTTCTTGTTCCATGCCAATCCTGAGCCCACCCACCATTAAAAGGTCAGTCACAGCTTCTTGCCTATTCTTCCAAATGTAAAACACATGACTTACAAGCGCCACCTTTATACCTCCTTACATTATTGTCATCTGTTATAAATAGCTAACAGTGTCGATTTCACTACCAGTGTTGTTCTCACTTGATAATTATTATATACATTTTTATCAGATGACACATGCAAAAATCACCCAATGACCCACTCCTATATTTATATTGCCTAAAATTATACCAGATCTACCTAGCACTTTAAACTTTGGATTTCTTACTGTACCATTTTTATTATTTTTATTGTAAATTTCCATCAATCATAAGTGCCCTAATTTCTACTGCATGTAATACTCAGCCATTTTAAGGTCTACATGACTAGCCCTGATGAAGAAGTGGGAGGCACTTCCCCCAAACAATGTTGGCTCCACTTATCTGTGAATTAAAAAAAAAAACTGTTCTTAAGATTGGCATTTTGAACAAATGGTATGGACAGGTGAAGTCCAAAAAAGTGTTTATTAACTGGAGATTTTGGTGGAGGCACCCACTCAGCTGGTTGCACGGAGGGGTGGCAAGATCAATCTCTCTTTCATTTGCATACCTGACCCAGGGTCCGGTCTGACAATATTTTCACAGATGGTCGCATGAATAGATCTCTTTTTTTCATTATTACCTGTCTGTTTTGTTGGATGCTAAAAATGGCTTCTTTCGCATTTGAATTTAGTTTTTCTCTTCTATCTGCTTGTAACCTTATGGAAAATGTTTTTGATTTTGACAAATAAAGAATGCAAGAAAAAAAAACACAACAAAACAATCTCAAGAGTGACCACCTTCCATACTCAGGTGCCTCTACACCGATCCAACCCCAATTCCTGCTGGCACAGAAATCAATGGGAAATTTTTCCAAAGGGGAAAACACAGCCTGCAACAAAACAATATTTTTTAATAAAATAGGCAAGGGTTGTAAACAATGTCAGGATATTATTACTGTCTGTGTATGTCTGTCCTCATTGTCTTGTAACAGTGATATAAAAAGTGAAGAAATCTCCCTGGCTAGGTTCACACCTATGCAGTTTGCATTTGAGCCATTTCCAAAAATGGGTAATTTGGGGAGTATTTGTTATATCCTGGAGTTTTTCAGGCCTCAAGAAATGAGATGGGCCGTCAGTACATCAGGACTGATCAATTGTCAGATATATATATATACACATCTTGGTTTGTGGACTTTCCTACAGACTAAATAATATACACTAATTTGGGATATTTTCACAAAATGAAATGTAGCAGAATGCATTTTGACCTAAATTTAAGAAAAAATGTTATTTGCAAAAATTTATAACAGAAACAAAGAAAAATGCAGGGTTTTCTTTTCAAAAGTTTCAGTTTTTTTTGTTTTATTTAGCAAAAAATAAAAAAAACTCAGTGTTGATTAAACACCACCAAAAGAAAGCTCTATTTGTGTGAAAAAAATTAAAAATTTTTTTATGGGTACAGTGTTGCATGACCACACAACTGTTATTCAAAGTGCGACAACATTGAAAGCTGAAAATTGGCTTGGGTAGGAAGGGGGTAAAAGTGCCCCATATTTAAGTGGTTAAAACAAACAAACATGTCTATACTTAACTGCTTTGTGCAATTCTTTTGCACAAAGCAGCCTCGATCCTCCTTTTCTGGGGTTCCCCGCCAGCACTCCTGGCCCCTCTTCATCAGGTACTGCCACAGAAAGCCACTTTCCATGGGGCACCTGTGTGGGTTTGCTTCCGAGCCACCCTGTCTGTGTCCATTGACACAGAGCGGGCAGCTCAGCCCAGCCCACCACCTGCTCTAGTGTCACAGCATTTGACTGACAGCAGCAGGAACCAATGGCTCCCGCTCGTACCAATCTGCCCAATGAAGGAGACAATGGCAAGAGCCACTGCTCACATGCACATCGCTGGGTCGGATCGGGCTCAAGTAAAAATAAGGTGGGATTTGGGGGGAGCTGCAACACAGGTTTTTCACCTTAATGCATAGAATGAATTAAGGTGAAAAACCTTAAGGATTTAGAACCACTTTAAATTCAATCAGTTACCTATAATTAATAGGACAAAAACGATATGATACAACCTTAACTATCAAGCGTATGGCCACAGAATACAGGTTCCACAGCGGTTTGTATGTGGCCACACCAACCGTGAGCAGCTGCATTTCTGATTTTAAGAGGGCAGTAAAATCAAGACTCAACGGCCACCTGTGTGAAGAAGCCCTTAAAGTTACCAAAACTATGGAATACGAGGATAAACCTGAACAATCCAATCAACGTGTATCAAATTAGGCAGGCTCTGCCACTACATAGTTATTGGTGGATCTAAAGGAGATTGTACAATTAGTTGTATAGTATATGGCCAGCTTAAGGCGCTCTATTTTCAGCCATGCGACTATTAAGTCTCAAATACTATTGGGCTTTGTATGAAACGGTCACTTTTTGGAACATAACAATACTTGTCTGTGTGTAAGCTTTGTGTTGCAACAAAGGCACAATGGTGCTGAACGTCATGGTATCCACGTGCTAACAGCAAGTATGCATTTTGTTTTAAACGTGTTTAATTTGTTTTAAAACCTCAATTTTTATACAGTGCAAATTCAAACACTCCCATACTAGTACGCAAATCAATGATTGATCTAGTGGGAAAACCTAATTTCCATTAAAACAGTTTGATTCCAAAAGCAAGTTTACCAGGAAGAGGAAGACTCATTCTGCAGGGCAGGGTCAGTGATATCAGTGCATTCCAAGCCAAATTTGCTGTAAAAAGCTATTTTGTAAATAGCTCCTTTCAGTAAAAAGAGCAAAATATGCCTGTTCCTTGGGAGGTTTACAACAGAGAGAGTACAGTTGCCACATCAGACTAAAGATGCATGACACCAAAAGGAGAGTGGTAGAGACAGAAAATGACACAAAGACGACAGAGCTCAAAATGAAGATGTTTGTACATTGGACACAGTTGCTAAAGTTGATGAATCTAGTTGTGAATCTAAAAGCAAATTAATATTAATAATTATGAATAAAGATTTTTTTCATCAACAAGCTTATTAAAGTGGAGTTCCACTTACCCTATCAAAAAATGAAAGTCAGCAGCTACAAAACTGTTGCTGCTGACTTGTCCCTCGGTGTGTCTCCCGCAGCCCGTTTCACCGGCCGTCCTGTATTCCAGGAGGCAGGTATCTTCAGTGTGGGCACCCAGCTGTGACAGCTTGCGGCTTCACAGCCGGATACCAACAGCACATCCGCGAGTAGAGCTGTGCTTCATGAATGGCCCCGTAGTCTTCTGGGACCTGTCACGTGTCCCAAAAGACTACAGGGAGGGAGGTAGGACACCTTCCACTCACCTAGGCGATCGGACCGGAAGTGAGAGGGGGTACCTGCCAAATTTGGGTAAACGCTCCCCCCCCACCCCCAAAGGTGCCAATCCTTAATGGGGAGCTGAGGAGCAGTCCTTAAAGCGGAACTTCCCCTTTTAGGAGGAACTCCACTTTAAGCTTAGAGTGATGTTTACATAATTACCTGTCACATAATAGTTTAGACCAGTCTCTCTCTAACTTTTTCACCCCAGAAGAGCCCTAGAAAGAATGTGAGCCGCGTGCTATGGGGGCACTTGTGTGTGCTTGCTCCCTAGCCGACTCTGTGTGTTGATTGACCCATAGAGCCAGCTCAGCCCTACCCACTCACTCTCCTCGCTGGTTGTCATTGACAGCAGCAGGAGCTGATGAGCAGAGAGAGAGCAGAGAGAGCTGCCGCTCTCGTGCACATCAGTGGATCAAGGTTGGGCTCAGGTGAAAAAAGAAGGGGGCTGGGGGGGGAAAATCGCATGCAGAAGGTTTTTTACTTTATTGCAGAGAATGCCTTAAAGTGTTACTAAACCCACAACAGTAAAATCAGTCTGTAAATGCAGTCAAGCATGCTTGTTATACTCGCTGTGGAACCTAAGGGGTTAATCCTCTGCATAGTGTAAAAAGGCTGTTTGATCCTGACTTCTCTGTTCCTCCCCTTCTTTCATGGTCTCCGAATCATCTCCTGATAAAACAGAGTCTTTGGGGTCACTCTGCATATACTCAGTTTAGTGTGCATTTCTAGAGTGTTTTTTTTTCCTTTGGGAGGGTGCAAGTGATCAGCACAGGGCCAATCAGCACTGTCCAGACAGAGGGTCAGGGATTATGCAGCCTCAGAGGACAGTCATGGGAGAATGAAAACTCCTCCTCCAAGCTTTAACCAGTGCTCAGCTGTACACTAATAGAAGTCACAAGACTGCTCTAACTGGTGATGCGAAAAGGTATTTATCAGTTTATATTTACTAAACTAATTGCATTTCCATGATGTGTGTACTGTGGGAGACTGGATATAGTGAATGCAGTGTCCTGGGTTTAATAACACTACATTTAAAAAAACCTTCTGATTTAAAATCACTTTAAGGGCCAGTTCACACTACAAAAATGCACTCCGGATACGTTTTGCTTACAGTTCACACCACACGCAGTTTCCAGTGCCATTTGCCATGTTCCAGTATGGTTCTGTGCAGAAAAAATGCATCATGTTCTACTTTTTTCATGCACTGGAAACTGACTGCACTGGTGTGAAATTGGAATACATGGAAAACACTGTGCATGCATTTTTGATGCAGAAAAAAGCACACTGAACTGCATCTAGTGTAAACTAGCCCTAGAGCAGAACTAACATCTGCAGATATTCACCTCTGTTCCAGCAATGCAATGTCTGTTAGATCCCTTGTCAGGCATCTTCTCTCCAGCTTCATCCAACTGTCTCGACTGGACACCAGTGGATGATATGCAGTCTCCTCATGTGGGAGTTGCTCATTCCAGCACCACCACTGGCAAGAATGTATGCAGAGCTCATGGTGCAGTGCAGGATTCCTGCAGACTGTCAGTGTAATCTGTCTGCCCATATATCATATGAATCAAGGAACTACTAGAGCGCTCAACAGTGCCGTGGTAGTTCATTGAGAACTACAAGCCGATATCCAAAAAGGATGTCAGTAGCTGATTCAATTAAAATTTTCAAAAAGTGACAGTGGGTACAGGGAGCTTTTCCACATACTGCTGTGACAAGGAGAGATAGGGATTGGCGAGTGGTTGCAGCAGATGGAACATTCTACATGTTCCACCCTAAAAACGGTTGGAACATGTAACACATTCCCAAAAGTTAGCTTATCCTTTAAGCCTCATGTACATAGAAGATTTTAAAACTGCTCTAAGGGCTAATTTACACATTGTGTGGTGACAGACTTTTTATTGCATTGTAAAACATCTATCACCGTAGGGACCGTAGAAAACAATTGTTTCCAGTGTGTCCCATTCACATTGTAATGCAGCCCAGGGCTGCATTTTAGTGTGCTGTGATAAAATGCAGATATGCTGCATTTCATTGCAGAGCACTGTACAGAAACACATTGTACTGTACAGAAACGCATTGAGCTGCTGTACATTGTCATGAATGAAGTGTACATTTTGTGCACGTCAAATAAAGTTGGTTTAAAAAAAATTGAATAGCATACCACACTGCCCTCTACTGCCAGGAATGGACAGCTCTCCATTCCTGTGTGAAAAACATTTTTTTTTCTGCCACTAAACGCCCCTGCATGTTAGCATTTACACAGGTTCAGAGGCAGGACTTTTTAGAGACAGAAAAAAGAAGCCATTGTTAGCGTGTCCAAGAGCATCAGCTTCTTGGAAGAAAAAATGTTTGACGTGTGTAAACGTTAGCAGCATTTAGCACTTGAGTTAATTTCAATGGCCAAAATAAATCATTCTGGCCAATAAAATAAATTAAGCCCAAGCCATTGATGCTCCTAAAATGTGTGTACAGCCAGTGGCAGTAATCTATACATACCAGCAGTGATCGTATGAATCAAATCCAAGTGGCTGGTTGTACTGAAGTCAATCGATAAGATTGACTTCACTACAACCAGCCTGCCCATAGATGGATTGAAATTCGACAGGTTCAGTAGGAACCAGTTGCTGGAATTTACTTTATGATTGGAAAAGACTAAAATTTACTCTCACTTTATTGTAACTCCCCATGTGGTTATGTAAAAAAAAAAAAACAAACAAAACTTTTGTTCTAATAAAAAAAAAATATAGCTCTACCACAATAATATTGTACATTGTTGCAGATATAGTAACAGCAAGCAGGAAATATCTATACTTGCTACAAAGTTAGACACTTTCAGGACATACCAGACCTTTCCAAGGTCATTTAGTGTTTCAGACTGCAGTCACACTAATGTGCTACAAACTGGCCACTGGAATTTGAAGCTACAACTAAATATGCCTAATGCTGCTCCCTCCTCCCTTCTAACACCTACAGTGGGGATCGAAAGTTTGGGCACCCCAGCTAAAAATTTGTATTAATGTGCATAAAGAAGCCAAGGAAAGATGGAAAAATCTCCAAAAGGCATCAAATTACAGATTAGACATTCTTATAATATGTCAACAAAAGTTAGATTTTATTTCTATCATTTACACTTTCAAAATAACAGAAAACAAAAAAATGGCGTCTGCAAAAGTTTGGGCACCCTGCAGAATTTATAGCATGCACTGCCCCCTTTGCAAAGCTGAGACCTGCCAGTGTCATGGATTGTTCTCAATCATCGTCTGGGAAGACCAGGTGATGTCAATCTCAAAGGTTTTAAATGCCCAGACTCATCTGACCTTGCCCCAACAATCAGCATCATGGCTTCTTCTAAGCAGTTGTCTAGAAAACTGAAACTGAAAATAGTTGACACTCACAAAGCTGGAGAAGGCTATAAGAAGATAGCAAAGCGTTTTCAGATGTCAATATCCTCTGTTCGGAATGTAATTAAGAAATGGCAGTCATCAGGAACAGTGGAAGTTAAAGCAAGATCTGGAAGACCAAGAAAAATATCAGACAGAACAGCTCGCAGGATTGTGAGAAAAACAATTCAAAACCCACGTTCGACTGCACGATCCCTCCAGAAAGATCTGGCAGACACTGGAGTTGTGGTACACTATTCCACTATAAAGAGATACTTGTACAAATATGGTCTTCATGGAAGAGTCATCAGAAGAAAACCTCTTCTACGTCCTCACCACAAAAATCATCGTTTGAACTTTGCAAATGAACATATAGACAAGCCTGATGCATTTTGGAAACAAGTTCTGTGGACCGATGAGGTTAAAATTGAACTTTTTGGCCGGAATGAGCAAAGGTATGTTTGGAGAAGAAGGGGCACAGAATTTAATGAAAAGAACCTCTGTCCAACTGTTAACCATGGGGTTGGATCAATCATGCTTTGGATGGTAACTTGATGCCATCTGTGAAAAAGCTGAAGTTAAAGAGAGGATGGCTTCTACAAATGGATAATGATCCTAAACACACCTCGAAATCCACGGGGGATTACATCAAGAGGCGTAAACTGAAGGTTTTGCCATGGCCTTCACAATCTCCTGACCTCAACATAATTGAAAATCTATGGATAGACCTTAAAAGAGCAGTGCGTGACAGACAGCCCAGAAATCTCAAAAAACTGGAAGACTTTTGTAAGGAAAAATGGGCAAAGATACCTCAAACAAGAATTGGAAGACTCTTGGCTGGCTACAAAAAGCGTTTACAAGCCGTGATACTTGCCAAAGGGGGCAGTACAAGATATTAACTCTGAAGGGTGCCTATACTTTTGCAGACGCCATTTTTTTGTTTTCTGTTATTTTGAAAGTGTAAATGATGGAAATAAAATCTAACTTTTGTTGACATATTATAAGAATGTCTAATCTGTAATTTGATGCCTTTTGGAGATTTTTCCATCTTTCCTTGGCTTCTTTATGCACATTAATACAAATTTTTAGCTGGGGTGCCCAAACTTTCGATCCCCACTGTATATGGTTGTTAGCAACCCATAGATCACGATCTACCAGTAGGTCACGGACAGGAGGTGACTGGTAGATCGAGGTCTGGGCTAGCTGTTTGATGCTCTGGGATGGCTGGTCAGTGGGTCAGAGTGCAATGCTGAGGGACTACTTGTAAAGTTGGTGCTGTAGTAGGGAGCAAGAGCTGCATAAACTGATGCCTCCTCTGTAGAGCTGGTTCCTGTCCCATATGGAGTGATACCAACTGCACTCCACCTCTTATCCCGGGTAGGGTTCTCCAGAGTGGTGCCAGCAGCAAGAAAGAAGAGATCTCCTGGTCAGTGTGAAGCAATGCACAGGGCATAATAGTACAGGACTGCTTTCACAATGATGCACAGCGGTTTACCCACATGGGTGCAGTGCGGTGTACCTGCAGCTATCCTACAGGTTTGCTGCACTTACCCATAGACTTCTATTATATCCTGTGGGTTTGGGGCTGAATGCAGGAGTTTTGGCATGCTTTCAGAAAGTGCGCAACACCTGCAGAATATAATCTACGGCAAAAAGCAGCTAACCCAGGAAAGTTGCAGATGCATTGTGTTGCACCCACGGTGCAGATAAACCACAGCACATCAGTGTGAAAGAAGCCTTGTAGGAGGATCAGAACAGTAAGGGTTCATTTATATTTGCAGTTTATTTTGGGGAGGGGGTAAAATCCCATAGATAAGATGTGTTTTTAAAAGCCCAACCGCACCCCCAGTGGCCAGGGGTGTACACATGTTGCAGAGGCAGCCGAAGTTATACACCCTGTCATGGTTGGTGGGTGTAGTACCTGCCAAGCATGACCCGTTCAAGTGAATGAGGCCACTCTGCATGTGCCGTGCAACCTTGTGCAGTACAGGAAACAAGGGGTTAAAGCAGGTAGTGTTGTGTTGCTTTCTCACCACCTGCTTTAACCCCTTGGACCCCACAGAAGCATGCAGTTGCGGGGGGTTTGCAGAGTGGCTCCATTTACTTGATGGGTCGAGACTGACAGGTGGTAGCATCCACCAAAAGCAACAGGGGGTTTCATTCCTGCTGCGGCATATGTACACCTTTGGCTGCTGCTTCAGCGGCTAAAGGGAGTAGGGATTGGGGCAGTAAAACTGCAACTTAACCTCAGGGCTTTACAACTTCTCAACTGTATGTGTGAATGAGCCACAAGGGTGCAGCTTCCAAATGCAACTAAGGACTCAGTCACAAGTGCAGCAGGCACTGCTGCTCCTCTGAAAAGCGATCTGAGTATGTTTGACAAGTGGTGAGGAGGCGAGATGTTGCATCCTCACCACCTGATTTAAACCCATGACTGCCATGCAATGCACACATTTGCGACACGGTAGTATGGCAATTAGAGTTTTAACTCAGGTGTGAGGAGGCGACACTGGGAGACACTGTGCCCGATGATTATTGAGTTCTTCCATGCTGTTCAGGTAGATCTCTACCTCTTTAATCACCTTCCGCCCGCCATATAGTACAATGACAGGGAGCAAGGTGGTTCTCTCTTTCTGATAGGACGTCATATGACGTCCTTCCATTCTCACCGCGCATGCGCGGCTCAGGGAGCGCGCGGCGATTGCCAGTACAGTGTCCCTCTGACACAGTGGATCATGGAAAGAGCCGAAGATGTGGGCTCGGTCATGTGATCAGCTGTGTCCAATCACAGCTGATCACATGTAAACATGGAAATGCCGGTTATTGGCATTCCTCTCCTCTCGAGCTGTCACGCTGACAGCTCGAGAGGTGAGGAGAGCCGGTAATCTGCTTTCCGCGGAGGGGACATGTACTCTGATCATCAGGATCAGTGTGCCCTGATTATCAGTGTGGGCCCAGAAGTGCCACCTGTCAGTGCTCATCAGTGCCAGCAGTCAGTGCTCATCAGTGCCACGTGCCAGTGCTCATCAGTGCCACATATCAGTGCATACCAGTGCACATCAATGCCACATATCAGTGCTTATCTGAGCTGCCTTTCAGTGTCACCTATCAGTGCCAGTCAGTGTCGCCTATCAGTGCCAGTCAGTGTCGCCTATCAGTGTCATGTATGTATCAGTGTCATGTATCAGTGCTGCCTTTCAGTGCCCATCAGTGATGCCTGTCAATGCCCATCAGTGCAACCTACCAGTGCCTCCTCATCAGTGCCCAGTGTCACCTATCAGTGTCCATCAGTGCAGCCTCATTAGCGCACATCAGTGAAGGAGAAAAATCACTTATTTACAAAATTGTATAACAAAAACTAAGAAAAAACGTTGTTTTTTTTTCAAAATTTTCAGCGGTTTTTGGTTTAAGAAAAAATAAAAATCCCAGAGGTGATTAAATACCTCCAAAATAAAGCTCTGTCTCAAAAAAATGATAAAAATTTCATATGGGTACAGTGTTGCATGACCGCGCAATTGCCATTCAAAGTGTGACAGCGCTGAAAGCAGGAAATTGGCCTGGGCAGGAAGGGGGTATAAGTGCCCTGTAGGCTAGTGGTTAAGGTTGCCTACGCTTGACCTATACTAACTACCATGTAGAAGGAAGATGCTTACACTTACTTATCCTCAGGAAGTTGCGGCGGAATCAATTGATCGGCTTCCAGTAGCCGACATCGGATACACCATAGGAACTCTATGGGTGATGTCACAGTATGGGCATTCAATCCAATGTTGGCACTCTTTCCTCTCCCATGAAGCCAACTGTTGGGGAGATTACGTAACTGGACCAGAGCATCCTGAGAATAGGTAAGAATATGCATCTTCCTTTTATAGGGTAATTATAGGAGTTAGAACTGGGTGTGGAATTCCACTTTCAACTTCATGTTAAACTCAAAACCAAAAATGCAGCTTACCAATTCTTATATGCTATGGCTGCATTTGTTTTTGATTTTTTTTTTTTAAGACTTTGTTCCTGTTTTCACCAAGGGATCTGGCCAGTAACACACCTCCTGTATTAGGCCTCATGCAAACAGGGTGTTTTTGCAGCCACTTCTAGGGGTGTCAGGCGGTTTTTTTTTTATTGCTTCCAAACCGCCCTCCATCTTATCCTGTGTCCATGCGCATAGATTTTAAGAAGCTTTTAGTAGCAGTAGCATTTACCAGCTGGAATAAAACCCAAAGCACACGTCCAGAAGCAGCATCGTTTTGGCAGAAAAACCGCTTGATGTGACTAAACGTGTGTTAACGCTATGACCATTTAGCGCTTGAGTGTAAATTAATATCAAATTATTGCATTAAGGCCTTAAAATGCCCCCACAGGGAGCATAGAGACACCTTTGGACGACAGCATTGCCAATCTGGGGGGAGGGGAATGTTAGATGTACTAGTAGATTACACAAATTGAAGCCAGACTCTCACTAATACTTTAGAAGCAGTTACAGCAACAGCTTTTACTTTTTGGGACAAGGGTTTTACATAAATAAAGCTGCTCATTGTAAGCACCCCCATCAGTGGTAAATGATTTGTCTCAACCTTCTAACTGATACATTTGCAACAGCTTGTTCTGTTGAAACAGAACAGACTTATGGCAAAATCACCAGATGAAAATACAAGAAAAAAAAGCTAAGGCAGCCATCACATCTAAGAATTGGCAAGATGCAATATAATAAATGTTTACTTTTGGGTTTAATATGGCTTTAAGCAAAAGTGTTGGTAGAAAGACTTGATAATTTCACAAATGTGTCCAACTAGGACTTCCCATTTACACGGTGCATAGCTTACACAGAGGCATGTTCCACTGTACTTCTGGCAGAGCAGGTTATGTTCTGCATAGCACTACCATCAATTGCAGATTACTTATAATGCAACATTTAGCTTCACATAATGAATTTTTTTTTCTGATGGCGCTAGTCCACACACTGAAGGACATTTTGGACTTCCAAATCACTTTTATTCACCAAGAAAGTCATTTTACAGATTTCCCACATAGGGGGTGTCTCTGTACAACAGAACAGTAAAGGTTTTGCAGCCTTCCGGTTATCTACTACACAGCTCTGTCTAATTCCTCTTCAAGACAGAGATACCGCAGTCTCCAGAATAGGTCTCTAGTCTGCTCACACACAGACCGCTATTTGTGTAGCTCAGACACACCTGTCGCCTTACGTTCAACCGCCCTGTTGTATATAAGCCTCCTCATTGGCGCTGATTTGTGTATTCTGCCAGCAGGGGAGTTTTCCCGCTTTCAGAATACAATAGTGTAGTGAGGAGGGTTCCCCCATCTACTTCACTTGCTGAACAAAAAAAAAAAAAACCAAAAAAAACATTGAACCAAATATATCCAGCTACTGAAACGCGCATCAATACTTGTGGAAACTTGTCTCTGCAAAAGAAATCTGCACATTTTTTCCATCAGTTTTTCTGTATATATGGTATGAACAAGGCTTCAGGGCTCATTCACACCATATGCAGAGATCAGATTTTGCTGCACCAGAAAAACACAGGTCTCTCCAAGACTGTATCACTCACACCAACAGAGCTGTGCGGGATTATGCAGCAAGTCCGCAGTTTTACGCACAGCTCCTCAGTCAAACTGAAAGAAACCAACAGCACTGCATATAAAAAAAACAAACAAACAAAAATAGGTGTTACCAAGCCCACTGCGTTCTGCCCACAGAGTCCCCAACTCCAATACAGCTTTCGGTAAGGCCTGGTTCACACCTATGCGATTTTCAGTGCGTTTTCAGTTTTGCAGAAAGGCACTACAGTTCATTTAACATGGTTTCCTATGGGTCACGTTCTTATCTGTCCATTTTTTTAAGAGTTGGACTTCAATGGAAATGCAGCAGAAATACATAAAAAAATGCATCGTTTGCTTTTCTGATGTATGCCTGCTGTGTTTTTGCTGGTTTCTTCCACAAGACAACAGACACTTCCCAAAATAATAAAACACATAAAAAAACATGTGAAAAAAATGCAAAAAAGCACCGCAAACGCAATGTAAGGACTAAAAGGAATCCAAAACATGGGAAACACTGATGGGAGATCCTCTGAGGGGGGACACCAACGAGGGGAGCTCCAGTGGGGGGGGGGGGGGGGAAGACACCGACTGGGTGAGCTACAGTGTGTGTGTGGGGACAACACTGATGGAGAGGTCTCAGATGAGGGTGCCGCTGATGTGGGATCTCTGATGGCAGGGCTCTGATGAGGACTAGGATGTAAAGGAGGGAGCTGATGGGAACTGCAGTGTACAGAGGACTCAGACGGGGGGGGGGGGCTATAATGCAGAGGGAGACTTTGACAGGAACTCTGATATAAATGGAAACTCTGATGGGGATTCTGATGTAAAGAGAGGCTGTGATGGTATAGCAGTAAACTGTTGAAACTGTGCTGGACTCTCTCCACAAATCAGAAGAGAAAGTAATGACATAAGATGTGAGGTCAGTCTGTGCATTAAAAAAAGTACATGGGAGAAAAAAAAAAAAAAAAATTATGTCAACGTGTATAAAACTCACTGAAATGCACATGAAAATTGATGTTAACTTGTGTCCTTGCAAGTGAAATCTGCATGTTTTTCCATCATGTTTTCTGCACGAGGCATTAGGCCTTGTTCACACCATACATGCAGAAACACTGATGGGAAAAAAGTGCAGATTTTACTCAGACACAAGTTTACATCAGTTTTCATGTGAGTTTCAGTGAGTTTACACATGTTGCAGATTCCTGTGCAGAAAAAAATCTGCACGTGATACGAGTGTTGTGATGTGACCAGGACACATGGAGAACAATTGTTTTGGCTGTGCCTTTGCACAACTTGTGCAGAAAAACGGACATCTCTGCACAAGGTGTGAACAAGGCTTTTCTTGTTCATCAGTCTGGTTCCACTGCTTGTCTGATTTGGCCAGAAAGGATTGGGCAAGCACTCCAAATGTGTCACTCACGCTACCCTTAGTGCACAGGAGCCCTGACCGATTGGAATCTCCTATTTTTGGTAAAATTCACCTGTCCCCAGCCAGCTTCCACCCTTGGGATGACTATCAAAAATTCAAGAATCCTTTTACTGACCAAACAAGCTCTCCCAGAATCCCTTCTCATCTTTTTACCATAAAGAGACAATGCATCTGTCCTACTATGGTTCGGTCTTTAACCTGGTAGTTTTCAAAGAGGATCACTGTAAAATCACCAAGGACCTGAATGAAAGCCAATCAAATACATATTACAGCAATGCAATGGAGACTAACAGAAATCATTCTAAGAACTATCCTGAGGACATGAAAATAACAAGATGGCAATTCTAATAAATGGGCCACTAACACTATTGGTGTAAGTGATATTCCTAACAAAATACAAATTTCTATTTCTATGACCTAGAGAAAATATACTAGAGCACAATGTTTGGAGGACTGAACTTAGTAATGGTTACAAAGTCCTACTATGCAAGCCAAACATGGCCAGTGTGTGAGCCTACCGGAGCTGCAGGAGGGCAAGGTGCATACTACTACCTACGGTATTTAGCAAAAAAAACAAAAACACAAAAAAACAAAAGTTGCTACTAGTGTGATGCTCATTTCCTATATCTGCACTGTTGGCATGTTTACAGTACATTTTGTTTGCAATACTCACCAAGCATACACAAATATTCTGCTTCGCCTCAGGCTGGCCATAAATGAAGTAAACCTGTAACTCAAAAGGAGCCTTGTGTATATTCAACACAGAATAACTGTTCAACTTACAGACTTGCATGTGAACACTGGATGAAAGATTTCGTTTACAAACGATTTTATTATTTTTTATGAAATAGGCTGCAAAAACAAAATTACAGCATCGAGTAAAATATAAAACAGAAACAAGGCACATCTGTAATAAGCATTCCAAAAGGGTACAGTCATGTAAAGCATAAAAATTAAGTGTATGAGCAAGATAGATAAGAGGGTAGGCAGAGCAATAATAGCTCCAACAGAAAAGCACGATCAATTGAATCATAAGTATTCATTATTCAGAAGTAAATGTCTGAGTTTTCCAAACTTCCCACTTTCTGTCGAATAATTGCACCCTATCCAGTAACGTATAATGAATTCTCTCCATGAGCTTCACTGCATCAACTCTCCGCAAAACCGAGGGCAAATGGCACCGCGCGCGACCTCCAATGCAGGGCAATTGCCAACAGGACAGAAACACAGACGGTATGGATCAGCCTCTTAGCACCCGTCTGTATCCCCGAGATGCGGGCTCCCAGTAGACAAGACTGCATAGACAGATGCACAGGGGCATTCGCCACAGCAGAGGCCACTCCAGAGACTTTGCGCCACACCAATGAAAGGCTTGGGCAAGCCCAAAATATATGTACTAAGGTACCAGCTAGGCCACAACCCCGGAAACAAAGGTGGGACGTCCCTGGAAACATGACACTCAGCCTAGAAGGGGTATAATACCAATCGGGTTAATACTTTGAGGGTAGTCTCCCGAACAGAGATATAGAGCTCTTACGTATATTCTCCGCCATGGAGTCCCAGTCCTCTCCCGAAAAAGTGACACCACTATCCGCCTCCCATTTCTGTCTATATAAGAGGGATGAGGAGTAGATAGTTACCGAAAAAAAGCCGATACAAATCCGAAATAGGACCCCTGCCCCTAGGAGAGTCACGGCTAATACATTCGAAAAATGCAATCGGGGACGAAGGTGTCAGATCAAAATGTGTAAGCGGGATTTCAAAAAGTGTACGTAGCATCTCAAAAGTGGTATAAGACCCTCCTCTTTGAAAATCAGATAATCTGATAAAGGAATGATCATACCACCAACAAAACGCCTGTGGAGACGAGAATGCTATAATAAATCTCGGGTCTCAAAAAAATGAAGAATCCGGCGGGACAGAAGAGACAAGATTTAGTTTAAATTTATAACGGGACCAAAGCATCAATGAGCAACAATAGAATTATGGGTCAACAACATGCAAGGGGGAATTTTTGCCCATAATATACCCGGTAAATAGAACAGACGTATAGATTGAGATTCAAATCGGATTCAAGGGACTTGGGAGTTAATAGTCGCCCATTGCGATAATTGTGTGAAGCGGGCCGACAGGTAATAGAGCCAGAAATTGGGAAGACCAAGGCCACTCACCCTGTGCGATTGGTATAGGACTGATGAAGTAAAAACGAGGTTGTTTGTTACGCCAAATAAAATTATTAATCTGAAAACGATCTAGAAATGATTTTGAGACCGAGATTGGGAGTGCTCAAAACAAGTATAGTAATTTCAGCAAAACATTCATCTTCACTGCCGTGACTCTGCCTAAAAATGAGAGTATCCATGCCAGATCTTTAACAAAGTAGAAAGGCATGACACACATGGTGGGTAAGGATGAAAGATTTCTAGCTAGCTCCTAGCACGATGGCCAGAACGAAAGCAGTCTTGAAGTTATGCTTTTGTTAGTTTCGTTTTTTTTTTTTTATAAGAAAATATAGTCTGAGGTCGATTATCATATGTTCTCCTTTGCTGGACCACAACTAATACTACAATTATGGGAAAAACAACACACAGACACAGAAATAATGCTTGTTCTACATCAGACACTGAACACATCCGACCAGGCTGAATCATTGCCAGGTCGTGCTGAGGTCATCATATGTCTGAATGAAATTTCAAAATATCCAAAATGGTAACTAATTAAAGCGATTCTAAAAAGGTTTGTTTTTTTTAAATAATAAACATGTTCATACTTGGAATAAGAATGGATAATAGAATTGCACATAGTGGCCCCAAAGTGCACTTATGCATGCTCGCTCCCAAGCCCCGCTGCTGCCTCCATTGACACAGACAGCAGGAATCGGCCCCGCTGCCCAGTCACTGGCCTTGATTGACAGCAGTAGGAGCCATGCCCCAGCAAAGTCAGTGAGACCCAAATGTGAGAGGAGAGAAGAGCTGGAGACATTACATCCCTGGATCGAATGAGGGCTCAGGTAAGTAAAAGGGGAGTGAGGAGGGATTCTGATGACTAAACAGTCTTACCTGAATGCAAGGAATGCATTAAAGTAAAAAAATTGTTTGGCTAAAACCATTTTAAATAACTTTAAACGTGTAGAACATGATCAACACTCCTCAGTGGCAGATCCTTTAGCCATTTACTAAAGAGCAAGAAGACTGTAGCTGCAGCTTCCTACAGATACACTACTTCTAAGAAAACTGGTGAAAAGTACACAGTGCTAAATAGAGGTCTCTGCTTAGAAAATAAAAAATTTTTATTGACGTCAGTGGTTTCCCAACAAGGCGTATAAAAGTGTAACTGTCAGGAAAACCGGATTCATGCCCAAAGAAATGAGCATGTGCACAGAATCAGGGCAGTGAGCATGAGCGTGGACATTTGAATGGACTTTGGCTCCCAGTGACCTATTTAAAGCACTGCAAGACTCAAGATCATTGCGGAGTGATAGTCACTGTGACCTGATCCCATATTTACATCTGTGTTTCGTCGCTGGTGACCCAACATTGTCTCCTGCTCGCCCGATACGGACCCTGGCCTGGGTCTGACTTCACTCCTGGTTCCTAATTCTGTATCTCTGCCACCTGGTTGTTGTCAACTTCTGCCTGCCTGACCATGCATCTGAGATCCTGCATCTTCCAGCTTGCGTGCTGCACAGACTTCAGCTCTGCATCTACTACGAGATCTCTTAGCCTGGATTTGTACAGGCACCCGTATTATACCCAGTCATGAACCCCAGGGAAAATGGGACAAAAAGTGTAAGGGAAGTCCTCTCATCAACTAGGCCTTGACCAAGGACATGATAGTAACTAAAATCAAAACTTTTTTTGAGTTTTGAATCAAATGGAGAGGGATTAGAACACCTGTCTGTTTTTATATGCTCTTTGCCCCCATTAGGGAGATTCATCCTCTCCATTTGTCCTATTTACCATTCTCATTAAAAGTGAATGTAAAAGAAAACCCCAAATTATGGGTTGACATCAGTACAGCAATAAAGGGAAAAATTTTCAATGGGGACACTAGTTCTGGTGACATCGCAGGATTTCTTCACTTTTGAAAGCATTTTCTCTCACTTCCTACTTGGCTATAGACCAGGAAGTGAAGGAAAATCTTCCCTATAGGACAGAGATGTCAAAAAACCTGACAAGGGGTATAACCCTCCCTTACTCTAAATGAAAAAAAAATTGCCTTTAGTCACTTTAAATAGCTGTGGGACTTAGATGTAACAATTGTTAAAAACAATTTTTTTTCCAGCATGTACAGGAAAAAAAAATACAAAATAAGCTCAAGGGACATTACTTGCCTCTAATGCAGTGTGTCCCATGTTCTTCTGTCTTCTAGCTCAGTAGTAATCTTCCTCCTCAGATGCCCCCCCCCCCCCAGGCTCACTGCCATAATCTATGCTTGCCCTTTCCACCCAGTTCCACCATGCATAGAAGCTATATAAAAGCCATACCACAGCTTCTATGAAAGACCCGCAATCTAAAAATGGAGGAGTAGACCTTTCAACTATCAGCCTGTCCTCCATTCATTTATCATGTTTCATTCTTAGAAGCTGCAGTATGGCTTCTACGAGTGGAGGGACTGAATGGAAAGGGCAGGCATAGTCATGATATCACTGGCCTGCCTCTCCACCTCGTCCGGTTAGAGAACACTTTGTATACACTAAGAAAAGAAGAGTGTTATCTGAATTATTATTTTTATTATAATACAGTATTTATAAAGCGCCATTAGTTTGCTCAGCGCTGTACATTACAAAGGGGGACAGAACATGTGACAGAACAACAATACAATGCAAAACATGAGGGGATCGAGGGCCCTGCTCTTCGAGCTTACAATCTAGGAGAATGACACCCACATCAAGTGATCGACTTCCTGTGTTCACTATTAAAGTCCCTTGGCACGGGAACCAGAAGCTAGTGGTAATCACTGCAGCAGCAGTGCCTACTACAGATTTCTAGCTTTCACAGGCATCGGCCAGATATGACACATGCATAACTATGCAAAAATATCCATGCCTAAAGTTCAGCTTTAACACAGAACCTGATCCTCTGCTACTTGTCTTCAGGTACTCTGTGGTTGTAGTAAACAGCTCTGTGAGCTGCATACAATTAAGGGTTTAAAAATGCATAGATACAAATTTTTCTGGTCTATGCCCCCCCCCCCCCCCAATCCCAGTTATAATAAAAGTACTGTATTAACCACTTGCCCTCGAGGATTCACCCCCATTCCTGACCAGGCCATTTTTTTTTGTTACGGCGCTGCGTTACTTTAAATGGTCATGCAACGCTGCACCCAAATTAAATCTACGTCCTTTTTCCCCCCGACAAATTTAGCTTTCTTTCAGTGGTATTTGATTGCTTGTGCATTTTTTTTTTGCGATATTAAAAAAAAAAAAAAAAAAATTGGAGAAAAAAAAAAACTATATTTGACTTTTTGCTAATAAATGTGTCCAATAAAAAAAAATAAAAAAATCAAATTTCGTCATAAATTTAGGCCAAAGAGTATTCTGCTACATCTTTGCTTAAAAAAAAAAAAAAAAAAAAAAAAAAAAAAAAAAAATCCCAATACATGTAAATGTATTGGTTTACATGAAAGTTATAGCATTTACAAATGGCGGTATATATACACACTGGGATTTTTTTATTTTTATTTTTTTTACTAGTAATGGCGGTGATCAGTGACTTATAGCGGGACTGCGGCAGGCATTCTGACAGTGGGGGAACTGACTGTGTCACTGACATCCCCAGTGACACCAATACAGTGATCAGTGCTAATAAAAAGCACTGACACTGTACTGACACTGGGCAGGAAGGGGTTAGCATGTGGGGTGATCAAAGGCTTAACAGTGTGCAGTCTTACTGTAAGCACACTGCTTTGCAAGGCAGTGTGTAGGAGCTGACAGGGAGAACGGTTTTGTTTACAAACAGTTCTCTCCCCCACCCTTCCTCATTGGAGATGCTCGGCAATCACTGGGCGCCAGTGAGCAATCATCGGCCGGGACGCAGTGATTGACGGCTTGGGAAGGGCGCGTGCCCCCTACCCGGAAATGCAAAATCTTGTATATATGCACGTGATTTTGTGCACCCATGCCGCCCTGTAGCAGTATATGTAGGGCAGATGGAAGGCAGTTAATAATAACAATTAGGCTCCATGCACATTGGGTGTTTTGGTAACGTTAACTATGTAAAGTCACGTTAAAAACGTGAGTTTCAGCTTTTTGTTAGCATTTTTCCATTAGCGTTTAGCGGCATTTTCCCGCATTTGCATTTTTAGCGTTTTTTATTACAAATAAAAACTTTTTTTTGGGTCAAAAAAAGTACAAAATCGCCAGTTTGGGCATTTTACCGCATTTTGCTCTAGAAACCCACTAGTCCTGGGGTTTTTTTCCAGCCAAAACACATTGATTACAGTCTGCGTGTACATGGACACATAGGATAACATGCTGAGGAGTTACTAGCTGTAGAACAAAAAAGTCAAACGCCAAAAACAGCTGCTGTAAAAACGTCTAGTGTCCAGGAGGACTAAAATGCGTTTCATGTTTTGAGTTCTGCCTGTCTTCTGGCCTTGTCTTTACACAACTTCCTGGATTCCCTGCATGCTTTACAGCAGCGGTTCTCAACCTGGGGGTCGCGACCATTTCCGATGGTCTTAGGAACCGAGACACCGCTGCTGTCTCCGGCGATGTGTGGGCGGGATGATATGCTGCCCCTGTCACCGCCTCCTCGCCGATGATTGGCCACCGGAACTGTAGCTCAGGAGAGGCACACAGGCGGCCAATCACCGGCGAGAAGGTGGAGCTTGGAGAGGAGGAGCCGAGCGGCAGCACGCGGAGATCGAAGAAGATCGAGGGAGCTTCAGGAGCGAGTGAAGAGAAAGGCCAGAGAAGGAAGACAGCTGACAGGTAAGTGCAAATTTTGCTGCTGCAGCCAGGTATGCAGGCTGTAGATGGGAGAGGGAGAGAGCGAGCCCAGGCTGGAGCCGGGGTCAGCAAGGTAAGTATCATTGGTGTCAGTGGAAGGGATAGTGCCCCATCATTTGTGTCACTAATACCAACGATGGGGCACTATTCCTCCCACTGATACCAACGATGGGGCACTATTCCTCCCCCCACGGACACCAACGATGGGGCACTATTCCTCCCCCCACGGACACCAACGATGGGGCACTATTCCTCCCCCCACTGACGCCAACGATGGGGCACTATTCCTCCCCCCACTGACGCCAACGATGGGGCACTATTCCTCCCCCCACTGACACCAACGATGGGGCACTATTCCTCCCCCCACTGACACCAACGATGGGGCACTATTCCTCCCCCCACTGACGCCAACGATGGGGCACTATTCCTCCCCCCACTGACGCCAACGATGGGGCACTATTCCTCCCCCCACTGACGCCAACGATGGGGCACTATTCCTCCCCCCACTGACGCCAACGATGGGGCACTATTCCTCCCCCCACTGACGCCAACGATGGGGCACTATTCCTCCCCCCACTGACGCCAACGATGGGGCACTATTCCTCCCCCCACTGACGCCAACGATGGGGCACTATTCCTCCCCCCACTGACGCCAACGATGGGGCACTATTCCTCCCCCCACTGACGCCAACGATGGGGCACTATTCCTCCCCCCACTGACGCCAACGATGGGGCACTATTCCTCCCCCCACTGACGCCAACGATGGGGCACTATTCCTCCCCCCACGGACGCCAACGATGGGGCACTATTCCTCCCCCCACTGACGCCAACGATGGGGCACTATTCCTCCCCCCACTGACGCCAACGATGGGGCACTATTCCTCCCCCCACTGACGCCAACGATGGGGCACTATTCCTCCCCCCACTGACGCCAACGATGGGGCACTATTCCTCCCCCCACTGACGCCAACGATGGGGCACTATTCCTCCCCCCACTGACGCCAACGATGGGGCACTATTCCTCCCCCCACTGACGCCAACGATGGGGCACTATTCCTCCCCCCACTGACGCCAACGATGGGGCACTATTCCTCCCCCCACTGACGCCAACGATGGGGCACTATTCCTCCCCCCACTGACGCCAACGATGGGGCACTATTCCTCCCCCCACTGACGCCAACGATGGGGCACTATTCCTCCCCCCACTGACGCCAACGATGGGGCACTATTCCTCCCCCCACTGACGCCAACGATGGGGCACTATTCCTCCCCCCACTGACGCCAACGATGGGGCACTATTCCTCCCCCCACTGACGCCAACGATGGGGCACTATTCCTCCCCCCACTGACGCCAACGATGGGGCACTATTCCTCCCCCCACTGACGCTAACGATGGGGCACTATTCCTCCCCCCACTGACGCCAACGATGGGGCACTATTCCTCCCCCCACTGACACCAACGATGGGGCACTATTCCTCCCCCCACTGACACCAACGATGGGGCACTATTCCTCCCCCCACTGACACCAACGATGGGGCACTATTCCTCCCCCCACTGACACCAACGATGGGGCACTATTCCTCCCACTGACACCAACGATGGGGCACTATTCCTCCCACTCATACCAATGATGGGGCACTATTCCTCCCACTCATACCAATGATGGGGCACTATTCCTCCCACTCATACCAATGATGGGGCACTATTCCTCCCACTCATACCAATGATGGGGCACTATTCCTCCCACTCATACCAATGATGGGGCACTATTCCTCCCACTCATACCAATGATGGGGCACTATTCCTCACACTCATACCAATGATGGGGCACTATTCCTCACACTCATACCAATGATGGGGCACTATTCCTTCCACTGACACCAATGATGGGGCACTATTCCTCCCACTCATACCAATGATGGGGCACTATTCCTCCCACTGACACCAATGATGGGGCACTATTCCTCCCACTGACACCAATGATGGGGCACTATTCCTCCCACTGACACCAATGATGGGGCACTATTCTTCCCACTGACACCAATGATGGGGCACTATTCCTCCCACTGACACCAATGATGGGACACTATTCCTCCCACTGACACCAATGATGGGACACTATTCCTCCCACTGACGCCAATGATGAGGCACTATTCCTCCCACTGACGCCAATGATTGGGCACTATTCCTCCCACTGACGCCAATGATGGGGCACTATTCCTCCCACTGACGCCAATGATGGGGCACTATTCCTCCCACTGACGCCAATGATGGGGCACTATTCCTCCCACTGACGCCAATGATGGGGCACTATTCCTCCCACTGATACCAACGATGGGACACTATTCATCCCACTGACATCAGTGATGGGGCGCTAGTCCTCCCACTGCAAAATTACAGTTATGAAGTAGCAACGAAAATAACTTTATGGTTGGGGGTCACCACAACATGAGGAACTGTATTAAGGGGTCGCGGCATTAGAAAGGTTGAGAACCACTGCTTTACAGCTTCTTCTCTGCCGTTTCATTACAATTTCTAAGGGCTACACATCCAATGGTAACTTGTTGCAAGCATTGATTCCTTTGCAGACTTGGCACCTTGAAACTTCTCTCAGCACCTCTGTAGTTCAGAAGGCAGCTCTGTGAACTGTGTGACACAGCATGAAAATCAGGACTGAGATGTTTACTCATCTGTATGTATGCTTGTTTAGGTTTCTGACTTGGAAAGTAATACATATAACCAGGTAACTAGCATTTTCAAAAGGAAGACAGCAGCAGCAACCACTATATCACACTCCGGAAACAATTAATTCAAAGCAGGCATTTATGTTTTGCCTGCACTAGTATGAGGGCACGTAAGGTTACACAGTATGTGCAGAGAACACAGAGCAGGTATTACAACTTTTACCTTTGGGAAATCCAGGAAAGAAAGCATTTACTGTCAAGTCTCAGCTGCTACATTCATATTTGTTATGAATCAAGAAGATCACACACAGATGGTTGTAAAGACAGTACATATGTCACCCTAAAGTTTTCCCTGCATTAGGGTTCCAGCTGTTGCATCACTCCCCCACCTCCCTAAATACTTACCTAGGTACTCTTTCAATCCAACACTGTGCCCATGTGCAGTGGTGCTCTCCTTCCTCTCTCTCCTCACAGGACATGGAGGAAGCATCAGGAGCCATTGGCACCTGCTGCCTTAAATCAAATCCTGTGAGGCGAGAGTGGGGGATGGGAACGAGCTACACTGTGTGTCTACTGACACACACAGCCTGACTTGGGAGCAAGCCTGCAGGTGCACTCCCATAGGAAGCGACTTCCTATTGCAGCAAATAAAGGAGGAGCCAAGAGCAACTGCCAGAGGGACCCCAGAAAGGTATTGCACAGAGCGGGTAGGTATATCAGGTTTATTATTAAAAAATAAATTTAAAAAACAAAAAAACAAAAAAAAACACAATACACACCGTTCACTTTATTAGGTAACCTTGCTAGTGCCAAGAAAATCTCCCCCACACCATTACACCACTACCACCAGCCTGAACAATTGATACAAGGCAGGACAGGTCCATGCTTTCATGTAGTTTATTCCAAATTCTGACCCTTCCATCTTTGAATGTCGCACCAACCAGTCTGCCCATTCTCCTCTGACATGAACAAGTTATTTTCTTGCACACAACTGCCACTTGCTGGATATTTTCTCTTTTTCCAGACCATTCATAGATAGATAGATAGAGATATATAGATAGATATAGATAGATAGAAGACTCGTACATACACACACACACACACACACACACACACTATATATTGTTTACAACTGCTTTAATTTATCAATAACTAGAGCACAGAATGCAGGACATGAAATGTAGAAGATATGTAGATTTCCACTCCGAAATAATAATACTACAACAAACTATTTAAATTATAAACATTTAAGCAAAGTTTATTTAAGATTCCTACCCATTTCTTTCAGTTACTTCTACTGAAAATAATATGCAGATTGCAACTTTCTGCTTTTTCTTCACAAAATTCTAGGTGTCGTGCAGTTACAGTATTTTTATTTTGAATTGAATCCAAACAAGTATGCAGATTAGGAGTTCCGACTTCCAACAAGCTTGTTGACTTAAGCACCGGTTCACAATAGTGCCGCATCTGATGCGACACAAGTCCCACAGAATTGCATGACAAGAGAAATCACAGTTTTCAATGGTACCCATGCTAATCAATGCGACTCAGCACAGTGTAATTTTAGCCCCATAAACCTGGTAACTTACAGAAAAGAAAAATATGAACAAATCATTTTTTGGTTCTCCTATGAGCCTATTGCCCGCTATCAGCCAACAGGATAGAGCTGTGCAAAGTTCAGGAAGGATCCCAACTATATTGTCGGGCTTCATCCTTCCTGAGAGCTGACTCTGCCTTTCAGCCACGGCAGAGAGTTCGAGCCAGCTACACCCACACTTTCCCCAGCCTTGTGCTCCAGAGAGCAATTTAAAGTCACTATTCTCTGCTAAGAGCAGACTGGGTGCGGAGTCATCAGTGGTCAAGTGATCGCTCAGCTTAAAGTTTTAGAGTCAGAATGCTTGAGGTGTGTCATGGAAATTTTGTATTGTTGGTCGAACTTTAAATGTGTCATATATGAGTGTTATTCATATGTCTCTCGTGTGGCTTAATTAAAGCTCTGAAGGCTGCAATTGGGCCATGCGCATGTACAATGTATGTATTACAGTACTCAGCTTGGTAATGGATGAGATGGCAGATCTGCGCTTATAGACCGGCGTGTATACCACCACGGCATTCGATGCGAATGTCGCTGGCAATAGACCGTGGGCCTGTATCCACATATCAGCAGCATAGTACCACATGGGCTTCATAACGCAAGTCGCCAAGCGGTGTGAACTCCACATGTAGGCTTATGCATATCTTACAACCCATTACCAACTTGAAACTGTATCTTGGATGGATGTGTTTTAATAAAGATCGTACCGGGCCCATCCAGGTACAGACTGGTGTTTAGCTTAGGGAATACTTGTACAAAGGATTTGCATGCCAATGGGAGCTAGTAGGACAGGAAATATGACCTCAGATGGCTCCTGGGGGGGAAGGGGAGGAAGTCTGCTGACCTCAGAAGGCTCATGGGGGAGGACCAGTGATAGATAATAGGAAAGGCTATGCTCCAATCGGAATGTACATCCTGTGTATAGGCACTCCCCATTGCATTGTTCGGTGGGAGGGGATTGACTTTATTCATGTGGGGGGCATGTGTGTATTTTTAATAAAACCAGGGGCTGAGTCTGAAACCAGCCCTTATGTGAATTCAACCATCATCCTGAGAGTGTCGTTTGATCATTCTAGGGTAACGGAGCTCCATCATCCCCACATTTCAACAGAAGCTAAAAGTAGTTGGATGGGCAGGAATCGTGTAGTTTAGCTACAGTCGTGGTAAGCAAGATTCGCACAGCTTTATGGGGGATTTCTGCGCATCCAACTGCGAGTACTCACGGTAAGGAGAAATTCGTTAAAGCGAATTTCCAAGACAGGTGATTGTAGCCGTATTAGTGCATTTGCGACAGAAACAATTGACCCCGAAAGCTTGTCCTCAAAATTGTATGTTAGTGCAAATAAAAAAAAGTATCACGGACAGTACTCAATTGTTAGAGTCAGAGTGGAATGCATCAAGGGATCCTGAAGCATGGGGAAAAAAATCCCAAAAAAAACAAAAAAGGAGTATGTAGGTTTGTTTTTTGTACGCCCCATAGTTTTCATTTAAAGTATTGAAAGCAGACAGCCAAGCAACTGGCATTTTCAGAACAGTAGCCTCTCTAGTTTTTGTGATGTAGCAGCTAAGCTACAGCAGATAGCAAAACTTCAAGTTGGACATACATGTGGCAATTTTCAGTCAATTTCAAGCACTTTCAGGCAACTAGAAACTGCAAATAGGATTGCAAGGGCGTGCCAAAAACTAAGCAATCACTAAAGTTTAATCAATCACCAAAATATGGTTGATTACAAAGTTAAATCTGGGCAATAAACTGACTGCTTTAATTTACCTTGTAAAAGATCAAAGTTTAATTGGAAATGAAGGAGAGTAAAAAAAAAAAAAAAAAAGGTCACATTTGCTAGAAAGAAATCAGATTTTTCCATAGCAGTCGACCAGCACAATTTCAATCCCTTCTCCATGAGGTCGATCAAAACCACCATTTTAACTTTTCAAATGTTATGCAGTTTCAAGAAGGAAATCATAAGGTTAGTTGTTTTGTCAAACTGACACATGTACGGCCAGTTTAAGAATATAAATTGCTATTCCAAACAAGGAAAATTACTATATAAACTGGATAAATTCTCCATCTTAATACAGCAACAGCCCAGACAGAAAATCCTAGTTATACATAAACATCATGTGTTTATACTAAACTAACATTTCTGTATTATTTTTTAAAATGCTTCAATGGACACAAACACTGTAATTATTACTGGAGATGAATAAGATGTATGCCTCAAGGTCAGTTGTAAGAGCGATTGTAAACCTTCAAGTTGTAAAACCACCCACTTTAAAAAAGGAATTAAAGACAAAATATTTGTGTATAGATCTAAAAACATTATAGACATATTTTATTTTCCTTTCTTATAAGTGATCACATACCCTCTGTTCTCAGATGCATAAGGAGCTCAGGGAGTAAAAACAGCAGCACACTGATCTTCAAAGTGAATGGCTGTGCGAGGGGGCAAGTCTGATCACGGAGGAAAGCAGGCTGAGTTCCCAGAATAGCTTGAGAGCTGATCACAGTGTGTTCTTCTGCTTAGGCTCTATTCACACTTGTGCGACTTGTCATGCAACTTTGGGCATTAACATCACATAACAAGTTGCACCCCATGTTTTTCAATGACAACGGTTCAGATATGTGTGACTTAAAGTCAGAGACTTTAAAAGGGTTCCTGCACTACTTTGGTCCACCTTTCATGTGCCATAGACTGTAATGTAACCACTCAAAAGTTGCATGAAAGTTGCAACTGAATGTTATACATGTGACAGTAGTGCAACAGTTCTCCATTATCATTAGTCAAAGCCTAAGTCACACAAAGTCTCACCCATACAAAATTGCACACAAAATCATGCAACTTTGGAGTCGCACTAGTATGCATGGAGTCTTAATGTGGTCAGATTTTAATAGGAAAGCAGAGGGACTGGCAGGAACACCAGGGATTTCACACAAAGGAAGCAACACAAAGAGAACAGGTACAAGTACATGGTACAGCAGGCACATGTCAGGAATATGAAATGTTGGGTTTATATATTATTTAAATATTAAAGCGGAGGTCCAATCAAAATAAAAAATTAAAAGGTCAGCAGCTACAAAAACTGTAGCTGCTGGCTTTTAAAAAACAGACTCACCTGTCCCATGATTCCGCAGTCAGATGATCTGTGTCTTCAGCATCTTCAGTGTAGGCACCCAGCTGTCACAGCTTGCGTCTCCACAGCTAGGTGCCCCCTGTGCATGCTTGAGTAACGTTGCACTTTGTGAATGGTCCCGTAGTCTTCTGGGCCGGTCACGTGTCCCAGAAGTCACAGGGAGAAGGGGTGGTGGTTAGGACAACTTCAGCTTCTGATTGCCTAGGCAATCACAGCGAAAGTGAGAGCAGGTACCTTTCAAATTCAGGTACCCTCTGCCCCCCGCTCCCCAAAGGTGCCAATACTTAAAGGGGAACGAAGCCTGAAAGCGGAACTTCCCCTTTTGGTTGGAGCTCCACTTTAATTCAATATCAATTCAATTGAGTTTATATATACACACACACACAAAAAAAAATATCTTACTACTCATTCCTAAAGTCAAGATTTATTTACTGTTCGGACAACTGTAAATTGCGTGTAAGCACAGTGGCTAAGTGGACAACAGTTCTGCCTAGTGGATAGCCAGCCTAAAGTGCAGCATTAAACAAATTTATTAAACTTAGCCAAATCACTACTCACAACTGTGGTAAGTATATGGGCATTATCAGGTCCTGGGAGGATGTAATAGAGGAGCCGGTGCGAGTCCACTGGAGCTCAGGCACAGAGGATCAGATGAAATCATGGGCTATCAGCCGAGGATGACGTAACCACCGTGGAACACATGGAAGACCGGACCAAAAGCAACACCCAATGGGCTTCCGCTTTTTCTTCAGACCTGATAGGATAGCACAATTGTCGGTCATCTATGATCAGCAGCACTAATGTTGTCTATTTGGATTGCTTTCCCAGCAATATTCTTTCCATTAGTTATAGTTCTTTTCTTCTGTGAAATTAGTAAGATAAAACATGTCACTGTATGCCCGTGCTAACCTCCACAGGAGCTCCACTCTACTAGAGCCAGGATAGCAACCAAGAGGTCTTGACAGTACAAACTGAAGTGTCTAATAGGAGGCGCTGTTTGGAGAGAAGCGTACACTGTGTTTGGGAAAAAAAGTGGAGTTCCGTAGAGGAAAAAATGTTGCTGAGAAAGCAATCCAAATAAACAACAACTTTAGTGCTTCTGGTCATAGATGAGAAACAACTGTGCTATCCTACCCGGTCTGAAGAAAAAGCAGAAGCCCACTGGGTGTTGCTTTTGGTCAGGTCTTCCACGCGTTCCACAGTGGTTACGGCGGTTTCGACTGATGGCCCATGATTTAATCTGATCCTCTGTGCCTGAGCTCCAGTAGACTCACACAGGCTCATCTCGGGCCCCGATAATACCCATATACTTACCACAGTTGTGAGTAGTGATTTGGCTAATTTTAATAAATTTGTTTTTTTAATACTGCACTTAGGCTGGCACCCCCTTCTGTTTCCTCTCTCATTTTTACAGAGTCTCACTTCACTCTTGGGGAGCTGCCACAATATAGTGCTCATTGTATGGACTTTTAAGTGAGCTTTTCTGACATTGTATGCTGTGTTACGGTGCTCATTGTCACCTCTCAGCGCCATTTACATGGGTTGTTTTTAGATGGTTCTTGATTTAAATCCCAACCGCGGTACTACCTGCCTGGAGTTTGCATGTTCTCTCTGAGCTTGTGTGGATTTCCTCCAGGTACTCCAGTTTCCTCCCACACTCCAAAAACATGCTGGTAGGTTAATTGGCTCCTGTCTAAATTGGCCCTAGTATGTGTATGTATGAATGTGAATTAGAGACCTTAGATTGTAAGCTCCTTGAGGGCAAGGACTAATGTGAATATAATGTATATATACACATACATACACACACACACATACACACACACACACACACACACATATACACACACACACATTTTATGTAAAGCACTACAGAGTAAATTGATGGCGCTATATAAATAGCTGTAATAAATAATAAACATGTCAGCAATTCTGGGCTAATTTGCTACATTTATAATGTGGCAATATGTATAAGGGCTCTTTCACATAGAGCTGCTCCACTCTGTTCAATGGGATCCATGAGCAGATCCCTTGCTGAAACAATGATGAAGGGGACGGATGTCAGTTTTTTTTTTTGTTTTTTTTTTACATAAACGCTATTTCAATTTGTGTCTGATGAACACAGACAGACCAGTGATTGCTCTATGGGTGGCTGAAGGTAAATGGACTTGTGTGTTTACATTAGGACTACCTTCAAACCATCACATTTAGGTCTGCAAAAACAGAAAATGACAGTTTTTTTGTAAATCATGACAATTTTTTTTTTTTTAACACCATCATCAAACATAAGGCTCCATGCACACTAGCGTTTTTTTAAGCTGCTAGAAGCGGTTATCAGAATTTTGGGGTAGTAGAATTTTTCAAACTTCAGCATTTAGGAGCAGAAAAAATGCTCCCAACAGCTTTTCCTATTTTTTTCCCCCTACATGCACTGTAAAAGAACACTATCACACCTTTAACGATTCTAAACGCTATTATCAACGTTTTTAAAAAAAAGAAAAAAACAAAAAAAAACAAAACAGCAAACACTCTAGTGTGCATGGAGCCTAAGATTGAAATATTTAGAAGAGTACAAATTCCAACTCGACCAACTGTGCCAAGTTAAAGTAAACTTTCGCACAACCAAAAAATTACATATGGTGTGGAGAAAATACTTGGCTATTTTTTTGTCATAACCAGTCTCTTCATTATGTGAAACTTAAGTTATTAGACCTGTAACAAAGCTACAAAACAGGTTAAATTGCCATTAGTTGACCTAATCAGATCTCTGCTTCTTGTAGAAGGATCTGCTTAACCTTTTCGCTGCCAGGCCCTGCGCTCCGCTTGTTTACTCAGGTGTCCAGACCATTTTTGCAATTTTTCCATTGATTTTTTATTTTTCCCCTTACAGCTTTCACAGTTTGTAAAAGACCACCCAAACCATATATTTTCTGAAAGCATATGACCAATAGAATAAAAAGAAAGTGCTACTCATTTTTAGGGCCCCATGATATTTGCGCAAATGTTTATCAAAACAAAATATTCACTAAAAATACACTAAATCATTATTAGCAGTTACAAACACAGCAACTGTTACAAAATTCCTTCTAAATTCATACTAAATATAAAAAGTTTAACCTGCATTGAGTTAATACCAAATATTTGTACATTTTAAATTGCGCCTTTTTGCGACATGGTGAAAATCAAATCTATGCAAAACTGTAAATAGCCACATATCTCTAAAAATCTTTCACTTACAGCTTTCAGAGTTTGTAAAAGATCCCCCCCACCATATTTTTGACGGCACATGACCAGTAAAATAAAAAGAAGGTGCTGATTTTTTTTTTTTTTTTTTTTTTTTAAGGCACCACAATAGTTGCGCAAATGTTTATCAAATCACTAATTTTCACCAAACAAAACCCACTAACATCTTTATTTGCACACAAAACCACAACATAACAAGCAAACTCCCTGCTAAATTTCTACTAAGGCCTCATTCAATGGGGTGTGCGAAAGTGTACGCCCATGGAGGGCCATGTTTACCCGTATGGGAATGCACAGGTGCTGGTGTTCTATGAATCCCTGTACAGGCAGTCCAATTCATGTCAACTGGTACACAGCAGCTGCAAGGACAGATCTGACATCTGTGCAAGTGTAGGTGCATGGCCCCGAATGCAAACAGTGCGAGCTCAGAGACTCACACCCACATGGATGTCAAGTTGGGAGCAGTGGCTGTGTTGATGCAGCAACTGCATCCCAATTGATATGGATGGGACTGCCTGCACAGGAATGCATGGAACATCTGTGCATTCCCGTGCAGCCGCTGTGTCCCAAATAGCATCAATGGGACTGCCTGCATGGGGATGCACGGAATACCAGTGCAGATAAACATGGCCTTGCTGTATTATGCCCCATGTGAACAAGGCCTTAGGCCATGTATAGACTTGCAGTCAGAGATGGCAAAAATGTACAGTTGAGCTGTGTTTTTGCCACCTGCTAAAATCCCTCCTTAAGCTGCAACAGGCAATAGAGTTACAACAGGCTGTGAGGAGGCGTCACATAGCTTCCTCTCCGCCTGTCAGTAGCCACTGGAGCATGATCCGAACATAGGTTGGGGATCAGAGGCAAGAGAGAATTTAGATGCACTGTGGAGCAATTACTTCTAATAGTTCACAACAGAACCATTGTAGTCAGTCAAGTAATGTTCTCAGCAGCACAGCTCAGCTTCAAATCCCTTTTACTCTACTTGCATAGAGCATGCTTTGCTCCAGCAGGTTAATTGCACCAATTAGATAGTTTCTAAAGTTCTCTGGAAGGTCGGCAAGCTTTAAGAATGGACTTCAACAACTATGACCTTGTTGAGATGTCTCTTACAATGACCTGATGCATCAAACATCTATGGGAAGGGGGCATGTTTACCAGCCTCCCACCCCGCTCTTAGGAAAGAGGCTGGAAAACATATGTTTACCAACCCTCCCACTCTCCATGTTGATAGCAATATGTCAGTGGCTGCAGTCGGGGAGAGGTGGGGCACTCAGCCATTAGGGAGGTGGGGGGCAATGAAGGGGGGGTCAAATTTTGACTGGTTGCTCCCTCTGTAACTGCCCTGCAGCACCCAAAGTCGGCAGGAAGGCAGATGAGCGAAGCTGACAGCTAAAGGGCAGCCACAGAGAGGGGGGGGGGGGGGAAATCAGAGAAGTGAGGGTTAAGCCTAGGGAAAGGGATAGTTGGGGGGGCAATTTAGATGACAGCAAGATGACAGGTGGAGTTGCAAGTGACACAGCACAGTGAAGGTAACAAGTGGGGGGGTTGTCACATTTCAGGTAAATAACTCTGATCAGTGGCTTTTCAGCCACTGATCAGAGCGATCAGTTTGTTCAGCAGCATCTGACCAATTCTGCTATAAGTTCATGGTTAGTGAAGGGACCATGAGCTTATAACAGAGGAGGAATGCAGGTCCATATGGTGTACGGACCTGGCCAACTAGAAGCAGTACTGTAGGTCCGTACGCCGAATGGACCGGGCAGCGAAAGGGAGAATATTGGACAACTGATCCTCCATGTTCTTTTGCTGCTAGTCTCATATCGAAAGTAAAGAGCTTACTAAAGTTATTAAAATACATGTACGACAGAATAAAAATTTGAAAGTGATGTAATGTATTGTATTCGCATTGTATTTTTGGACAAAAATTGTACGACCTGGTATCATACGAGAAAAATTTTCGTGCTTGTCCCTTCATATAGTTTTGGACAAAAGCTGTGTACGAACGATTAGATTATTGTACGACTGCTTCAAAAGTGGTATTTTTCGGATGATTTTCTGATTGTGTGTACTAGGCTTTACTTTGAAACCTGTTTCAGCAACTGAATCTGACAAAAGCCTTTAGGCTGGAAGCATTCTATACTGTGACAAGATTGCATACAATAAGACACCACAAAGATACAGTAGCTCCTCCTGCAACTTCCCTATCTGCCAGCTAAATAGAGGAAGCAGATGAATAGAAGGAAGGCTTTGCACATTAGTAAAAATAAAACAGAAAAGTATTTATTTTTTGCATATATCAATGAATGTCTACAGTCTTGCTGGCATATCCACACTTTGGTAAGCCATCTTTATTCACATCCCTCCTCTACGCTTTTATTCCACAAAAAGCACTTAAAATGAGCCCAGTTATAAGAGAAGCATTAGAGATGCCATTAGTGGCCTTCTTACAAATGCTAAATGCCTGGCTGTATCTAACATGAATAGTTATTGAGTCACAGTTCTGAGCATGCTTCCTGGAAGTGTCAGAATTCCTTACAAAAGCATTACAGCCAGGCCACTAGCATGTACAGAAGGCATTATTATTTGTAGGATAAATATAGCGCCAACAGTTTGCTCAGCACTTTACAATATAACGGGAGACAATACAGCAACAATACAGTTCAATACAAGAGGGTTAGGAGGGCCTGATCCTGGGAGCTTACAATCTAAGATTATTATTATACAGGATTTATATAGCTCCAACAGTTTGCTCAGCACTTTACAATATAACGGGAGACAATACAGCAACAATACAGTTCAATACAAGAGGGATAGGAGGGCCCTGCTCCTCGGAGCTTACAATCTAGGAGATGGTCAGCAATGACAGCATAACTGAAACCAGCCATTGATAGATGAAAATATTTCATTTTACCACGGTCTACCAAGAATTTATATTATTCTAGAAGGTATGAGGTAACATCAGAATTAAAACCTAGAATGAAATATAGGCACAGGGCCTTTTGTAGATTAAAGTTGGCCATAGACGGATATGTTTTTTCCCCATTAAGCCTGGTGGCTAAATGACTAGTAAAGCTGGCCATAGGTGATGCAATGTTCATCAGAAAATCACTTGATTCTCCCAACAATCAGTGTTGATGGGGGAATCCTTCCCATGGAGCTATTGTGTTCTCCCAGCAGGCCTGTCAGGAGAGCACAGCGATTATCACTAGCAGCCAAATCCTCTGGCAATAATCGCATTAAAAATCTGACACGCTGGTTGTACTCAATTCATACAGGAATTGATTTGGGTACAATCAGCCTGTCCATAGATGATTTGAAACTCGGTCAGTCCATGCTAAACAGGCAATATTCGAACCATCTACTGCCGGCTTAAGACAGCATTATGGTTTTTTTTTGTTTTGTTATCCTTACGCAGGGGCCATGCTAATCTTCTCTGTATCGTTCCAATTTTAGTATATGTCCTGCCGAAGCGAGGACTTTTTTTTTTAAATTTTGAACTTGCCCAATCATTTGTGCTCTCAGAATGCTCATTTAAAGCAGTCTTGAGTTGAGTTCCCCCACAAATAATCGATTGTCGCCCCATCTGAAAAAAAAAAAAAACTGCACAGTTGGGAAACGGTCAATGTCTATGACAGCGGTGGGCAACCTGCGGCTCTCCAGCTGTTGTCAAACTACATTTCCCATGAGGCATTGCAAAAACCGGAAGTTACAAGCATGACTCTACAGGTCCCATGAGATACTGCAGAACTGACAGTTACAGCTATGACTTGCAGAGGCATGGTGGAACTTGTAGCTCTGCAGCAGCTGGAGAGCCGCAGGTTGCCCGCCCCTGGTCTATGGGAACCGTTAAGGCTTAGGTCAATAGTCTTTTTTTCCCCCACACAAGGCAATGGAAATGCAAAACCTACTTTAATCAGATCAAAAGGAGATCATCTGCAGGTCAAATGTCAAATTCTGCAGGATCTCAGAAGCTTCTCAAACAGATGCCATCGACACAAGCCCAAAGGCCATCCAGGCTCTTAGACCCCATTGACACTTGGGAATCGGGCCATTAGTGATTTAATGCTGGAGATCCAGCTGGGGATCCCAATAATTAGGAAGCCCCACTGAAAGCAATGGGAGGTTGACAGCTTCCCAAGCTATTTCTCAGCCACTCGCATGTAATAGCTCAAGCAGTGATTACCTGCAAATGATCAGCTCTGGACACAGACGGTGCCCAGAGCCAATGATTCGCAGGTAATCACTGAGCAATTACAAGCAAGCAGCCACGAATAGCTGCAGGAGCTGTCAGCCTCCCATTGCTTTCAAAGAGGCTTCTCGCCAGGAACCCCTGCTGGGTATCCCAAGTCTCAAGTTCTATTATGCTGGCAGGTGGGAAATTTAAGGAATATAAAAATCAAGATTTTTGCATACATGGGCTGTTTGCTCACCAGCCACATCCATTACAAAGGGTTTCAATTAAACAAGTGTAGCAAAAGAAGCAAGACTCTATAGTGGAGGAGACGAGAACACCAAAATGACTGACAGCACAGGGTCACTTTGGTAATGCATATGTGCAATAGAAGAGACGATATACTTACCTTTCTGTTGGGCTTATTAGTTGATATGCCATCTCCTTGCTCATCAACAGCTGCTGCAAGTATTTGACTGTCCAAAATACCTGTTTTCACCATAACCTTCAGCTCATGCGTCCTTTCCACAAAGAGTTACTGCTACCAAACATATACTGTATACAGAGCTACAGATTGCTGGTGTGCCATGGTAATTGGCATCTGAAATGGATAAAGAGTAGCTACCGAAGCTGGTAATTTTCTAACTTCAAACACTGCAAAAAGTCAACTGCTCAACAGCTGAGCTAAAAACTGCTCAGAACTTCAGTGACATGGACCTCTCTATGACTGCAATTCAGTTTTTCCACAGAAACAAAAAGGTTATGGAGAGCAATTCTGTAGCAGCTACAAAAGTAGCTATAAATATTGCTAGTATGACATGGGCCTTATTGTAAAATAATAAGTATTTAATTTTAAAATCAATACATTTTGCCTGTTAAAAAAACAAAAAAAAAACCCCAAAAAACACAATTCAGTGAGGCCTGTCTGCCAAAACATGAACATGCGAGTAAGTCATCTCAAGTTACAATATATATAATATATATTTAGGCTTATAGATAGAGGGTTCAAATAAAAACAAAACAGTGCTAGTTCAATTTAAAGTTGAAAAAGTTAAATTTAGACAAACTTACTGAAAATGCCAGTACCCCATTCTTCTGTGCTTTAAAACAAAAGAATTACTTCTTGCATACAATGCAAGGTTATTTAGTCAGTTTATGGCCGGCTTCATTCAAGTGGCCATTAAATTGTAAAATAGAATAGCAAGATAACACTTCTACAGCAGGGAGCAGATTAGATAACTTTACAGAGTATGCCACTTGTCTTGCCCTCACATCAAACAATTGACTGCACACCAGTCTACAGTATAAGACCAGTTTTGTTTTTTTTACTTATAAGGCATCATTGAAGCCTCATACACATGAGAATTTTGGACAAATGATCATACTTTTTTTGCATGCTAGTCTCATATAAAAAATGAAGACGTTACTAAAGTTAAGAAAAGTATCATATGACAGAATACAACTATGGATGCAATGTATTGTATTCTTCCATTTCTGAGCATGCCTGGTCTTAGTAACTTGATTTTTTTTTTCTGGACGAATACTGTACTGAATAATCGAAAATCATTATGTCTGATATCATACGAGAAATATTTTTGTGCTAGCGCCTTCGGATAATTTTGCATGAACTGTTGTGATCAGCCCTCGAAAGCTGTGTACTAACAATCAGTTTATAGGACAATAGCTCTGAATGCAGTATTTTTGTCCAATTTTCTCATCATTTGTATTAGGCTTAAGTGTGTGAGATCGCCCCTGCACGCCTGTCAATCTCAAATATGCAGCATGGGCTGCTTCACACCAGATGGAGTCCAGTATGTCTTTACTCTGCATCAAAAATGCATTGACAGTGTTTAACATGGATTCGTAGTTCACAGCAGTGCAGTCAACAAAAGCATTTTTGCATTTTGTCACAACAAAACATACTAGAACACACATGTCCTCAAAATGAGATCTAGCCTTGTAGGTCAGCCTATAAAAAGGCAAAACATTTACTGACCAATCATCTTTATGCATTTTTAAGACAGCAGCGCTAGTCTAATTGAACACAATAGTTTTCCTGGAATAGAAAAGCATATGAAGAAATGTTTTTGGCCTTGCCAAGGTCTATTTCTCCAAATATAGGCAAAAAGACACCGTGCAGGGTTGTATACACAAGGAATTACAAAGTTATGAGAAATACATTCAGTGACATGACTAGAAGGGTATGATTTTGACATACACACAGACCAAGTAAAGAATATCCTCATATGCCACTTGACATTATGTAGCAACAAAGTTGTATGAAAATACTGAAGCTGAATAAGCGTATCTCTAGCAGATATAGGTAACCATACTATGTAGCATGTACCTCTAGCATAAAATCCCCAGCACTTTCCCTTGCCTGCAGAGCAATCAAGGTTTACACAAATACAGCAGAATATAGCCATTTACTTGCAACAAACGGCTGTACCGGAGACCAGTGGCTTGCTAAGCATGGAAAAGCACCAGAGATTTTACACTATGGCCTTTTTGACTTCAATTCATGAAGCCCAACACCAGGAAACATTTTTTATTTTATTATAAAACATAGTACTCAGGCAGAAATTCGCACAAAGAAAAAAAAAAATATGTAAAATATTTCAAAAACAGAATGCTCAAAAAGAAAATTCAGGTTAAAAAAAGATAGCACCTCTAATTCCCAGATGCCAGTAACAGACCACCTGTACTGATTTTAGTGGTAACTTATGCTGGTCATACACCTCAGCCTTTCGTTACCAACTGACTCGACAAACCTGGAAAGTTGGTGAAAATTTCTCAGCTGAACAGTCAGATGCAGTCACTCTTCAGGAATTCTGAAAGCCAAGAGAGCAGTGGCTGTCTAAATATAGGCGCTAGATTTCTCCACCCATACCGTTTAGAGGGAATAGGGGGATCTAATGGATTTCTCTTATTCAGCCTACGGGGGTGTACAAGTGGTGTTCAAGTCAAACCGGGACTTTTGAATTTATATAATAAAAGAACAAATTTTAAGGAGTGGAAACTGCATTTGTTTTGGGTTTTTTTTTTGTTACATACTCCCCTGCTACATTTACACACTTATCCCAGCGTTTATTGCCTAAAAAGCTTTGGCATAGAAAGATTTGTCAGTATCCCTGAACCATCCTAGGACAGTTTGCTTCACTTTGTCATGACTGTGTTCACCGTTCCCACAGAAAGATTCGACTCTTGTGCAATTTCACGACAGGTTATATGTCAATTATCCAGGATCACGTGTTCCATGTGCTGAATGGTCACAGAAGTGACTGCTATGGGCTGGGAACCACCGCGGCCTGGATCGTCACTGACGGATGAGCAGCCATCTTTGAAAAGTTTATACCATTGAAATGTCTTACTGCAGCTGAGCGTCTCATCACTGTACTGTGCTTGAAGCCTTTTGTAGATATCTGCAGGTTTTACGACTTCGTTGACAAGAAATTTCATCACCACACGCTGTTCCATGCATGCACTAACACGGTTGTCTAAAATTCTGAAACACGGTCTCTGGACTGGCCCGTGACATGTGCACCACCTATCAGTAATAGGACACATTTGCCACTTACTACTCTGTGTAGTACGAACAAGCTAGCATCCTTTTTTTTTTTTTTTATACCTGTGAAATTAGAAGTCCCAGTTTGACTTGAGCGCCCCTCGTATATGGCAAGCTTAAGGTTGTCCTGCATATACTCACAAGTCCTTATGTCAACAGCAGGGTTTTTGATTATAACAGGCTGAGATCTGATTGTTTTTTGGAAAACAGAACGGTTTTTATTGTTAGTTTGTTTTTGTAGATAATAGTTTAAGGTTTTGCCTTCTCCTTTAAAATAAGTCTTTACTCTTTAGGTTTGCAGTAATTTGACCCTTTTGTTGTACTACATAAAGCATAACACGTTACTGCACAAAATTAAATGAAAAAAGGATCTGCACATTGTAAGGCTTACTGGCCACAGAACTTATGATTCATAAACTTCTGAGAATATAAACGAAGGGCAGTGCTCGATTTTCACTTTTTCCCTCCAGCACATGACTGACACTTTTAAATGGAGAAACTCTGCTGTGGCCACATTTTTACAAAACCCAGCACTGTATTCAGGCCTTTCCACCCCCTCCCTGTGCCTCTCAAAATAACTTTCATATGTTGTTTGCTGTACCCCGGGGCACTAACCATTCATTGTGACAGAAGAGATATGAAAACAGCCCCCACTCTCTGGCTATGAACATGAATTGTCTTATGACTTAAAACTGTGCATTATTTGCATGATAGATCCATAGATTAGATAGACAGATAGGTAAACCACATGCTTTACAATTATTAAGTATTTATGAACTGAATATATAGAGACATGGAAACGGATCCCTATTGTGATGCAACACAGCCAAAGCAGTTGCAGTAAGCCTTTCATGCATATCATAACGCTGTATCGATACTAAGCAAATGTCTAACTGTAACACTAACACACACACACTTAAAGGGAATACTGCCAAGGGGGAATATACAGGTGAAACTCGAAAAATTAAAATATCGTGCAAAAGTTCATTTACTTTAGTAATGCAGCTTAAAAGGTGAAACTAATATATGAGATAGACTCATTGCATGCAAAGCAAGATAGTTCAAGCTGTGATTTGTCATAATTGTGATGATTATGGCTTACAGCTCATGAAAACCCCAAATCCACAATCTCAGAAAATTAGAATATTACATGCAATCAATAAAACAAGGATTGTACATAGAACAATATTGGACCTCTGAAAAGTATAAGCATGCATATGTACTCAGTACTTGGTTTGGGCCCCTTTTGCTGCAATTACTGCCTCAATGCGGCGTGGCATTGAAGCTGCCTGTGGCACTGCTGAGGTGTTATGGAAGACCAGGATGCTTCAATAGCGGCCTTCAGCTCGTCTGTATTGTTCGGTCTCATCTTTCTCTTGGCAATGCCCCATAGATTCTCTATGGGGTTCAGGTCAGGCGAGTTTGCTGGCCAATCAAGCACAGTAATCCCATGGTCATTGAACCAGGTTTTGGTGCTTTTGGCAGTGTGGGCAGGTGCCAAGTCCTGCTGGAAAATGAAGTCAGCATCCCCATAAAGCTCGTCTGCGGAAGGAAGCATGAAGTGCTCCAAAATCTCCTGGTAGATGGCTGCGTTGACCCTGGACTTAATCACGCACAGTGGACCAACACCAGCAGATGACATGGCTCCCCAAATCAACACAGACTGTGGAAACTTCACACTGGACTTCAAGCATCTTGCAGTGTGTGCCTCTCCATTCTTCCTCCATACTCTGGGTCCTTGGTTTTCAAATGAGATGTAAAGGTTGCTCTCATCAGAAAAGAGGACTTTGGACCACTGAGCAACAGACCAGGTCTGTTTTTCTTTAGCCCAGGTAAGACGCTTCTGGTGTTGTTTGTTGTTCAGGAGCAGATTAAGAAGAGGAATACGACATTTGAAGCCCATGTCCAAGATCCGCCTGTGTGTGGTGGCTCTTGATGCACGGACTCCAGCCTCAGTCCACTCCTAGTAAAAGTCCCCAACACTTTTGAATGGCCTTTTCCTGACAATTCTCTCCAGGCTGCGGTCATCCCTGCTACTTGCGCACCTTTTTCTTCCACACAACTTTCTATGAATGTGCTTTGATACAGCACTTTGGGAACATCCAACTTCTTTTGCAATTAGCTTTTCAGGCTTTCCCTCCTTATGGAGGGTGTCAATGATGGTTTTCTGCCACAACTGTCAGGTCAGCAGTCTTTCCAATGATAGTGATTCCTACTGAACCAGACTGAGAGACCATTTAAAGGCTCAGGAACCCTTTGCAGGTGTTATGGCTTAATTAGCTGATTAGAGTGGGACACTTTGAGCCTAGAATATTGCACCTTTTCACAATATTCTAATTTTCTGAGATTGTGGATTTGGGGTTTTCATGAGCTGTAAGTCATAATCATCACAATTATGACAAATCACGGCTTGAACTATCTTGCTTTGCATGTAATGAGTCTATCTCATATTTGTTTCACCTTTTAAGTTGCATTAGTGAAATAAATGAACTTTTGCACGATATTCTAATTTTTCGAGTTTCACCTGTAGGTAGTTGCCATTTCTGATCTTTTAAAAATGCTAGTTGTCCAAAAGTGAGCAGCTACTGACCAGGCAGTCTTATTAGAAAGCCCACAAAGCTCTGGTAACATCTCTCTATATTAGAGCCCATCCACCATATCATACATGCATTAGTACAATGCAGCGCCATTAATTTCCAAGGGCACAATACAGCACTAAAAAAATGCTGATTTGCAGTGCAGAGTAATGCACTATTGTGCGTTGTGGTGTGCAGCATTAAAAAAAAACAAAAAAAAAAAACATCTAATTGTTGGTCCTTTGTTAGTAGCCAGTTCAGATCTGTTGTGGATACCCAGCAGGCTCTACCCACAAAAGACTGCCTGCAGAAAACTACAGGAGGGGGTGGATACAAGACCAATCACCCTGCACAAGGAGAGGGAGCAGCAGATACTGGCCATTATTACAGGAAACCTTCTGCACATAGGTAAAATAGTGTGTGTGTGTGTGTACACCCACACACATACATACTGTGTATATACAGTGCATTCATGAACTATTCAAACCCCCTTCACTATTTTCAATTTTGATATGTTGAAGCCTTATACTACAGTTGTTTAAATTCATTTTTTTTTCTCCTTAATCTATACTTAGTACCCCACAATGACAAAGTAAAAACAGCATTTTAGAAATGTTTGCAAAAGTATGAAAAAGAAAAAAACTGAAATATGACACTGGCATAAGTATTCAGACCCTTTGCAACAACACTTGAAATTTAGCTCAGGTGCCTCTCATTTCTCTTGATGGTTGCTGAAATGTTTCTACAACTTGACTGGAGTCCACCTGTGGTAAATTAAATTGATTGGACAAGATTTGAAAAGGCACACACCTCTATAAAAGGCCTCAAAGCTGACAATGCATACTGTATCAGAGCAAAAGCCACGAGGTCAAAGGAACTGCCTGCATAGCTCAGAGACAGGATTATTGCAAAGCACAGATCTGGTGAAGGCTACCAAAAATGTCTGCTTCACTGAAGGTTCCCAAGAGCACAGTGGTCTCCATAATTCTCAAATTGAAGAGGTTTGGCACAAGATCTGGTTGCCAGGCCAAACTGAGCAATCAGGGGTGAAGGGCCTTAATAAGAGAGATGACCAAGAACCTGATAGCCACTCTGACTGAGCTCCAGAGATCCTGTGTAGAGATGGGACAAAGTTCCAGAATGACAACCATCACTGCAGTCCTCCACTGATCTGGGCTTTGTAATAATCCTGCTGGAACTTGTGACGCTCTCACTCACAGAATACGGTGAATGAGTGACGCAGCCGAGCGGGCAGAGCCGCACACTGCCGCAGTTTTTAAAAAAAATTGTAACAGCTAGCAGGGGGGAGGTCCATTCATAATATATTACATGTTACACCCTGAATATGGGTGAAACATGTGACATGTTACGAAAGGTGAACTTATCCTTTAACTAGTTGCCGACCATAGATAGCTAGCCGAATGACGGCTGCACTGCGGCCAGCAAGTTCTGGGTGGACGTCATATGACGTCCTCCCAGAACGAACTCTCCTGAGTGCCCCTGGGGCGAGCACCTGGCGATCTCTATGATAGCTGTGTCCTACGGACACAGCTGATCACGTGATGTGGTAAAAGGCCAATCACAGAGGCCTTTTACCACGTGATCAGTCATGTCCAATGACACGCTGATCACAGGGAAATGCAATTGCTGGTTCTCAGCTGCACTTTCCTCATGCTGTCCACGAGGAAAGTACAGCCAAGAATTGGCAGTTGTCAGAGCAGGGATCGGCATCGATCATCAGTGCCCTGATGATCGGTGCCCAGCAGTGCCGCCCATTAGTGCCCAGCAGTGCCGCCCATCAGTGCTGCCTATTAGAGCTGACTATCAGTGACGCCTATCAGTGCCCATCAGTGCTGCCTCATCAACGCACATCAGTGAAGGAGAACAATTACCTGTTTGCTAACTTTTATAACAGAAAGAAACTTTTTTTTTTTTTTAATTTTTGCACTTTTTTTGTTTATAGCACAAAAAGTAAAACACCCAGCGGCGATTAAATACCACCAAAAGAAAGCTCTATTTCTGAGAAAAAAAAAAGATAAAAAATTCATATGGGTACAATCTTGCATGACCGCGCAATTGTCATTCAAAGTGCGACAGCGCTGAAAGCTGAAAATTGGTCTGGTAAGGAAGGGGGTATAAGTGCCCGGTAGACAAGTGGTTAAACAACTGTAGTATCAGGCTGCAACATAACAAAACTGTAAAAAGTAAAGGGGACCTGAATACTTTATGAATGCACTATTTATATATAAGGCCTAGCATGAAATCATTCATATTCAGAATGTTGCCATGCTTAGCCGTATATGAAGAAAGACATACTAGAAAACAATAGCATATATAGCTTAATTAAGTAGAGCCGGCCATTAACTTTACTAAATATTCTCTATAAAATAGAAAATCTTCAATTTTGGAGTTGAGGTCCACTTTAATAACAACACCACTTGCTGGTCATAGTTTCTAAGCTACCTTGTTACTGAAGGTCAAGAAGCCCTTTAAGTAAGAAGAGCTGTAAAAACTCAAACTGCTGCAGGCACCACCAACCACTCTCCAGCAAAATTTGCCCCTCTAAATCTTCTGGGAAACCAAAGTTTCTCTCTTACCTTGTGATTTATAATTTATGGGCAGTAGTAGCAATATTAATTATGGGAAAATAGAAATTAATCACATCCTAATCTCTAAAAAATAAACTTGGCTCCAAAATGTCACTTATAATACCAATCTACAGAGACAACAAATAAATACTGAAAAAGTCACTATGATAGAAAAACCCAGACAGAATGAATCAACTGTGCTCTATATACAACACCCACAGAGGAAATGCCATGCCTTAGAAGGCATAGTTTGCTGTTACCTAGCTGTCGTCATTTGCAACTTAGTTTACATAATCAATTAAAACATTACTGGCAATATATGATGGCTACAATTTATACAAAAAAGCATGCTCAATATCTGTAATGACATTGCTGCCTCCATTCTGTTTTTTGCAAACTACTAACAAATCTTGGATTTTTAATAAGGCCCCTTTCACATTGGGGAAATTCTGCCTCAGTCAGCAGGGGATCTACTCAGGGATCCCCTGCTGATTGGAGCAGAGCAGGCAGATGACACAGGTTGCAGGTTATGCAGAGCGGACACAGACAGAGCCCTCTCTGCTCTATGGGCGGCAAGGGAGTAAACAGACTATGTTGTCTGTTACATCCGAATGCCCTCCGATCAACTTTGCCCAAATGGAAGAGGACAGATACCCTTCAATTGTTTTTATTTATTTATAGGACTGGATCAGACCTGGAGGTATGCAGGTTTAAATGGATACAAGTCTGTTTACACCCACCTGTCCATGGGAATGCAATAACCTTCTGATCAGCTTTGCCTGGAAAACTGACAGGCAGACCTGATTAGATCACCATGTGAAAGGAGCCTAACTTACAGAGTATAAGTCTGAATTCACACCTTTGCATTTTCACCTGATGTGTTTTCCATTGAAGTCAATGGAAACGCATCTCAGTAAATGCATTAAGTTGCAAGTGAACACAAGCCATGACGCACATATGGCAAACATTCACATCCAATATAAAATGCAATGCAACACAATCCATTAACGTGTTTTGATACGTTTCCACTGATTTCAATAAAAACAAAACATTTGGGGGAAAAATGGATAGGTATAGATAGGATAAGCCAGCCTCCATCTTCAGGCGACTGAAATCTACAGCATTTCATGGATGACAACTGTCCTGGATTTGTTGGGATAGTCTCACATCTTTGTTCTCTGTCTTGCCACCACAGCATCAGCCTCAACTGTGCCCGTTGCCTAACACTTTATGCTGTGTGGAGATGCCTACCATATTGGAGGTAGGGCACTCATTGCAGAAAAAGCAATACAAAACAGGAGGACTGGCTTTAGTGGACAGCATGAGCCACCCATCATAGAAAAGCCATCTTGTGTTTGGGGTGAGCTGGACATGGATGGCATATGCCTCATAAAAGTCTTTCAGACCTCCAAACAACCGCAATAACTCGCATCTATTTTGAAGAGGGATGTCTATCATTGATGCTCTGCATAAAGTTCTGTGGAATTAAATGATACATTTCCTTCCTATAGTCTTCCTTCTGCAAAACACCTAAGCAAAGTAGATTAGTGTCAGCAGATGCTAGTACATGTAGCTGCCAGTGCTGCTGGGACAGAGGTCAAACAGTGGTTAGTATCATTAGATGCATACATTTTTTAGTATGCCCGAACTTTCTGTGCCTTTTTTTTTTTTTTAAACATTCTAATTTTTCATGTCCTATATGAAATAACTTGTCCCAGCATTAATACAGAGGATATATACGACCAATATTTCAGCAGGGGATAGCCCACATCCTTCCTCCTTGTTGAAACACTGGCTGTAATGATATGCACCTCTGAATGTTTTGTGCCTAATTCCCCTGGATATTACCTCACTGTTCCACCACAAAAACTTCCACCTCCCTCCCAAACTCCACTCCTGACCTCACCTTCTGCAAGCCTGGGACTTCCAGAACTACACCCCCAGCTCTTCTCCTCACTGCAGCAGTGAAAGTTCCACACTTACTAGAGAGGAAGTAGAGCCCTGCACTTTAGCTGCAGAGCTGTGTCACTTCAGGTGTCTAAGGCTTTTAGCACATGGGTACCTGAGCCTGCTCAATGTACATTCTGTCACTTTCCCCTTTGCCTGGGAAACCATACGCTATACTTGTGTTTAGGATAGGACCACCATATACCTGGAGTATAGTCATGGGCAGCCATTAATTTCTATTGGACATGAACCAGGCTCAGGTACCCGTGTCCAAGAGGATAAAAGACCTGACATATTCATCAAGAGAACTTGTAGTCATACACAAACACACATACACAAAAATGTACTCTATCCCAAGTTGTCTTCCCGCACTTTTCACTCCTTTCCTTCCACCAAGTACTACACTCTGAAAATTGTGTATGCTGTCCACAGTCCTATCCTGCACATCATCCTTGAACTTCCCCTGCACATACGGCCTGCAATTACACTCTCCATACTCCTCTCCTGCACATACTGCCTATCATCAAACACTCTACATTTCTCTCTTGTACACAGTACTCGGTGTCATACCCTCTGTCTCATACTCACAGGGCACTTTCAGCCGAATGGAAAGAATATGTTGTGGATTTTTTTGTAAATGATGATTGCACTAAAGTTTGTGTCCCAATATTTAGTGCAGTACTTTTCTGTCTTCGGTGCTTTTCCAGGCCCTATTTTGTCAACAAGTGGGCAACACTACCAAAAGTCCTGCACCATGAAGCTAGATCAACTCTTTGGCCACGCCCTCATATGTGCAGCATGTAGCCCGCTGTAAGTGTTGCATTTTTCTTTTTTTTTCCCCTAAAGGTGCTTCTATATTTTTTTTCAAAATTTGACAATGATGGTAATTATTTATTGCTCATTTTTATACTTGGCTAAAGTACTGTCTGCTGATATAAACCATACCTTGCATGAACGATGAAATTCTTATAGTCTAACCTGACTTTTTCAATTTCCAGCTGTCAAAAAATGAATGAAACTTGTAAAGCATTACCCCTATCATGTTCTGGAGAGAAGTGCCTGGCACTTGTTAGCTGTAGGCTTCTCAGCAAAATCTACATATACAGTTGCAAGAAAAAGTATGTGAACCCCTTGGGATTACGTGGAGTTTTGCATGAATTGGGCATAAAATGTGCTCTGAACGTCATCTAACTCACAACAATAGAAGAACACAGTCTGCTGAACATAATACTACACAAACATTAGATGTTGCCATGGTTTAATTGCACATAACATGTAAACATTCACAGTGCAGGGAGGAAAAAGTATGTGAACCTTTGGACTTAATAACTGGTTGACCCTCCTTTGGCAGCAATAACCTCAACCAAACGTTTCCTGTAGTTGCAGATCAGACCTGCACAACAATCTGGAGTCATTTTGGACCACTCCTCTTCACAAAACTGTTTCAGTGTAGCAATATTCTTGGGATGTCTGGTGTGAATCGCTCTCTTAAGGTCATGCCACAGCATTTCAATCGGGTTGAGGTCAGGACTCTGACTGGGCCACTCCAGAAGGCGTATTCTGTGCTGTTGCAGCCATTGTTTTGTTGAATTACTTGTATGCTTTGGGTCATTGTCCTGTTGCATCACCCATCCTCTGCGGAGCTTCAGTTGGCGGAGAGATGGTCGTACGTTTTCCTGCAAAATGTCTTGATAAACTCTGGAATTCATTTTCCCATCAATGACAACAATCTGTCCAGGCACTGAGGCAGCAAAGCAGCCCCAAACCATGATGCTCCCTCCGCCATGTTTCACAGTGGGGATGAGGTTTTGATGTTGGTGTTCTGTGCCTTTTTTTCTCCACACATAGTGTTGTGTGTTCTTCCCAAACAACTCAATCTTGGTTTCATCTGTCCACAGTATATTTTGCCAGTAGTGCTGTGGAACATCCAGGTGCTCTTTTGCAAACTTCAAACGTGCTGCAATATTCTTTTTGGACAGCAGTGGCTTCCTCAGTGGTGTCCTCCCATGTACTCCATTCTTGTTTAATGTTTTCCTTATTGTAGATGTGTCAACAAAAATGTAAGCATGTGCCAGAGATTTCTGTAGGTCTTTAGCTGACACTCTGGGATTCTTCTTTACCTCATGCAGCATTCTGCACTGTGCTCTTGCAGTCATTTTTACAGGACGACCACGCCTAGGGAGAGTAGCAACAGTGCTAAACTTTCTCCATTTGTAGACAGTCTGTCTTACCGTGGACACGTGAACATCAAGGCTTTTGGAGATACTTTTGTAACCCTTTCCAGCTTCATGCAAGTCAACAATTCTTGATCGTAGGTCTTCTGAGAGCTCTTTTCTGCGAGGCATGGTTCACATTAGACAGTGCTTCTTGAAACCAGTAAACCCAAAACAGGTGTGTGTTTTTTTAAGGGCAGGACAGCTGTCAGCAACACATCCAATATCATCACACTGATTGGAGTCAAGGTTGGCTCACTCCTGGCTCCAATTAGCTCTGGGAGAAGTCATTAAGCTAGGGCCTCACATACTTTTTCCTCCCTGCACTGTGAATGTTTACATGTTATGTGCAATTAAACCATGGCAACATCTAATGTTTGTGTAGTATTATGTTCAGCAGACTGTGTTCTTCTATTGTTGTGACTTAGATGACGTTCACAGCACATTTTATGCCCAATTCATGCAAAACTCCACGTAATCCCAAGGGGTTCACATACTTTTTCTTGCAACTGTATACTGATCTGTTAGAACAGTCCAGAATGCCCAGCTTCCTGATCATGTTATGTACACTATCAACATATTCTCTGCTCTCCATTCCTTCCTGTATTATACATGTGGTATGTCTGAAGCCTCACATTTATTGCGAACCATTCAAATATGGTAGTTTACTTTAGTAAACTCATGTATGCAAAACTCTGGAGACCAGAGTCACAGCAACTCTGATATGTAGCTATAATCAGAGGAATATGTAGGCTTCCATTTGTGACCTTCCTTTGAAAATGCTAAATGTCTGGCAAACTCTGGATCACTATGGCTTTTACAGGAAACTAGTGCTTACCATTGGGCACCAAGCCACACACCAATTAATAAGTCCATACATATTTTAAGAAATTTACAAGCTGCATCCTGGCCTGCCTGCATCTAGTTAGAAAGAGGTGGCAACTCCATAAGTCACCCATCAGCTCAATAGAAACATGCCGTTTTTACCTGGCTTAAGGGTTCCTTTCAAAACAGATTATAGAAAAATATATAAAAAAGTCTTTGTAGCTCACAGAAAATAGGAAGAGGTCTAAATCGCACAAAGCCATCCATAATAGACTGGCCCGTGATGATCGCATGCCAGACCCCAGCCCTTCTCCCAAACTCGTGACCGAAGGGCTGGCCAATCTAAAACCGCGATGTCACGTGCGTAACAATGCCACACCCAGCTTCACCCTGCACAACGATTTTCCAGCTCACTGGACCACAAATTGATGTACCGGCAGCCTGAGCGCGATTGTTACTGGGTCAGGTTAATTACGCAATTAACCCTTCACACTGCCAACACCTCCTTTTTGTACAAAGAAACAGGAAACTCGGCAATATTAGCAACAACACTAGGATGGTTGAAATAAACATCTGTATACCACTGTCACCACAGACAGGTTATACACACAGTAGCGCTCTTCAGCGGCAGGAATTCGTAAATTGCAATAAAGAGCTGTAGAAACAGTTCAACACTTTCAGAAAGTAGGATTTATTACTAAAAGGTTAAAAGGGTGCAATAAAAACATTTACAGAAAAAAGATGTAACACATATATATATATATATATATATATATATATATATATATACATATACACAGAAAACAATAACACAGCAAAGAGGTAACAGAAAGGAGGTTAAAGGGTTAAAGTACTTGCCAATCAACCTTGGGTTAAGCAGATCAAGTTTCGGAGCAAAAGGGCACTGACTCCCAAGTTGGTTCTGATGTTAAAAGGGAGAATTCTTCAACTTACACTCTTAGGCCTGACAGTCTATTTTGTAGTCCGTCCCCCCCAGGGGGTGTCTCTGAAGCCAAGGACCAATGCCTCATTTGGGGAGGGGTTGTCTGTGCGGAGACCCAAACTAGAACCAAAATCTCTCATAGCTCATATTTTGGCTCATAACTTTTCCCAGGCACAAGTGACATTCCACCCGCGGGTAGATTAATATGCAGACGCAGCTGAGGAATGGTTAGATATGAACTATGAAATACATACTTGAATGGTTCAAGAGATGTCATTTTCTTCTTTTCTATGTATTCCAGCCAGGGAGTGTGTCCTATCAAACGATTTGTCTGATCGTGAGCGATCTGAAGATATGCCTGGTTTTTATGTAAGTCTCTCATATTCCAAGATATGAGACATAGGGGAAAAATGGATTTTAAAAGTGTTATCTAGTTTCTTACGCCTCTGGAATGTCTTTGAACTCAGGGGAAGGCTTGGGTTATCCTTTTACTTGGTGCCAGATTGCAGCTTCCCAGCCAGCCCGGCACCCAGCTCAGAGATGTTTTATAGCTTGGAGCTCCCTGGCCTGCCTGTGACACTTCCAACACACACACCAACCAAATGTCACTGGGGCTCTCAGAGAGGGAGGGGGAGAATGAGGAAAGATATGTTTGTACAAGATTGATGATCCTTTGCCAAGATGGAGCAAAAATGGTTGAACCGCGTCCATCTCCGTGGGTACGATTGCTACATGGCCTACTGCAACCTTGAATTAATTACTTAGAGATCATATTCACCTTTCAGGAAATAGGTCATCTTAAATGTAAGAAAATATATGAAACCGATATTCAGTATTAATTTTACCACTACCTTGTAATTATAGAAGATCTAGAAATATTTTGACTATTTATATATGGGAACTGTAGACATATACAATTCTGTAATGCCTGGTGCAGACTATGAGGTTTGTTTTGTTCAGCCCGGCAGGCTGAACAAAAAAAAAAAAAAAAAACCCACTGAGTAGCTCACGAAGAGGTCTCTGTACTAACTATGCGATGTTAGTACAGCAATCTCCCCACTGAGCTATTGTGTTCTGATAGGAGGACTGCCCACCTGCCAGAACACACCGGTCATTGCTTGCAGCCATTGGCACCCTAAAAAGGCAGGATGAGGACAAAGAATAATATACCAACATTGACTGTGGTCTCCTTGCAGCTGATTTTACCCATACTGATGAACCGGACAAAATTTGCTCTGTGGATGGCCCTGTCATCATCATCCCTCCAAACATCCTTATAGGAGTCAGGTGGAAAATTCTTGGCTAAGACAGCACTTGCATCCAAACAGGTACAAACACTGTTTTGGGCATTTTGACTGCCAGCGGCACCAGCTGTCAGAATACAACAGCTGCAGTGGAGATTTGTCCATTCACACTATGTAGCATATATTGAGTGATCTGTCAGATTGTTTTATTTTCTTTTAGCCTGTAGGTGTATGGTAAGCTTTACCATGTTTTCTTTAACACTGTCTCTGCGCATGGGTAGCCATATTTTTAGAGAAACAGGGCTTTGCTTCCTCATGATAGACCCTCCCTCTGATGACTGGTGAAAGAATATTCAAGAGGCAGCATGAGAGGTGGTGGAAGCAAAGATCCATAAAATGAAGTAGGCGCAGAGAGATACTTGCACTGCAGCTCCTCGGGTACAGCTTCCGCAGCAGCAGAGACGGGCTTGGGTGTCTTCCAAACTCACATACTCAGCTAGCTGAACTTACAGTCTTTTTTTAAACTCCAGTGAGCTGTGGGCCAGGACATTCTGCCCCTCTTCCCAAGTCATTGGAGCAAAGAAAAAAAAATTCCGCTAGAGATGAATTCTGAGGATTCCCAAGCTTACCTCTACTCTCCCAGCAAGGAGAACAAATCTCACTCCAAACCTCCGGAGACTTGCAGTCAGAGGTAATGCACTGCCACTATGAGGAGGAATTCAAGGCAAAAAAGTAAAATTTTTAGGGTACTATCTAGGCAAAATTAATGTGAATGTTTAGCCAAAAGAAGCCTTAGTAACCTAACTTACCAGTAATGAAGTATCTTCCATGTTGTACAGACAGCTGGATCCTGTAGATATCTTTGCAGTGATGATAGGTCCTCTTCCTACAGTTGATCTTACAGTGCTACAGAAGTTAATAACTACAGGACCCAGCTGCCTGTACAATGTTGGAGATCCTACATTACAGGTAAGTTAAAGAGAAGCTCCAGTCTCCCTCCTAAAAAAAAGAATAAAAGTCAGCAGCTACAAATACTGTAGATGCTGACTTTTAATAGAAGGACGCTTACCTGTCCAGGCATCCAGCGATGACCTCACCCAGGCCAGTACTTGAATTGGCTTCAGGTGCATGCATTGGCATCTTAAGTAAAGGAAACCGGTAGTGAAGCCTTCCGGCTTCACAGCCGGTATCCTACTGCGCTTGCGCAAGCCTTGCTTTGTGAATGGTCCCACAGTCTTCTAGGACCTGTGATGTGTCCCAGAAGGTTGCAGGGGAAAGGAGGGGGTTCCACAATTCTGCTCAGATTACTGCAGCAATCTGACCAAAAGCAGAAGCGGGTACCTCTCAAAACCAGGTACCCACTCCCCCCTCCCAACAAAAAAGTGACAAACATGGCAGTGCAGGGTGCAAACAAGCAGAGCTTCCCCTTTTGGGTGATGTTCTGCTTTAAGTGGTTCTAAAAGTAAAAAGTTAATTTACTTTAATGCATTCTATGCATTAAGGTAAAAAAACCTTTGCTGTGCAGCTCCCCCCTTCCCCTTATACTTACCTGAGCCCGATCTCAATCCAGCACTGTGCATGAGAGCAGCGGCTCTCTCCTATCTCCCTGGACAGAGGGGCAGCTGCGGAAACTATGGGCTCCTGCTGCTGTCAATCACAGCCAGTGAGGAGGGAGCAGGGCTGAGCTACACTGTGTGTCCTATAGAGGAGCAAGCATGCATGAGTGCCCCCATAACAAGCAGCCTGCAATGGAGGCACTCAGCAGGGGGACCCGAGAAGACAAGGATCACAGCTGCTCTGTGCAAAACCATTAGGGCTCATGTACACTGCAGCTGCTAAATTGAAGTTTAGGAGCAGTTTTTTGTTCTTTTCAGAAGCCCCTGAACTCTCCTTTATGTTTTCCTATGTGTCCATGTACACATAGTCGTTAACAGTAGTTTACAGGCATTTTTTTTAAAGCACAAAAATCGCGTTCAGGAGTAGAGTTTACCAGCATTTCAAAAGCTTGTAACTGTGTGTAAACGCGTTTGCATTTAGACACGTTTTTGGGCTGGTCCATATCCAGATACTGTCCCTTGTCTTTTTTCTTCATCAAAAATGCATGCACAGCATTTTCCATGTATTCAAATGGACCTAGCACACCAGCGCAGTCAGTTCCAGGTTTCACGTGAAGGTAAAAAAAAAAAAAAAAAAAAAAAAAGACAGGCCATCTCAAAACATACTGCTCTCACTATTTCTCATAAGTCTGAAATAGTTAATTATTTGCAATTTTTCAGTGCATTCTGGGCATTTGGGAGGGTCTCCTGAGGTTATCTTAAAAACGCTTCTAAATGCAAACACAGCTAAACTGACGTTTTTCACCTACGTTTTCTAGCAGTCAGTTTCCAGCGGTGAGAAAAGTTTTTCAAACGCCCCGTGTACATAAGTCCTTAACACAGAGCAGGTAAGTATGCAACATCTCCAAAATACGCTCGTCCCTAACCCCAGAGACTACAAAGCAACTCATTCACTCCCTTATTATCTGACAACTCGATTACTGTAACTCCCTCCTCACCGACTTACCTCATCACAGGCTATCCCCGCTTCAGTCTATCCTGAACTCAGTGGCCAGACTCATCCACCTTACCAACCGCTCCGTATCCGCCACCCCCCTCTGTCAAACCCTCCACTGCCTTCCAATTGCCCAACGCATAAAATTCAAACTGCTAACTCTGACCTACAAAGCTATTCATAATACTGCCCCAAACTACTGCACCGACCTGATATCCAAATACCACCCAACACTTTCTCTTCGCTCCTCACAAGACCTCCTACTTACTAGCTCCCTGGTCTCCTCCTCCCATGCCTGACTCCAGGGCTTCCCCCATCCTCTGGAACTCACTACCCCAATCTATCAGACTGTCACCTACCCGGCGCACCCTGAAAACCCATCTCTTCAGGGAAGCCTACCCCACCCTCACCTAACTGCCGATCTCCTCCACTCCATCCCCCACAGCCATTTCCTACTGTACCACTATCCCCTCCCTCCTAGATTGTAAGCTCCAAGGAGCAGGGCCCTCGAACCCCTCATGTATTGTATTGTTACTGTATTGTCTCATGTTCTGTCCCCCACTATAGTGTACAGCGCTGAGCAAACTTTTTGGCGCTATATAAATACTGTATAATAATAATGTTTGCTATAAAAACATTTTAAAAAATGATCCTTTATAATCACTTTCGTTCACTAAAGCTATAGAGATGATTTTGTAAGCTAAACTGCAACATTAACCATTTAAAGGATAGATTTCCTGCAAGAGAGCAAATCTTCACTTCCTGAGTTCACTTACTAGTTAACCACTTCTGCCTTCTTGATACACCAATGCCTTCACACAGGCTGGGGTACTCAGGTGATCAACTCTCTATCCTACATTTTTACAAATAAAGCTACTGGAAAAAAAAACATGCCCACCACTCATTTGAGAAACACTTTTGACAAGCATTAGATATTACAACCGCTACACAGTCCTGATGGAAGTCATTACAAAACCCTGCTTTCACAATTCTGCTGAATGACAAGGAAAGGCATATCTCAAGGCACCCACTTACTTCAGACTGCAGGGGAGCTTCCTGTCTTCTGGGTCATTGTCAGAGAAAGCTAGACTTCAGCAGACTAATGAGTAATTGAAGGGTGTTTGGGCTCCTCCTAAAACATGCCCAGGGAGCCCTTGTCTGTGCCTGGAGAGGAGGAGGGTGTCTGAGGAAAGTGATATTTTACAGCAGTCTTTACCTTCTTTCCCTAAATCTTCTCTTCCATGTCTCTCACAGCTCCTCCAGTCTCTCAGCCACTCTCCAACCCCAGCCTGCTGTTTTCCTTGACTTTGAAGAAGTTGTCCTCCTTTTCAGCGCTCCCCTTTATTCTTTTCTTTCTACCCAGAGTCAGAAGGAAGCACTACACTCTCTCACCAACCCCCTTCTCCCTCCTACCTTACTTCCTCCCCGTTACGTCACAGCCACAGGTTTCCTCCCACCCTCGCTAAGGCGTTTCCTCCGAGTCCAAGCCTGGGCTCATCCAGAATGATAGAGAGGAGGAGCCAGCGCAGCACGCACCATCGAGTTTGCTGTGCGGGTCGCCGGTCCTCCAGCTGATAGAGAGCTGAGATAGAGCGCCTCCTATTTCCGCCGCTCTGACAAGCTGGTAATGCGTATCTAAATTGAAGAGATGGCGGGAGAGGGAGAAGGAATGGCAGATGCAGGGTGAGTGTGGGTGGTTATGGAGATTTGGTTATGTACTACAATGAAGTAATACCGTGTTGGTTTCAAACACTCAGACTTCTACTAGAAGTTAAAGTATAACTAAAAGCAAAACTTTTTTTTAGTTTTGGATAGAGAGGAGAGGGATTAGAACCCCCGTCAGGTTTTTATTGCTCTCTGTTCCCCCATCAGGGAGATTCACCCTCTCTATATGTCCAGTTTACCATTATCTGTGAAAGTAAAAGAAAATCCCTCATTTTGGGTTGTCCCTAGATTATTATACAGGATTTATATAGCGCCAACAGTTTGCTCAGCACTTTACAATATAAAGGGAGACAATACAGTTACAATACAATTTGGTACAAGAGGAAACGGAGGGCCCCTGCGCATTAGAGCTTACAATCTAGGAGGAAGGGTTGAGTGATACAAAAGGTAATAGCTGTGGAGGGATGAGCTGATGGAGAAAATAAATGGCAGTTTACTTGGTAGAAGCAGGATTTCAGGGATCATCTAAAGATGGATAGATTAGGAGACAGTTGGGGACAGATTGGGGTAGGGAGTTCCATAGGATGAGAGAAGCTCGGGAGAAGTCATGGAGGCACTCATGGGAGGAGGTGACATGGGAACTAGAGAGCAGAAGGTCTTGGAAGGATCGAAGAGAACCAGGTTAGTGATGTAGCTGGGGGAAGAGTTGTGTATGGCTTTGTAAGTTGTTAGTACAGGGATGTACAATTTCTATAGCCCGATGCCTGGGACATGTAGTTCCGGGGCACTGGGCAGGTAATTTCTTTTTGCCTTCAGCCCTGCTGCAGGCAAGCAGAAGGGCTCATCTGTCAGGTGGAAGCGTTCGGGCAGCAGCGTTGCCGTCCGCTTGCTTCCACACAGCCCACAGTGTCAGCCTCTCCCCTCTTGCCTGCTATATGTCCTGGGCTTTGCTTGCCCATCTGCGGGCCTGGGCCTGGCTCAGTGTGCACTGACAGGATGTGGTATAAGGGAGAGAGGAGAGCAGACACATCCGCTCCCCTCCCCTTCTCATGACCCGGAAGTGATGTGACGTCACTTTCGGGCCCCCGTTTGACACATTCCCGGTCATTGAGACCGGGAAGGAATGTAATGCGGTGCGATGTACACTGCATTACATTCAGTGGAGCACAGGGGAGACATCCAGGGTCTTTTAGATGGAAGCAGAGAACCTGTCACCAAAAAATCATCACATAGGGGATTTTGTCTCCTAATTTAATAAAAAAAAAAGCTAAGTAAAATTTATTTTTTAAATAGATGTTACACTCAAGCATATAACCCCCCCAAAAAAAAAATTTTCAAAGCCCCCACCCCCACATATGTACACATTCACAAACATAAAAGCGCACACACCTACAAATGAAACCGTCGATTGCTATACACGTTACATATCGCCGGGCACACCAGAATGAGAGCAATAATTCTAGCACCAGACCACCTCCGTGACACTATACTGATGACCTATAAGGGGCTTTAAAAGTGTCACCTATAGAAAATATAGGGTACTAACGTTTGTTGCCATTTCACTAGTGCACACAAATACAAGGTTTGACAAGTTGGATATCTATTTACTTGATGCAACCTCATCTTTTACATTTTACCAAAAAATTGGATAATTTATTGCTTTTTGTGCCCTAAAATTAACTTAAGTGTATTTGTGACTGAAATTTTGCATTTCCTAGACCTTTGAGATAATATCCTCTGACATAAAAAATTGGAACTACTGCTATTTTATTTTCTAGGATCTCTGATTTCAGAATATATACGTTTGGGGGTTTTGTGTCATCTTCAGGCCTTAATTGATTTTATACCCATGTGTAAATAACGCAAAAACAGCAATGGCAGCACAAGGGATAAAGGATAAGCCAGGATGTGATAAAAAGATTTTAGCGAGCGCTACCAAAGGACGCAAAGAGAGTGTATGTGTGTGTGTGTGTATGTGTATATATATATATATATATATATATATATATATATATATATATATATATATACATACATATGTATATAAACACAGTGAATTATGTAAATAAGCAGCTGATACACCGAAAAGGCAACCAAGAAAAAACATCCGATAGTATATATATATATTCGAATAAGTTGGTGCAGCGCTATATGGTAATATATTTTAATATACACAATACCATGCCATTTCAAACAGATGTGAATAAGTGGTATCACCTTATGGTGATTAATCGTGATATAATTAGTTCAATATAATTGTGTGGATCATACAGAGATCACAATTCCAAGTGTGTGGACCTCCTGATCCGGGAGTGACAACAGGTGCAAGCCAAACGAATGGATGAAAAACGCACAATAATAAATCCTGCGTCATCAGGTTTTAGATAGGTCATCAGGTCTCGGGTCAGGTTACCATACGAATCACCATCCCAGCTCCACAGAAAAGGTCACCAAAAACCGCTACCAGGTATCACCATCAGGGTCATCTTTCCTCCAAATGGGCACTGTGAATGATGACACTCACACAGAGTGCCCAATAAGAGACCACATAGTGTGATATTGCTTAAGGTACCTTTTATTCAAGGATAATGGGTGTAATGGTAAATAACAGATTTTCAAAAAGTTCCAAAAATTACTGACCATGTATTCAGGGTATGCTGTGGTTAGATGTCCAGTTGCTGCAGCCCCCCATTATCCTTGAATAAAAGGTACCTTAAGCAATATCACACTATGTGGTCTCTTATTGGGCACTCTGTGTGAGTGTCATCATTCACAGTGCCCATTTGGAGGAAAGATGACCCTGATGGTGATACCTGGTAGCGGATTTTGGTGACCTTTTCTGTGGAGCTGGGATGGTGATTCGTATGGTAACCTGACCCGAGACCTGATGACCTATCTATAGCCTGATGACGCAGGATTTATTATTGTGCATTTAAAACGCACATCTCGTGAGTGCGTTTTTCATCCATTCGTTTGGCTTGCACCTGTTGTCACTCCCGGATCAGGACGTCCACACACTTGGAATTGTGATCTCTGTATGATCCACACAATTATATTGAACTAATTATATCACGATTAATCACCATAAGGTGATACCACTTATTCACATCTGTTTGAAATGGCATGGTATTGTGTATATTAAAGGATAAGCCAGACACTCCTTTTTTCTGAGCAGCAGCCTAGACTGTACGGTCTCTCCCCTCCCTGCTAGTCTTAAATGTTTAAGTCGCCATAAAGGCCCTTTTGTTTTTAAAAGTCCCAGACAGTCCTTAAAGCAGATGTAAATATGGTTTTGGTTAAAATGTGTGTTTTTTTTTTTGTTTGTTTTTTTGTTGTTGTTTTTTTTTTTATCAGAACAAGTAGATTGTCATGAGGGACAAGTAGTTTGGGACACCGATTTAGTCCTTGGACAAGTAGTTTTTTAAAAACAATTTCCACACCCCTGTAGTACTTTGAATTTTATTCATTGGGTGAGGTAAAGCCAGTGGAGGGATTGGCAGAGAGGGCTAGCAGACACTGAATGGTTGGTAAGTTGAATGAGCCTGGCAGCAGTATTCATGATGGACTGAAGGGGGGATATCCTATGTAAAGGTAAGCCAATGAGGAGGGAGTTGCAGTAGTCGAGGTGAGAGATGACCAGGGAGTGAATTAGGAGCTTTGTGGTATCATTGGTTAAAAAGGGGCGTGTGTAGGGATTGGTTGATAGTGGTGCTATTGATCCTGACCGAGAAATCGGGAAGAGGTACGTGGGGGGAGGAAATATTATGAGCTCAGTTTTGGATAGATTGAGTTTTAGGAAGTGGTGTGACAACCAGTCTGATATGTCTGTTAGTAAATCGGTGATATGTGAGGAAACTGGGGTGAGTTGAGGAGTAGAGAGATAGTTGTGTGTCATCAGCATAGAAATGGTATTGGAAACCATGGGAAGCTATCAGCTGACCCACGGAAAATGAGAAATTGAGGGGAAATCTTCCAATGGGGGTCCCCAAGGAATTCCCTTAATTTGCAGGGAATTCCTCTCACTTTCTGTTTGGCTATGGAACAGGTAAAGCTCTACAATGGGACACAGATGTAAAGGGAAAGCTGTACAATGGGACACAGATGTAGGGGGGGGGGGGAAACCTGGCAGGGGTTATAACCCTCCCTTGCGCTATCAAAAATAAAATACAATTGCCTATAGTTTTACTTTAAAGTATGACTAAAGACATTTTTTTTTTTAGTTTTGGATGTGGAGTTGAGATTGTTAGGTTTTTATTGCAGTCTGTGCCCCATTAGGAACACCATCTCTATTTGTCCTGTTTACAGTCATCACCGAAAGCAAAAGAAAATCTCACATTTTAGGTAGTCGCCAGAACAGGAAGAGAGAGGAAATCTTCAAATAGGGACAACCAGGAATTCTCTCAGTTTGGAAGGAATTCCTCACTTCCTGTTTTGGCTATGGGACAGGAAATTAATGGAAATCTCCCCAGTGGGACACAGATGGACACAAAAAAAACACAGCAGGGCCTATCTCCTAGATTGTAAGCTCCAAGGAGCAGGGCCCTTGAACCCCTCGTGTATTGTATTGTTACTGTGCTGTCTCGTGTACTGTCTCCCATTATAATGTACAGTGCTGAGCAAACTGTTGGCGCTATATAAATCCTGTATAATAATCTCCCTTGCTCTATTTAAAATAGGAAAAGAAAGTTTTGCCTTTATATATATATATATATATATATATATATATATATATATATATATATATATATATATATATATATTAGTGCTACCCCTGCAGGGGCTGTTTGCTGATGCTTGTCCCTGATGTTTGCCCTGACCTTTCAAGCCTTCTGACACCTCGAAAAGTCTGGGCTCAGACTTATTTCAACTGTATAGGATAATAATACAAGAGACACAGTTCTTTTGTAACACCTCTGTTAGGCTTGCTCAAAAGAGTAGACCACAGAATGAAGGGTTAGGAGGTACGTCCCCAGTTAGTGCGTAAAAGCAAAACACTGGTAAAAAAGGAATAATCAATTAGCAATGTTTTAACAGGTTATACAGTCATGAGTATTAAGCTTCAAATGTATAATTGCAACAGCAGCAGCAAGAGGGGCAACTTGAATCCTATGGTGTTTAAAGTTCCTGATATGGTGGTGTCTTCTGTCTTCTGCTAGCAATGGTGGGGCCCATAAACATTCGTGAATACTGTTAATTCAGTGAATTTAAACAGATAAGCCAATGGTACTGCTCAAAGCAGTGGTCTCCTGGTAAATGAAGTGTAAAGGTGTCTGCATGCAGTGTCTCTAGAATTATAATCAAAAAAGGTTGGGCATCCACCCACTCACCAATCCTATGGATGGCACAGCCTCCTAGGAACAAATTCTTTCACAGGCTCTTGGCTGGTTTCAGGTATTTGCGGAGAGACCGCCTGATGGCCTGACAGTGCAGCGAATAAAGAACGGACAATGACAGTCCCAATGAAGAAAGGCTGCGGTCCTGGTGTGGCAATCTGTGGCACTGTCGTGCAGAGTCCCACAGTAGTAGCCAGCAATCTGTCTCTGGAGGTGAACAGCAGTCCCCTCATGTTCAGCTCTGAATCTTGCATCAAGGGAGCGAGCCAGTCCCGTGCTATAGAATATAATCTGCTTTCCCAGAATCCTCCTTGTTCGCCAGCACTCAGACATACAGTATGTATTGGCTATAGGACTACAGGTCCCAAGATCCTCTACTGTCAGAAAAACTAGATCCACTCTGCTAACAGAAAGTGATGTAGTAGTCCCAGTACTGGGCACTAGGGGGAATAGGATTAACCATGGTCTCATCTGTCATATGAATGGCAACATTATGTAGCCAGCACCTGGCTACATACCTCTCTGCCATTAAAGTGGTATTAAATCCTGTGTGTGTGTGTGTGTGTGTGTGTGTGTGTGTGTGTGTTTTTTTTTTTTTTTTTTTTTTTCTATTTAAATAACCAACTGGTTCCCCTGCCGGCGCTCCTGCCATCTTTTCCTCAAGCAGTGCTGTTTCTTGCTCTGGTGTCACTGATGCTTGCTTGCTCTATGCATCCATAAGACACATAGGTCCATGGCTCGCCACATCAATCCCCCCCCCCCCCCCCCCCGGCTCTCTCCTCATTGGCTCACTAACTGTGCTTGACAGCAGGAGGGAGAGTCCCTGTAGAGCAGAGGCTTGCGTGAGCATTGCTGGATCTAAGGGGGCTCAGGTAGGGATTGGGGGGGCGCATTTCAACCAAAAGGTTGTTTACCTTCATGCATAAAATGCATGAAGGTAAAAAACCTTTACTTGCACTCCAGAGGAATTACCCCCCTTCCTGACCAGGCCATTTTTTGCATTACGGCACTACATTACTTTAACTGACAATTGTACGGACATGCAACGCTGCACCCAAATGAAATTTACGTCCTTTTTTTCCCTACAAATAGAGCTTTCTTTTGGTGGTATTTGATCACCTGCTTTTTTTTTTTTTTTTTTCTTTTTGCGCTATAAAAAAAGACTGACAATTTTGAGAAAAGAAAACAATATTTTTGACTTTTTGCTATTAAACATGTCCAATGAAAAAATTAAAAAATTCAAATTTTGTCATAAATTTAGGCCAAAATGTATTCTGCTACATGTCTGTGATGGAAAAAAAATACCAATACGTGTAAATTAATTGGTTTACATGAACGTTATAGCATTTACAAATGGCGGTGTATATACTGGAATTTTGATTAAGCTCGAGATTGTGTGAAACGCGTTAACAGGTCCTGTATTCATGTCCTGGTGTTTTGTGTGTCCTATGGATCAATAAATACACACTATATTTATCTATCCTCTGGTGTGCGGCTGACCCTTTTTCCGATCAGCGACTTATAGCGGGACTGTGGTGGGCATTCTGACAGTGGGGGGGACTGCCTTGGTGTCACTGACATTCCCAGTGACACCAATGCAGTGATCAGTGCTAATAAAGAGCACTGACACTGTACTAGTGGCACTGGGCATGAAGGGGTTAACATGTGGGGAGATTAAAGGGTTAATTTCTGTTTTATTTCATGTTCTGTGTTTGTGCTTCACTGTAAGCACACTGCTTTGCATGGCTGTGCTGTGCACAGCCATACAAAGTAGTGTGCAGGGGCTGACAGGGAGTACTGTTTTGTGTACTAACCATTCTCCTCTCTGTCGGATATCCTCGGCAATCACCGGGTGCCAGTGAGTGATCACCGACCGGGACCTGATGATAGACGGCCGTGAATGGCTGCATGGGTAGGGCACGTGAACCTCCTATCCGGAAATGCAAAATGACATATAGATGCGTGATTTTGTGCACAGCTGCTGCTCTGTAGCAGTATTTCTGCTATGGGGCGCAGCTAAAGCGGTTAATGACTTTTAGGTAGTTGTCTGATGTGAGGTCAGGGTGACTTCCTTTTTAGTATTTGGAAATCATCAGCTTTTCTTTTTTTCTTTCCTCTGCAGGTATATGGGTGCTGTAATATACCATTACAAATCTTTCACCCACATTTCTGTACAGATGATGTACAAAAGTATTGACAATTTATGTCATTAACATTTGATCAAAACACATCAGTTATATCCACCCGCCAATTTCATGAAGCAGGGATGAGCTCAGAAGTGTTTGGATCCTAGTCTGAACCCACCTGAGCAAGCCCATCAGGAAGCTGTCATTGTGCAACACCAGCCATGAGCGGATGAATTTATACAATGTCTTGGGCTCTTATTATTGTCTGTGTGCTGTGAAAACTTCCTGATGGGCTTGCTCAGGTGGGACTGACTAGAATTTCAACATGCCTGAGCTCATTCCTGGTTAAAAGAGCAAAAACGTATGGCAGTAAAGTTCAGAAATATCTCAACAGCATCTGTCTACACTGAGACCACATTAACAGGAATTACATACCTCATGACGTTGTGTCCAGTCATCATACACACAATCCTTTACGTTGTATCCAGGCTATTCCAGAGAGGTGGAAACACTCAAGCTGAAATTTATTGAAACACTGCTTACCAACAAAGTGTGTGCCATGTGCTGGCGGCTGCTGTTTACAGTAGTAATTTTCAGTCCTCTGTCACTGGATACCCCCGCAGCGGTGTTCATCCTATGCTGCAGGGGTTAAAGCACTAATAAAGCAAAAATGTATTGTATTGCAGCTTACCAATCATTTGATGTGATGGCTGCTTCAGTTTTCTTTTCTTTGGCTTTTTTTCCTCCTGTTTTCACCTGGTGATGTGACCAGTAACACACTTCCTATAATACAGTGCCCCCACTCTAGATGAATAAGCACAGCAGGCAGCACCACTGTCAGTGGGGGGAGGGGATTTTTTTAAAATTTATTAGCAGATTTAAATACAATAACAATTTGAAGCCAAACTCCAGCTCACACTTTATAATCAGTTACAGCTTTTTCCTTTTGGGATAAAGATTTTACATGAATAAACAAAAGCTGATCATTTTAATCACCCCTGTCAGTTGTAAATGGATTGTCTCATCCATGTAAACTGATACTCTGTTGGGGAGCTTGTGATTTTGAAAAACAATAGACTTGATGGCTGGATCATAAGATGAAAATAGAAGACAGCTTAAATAAACTAATGCAGCCAACTAGGGATGAAACAACTAATCAATTATAATCGATTATGAAAATAGTTTGTCAATTGTTTTCATAATCGATTAGTTGGTCAGCTGATTAGTTGGCCTGCATACAGAATGGATTATTTTGTCTACATATTTCAGAAAATACAGTGCAGCACACATACAGCTCAGTACACCGTTCATACCTGTCAATAAGTGCCTGAGAACTTGTGAATTTGTGAGGAGCAATGCCTTATGGTACAGGTAGATCTGGGCAGAAGAAGGAAGTGATAAAGGCAGAAGTTTTTTTCTTTACCTTGCTATAGGGGCACTCTATACTATATTTTGCAACTTGCTATAGGGGCACTGGCGGGGGACCCCAGAAGAAGAGGATTGGGGCTGCTCTGTGCAAAATCATTACAGAGCAGGTAAGTATAAGTTTGTTATTAAAAAAAAAAATTTAACATTAATGCAGGCCATAGATGGGGAGAAAAACTGCAGATTTTTCTTTTAAAAAACGAAAAATCGGTTGTTCAAGTGGCCGACGTTACCATCAATGGTAAAAAAAATCGGCCGATTTTCTACCCATCTAGAGCCGGCAAAAAGTGTCCCTGCAGAGAGCTCTGCTATTTCTTTGACAGTTCTCTGACAGTTCCTTGACATTTATAGAAGTTGCAACAATGTATCTATTTGTTTCCATTTAGGATACAGATGTTTTTATTCGGAAACAAATAGATACAATGTTTCAACCGCTGTAAATGTCAAGGAACTGTCAGAGAACTGTCAGAAATAGCGGAGCTCTCTGCAGAGACACTTTTTGCTGGACTGGAATTCTTCTTATTTTCATCCTACTTCTTCTTCTTCTTCTTCTTCCTCATCCTCATCTTCTTCTTCATCCTCATCCTCATCTTCTTCTTCTTCTTCATCCTCATCCTCTTCTTCACCCTCATCCTCTTCTTCTTCATCCTCATCCTCTTCTTCATCCTCATCCTCTTCTTCATCCTCATCCTCTTATTCTTCATCCTCATCCTCTTCTTCTTCATCCTCATCCTCTTCTTCTTCATCATCCTCATCCTCTTCTTCTTCATCATCCTCATCCTCTTCTTCTTCATCCTCATCCTCATCCTCTTCTTCTTCATCCTCATCCTCTTCTTCTTCTTCTTCTTCTTCTTCATCCTCATCCTCTTCTTCATCCTCATCCTCTTCTTCATCCTCATCTTCTTCATCCTCATCCTCTTCTTCTTCATCATCATCCTCATCCTCTTCTTCTTCATCCTCATCTTCTTCTTCTTCATACTCATCCTCTTCTTCTTCATCCTCTTCTTCATCGTCTTCCTCTTCTTCTTTTTCTTCTTTTTGTCTTCCTCTTGCAGGTCACTGCTCATGCGCAGATTTTTTATCGGTAAAAAATCGGCCGATTTGCCCACTAATTGCCGCGAAAATCGGCCGATCGGCAAAATCGGCCGATTTTTTTCCAACTTTACCGAAAAAAAAAAAACGGCCAAAATACCGAAAAACGGCCAACCAAATCGCCCACTAATGATCCGAAAATCGGCCGATTTTATTTTCGGCCGAAAAATCGGCCGATTTTCGACCCATCTATGGCCTGCATTACAATCCCTTTAAAGTGTTACTAAACCGAGGATCCTGCATTCACTATATCTGGTCTCCCACAGTACACAGAACATGGAAATGCAATTATTTTAGTAAATAAACTGCTAAATACCTTTTCTCCTCAGCAGTTAGAGCAGCCTTGTGACTTCTATCGGTTAAAGCTGGTAGGAGAAGTTTTAACTCTGCTGTAGGAAGATGCAGGACCCTTGACCTCTGTCTGGACAGTACTGATTGGTCCTGTGCTGATCACATGCACTCTCCCAAGATATGTCTCATCAGGAGACAAAAGGGAGACACTGGAAGGAGGAGAGGATCAGAGAAGTCAGAATCAAACAGCGGTTTTAGACAATGCGGAGGTTTAACCCCTTAGGTTCCACAGTGAGTATATCAAGCATGCTTTACTGCATATACAGACTGATTTTACTGTTGTGGGTTTAGTAACACTTTTAAGGGCTCTGCAGGGAATATCAACATCTGAACCCAGAGAAGCTAGAGACTGATAGACTGGAGGTAATGGAAGGCATTAAATTTAAAATAAAATTTTACCATTTACTGTGCATTATATTTAAAATGATTCCATCCATGCAAAAGAGTCTCAGCCTTTAGCACTCCTTGTAAGCGGAACTATACTCACCTTTGATCATGCGATGTACCAAAGCTCTCCACCTGGCCGCTAGTATCTACAGGCTGGTGGCTTCTGGATCCTGATCGCTGGTCTCTGTCATTGCATGGGTGGGAATGACATCACTCCTGTGCATGCGTTCAGTCAGATTCGGCATTGCCGAATTTGTAAAGTGAGCTGCACCTGCATGTCTCACTGTATCGGGATGGACAGGCAGAAGGTAACTTTAACTGCAGAAGAGACCAAGCATGTTTCTTCTGCATTCAAATTCCTGCCTGTTCACCCTTTTTTACTTTGTTTTCCTAAAGTTCCACTTTAATATAAATGATTTTATATCCTTCTCCACGTAGCTTCATGGCTGACCAGTTAAAATACCCAGTATATCCTACTTCTGGGTATATTTAATAGAATATATATTATAATATCACAGGGATATTGAATTCATATCGCCCGGGACATGTGTTTTTTTTTTTTTTTTTGGTTACCTTTTAGCCCTGCTTCTGCAGGGCACACTTGTCAGGTGGAAACATCGGGTGGCAGCGCTGCCATTGATTTCTTCCACACAATGCCAGCCTCACACCCGCACCCCTTGAGGTCTCCCGGGCTCCGCTTGCCCATCTGCGGAGCTCGGATCGGCTCAACGCCATCGGCTACAGGGAAGGGAGGAGAGCATACACATCCACTTCCCTCCCCTCTTTGTCCTGACCCAGAGGTGATGTTATATCACTTACGGGTCCCTGTTGAGAGCTCCCCAGCCATGGAGGCTGGAAAATAATGTAATGCGTTGCGATGTGCACTGCATTACATTCAGGGGAGCACAGGGGAGACATGCAGGGTCTTTTAGTCTCAATAAAGAGAATTGTCAACAAAAATCATCACATAGTTGTTTTTTTTTTTTTTTTTAATTGTAAAAAATGAAAGTTACACCCAAGAACAATACCACCCCCACATATATGCATGTACAAACTTAAAACGCTGGGGCGCCTACGCATGAAAATGTTGATTGCGATACACAGATCACATATCGTTGCACACGCCAGAATGAGAACAATAATTCTAGCACCAGAGGTCCTCCGTAACGCTAAATTGATGACCTATAAGGCGCTTTGAAAGTGTCGCCTGTAGAAAATATAGGGTACTGAAGTTCGTCGCCATTTCACGAGCACATGCAAATTTAAGGTTTGACATGTCTGATATCTACTTACTCGATGCAACCTCATCTTTTATATTTTACAAAAAAATAGGATATTTTATTGCTTTTTTGTGCCCTAAAATTAACTATATAATGTTTGGGGGTTTTATGTAATCTTCAGGCCTAAAATTATTTTTTAATCTTGTGCAATCTTCTACCTTTCCTGGGGAGCACTGTAATGCAAGGCTGGATACAAAAACCAAAAGCAAGTAAGATACACCACACAGGTACAATTAACTAGCAGTCACACCATTGTTCTAAGCTTGTGAGAGAACCAAGTGTATAGCTGCCCTGGCACATCATGCAGCATTCACTCAGCACCCCAAGAAATAACAGAATCCAACTGCAGTGTTCTTGCACTGTCAAAACCTCTTTTATTATCACACAACACACAGGAGGACATATCTTATAGTCATCACAATCTGCATAATAACACACACCAATAGTAATGTGAGTATTACAGCATGAATTAAATATATTTTGACAGTGTCACAGCATAGAATGAATACATTAGCAAAGCTATGGGAAGGAAAAGACCTCATCAAAACCACAGTGCACAGGAGATTGTGGAGAAGCCTGGCTCACGATTGAGACTGATGAGCCCATGGAGCCTTGGGATAAATCAGAGTGTCCCCTTTTGCATGGGAGTACTTCTTAATCTCATTGTGTGCAGGCCTCTCTTAAATACCCTGGTTCGGAGTAATCTGGCAACAATCCTAAAATGGGCGGGCGCCTGGCCCACTCCAGGAAGTGCCAGCAGAAAAACATTGAAAACTGTCCCATGAGGTAACAGGAGTCCCACCTAGTCACTTTACTGGACAAAAAACTCTTCTCTAATACCCCCAATCCTAACGGCACAAACCAGTAAACATTTCTAACTACATAAACAACTTAAACATTTCTTAAATGCCAACAACCATGCACTATATATAACAAAAATGCAACAATAAATGTCCAATAAGTGCTGGAAGTGATGTTGGTACAGGAAAATGATAAGCTGAACAGGTGACCACTCTACTCCCAGTGACACGTGATCTGGTGACGTGTGGGGAAAAACAGTAAAATTCCACACTCACCAGAGGAGCAATATAAATGCGCATTTACATCAAATAAGTCAGAGGTTCCCTGTGTTGGGAAGGATGCAGCCTGGAATGGATACCTCTTCTGTGGATAAGGGTGATGGAAAGACACTTCTAAAGGTCCCCTTTAAAGCTGGCTGCGGTAGGGGCCTGCTTTTAGATTTCTCTCCTCTGGGCCCTGGGATGGTCACCTGGGGATCCTGTGGGATTAAGTGCTCGGTGTGGAGCAAAAAATACTACCCATAGTGTAGTAATTATTCATAAAAAATTAATTTATTTAATATAGGTATTAAAAATGCAAATAAACACACTTAGGCAAAATAATTCCCATGGGTAAAGATTAGCGATAATGTAATCCTTAGAAAATAGATATATGCAGCATAAAGCTGCTCTGTGCACTGACCAGCTGGATTCAAAGATAGCCGACGGACCTCCATGATCCGGCAGCGTGACGTCACGGCATGCAGGGCTCCTCCTTAACGCGTTTCGTACAAGATGTATATTCTCAAAAGGGGAATATATATATATATGTCGCCATTCTGCTATTTTATTCTATGTTATACCAGCAATCTTCTTGTAAATTTTAGCCTCAGGCGTTTGCATCTTATATATGTTTTTAGATTCCTATAGCACTGCACTACATTTTTTTATGTTTATTTTAGAAGGTCATGTGGTTTCCTTTTTAGTGTACTAGCTGCTTTTATCTTTAAGCGCTCGCTGAACCCTGTTTTTTACATTTATTAAATGCGCAAACAAATTCACTCACAAACAACTCTTATCTATCTTAAGCCGTTCTAATGTCTTGTGACTCTGTAAGTTTCCCTTAGCTTAGAAATTGACATCAATGTCATTCCTCAAGCTTCTGGCATATGGGCAATGATGCTTTATTGTAAAAATCCCTGAAGAAACAAAGGGCCCAAGGCCAGCACATTTCATAGGCATTACAAGTACCCAATCAGTACTCATTACACTGCAAGGTCTCTCCCCTCCCTGCTAGTCCCCAGGTGTGGATCTGGAGACAAGCAGAGAAGGGAGGAGGAGATAAACAGCGCAATGTTAAAAATATTACACATTTAAGTCACCAGAAAGCCCCTTTTGTTTTTAAAAGCCCCAGACATTCCTAAAATCATGGTTTTGGTTAACAAGTTGCTGTTGTTGGTTTTTTTTTTTTAATCTGGACAAGTAGATTGTCATGAGGGACAAGTAGACTGGGACACTGATTTAGTCCCTGGACAAGTAGTTCTCTCAAACATTTCCACACCCTTCTATTATTATTACTTTCATTGTTTTACAGTCTAAATGAACCCCTTATAATAGTGATGATCAAGTTACATGCCTATGACAAGGGAGTCATTCATGCATAATGACTTCTTACATATTTTTTTTTTTTTTTTTTTTTTAATAAAAATTTTGATCTCGGAGTCTGATCTCATATGTAACAGACTTAACCTCAAATAGTACAAGGGATGTTGGATTTATATCGTCTGACATGTAATTCCGGGCCCCAGGCAGGTTGGTTTTTTCTTTAAACTTGTGCAAAAAGGCAAAAATGGCTGAGGCAGCATAAGGGGTAAAGGATAAGCCCGACACTCCCCTTTCCTGAGAAGCACCCAATCAGTGCTCATTACACTGCAAGGTCTCTCCCCTCCCTGCTAGTCCCCTGGTGCAGTACTCTAGACAGGAGGGGAGGAGGAGATAAACAGCACAATGCTAAACGTTTAAGTTGCCATAAAGCCCCTAGTATTCTTAAAAGCCCCAGTAATTCCTAAAAGCACCTCAGATTTAAATATGATTTTTGGTTACATTTTTTTTTTAATCTGGGCAAGAAGATTGTTGTGAGGGACAAGTAGATTGAAAACCCAATTTAGTCCCTAGACAAGTAGTTTTTTCAAAAATTTCAACACCCCTGTAGTACATACAGTATCTCTCTTCTGTTATTCTGGGTTGATTAGATATTTTGTTCCCTACCTGTATAGCTGGTTATTTTTATTTACCACTGCATAGAGATATTCAAGAATAAACTGTCTTTTTTAACTTTACATAATAGCTAAATTATACACCACACTTTTTTAAAGTTTTTATCCGATTAATTGGCCAACTAACTGATTATGTAAATAACTGTTAATTGCAGCCCTGCAACCAACACATCTAAGAATTTAGCTTTTAGGTTTAATACTGCTTTAACATCAGCAGCTGCGAATGCCAACTACGCCTGCCCTTTCTGTCCCCATGCTCCATTCATATCACTTCTAGTACAAGTTCCCACAATGCAAATGCATGATTGGAAGATGGGTGGACAAATGAAAGGTCTGTTTCCTCCAATCGGGGAACACTTTTAGCACCATACACATAATAACTGAAGAAGAAAACACGCCCAGAGTATTCTGGGCTTGTAAATACATTTACCCACATTGTTCAACACATAAGTGTGAATGGGCGCTAAAAGTTTTGGGTGAATTATGGAAAGAGAGACAAAAAATTGGCAGAAGCTATCAACTTGATTCTACTTAGAGATGTTGGTTGTAACATTGTTAGTGATCCTGGATCCCTTTTGTTAAAGTGGAACTTTATCCTCTCATTCAAAATTGACTATTTTGAATCTTTATGCTGCTAACAGTAAATAGATTGCAAAATATATTGTAGTTACTTGCTTTAAACTGTTTTTTACATTTCTTTAGTTACTTCCTGGGTTCCATACCTAGGCAAATGATGTCACGCATCCCAGGAGTCATCAGTAGGGGAGGAGGGGTTTTCTCTGCTAAGCACACCCTACATATCTAATCTTTAACAGTCATTTTCACTTTGATGATTGGATGTTCTGCTTTAAGTTCAACCCATCTATGTTACAGGTCTGGATCACAGAACAGTTCAGGAGGCAGCAGTGGCGATATGGCCGTAAAGAAAAAGAAAGGTCAGATAATGTTGTTTATTGCTGATTGCTAACACAGTTTACTGGTAATTGTGGAGGTTTACCAAATGTTCTGAATTGTGGGAATACACTTAGTAACTAGATGAAGCTAAAATGTATTTCTACGTGTACCTTTTCGGTTTAAAACAACCCTGTCATTTAAAGTGCTAACATTTAGTAAAATAGGATGATATATATTTATCTTTACCTTCTGAGGCTTATGTTTTAAAACTCTCCTGTGTGTTGTGTGGCTCTCAGGCTGCTGCAGGTATTTGGCAGGTGTCAAACATCTGCTCCTCAACCATGCACTGTAGTTTCCCACTGGCCCGTCTATAGCAGATATGACTTAAAGTGGTAATAAAGCCAAAACCAAAAATGTAATATAGCTTACCAATCATTAGATATGTTGACTGCATTCATTTTTAGGCCCCCCCCCCTCTGTTTTCACCTGGTGATATGGCCAGTAACACACTTCCTGTATTAGAGTGCCCCCCCACTCTGGATGAAGGAACACAGGTTCATTGTCACTCTGGGGGAATGGGAGTGTTAGATGAACTAGCAGATTTAGATACACTAACAAATTGAAGCCAAGCTCCAGCTAATACTTTATAAGCAGTTCCAGCAACAGTTTGTTTCTTTTTCTTTTGGCATAAAGGTTTTACATAATAAAAGGTTATAATTGTAAGCATCCCTAGCAGTGTTTAAATGGTTTGTCTCATCCCTGTAACTGATAACATCTGCAAGGGAGCTTTAAACTGGAATGAAATAGAAGAAAGCCTAAAAAAGATAACTAATGCAGCCATCAAATCTGGCTGGCTGTATATTATCCCCGCTGGTATGATAGAGAGGTCCTGAGGGATCTTCCTGTGGGAATAGAAACCAAAATGAGCACGTACCATGTAAGGTGTGGCTTTAGGAGTATTTTCCTGGTATGGAGGGTTTCGAGGAGCTCAGTACCTTCTGATTTGACTGGGATACCTTGTGTGGTCAGGGAATGAGAAGGCAGAGGGCTTGAGGTGTCACCTTGTAGGTACCAAAGCAGCATTATGCGCTTAGGACCCCACAGAGTGATACTGCACTAGGCCTCGACACCTTACTTTTTTCTGCACCTTGTCATTAGCTGTGCCTTTTGGCAATTTTTATTACCAGGCTACAAGGCATATTCAGTGCACTTCCACCTTCACTTTCTTATTTTGCATATTTTTTTCTCTGAGTGTGTCACTCTACACTGCAGCATGTGGATCTCTGGGCCTACTCTGAAGTCTACAGGGAGAATGCATGGCCATTAGGTTTCTTCTTCCCATGTCTCAGGGGTCTCTCTTTGGGAGAGCCTCTCATCTAGTACTCATTGGTCAACTTCGGCTGATCATGAGGGGATGGATCCACCAGGCGTTTTGGCTAGCGGGACATGATTGTGCCTTACCCTTTTCTGGATCCTCGCAACCCCGGGGGTCAGGGATGGGTCTTTCCATCTCCTGAAGGGAGACAAAGTCTAAATGCCCTTTTTGTGATCATTTTTGTTCATTTACTGGTGTTTTTTGTGAACCTCACTGCAGGCTAATAAAGAAAATAAAAAAAAAATAAGAAAAAAATTATACTTTTTAATGTTCTCTGGTATGTTGTAAAGCCTACAATCCTAAATCATCACAATTTGTTTTATGGGCTGTTATCTATGCTAGCGTATCTTTTTCCTGAAAATATAATCTTGATAAGCCGTTGCAAAAATATCGTGCAATCTAAAAAAAAAAAAAATGCCCACTTTTTTTTTGTCCTGCAAGGCCTCTGTACTCAGAAAACAGGTTCTTGGGCTTTTAAGTAATTAGAAAATGCTGGTTTTACAGTGTGTGTGTGTGTGTGTGTGTGTGTGTGTGTGTGTGTGAAAAAAAGATAGAATTACTCTAGAGAGGAAGTGGTTATAAAGCTATGGGCACTAATAAGGTTGATATGACATCATGTATCCTCTTAGTGTGTTGTTTACATCAGTGGCTGTGCTTTTCTCTTTAGCTTCCCAAAGCCATATAGGGAGCTGTTTGTTTTCCAGCTCATCAGGAAGTATTTTCAGTTACACTATGGGGCAGGAAGGTTATCTGTCATGCTGGCGGTTTTGTTATGAGTGTGCTGTGTATAGACTCAAACACCCGGAAGCTAGACATTAGGTCAACAACTGCAGTTCTGCCATCTTGTGACCAATAGAAGGTATAAGAAGCACTCTTTAACATCTGCGTTGTTCTTTAAAGAGTGGTGGATTGCTTTTCAGAGAGAGCCACAGACATGACTGACAGGCATACAGGAAGAAGTCTATACTGCTGCCTTCTGAAGGCCTTTTTAATTATGTCCCATTCAAAAACCCCCAAAAGGTGATGAATGGGAATACTGCACCGCAACTGTGAGCCTAGAATTTTGCTAGCAGTTGTGGTACACCCCTATTTGCTATACAGGGTCGCATTCATTATCGGCACTGCCCATGAAACATGATGGGGGAAATAATTTCAGCCACGAAGCACCATGGCATGTGCAGAACCCAAACCTGCTGCCTTTGCAGCTTCAGAGAGGCGTTAAAAAGTAGGGCTGAAACAACTAGTCGACCTAATAGATATGAAGATTTTCCACTGTTTTCATGATTGATTACTTGGTCACCCGATTAGTTGGCTGCTGGTTTGAACGGGAAAAAAAAAACTGAATGTGTATACCAAGTTTAAGTGACAGCGAGTGCAAGTAGAGGTATCAAGCTACCTGCTATAAGAAGAAATAATATGCATAGTATTATATTACTGTCCTGTCTGAAAATCTGCAAAACTGCCTTTTTGGGTCTTTTTTACATTTTTATTTTTTTTCTTTAAATAAAAATTTTGATCTGAATCTGATGATATGTACCAGATTGAACCTCTAATAGTATATGTACATCTCTTCTGTCTGTTATTCCCAGAGTGGATGAGATAGATTGTTCCCTAACTATATAGCTAGTTATTTATATTTACCACTGCCTATAGATATTCAAGAATAAATTAAACTGTACATAGTAACTAAATTATACACTACACTTATCCAACTAATGGATTATGAAAATAATCGTTAGTTGCAGCCCTAGTAAAAGCATGACCCAGCGGCCTATTGTTGTCCCTGAACTACAAATGTAAACTAAGCTTATCAGTAAAATAAAAAGTATGTCTTTCTAAACAAAAGAAGTTTGGCCCTTCGCACATTCCTAAATCTATACTAGAATAGTTAAAAAACAAAAAAACAAAAACAAAAACACCTGGATATCACGGAATGATTTAGTGAAAAACCAGACCTCATTCTAATTAAAGATCTGAAGAATTTAACATTTTTCAGTCTTCATCCAACCTGACAGCTAGTATAACTTTGTCAAAAATGGGAAAAGAATTTAAATATATTAAACGCATTGCAGAGTGCACATCCATGTGGGTTTTGTGCGTGGATCAGCCTGTTTGCATTCTGATCCATGCATTGTACCTGCACAGATTTACAAACTGGGATGCACCTGATCTGTGCAGCCGGTTGCCTGTAATTGCTTTAAACAGTCCGCCAGCACACAGACCACCTGTGCATCCCACACAAATGAAGATGGCTTTACACACAGGTGTATGGATTGGAATGCTTGTGTGATTGAGGCCTGAAGCAGCAGTAAAACATAGGTTTGCCTAAAATGTCCTGTACTCTTCTCTTATGGTTTACTTAAAACAAACCCTGCTCACCCTCTGCTACTTCCTTTCACTTGCTGAAGAAAACTTAGATTCTTAGTACTTCTGCATATGGGGATCATCTACCCCTCCTCCCACTATGGCTTGCTGGGTATTTGAGCAGCTGATCAACAATCCCCAAGAGCTGTCAAATGGGGGTGGGAGGAGGGTCCTTATCTGTCTGTGAAATCTGATAGAACCAACATGCATCTTACTTTGTTCTGATAAGGAAACAGCAGAGAACAAAAGGTGAGTATAATTAGTGGTAAAGTGGCATATTAAATGAATCAGTTACTGTGCCCTAGATGGGGGAGAGATGAGCTCTGCAGTGGGACAAATGTGTGTTCGTAGCAGTAGTTGAACAGAATTACAAATCTTTTAGCAGATAAAACAGATGCATATGCATTTTAATAGAGTGCCTAGTGGTTTGCCTTACAGCCCTGTTATGGACAATTGTTTTAATCACTCCCCAGCATGAATTTAAAAAAAAAAAAAAAGTATCTCTAGCTGCAGTTCTGGTCTCCTCTCCAGCTCTGTCCTCTACAGAAGACTTCTGTGAGTGCACCACGTCACCCACATAGAATGATGCAGGGAGCAGTACTAACACTATCATGTTGGTGTCACTCTAAGCATTAAGGACTGATCACTGCTTGCAAATATACACCCAAAAGGAGGACCTTGTGGGTGCTGTAGCCTAAAAAGTTACATAAAAATTCAAGTTAGTACTACATTTTTAACATGAACAAGCCAATAAAGATTCTTTGTTTGCACTGAAGACTTGCTTACACATAGGGATTTTGTAACTTAAAAATGAATTTCTAAGAACATTGATGGTTTGTATGGTAAAGTACAGTCTCTAGGTCTCTCAGCTAGATCCTGGTTTTACTACCTAGCATGTCAGAGACCTGAAATAAGCACTCAGATTGTAAAAGTCTGAACTCCCATCCTGTGTTTTTTTTGTTGTTTTTTTTTTTTTCCCCAGGTTTGGCAGCCACTAAGGGGTATACTTATAAAACATTTGTTGTACGAGCATCAGAAGCATTCCTGTACGCTGATTGAAATGTCACCCATAATTTATCTAAGCGATTATTGCCTATACCATTATCAGCATATACTGGGCAAAATGTGGTGTAGTTTCCTGAAATACCTCAATGAGTAAACCGTACTGCATTTTGGCTACCAGATGAAGCTGGTGATACAGGAATTAATCTCTTAGAAAAATTATAGAGACATTTCTTTGTTTGCACAAATGTTTCTGATATTTGTGCAAATACATGTTTTATACATTGATATTTGTGGTAGTGAAGCCTGATTGATGATGACCACTAAACACCAAGTAAATATTTAAACATTACAATATTTCTGTCCCCACTGATCTGATGGCTTTGCACGATCATTTTCATTGATTTTAGTGTTTGTTTTTTAAAATATATATAATTGGATGGGTTTGCGTACAGCACAGGCATAAATAAATTTAGATAACATTTTTTTTTGCTTTTATATGTAAAAATTTCTTGCCAAAGAGTCTGAAATTGGTTTTGTCTTCATATATTTCAGCAGCCCCGAAGTTGGTGAAATCTCGTTACATGCAATATGACAAGCCCAAGATTGCTAAGGTAAAAAAAAAAAAAAAAACTTAAATAGTTTTTACATATAAGTATCCAATATAAATAAATAACTTTGTTCTGCAATGCAATTTTTGTATTATTTACAAATTTTCCTATGCCAGAGATGACTTTGTATAGTTGTTGCTTTGTTCCCTAATAAAGGATAAGTTCACCTTTTGGTAACTTGTTACAGCCATATTTAGGATGCAGCATGTTGCGGTTAAGCACAGCAACCCCCCATCCGTGATAGCTTTTTTAAAACCGGCGGGGCTCTGCCCACATAGCCGCATCATTCATTCAGAGAGTACTGTGAATGAAAAAAAACTACAAGTCCCGGCTGCCACCATGTAACAATGAACTGTGAGTGCACTGATCAGCATGCTCTTAGTTCATTCAGTCTTCCTTTAGTTTAACAGCCCATACAAAGCTACAGTCACAAAGCTGGAAAAAGACTGCAGAATCCTAAAATTGCACCTGATCGTGTGTGCAATGCTCTGCAGGCTTCTGTAAAAAATGTAATAAATGCACATTTTTTACCTGCAAATCATTTATTATTTTTAAAGGAAACCTTGGACTTTAAAAGAGAAGTATGGGTGTGTTTGTTTTATTTTTTAAATCATACATAACTAGATGGATGTAGCATCGATCCAAAGCTGCATCTGTCCCTCGCTGGCTCTAAGGGTGAGAATTGAGTGATCAGACATCACTGATTACTCAGTTCTCACTGCTGCTCTCAGCAGAGAACCGAGACTGTCAATCAATGGCTCTCTGCTCTTTCCCCAAACCCCCCCCCCCCCCCGCCCCAGCACTGGGCTGTGGAGGGGGTGGGAGCAGCTGGCTCAGGCTCTCAGCAGCTTAATGAGAGGCTGAGCCAGGTGCTGGTCCAGACATCTGGGTGGATCCCAACTTTAAAGTCCGAATCTTTCTCCAGCCTGGATCGCCTGAGTGACGTCAGCTGACAGCGATCTTTAGCCCACTGTCGACCGAAAATGGGTCACAGGAGTGCAGAACTAAACTTAGCTGTACTTCACCTTTTTAAGGTTGATGTTGTTTTTTTTTTGTTTTGTTTTTTTTGTCTGGGAGCACATTTAAGTGGTTTTTTTCAAATGTCAAACATTTGAACGAGCAAACAAGTTGCATAATATAACCACTTGCCTTCCACTTTTGTACTGCTCTTATGGATGCCATTTAAAGTCTGTCCATACCTAAATTATCCAGGAGGGAACTCTGTAAGTAAATTTTTCAAATTCTACATCACAGGGAAGGGTTTCTCATATTCGTGACTACATGAGTTATGCTTCCACCTTCACATTCTGAAGAATGTGAACATCAGAGGAGCAAAAGTTACTGATCAATATCTTGGAGCTTCAGGAGATTTGGCTGGCTCTCCTACACCGGTCTGTTTTTCTTCAGGATCTCCCTGTCAGTGTGCAGTTTGACAGTACCACGGATGTGGCATACATCAATCATCAAGGAGGGACAAGAATTCGCACTGCTCAGAAAGAAGTGGACTTGATCTTGTCTTGGGCAGAAGTTCACCTTCTGGTTCTCTCCACCTTGCCCATTCACAGTGTAGGACACTGCCGTGCAGACTCTCAACCATCCTCAGCTGAATCCAGGACAATGGGCCCTTCACCCAAAGGAGTTTGCAGGAATTTATCTACAGTTAGGGATGCCGGATGTGGAGCTCTTAGCATGCAGAATGGGTAGGTTTGGCTCTTCCTCTGCAGAATAAAGGTGAAGGGCATTCCAGTATTTCTGACCACTGGCTTGGCATGCAGACATCTTCAATCCCTTAGCAGACAAGCCAAGGACTCTGTTGGCCAAATTTACTGTTGTAGGGCCTGCTGTTTAATCCTGCTTTATGGTCGCAGGATTTCAAGGGAGTGGGCCTTGCCAGCTCTTGGGCTCTGGGGACAATCTGTAATCTCTCACCTATAAAGGCCTTGGTTCTGCCAGCTCTGACTTCTGTCCTTGTGTGAATCTCTTCCTTCCTCAGAGATCTTCATTTACCCTTCTGGAGCACTCCCTCTCCTGCTTTTCAAGGGAGGAGTCTGTTCCTGACCCTTCTCTTGCTACCGTTATGCTCCCTGAGGAGGAGGTGGATGATACCACTTTCTGTGGTGTCTATAGCCTCTTCCTGTGTGAAATCCTTTGAATTCAATCTGTTATTTTTTTCCCAAACCATTTAATACTTTTCTGATGCGGCATACTCGTGTCTTTCCTAAGAATAGCCTGTGTCAGCACACTCCAAGGTTAGTAGTCTGGTTTCCCTAAAAATGTCTAAGCCTGCAGACTCTTTTTGTGTGTACACTTACTCCTAAAGGCAGTGTTGTGCAGTAACTGGCTGCACGCTGAAAAAATGTTTATATCAAGCATTTAGCTCAACAATACCTTTTAATGAGGGGGTTGCCTTAACCACTTTCCCTCCTGAGGACTTACCCCCCCCCCCCCCTTCATGACCAGGCCATTTTTTGCATTATGGTGCTGCATTAATTTAACAATTGCTCAGTCATGCAGCGCTGCACCCAAATTAATTTTATTTTTTCCCCACGAATTAAGCTTTCTTTTGGTGGTGTTTGATTGCCTGTGTGTTTTTTTTGTTTTTTTTTGTTTTTTTTGTACTATAGGCAAAAAAAGACTGACAATTTTGAGAAAAATACAATGTTTTGAACTTTTTGCTATTCAACATGTCCAGTAAAAAAATTTTAAAAATCAAATTTAGTCATAAATTTAGGCCAAAATGTATTCTGCGACCATGTCTTTCCTAAAAAAAAAAAAAAAAATCCCAATACTTGTAAATTAATTGGTTTACGTGAAAGTTAAAGCTATAACTGTTTGCCTGGAGTGTTTTACTAGGGGGCGGGGGGTGTTCTTCACTGTAAACACATTGATCAGGATGGCTGTACTGTGCACAGCCATTTCAAGCAGTGTGCTCGAGCTCACAGGAAGGAAGATTGTAAACAAAACAATCTTCCTCCCCATTGGAGATGCTCGGTAACCATCGGGCACCGGCAGGTAATTACCGGCTGGGACCTGGTGATTGACATCAGCGGATGCAAATAGTGGAACGGGTAGGGGGCGCGCGCGCGCCCCCTACCCAGAAATGCACAATCACGTATGTGTACGTGATTTTGCGCACAGGTGCCGCTCTGTAGCAGTATATCTGCTATAGGGCGGTCCTTAAGAAGTTAAAGTACAACTAAAGGCAGAGTGGAGAGGGGTTAGAACACTTGTCAGTTTTTATAACCATCTGTACCCCAGTAGAGATTCACCCTCTATTTTTCCTGTTTACTATTATCATTGAAAGTGAAAGAAAATGCCAAATTTTGGGTTGTCCCCAGAAAAGTAATATAATTCTGGTGACCTGGGGGTCCCCAAGGAATTCCTTTAATTTACAGGAATTTCCTCTCTCTTCCTGTTTTGACTATGGACAATTCTGCAATGGAACACAGATGGCAAAAAAAACACTGACTTAGGCTATAACCCACCCTTGCTCTATCCAAAATGAAGAAAAAAAGGTTTTGCCTATATTTCTACTTTAATAAATTGATGGTTCCAGTTGTAGACCCTGCTATTTTGTGCCTTAATGGTCACTCTCGGGGCATGCCCTTGTATTTAAGGATCCTGTGGACAAAAGGTTACAAGCCCTTCTAAACTCCTTGTTCTTTTTCATTGGTATTGCTATGCAACTTGATACTATATGGTGATTCTGATGATGAAATTCCTGTGCCCTGTGAATTGGCAGAACAACGTCGACATTTTAATTTGTCTATGTCCGTGGCTATATATCTTGTTATAATGCACATTAAGGTCAGTAATGACTGATGTAACTATGATGTATATCTCAACACATTGTGCTATAATTCAGAAAATATGCATAACAGTAACAGTTTGAATGCGTAGAAAGCACCCCTGAGAAAGTACACTTCGAAAAGCGCTGGGTGCTGTTCCTCTGGACTGTATGCAGTTCAAATACTTTTCGCTCTTTTATGTAGTAATGTGCAAATACTGTCTGTAGCCTCAATTTTTGGATGTTCATGGTTTCTTAAGGCTAATTTTAATCTTTTGTATCAATAAAAAATCTTGTATATTTTTTCTGTTAAAAAAAATTATTTATGTAGCCTTAAAGTCCCATACGCTAGAGGGTATTCTTGTGAGCTAGGGATGTACATTCAAGTGGAGCTCCACCCAAAAGGGGAAGTTCCACTTTGACTGCTGCCCCGCTGCCCATTAAGGATTGGCACCTTGGGGGAGTGGGTACCTGAATTTGACAGGTACCCGCTCCCACTTCCGGTCCGATCTCCCTCCCCGCTCTCTCTCTCCCCCTCCCCGCTCTCTCTCTCCCCCTCCCCGCTCTCTCTCTCCCCCTCCCCGCTCTCTCTCTCCCCCTCCCCGCTCTCTCTCTCCCCCTCCCCGCTCTCTCTCTCCCCCTCCCCGCTCTCTCTCTCCCCCTCCCCGCTCTCTCTCTCCCCCTCCCCGCTCTCTCTCCCTCTCCCTCCCCGCTCTCTCTCCCTCTCCCTCCCCGCTCTCTCTCCCTCTCCCTCCCCGCTCTCTCTCCCTCTCCCTCCCCGCTCTCTCTCCCTCTCCCTCCCCGCTCTCTCTCCCTCTCCCTCCCCGCTCTCTCTCCCTCTCCCTCCCCGCTCTCTCTCCCCCTCCCTCCCCGCTCTCTCTCCCCCTCTCCCTCCCCGCTCTCTCTCCCTCTCCCTCCCCGCTCTCTCTCCCCCTCTCCCTCCCCGCTCTCTCTCCCCCTCTCCCTCCCCGCTCTCTCTCCCCCTCTCCCTCCCCGCTCTCTCTCCCTCTCCCTCCCCGCTCTCGCTCCCTCTCCCTCCCCGCTCTCTCTCCCTCTCCCTCCCCGCTCTCGCTCCCTCTCCCTCCCCGCTCTCGCTCCCTCTCCCTCCCCGCTCTCGCTCCCTCTCCCTCCCCGCTCTCGCTCCCTCTCCCTCCCCGCTCTCGCTCCCTCTCCCTCCCCGCTCTCGCTCCCTCTCCCTCTCCCTCCCCGCTCCCTCTCCCTCCCCGCTCCCTCTCCCTCCCCGCTCCCTCTCCCTCCCCGCTCCCTCTCCCTCCCCGCTCCCTCTCCCTCCCCGCTCCCTCTCCCTCTCCCTCCCCGCTCTCTCTCCCTCTCCCTCCCCGCTCTCTCTCCCTCTCCCTCCCCGCTCTCTCTCCCTCTCCCTCCCCGCTCTCTCTCCCTCTCCCTCCCCGCTCTCTCTCCCTCTCCCTCCCCGCTCTCTCTCCCTCTCCCTCCCCGCTCTCTCTCCCTCTCCCTCCCCCCGCTCCCTCTCCCTCTCCCTCCCCCCGCTCCCCCGCTCTCTCTCCCTCTCCCTCCCCCGCTCTCTCTCCCTCTCCCTCCCCCCGCTCCCCCGCTCTCTCTCCCTCTCCCTCCCCCCGCTCCCCCGCTCTCTCTCCCTCTCCCTCCCCCCGCTCCCCCGCTCTCTCTCCCTCTCCCTCCCCCCGCTCCCCCGCTCTCTCTCCCTCTCCCTCCCCCCGCTCCCCCGCTCTCTCTCTCCCTCTCCCTCCCCCCGCTCCCCCGCTCTCTCTCTCTCTCTCCCTCCCCCCGCTCCCCCGCTCTCTCTCTCTCTCCCTCCCCCCGCTCCCCCGCTCTCTCTCTCTCTCTCCCTCCCCCCGCTCCCCCGCTCTCTCTCTCTCTCCCTCCCCCCGCTCTCTCGCTCTCCCTCCCCCCGCTCTCTCTCTCTCCCCCCCCTCTCGCTCGCTCTCTCTCCCCCCCTCGCTCTCTCTCCCCCCCTCGCTCTCTCTCCCCCCCTCGCTCTCTCTCCCCCCTCGCTCTCTCTCCCCCCCTCGCTCGCTCTCTCCCCCTCGCTCCCCCCCTCTCTCCCCCCCCCCCGCTCTCCCCCCCCCGCTCTCCCCCCCCCCCCGCTCTCCCCCCCCCCGCTCTCCCCCCCTCGCTCTCTTCCCCCCCTCTCTCTCTCCCCCCCGCGCTCTCTTCCCCCCTCGCGCTCTCCCCCCTTCGCTCTCTCCCCCCCTCGCGCTCTCCCCCCCCTCGCGCTCTCCCCCCCCTCGCGCTCTCCCCCCCCTCGCGCTCTCCCCCCCTCGCTCTCTCCCCCCCCTCGCTCTCTCCCCCCCTCGCTCTCTCCCCCCCCTCGCGCTCTCCCCCCCCTCGCGCTCTCCCCCCCCTCGCGCTCTCCCCTCCCTCGCGCTCTCCCCCCCCTCGCGCTCTCCCCCCCTCGCGCTCTCCCCCCCTCGCTCTCTCCCCCCCTCGCTCTCTCCCCCCCTCGCTCTCTCCCCCCCTCGCTCTCTCCCCCCCCCTCGCGCTCTCTCTCCCCCCCCCTCGCGCTCTCTCTCCCCCCCTCGCGCTCTCTCCCCCCCCCTCGCGCTCTCTCTCCCCCCCTCGCGCTCTCTCTCCCCCCCCTCGCGCTCTCTCTCCCCCCCTCGCGCTCTCTCTCCCCCCCCTCGCGCTCTCTCTCCCCCCCCTCGCGCTCTCTCTCCCCCCCCTCGCGCGCTCTCTCCCCCCCCCTCGCGCTCTCTCTCCCCCCCCTCGCGCTCTCTCTCCCCCCCCTCGCGCTCTCTCTCCCCCCCCTCGCGCTCTCTCTCCCCCCCCTCGCGCTCTCTCTCCCCCCCCTCGCGCTCCCTCCCCCCCTCGCTCTCCCTCCCTGCCCCCTCTCGCTCCCTCCCCCCTCTCCTTCCAAAACAGGATTTTGCAAGCTTTAGAAACTGCAGCTTGGCATTGCATGGTGTTATGTCAATGATCTACTAGAACACCCAGCTCCCTCTCCAACATTGACTCCTCCAGCTGTTTTCCTCCTCCTATTGCATTTTATGGAATGGTGAAATATTTTAGCAATTAAAGAAGGTCTGTGATAACCTGGTAATCAGAATATTTTATTTATATAGCTTGATTTTCTTCCATTTTACAGAAGCCAAATGTGGAAAATTCAATAGTGTCTTCAGCTGGAAAAGCCCAAGACAGAGGAGGAAATAGCACTCCTACACGCAGATCCGTAGTACCGCAGAGACTAAGGGCTCCGGGTGAGCAAACCTATACTAGGAACTAGCAGCAATTCACCTTGCATGTTACTCCGTGAGCAGCTCTCCAAATTATTGCAGGTTTTTGGTCTGCCTAATACTGGATGGAAGTTGAGCAGAGGGCAGGACAAAAGCACGCCTACGCCAGTGTCTAAAATTCTATACTGTGTGCACAATGATTAGGCAAGTGAGTATTTTGACCAAATCATCATTTTATGCATATTATCCAACTCCAATCCGTATAAACTGGAATGTTTGTTGGATTTAAGTATATTAGGTGATTTTGTATTTGTGTAATGAGGGAGGGTGTGGTCTAAGGAGATCAACACCCTATATCAGTGTTTCTCAATTCCAGTCCTCATGGACCCCCAACAGGTCATGTTTTCAGGATTTCCATTATTTTGCACAGGTGATTTGATCAGTTTCACTGCCTTAGTAATTACCACAGCTGTTTCATCTGAGGGAAATCCTGAAAACATGACCTGTTGGGGGTCCATGAGGACTGGAGTTGAGAAACACTGCCCTATATCAAGGTGTGCATAATTATTAGGCCGCTTATATTCCTCAGGCAAAATGAGCCAAAAAAGAGATTTAACTGACTTTTACAATTTTTGACTTTTCAAAGTCTTTCAGAGGAATGCATCTCTCTTGAAATTGCTAAGATATTTGGGTGTGATCACAGAACCATCAAACGTTTTGTTGTAAATAGTCAACAGGGTCACAAGAAAACGTGTTTAGAAAAAAAAAAGCAAATTAACTGCCAAAGATTTGAGCAGAATAACACGTGAAGCTACCCAGGAACCCATTATCCTCCAGTACTGTCATATTCCAGAACTGCAACCTACCTGGAGTGTCCAGAAGTATGAGGTGTTCAGTGCTCAGAGACATGGCCAAGGTTAGGAAGGCTGAAACCCAACCACCACTGAACAAGACACATAAGTTGAAACATCAAGACTGGGCCAAGAAACATCTGAAGACCGATTTTTCAAAGGTTTTATGGACTCATGAGATGAGTGACCCTTGACGGACCAGATCGCTTGGCCCGTGGCTGGATCAGTAATGGGCACAGAGCTACACTTCAACTCAGATGCTAGCAAAGTGGAGGTGGGGTACTGGTATGGGCTGGTATTATTAAAGGTGAGCTAGTTGAACTTTTTTGGGTTGAAGATGGAATCAAAATCAACTCCCAAACCTACTGCCATGTTTTAAAAGATATGAATCATTGTCATTCATAACAGGTCTGCTTCTCTTCCTAGTGAGCTGTGATTGGCCCACAGCTGTCACATGATAAATGGAGCCAATCACAGAACCCTCTACCATGTGACCAGCTCCAGCCAATCACAGATCACTATTCTGAGCTGTTAAAAAACTTAACTCATTCATGACTGTTCATGAATGAGTTAAGTTCTGACCACAAACTTTGCATTTGCAGGAGAAATGATCTTTATTTCTCCTGCAAAGCACAGTGTAAACAAAAAAAAAAAAAATCCCTGATCACCCCCCCCACACCCACGCGCACTCACACACCAGTGGTACAATGTTACTATGGTAACATTGTACTATTCTGATAAAAGTATTAAAAAAAATAATGTAAAAAATAAAAGTACAATATTGAGAATTTTTTTTTTTTTTACTACTTGCCAACCGCTTACCCGCATTTTGCGGGCGAGCAGCAGCTCTTGGCAAAGTGACATAATCACGCATCGCTTCCTATTTGTGGGGTGTGAACACACCTGTACCCCCACTTCCCCTCCCCACCCCCACCCCACCCGTTGGTCCAGTGAGAGAAGAGAGAACACTGCACTGAGTAAAAGCACCACTACATTTTACACGCATGCGTTAGATTAGCACTTTGATTGCCCCTACGATCACCCAGCCAGTGCCATTAGTACAGTGTCAGTATAAAGAATTTTTCACTGATCACTGTATTACTGCCACTAGCGATATCAGATCGCGTCAAGGTCAGTAAGCGTCCCTCCCAGCCAGGGTCAGCTAATGTTAAATTGCCCGCACACTATTGCACTCGCGCTATAGGTCGCTGATCACCGCCTTTACTAGTTTAGTGTTTGTACGGATCAATGTATTGATCATGAACAGAACTATACTAGTGCCTCCACTGTATAGTGTCCACAAAAACGCAGAGTTAGCAGGATCAGCCCCGTTCGCTGCCAGCACTAGCGTTTAGCCCCTCCGCTGCTTTTCACAGAAGATTTGTATCCATTGATTGTGGGCCAAGGCAATTTTTATACGCACAACAATACATGGCCACCAACCCAAATTCAGCTCTTGCCAGACAATTCGCATGGAAACCTATCACGGTTATCTCTTTAAGGCCTAACCCTCAACATGGGCATTACAAAAAAGAATTAATTGCGGTCATGTTGATCCACAGAGCCAATTCATCGTATGCCCATGTTCTCTGCTGTTACATATATGCCCAACATGGAGCAGCAATATACTGGTACGTCACGGGACTTTGAGTAGTTATACCAGGATGATGCCTGCAGCTACAGGCATCATCCTGGTATCGTTTTTTTCAGCTGGTGGTCTGCTTTCATGTAAAAACAATCTCCATGGGTGATGCTTTAAAAATTTCTACAGGTTAGCAGTGTAACATTACAGAAGAGGTCAAGTGCGAGAATTATTGCTTTTGCTCTGACGTTCATGGTGATACCTCACGTGTGTGGTTTGAACACCGTTTACATATTTGGGCATGGCTTACATATGTGTTCACCACTATGTGCGAGGACGGGGGCACTTTAAACTTTTTTTTTTTTTTTTTTTTTAGTGCTTTTAAAAGAAAACAAAAATTGGCTGGAACGGGAAGTGACCGCTCCAATCCTCCAAGGTCATAGAGATGAGTGGCGTCAATCTTTCCTTCACTCATCTCTATGCCCAGCGTCGGGATCGATGGTTTCTCAGGTAAGGCTGAGAACTACTGAGGGGGTGCCGGTGAGGGCGGGGTTTTTTCGGCACCTGTATCTGTGCTTTTCTTTTTTTTTTCATTGCGGCCGAAAGGGGTGTTTTCGGCCGAAACATTTCGGCCACCAAAATTTCAGTGCATCCCTAATATTTTATAACCAAAAGTGAAAAATATTGGGGGTTTTTTCAAAATTTTCGGTCTTTTTTGTTTATAGCGCAAAAAATAAAAACTGCAGAGGCGATCAAATACCACCAAAAGAAAGCTCTATTTGTGTGAAAAAAGGACATAAATGTCGTTTGGGTATAGCATTGCAAACCGTGCAATTACCAGTTGAAAAAAAGCAGTACCGAACAGCAAAAAATGGCCTGTTCAGGAAGGGGGGTAAATCCTCAGGAGGGTAAGTGGTTAAAAAAATAAATAAAAAGCCTTTAGATTCACTTTAAAGGTGAAAGAATGACATGGCCCCCTTCCTCACCTGACCTAAACCCTATTGAGAACGTGTGGGCCCTTCTTAAACAGGATATTTTTGTTTTTCGTTTCGTTGCATAATCATTCTTCACACTAATAGTTGCCCAATAATTGTGCACACATACTCACTTTTACTTTCTTAAATATTCAGGTTTGAGGTTTATTAACATTTTGGATTGACCAAGAGCACTGTAGTTGCTCAGTCACTAAATGAATCCTCAAAAATACAACTTGCCTATTGTGCACACTAAATCGATCTATGTTCCCATCTAAAATGCTAATATCATGCAACATTTTTTCTCATTTAAAATGCTAATATTATGCAATATTATTATTTTTTTCTTTTTACATAGCAATGAATGCCAGTGTTGCAGATGGAAGTCTTTTTTCCAAGGAAGATTTACAGTCTACATTGTTAGAAGGCCATAAATTTATTCGCCCAGAACTGGACTTCTCTGTTATTAATGGTAACCATGTATATTAATGTATTTCTTCTTATGTAGAAAAATTACTTTTCTTTTTTTCCTTTTTTTTTTTTTTGCTCTTTTGAGACCCATGGTTATATTCTTTTGTATTTGGTATAGTCTTCATTTCCAGACAAATTATCATCTGGACTTCTTACCAAAGTAGATCCCTTAATGTTTTAACTGTAACAAAAGGCACAAAACACCTTTTGGCTGCAGAAGTACCTGATGTAAGATAACAATGAGGTAAGTTATGTGATCTGTGCTGTAAGTGGTGTTCAAATTGGCTGGTTGTCCTCTTCAACAAAGACCACATGTCAGAAAACCTATGAACCCACCATGTCAATCCAGATCATTGGTTTCTTCAGGGAAGGTCAATATTTTTTTTTTCATGGCTATGGGTTTAAGGGGAGCAGGGGTATTGTATTTGAACAACAGGCCTTCTTTACATAAGGAACCCTTTTCCTTCTGCTTTGATGGGAAAATAGGATAGATTGAAGCCATCCTGGTCAGTTAATTTAAACCAGCTGCATTAATTTACTCTGCAAATTTTAAAGGCCATAAATGGTGTATATACAACCATATCCTAGAATATGTATACACATATGGAGTCTTAAAGCCTCTGCATCCACACAACTTTTATATTTGGAATCCACCGCTATTTATGATTTAGATCACCTGCTCCAGACTGCTGGTAATCTCTACCGATTCCATAACTACTGTGTCATATGGTATGCAGTATGCTGATCCAACATTCTGGATTCATACTTACTGCAGCAAACGAAGCCTGAGTTGTTTTTTTTTCTTTTTTATTTAGTTCTGCCTCTGGTTTCTACCTGTTTTTAACTATTGCAAATACATTAGATGGCTGGTTAGTCTGAGTAGCTACATCACCATCTTAGTAGTGGTAGTGAACTTCTCCACCTATGGGCTCCTTAGAGAATTGCAAGGTTCTTTAACCGCTTGCCCGCCTCCCTATAGTAGTAGTGCTGCTACAGGGTTGCGCAAAACTACGTTTATATACGTGATTTGCATTTCCGGGTAAGGGGCGTGCGCCCTTGGTGGCTAGAGATGTCAGTCACCGGGTCCCGGCCGGAGATTCCCCACCGGCAATTGTCGGGGAAAGCTAATGGGAGAGACCTGTGTGTAAACAACACAGGTGTCTCTCCTGCCAGCAAGGACATGCTGCTTTGTATTTCTACATTTGTATTTCAATACAAAGCAGCATGTCTCACTATGTGTGCTGTTTTACTACAGAGACCTGAAACGCACACAGTTAACCCTTTGGTCGTCCAAAAGTTAACCCCTTCCTGCCCAGTGTCAGTGCTTTTTATTAGCGATGATCACTATTCATGTCACTGGGGATGTTTTACAAATTTTTTATGAATTTTTTTCGCAATACGAAGTGTATGTTGGTGATGATTTTTAAATGCAATTGCCGGCTTTTTTTTTTTTTTTTTTTTCTCCACTATAGCTCACAAAATTAGCGGTTACGTTGTAAAGGAAGCTTTAAGAAACTAAAAGGAAACATTGTTTCTTTTAACTTGGGGAAATAAACTAAAAGGAAACTTTCTTTCTTTTAGCTGAGGGGGGGAAGTGACAGCTGAATCTCTGAGCTATAGTGAAGAAAAAAAAAGCAGTAATTACATTTAAAAACCAGCAGCATAATAAATAAAAACCATCCATACCAAGCCCTTCAAGTCTGGTATGGATTTTGAGGGGAACTCCTAAGCCAAAATTAAAAAACAAATGGCATGGGGCACCACCCCCCCACCCCCCAAAATCCATAACAGACCCTTATCCAAGCATGCAGCTTGGCAGGTCAGGAAAGGGGGGGGGGGACAGACGAGCCCCCCTCCCAAAGCACCTTGTCCCTATGTTTATTTGGAAAAGGGCCTCTTCCCCACAACCCTGCCGGGCTGCATGCTCGGATAAGGGTCTGGTATGGATTTTGGGGGGGACCTCCACATTTTTTTTTTTTTTTAATTTTGGCGTGGGAGTTCCCCTCAAAATCCATACCAGACCCGAAGGGCTGGGCTTGGCATGGATGGGAGGGGGGACCCCACGCCGTTTATTTTTTTATCTGCCGGCAATTCTTTTACATTCAGCTGTCAGTGGGGAACCCCGCTGACAGTTGAAAAATTAACACATGGTTGTCGCTTCTTAAATACGGCATGACTTGATAAAATAACTCATGCTAATTTAGTAGTGTTTACTTTTTTTCTGACCTCAGGAATGGATTAATTGGTTTTCAATGCATTCCTATGGGAAACGGCATTTCGGTTTACAAATTTTTCTCTATACGAAAAGTCCTGCACAACGAATTCATATCGTAAACCGAGGTATGCCTGTGTTGGGTTTTATTTTAGGAAAGGCATGTACCAGAATACATTTTGGCCTAAATTTACACCAATTTTTTTTTTTTTAATTGGATATGTTTTATAGCAGAAAGTGAAAAATGTTTTTTTTTTTTTTTTTTTTTTTTTTTTTGTTTGCTTTCAATATTTGTCAGCCTTTTTTTCTTTATAGCGCAAAAAATAAAAACCGCAGAGGTGATCAAATACCACCAAAAGAAAGCTCTATTTGTGGGAAAAATGGACATACATTTTATTTATGTAGAGCATTGCATGACCGCATAATTGTCAGTTAATGTTATGCAGCACCATGTAGCAAAAAATGACCTGGACAGGGATTAAATCCTCAGAAGGGCAAGTGGTTAACTAGGTACAGACTTTGGGCGTGCTAGGCAAAGCTTCATCATTGTACACAGGATGTTTGTAGCATGTCCAATGTCTCTGTCCTCCTGCTGAGACTCCCCCCTCCCAGTATACAGGAATTGTTGGCTTTCATTAATAAAAGCTGGAATCACTGTATACTCAGGGAAACAGACAACTGTCAAAAAAGCAGTCTGAATTGGGGTTTACAAACAATACTGCTCCTGACACAAATATAGAAAGATACACAGTAACATAATGCTACTTTTGTATCATTTTCTTCACTCCTCTGCCGATTGAAGAGATGAACTTCCTTCTGCAGATGCTGTCAGCTCAAGGAACCTGACAAGTGAAAAAAAAAAACTAACTTATTAACCTTTTAATATTTACATTTCTTTTTGTTGTGTAAATAAAAGTTAAATGTGTAAAATATTAACAATTTCCCAAAACATTATTTAATTTATAAATAACTTTGCAATGCTTTGTACACAATGATTTTAGAGTAAATAAGGACTAATGAAAAAATAAAATGCACACTTTTTTGTTTGCAGTAACACCAATTTTTTTTAAAAATAACCCTGCTCAAAATAAGAGTGCATTTTATTGTCTAAAGCCATAGACTGTGCAATTTTCTTTCCTGCAACCCGTGGAACTATTGTATTCTCCCGGCAGGGGGGGCACGAGGTGTGGGGGCACTTCTGCTGGGAGAACACAGTGATTATTGCTAATGGCTTGTCAATCATTTTCTGACAGTATCATGAAAAGAAAGCCTTGCTTGTCTTTAAAATAACAACATATGTATTACCTTGTCATCTTTAGTAGTGACAAAGATATTGCTGAATAACATGTCCATAGCAGAAATGTAAAAATTGTTCTGGTCCATAGGGAGTGAACAGGTATAAAAGGAGAAATAGTTAAGGACAGCTTGGATGTACTGACATATCTCCCTTTTTGGTTACGTTCATAAAGTAGAAAAACATTAAAATTCGATAAACAGAAGTTCAATTAACTTAAATAACAAAAATGCATACGTACAAAACCACTCCTGGTAAAACTCTAATTTTATACATGTGTAATATTATAAAAAAAATTCATTATTCAAGTGGTTGTAAACCCTTACATATATGCAGTGAAGTAACTTGGCCTCAGGTGATACACAGAGATGAAACAAATCCTCCTAGATAAGTTGTACCTGTTTATCTGTAGCAAGTGTATAGTCCAAATGCACACATTCCTGCGTTAAAAATGGCTGTGTGTGTATAAGTGGGTGCTGCAGCGACCGTTGGCTGGAACCGAACAAATTCAGCAAGGAAAAATGTCACCAGCACACCAAGGATCACCAATATGGGTCCAAAGGTTTTAATGAACGATCACATAGTTACAACAAGGCAATGTTTCGGAGTCTCGCAGGACCCCTTCATCAGGCATGGTCACATGCCTGATGAAGGGGTCCTGCGAGACTCCGAAATGTTGCCTTGCTGTAACTATGTGATCATTTAAAACCTTTGGACCTATATTGGTGATCCTTGGTGTGCTGGTGACATTTTTCCTTGTTTATCTGTAGCAATCTCTTCGTTCAAAGTCCAGGAATTTTAGAGCTTGTATTAGATGTCAGAAAAAGGGGCGGAGAGCTAAAATGATACAGTGTAGAGAGCTCTAAGAGCTGTGTAGAATATAATTCAGCTTAAAACAGACTTCTGTATTCTTCATATTTCTGATTCCACTAAGTGACATTGAAAGTCACTTTGCTAGTGTAAATTTAAACCTTGCGTGTGTGAATGGCTTTGGAAACCGGTGTTGGGATGTACCATGGTATATTCTTGACTAAGGTCAGTAGGTCATATTCTTCTCTTAAGAATAGATAACAGGCAAGAAGCTAGATATTTTTGAAAGCTTATTTCTTTTCCATAAGCTACAACTTTTGTTATATTTTACTCTGTATTTTGTTTTATCTTTTGTATTCATTTTATGTTGTTGCCAAGAGTGAATTAAATAAGTCACACTGTTTTATATCAGCCTGGCACTAGAATACTTTACCTCAAATGCCTAAGAAAGACACTTAACATAAGTGTCACGATATTTAACAAGCTGATTGGAGGGAAGGGACACACCACCCTGCACACAGCACACAGGAACAGAGCTGAGCCTGTCAATCTGCTGGCGATCTCTCCTGTCACTTCTCTTTTTCTTTTGGTGTCAGGGAAACCAAAAGGGACTCCTGCTGAGAGCAAAGGAACAAAGCAGCAGAGAGAAATTACACTTCTCTCTCTGAATATAGACAGGTATGCACTATAAGGGGATATGCTTTGTTCATATTTTATGTCTGAGGTTTAAAACAACTTTAAGTCCACCTATCACTTTCTACAGTACCTGTAAGCTCTGCTCCTGGTGAAGGAGGGAAGTTCTAGGGCTGATCACAAACAATAGAACATTTACCAGCACATTTAACAGTCTGCAAAAATAACAACTTGTTCCTGTCTAACAGTTCGTGTTACAAGCAGATGGTTTAGTTACACACATTTGCACAACCGTGGAAGTGTTAGTCTGTGCTCTGTAATTATCCTAAGCAAAATAGGGCAAGAAAAGATGCCAAAAAACCAACACATTTTTTTTTTTTTTTCTGTATAGACAGAACTCCAAAATCTTCATCCACATTAGAGCAAAAGAAGCCCAAAAAGAAACCTGCTTCTGTAAGTTTTTATGTACTTGACTGTGATGAAATTATACTATTATTTATTTATATAACTTTCTTGCTCAATCTTTTTTATCAAACATTTCAACCACTTCCTGCCTGCAATTTAGTGTGGACAAGCGGTAGCTGCAAGCAAAGGGACATACCCGTACGTCGTTTTGCTCTTCCAGGTTTGGACTGCACATGCGCCCGCACCCCTGCAATCCCCCCCCCTCCCCCTGTCATTCGTTGTAGGAGGTGTATGTCAGCAGGTCTCTGCCACTGATTTTGGCCGGGACTCTGCCGATCTCCTACTGCGAATGGAGATACAGAGCTGTGCCTATATTTGTAAATACAGGCACAGGATTAGCTGGTGGTTCTTTCCCTGGAACCATTTTGTTCCAGAGAGAAAAGAAAGATATCGCACGTGAGTAAAAGCAGCACACTGCACCCACAAACGTTAGACATTTTAACCCCTTGATTTCCACATTTAACCCTTTGCCCCCTGCCAGTGCCATTAGTACAGTGTCGGTGTACAGTATTTTTCACTGTATTACTGCCACTAGCGACGACAGACAGCATCAGGGTCCGTTAGCGTCCCTCCCAGCTAGGGTCAACTAGTGTTAGATTGCCCGCACTATTGCACTCATGATATAGGTTGCTGATCACCGTCATTACTAGTATAGTGTTTGTACAGATCAATGCTATACCAGTGCCCACTTAGTATTCGTGTCCCCAAAAACGCAGTGTTGGCAGGATTAGCCCCGTTTGCTGCCAACACTAGATTTTAACCCTAATGCTCCCCCCCCCCCCCAAACAAGAAGTGCAGTGGTAGTTCAATTTCTGATCACTGTAATACGTTGCACACAAAACTGCAGTGTTCACAGAATCAGGCCTCTGTTAGCACTTGGCGGTAAAAAAATTTTTTGTAGCGGTTCAAGCAGTCCCCGACAGCCAGGTGCTCTTTTTCCCATGAGTTGCACTAGGTACCTGTAAATTTAATGTCCAACGAAAGGTACACTAGTGAAGAGGCCTACAGGATTCTGAGCATGGCAGGTGATAGGGATGGGCAAGACTCCCTGACATGATCAGCCTTAGAATATGAACATGTAGACAGCAGCGGCACCCTGACAGGCAGCTCGTACGATGTAGAAGAGGTCCCTGTTACAATCACGCATACCCGACCCCATGAAGCTGAAGTGCTAGGATTGCATGACTTGTCTCAAATGCAGTAGAGTGCCAGTACTAGTGTCACACTACCTTTTGGTGAACTGGCGTGCAACAGAGGCCTAGTATATCCTGGTCTTTTTTTATACCGGCACTGCAGTATTACTTGGTGACGTGGTGAGTCCCATAAGTGCAGTACAAGCTGGTGCGGTGACCAGCATGAGTATTGGCCTGCAGCCACCAAGAATTCACACACAGGCCCGTAGAGTCCCTAGTGTCCTTCCGGACATGCTTGCAAATCCTGTTTGGCAGCCCACAGATTCTTCAGCACTCGTACTTTCCCCATTCACTGCTCAACCCGGAATTCAGGTGGAAACCGCAAATTTAACTACTCCGCTTGATTTTATGGAGCTGTTTTTCACAGAAAATTTGTACAATTTGATTGTGGGTCAAAGAAATGTATATGCCCAGGAATATATCGCTGCAAACCCAAATTCAAACCTTGCCAGACCATTCGCATGGAAACCCATTACGGTTTGGGCCTAACCCTCAACATGGGCATTACACGAAAAGAATGAGTTGCGGTTGTATTGATCCACAGAACCGATTCATCATATGCCCGTGTTCTCTGTTGCCATGACCAGGCATATGTATGAGAAGATAATGCACTTTATTCATTTCAGTGATAGCACACACTGTCATCCTCGAGGTGACCCTGAACATGACAGGCTCTACAAAATTCAGCCCCTCGTAAACCACCTCACTGAGAAATTTGCAGACGTGTATACTCCCCAGCAAAACCTCTGCGTAGATGAGTCCCTTATTCACTTTACTGGCCGCCTTGCATTCAAACAGTACATCCCCAGCAAGCGTGCCAGATATGGGGTCAAATTGTATAAGCTCTGAGAGGGCCACAGGCTATACGTACAAATTTAGGGTTTGAGGGAAGAGACAGCGAAGTAGAGCCCCCCCCCGACTGCCCAGACTACATGGGGATTAGTGGCAAGATAGTTTGGGACTTGGTGGTGTTTGTTCCGTAAGGGGTACCACTTATACGTGGACAATTTGTATACAAGCGTGCCACTATTTAGACATTTGTCTCATATGACACCGTGCGACCTAATTGCCTGGGCTTCCCCCAACAGCTTGTAAATACCCGACTTAGAGAGGGCGAGAGAGCCTGCTTGAGGAATGATGAATTGCTCGCAGTGAAGTGGAAGGATAAACGGGATGTTTTCATCCTGTCTTCCATTCTCGCAGACACGACTATAACCTTAACATGGGAGGGGTGGACTTCAACGACCAAATGATGAATCCGTACCTAGTTTCCCGGAAAGCTAGACACTGGTACAAAAAGGTGTCTATCTATTTCAATTGGCTATATATAACGCTTAATCCACGAAGTGGATCCTTCCTAAAATTCCAGGAAGAGATCATCACAGCGTGCGCGAGCGTTGACCCTGTGTCAGCATGTAAACTTCGGTTGCATCGTGCATGTGAAGTATCGCCGCAAACGTCAGATCAAGGGAAGTAATTCTATCACTAAACCTCCTCTGTAAATCTAAAATTGTATCTTGTGTACAAATAAAACCTCAGCGCAACAATAACTTCTCAAGTTCCTGTGTATACCAGTGCTGCTGACACTTGCATGCATTTCCACACTCAAGATATGTTGTATAATAGTGCCACGCATACATCTCTATAACCTCATATATGAATTAAAGCATCCAAACCATGTGATTATGCAACAACTGTGAATATACTGAATACACCTTTTAAAAGTCCATAATGTGTGCTTTATAATTTGTTCCCAAACAGGTGCTCTTTATTGCTTAAATCCACACATATTCCTATAGGTGCTCCTCCACTAGAGACATACATACTCTCACCTCCTTTTATGACCCAAATTGCATAGGTCAGATACCGCCTTTCCCTTTTTAACCCAGGTAGGTATACTGCATAGATGACTCCACTTTCTTCCTCATTCTGCTGCAAACAGTACCATCTCCTCAAATCCTCCGCATATGTAGACAGAAATGCTTGCCATAGTGTAGTATATAAATACAGCGTGATTTAAAAAAAGTGCACTCACATTTAAAAGTGTCCTGCTGGGACACCACAGTAAACCTTGTTATAATGTATTTTTAATGTGTTCAGGAATTTCCAAGATGGCGGCTCGTAAACTTCCGGTTTAGCGGCTTGACGTCATCGGCCCACCCTACACGTTACGTCACTTCCTCAGGAGTTGGTCATTGGACATACAGCCGCCTATATATACACCATTTATAATCCTTAATCGACTAATCGGGCGCCATATTGTTGTGGCCCGCCTGTCCCTCCTGGCCGCCGAAGTAGGGAGAGGCAGGCCACAACAAAATGGCTCCCGATTAGTCAATTAAGGATTATAATGGTATATATAGGCGGCTGTACGTCTAATGGCCAACTCCTGAGGAAGTCACGTAACGCGTAGGTTGGGCCGAGGGGGAGGGGAAGAGTAGAGAGGGTGGGGAAGAAAAGGAAAAAGAGGCCAGAGTTACAGGTTGCCAGTGAGTGACCCAGATGGCTACCAGGACAAAAAAAAAGACAATATACTCCAGTAGTAAGGTCTTGGACCAAGACCCAAGAAGCCAACAGGAATTAAGGCGTTACACGGTACAGAAGGCCTGGATGAACAGTCGGGCAATTGTCTACCACTTCGACTGGACACTAAAGGGAAGATATAGCAGAGTCTCTGGTCTCTGAACCAGAGAAAACCGTAAAATATCTACAGTATATGGGGCCGAAGGCCACAACCATGTAAATGTCTATCACAGTAGTCTTACAAAATCAAGAGCATCATCAAGCAACTGAACATTGTATCCGAGTTATTTATTCCTCCCATAACTACAAAGTGTCAGATGTAAAGAAGCTCCCCTACACTGGGGAGGCTGAAGGGGCTAGCGGAGGAAGTGTAAACCTATGGCCACAGATATCTTGAAGTCTCATTACAAACAATAATGAAAAAAAAATAAACGATAATGTAAAATGAGCAGTGACAGTCAGCCACACCGTGTAGTTGAGCAATGTCGTAGTAATTTCCTGGAAGGCACACATCATCTGAGATCATCATGCCACCGAGGCAGTTCAGAAATGGATAAAAAGGCACAGACCCACATAAAGTCCAAGATGACTTAGTACTTCAGACCAAAGGTCAATCCTCTCGTCTCTCTGGGTTCTGATGGATCGAGGTGGAACTTGAACGTTGAGATCGTGGGCGTCTCAGTCGTTGAGGCCTCGGGCAGCAGCCCAAATTAGCTTCTTGGGGCTCTGGGAGATCTAGCCAGCCAGGGACCACCACAGAAGCACACTCCAGAAATTGAAATAGCTGTTGCAGTTGAGAAGGGCAGTGGAGCTGGAAATCTCTGCTGTCTCTTTTGACTATGAGCGTCAGGGGACAGCCCCATCTGTAAGTTGCTCCTGGTTCTTGTACCAGGTCAAGTAGAGGCCTCATTTGACCCCTCCAATAGAGTGTTTGTGGACAGAGATCTGCATATAAATGAACAGTCGCCCCGTCAAAATCTAAAGGCCCCCTTCGCCAGGCAGCACGCAATATGTCCTCAATAACATAGAAATGTACCCTGCACAACACGTCCCTAGGCTCCATCTGAGCAGGGAGAGATGAGTTTGAAAAATCGCTGCACGAGTACTATGTGACATAAAAAATTGCAGCACCCAACATTTTATTTTCTAGGGTGTCTACTTTAAAATATTATGTTTGGGGGTTCAAAGTAATTTCCTAGCAAAAAACACTGAATTTTTTTTTTTCCATGTGAACAAGACGTGTGAGAAAAGGCTTCAGGTGGTTAGAGTGAGTGATGTGTGGTATAAACTTCTAACGCTGGGCATAAAATACCCTCACAAAATGACCCCTTTTTGGAAAGTTGAGACCCCAAACTATTTGCTGGGGGGCCTGTTGAGTCAGTAGAATATTTTTTTTTTTTTTTTACCACAAGTTTTTTTAAAATGACAAAAAAATATATATATTTTTTTATACACAAAATTGTCAGTTAAATGATATATTGCTCACACATGCCATGGGTATATGTGGAATTACTCCCCAAAATACACTCTGCTACTTCTCCTGGGTATGGGGATACCACATGTGAGAGACTTTTCGGCAGTCTAGCCAAGTACAGGATCCCAAAATCCAATAAGCACCTTCAGGCTTTTAAAGGGCTTTGTTTCCTCATTACACTTCTTGACTACCTATCACAGTTTTGGAGGCCTTGAAATGGCAGGATAGCACCAAACCCCCCAAATGACCCCTTTTTGGAAAGTAGACACCCCAAGGAATTTGATAAGAAGCATAATGAGTATTTTTCAGATCTCGTTTGTTGCCACCAGTTTTTGGAAAATAAAAAAAAAACCAAAAACATATTTTTTTTTTCTTTTTTTAGATTTCAAAACCTTGTGATAAAAAAATGAGATCTGCAAAATACTCACCATGCCTCTTTTTAAATTCCTAGAGGTGTCTACTTTCCAAAAAGGGGTTCATTTTGGAGGGGGGTTGGTGCTATCCTGGCATTTCAGGGCCTTCGAAACTGAGATAGGCAATGAGGAAGTGGAATAAGGAAGTTATGCACCTTCAGGCTTTCAAAGTGGTCATTGGATTTCAGGCTCCTGTATGTGACTAGGCTCCCAAAAAGTCTCACATGTGGTATCCCCATACTCGGTAGAAGCAGCAGAATGTATTTTGGGGTGTAATTCCACATATACCCATGGCTTGTGTGACCAATATATAATTTAATTGACAACTTTGTGTAGTAAAAAGAAAAAAGTTTATCATTTTCCAAAGACTTATGGAAAAAAAATAAATCTTCCGTGGACTCAATATGCCTTTCAGCATGTAGCTTAGGGAGTCTACTTTCCGAAAAGGGGTCATTTGGGGGTGTTTGCACCTCACGAAATGTGATAGGCAGTCAGAAATTAAAAGCTGTGCAAATTCCATTATCTACAGGTGAAACTCGAAAAATTAGAATATCGTGCAAAAGTTCATTTATTTCAGTAATGCAACTTAAAAGGTGAAACTGATATATATGAGATAGACTCATTATATGCAAAGCAAGATAGATAAAGCCGTGATTTGTCATAATTGTGATGATTATGGCTTACAGCTCATGAAAACCCCAAATCCACAATCTCAGAAAATTAGAATATTGTGAAAAGGTGCAATATTCTAGGCTCAAAGTGTCCCACTCTAATCAGCTAATTAAGCCATAACACCTGCAAAGGGTTCCTGAGCCTTTAAATGGTCTCTCAGTCTGGTTCAGTAGGAATCACAATCATGGGAAAGACTGCTGACCTGACAGTTGTGGCAGAAAACCATCATTGACATCCTCCATAAGGAGGGAAAGCCTCAAAAGGTAATTGCAAAAGAAGTTGGATGTTCCCAAAGTGCTGTATCAAAGCACATTAATAGAAAGTTATGTGGAAGGGAAAAATGTGGAAGAAAAAGGTGCACAAGCAGCAGGGATGACCGCAGCCTGGAGAGGATTGTCAGGAAAAGGCCATTCAAAAGTGTTGGGGAGTTTCACAAGGAGTGGACTGAGGCTGGACATGGGCTTCAAATGTCATACTCCTCTTGTCAAGCCGCTCCTGAACAACAAACAACGTCAGAAGCGTCTTACCTGGGCTAAAGAAAAACAGACCTGGTCTGTTGCTCAGTGGTCCAAAGTCCTCTTTTCTGATGAGAGCAAATTTTGCATCTCATTTGGAAACCAAGGACCCAGAGTATGGAGGAAGAATGGAGAGGCACACACTGCAAGATGCTTGAAGTCCAGGGTGAAGTTTCCACAGTCTGTGTTGATTTGAAGAGCCATGTCATCTGCTGGTGTTGGTCCACTGAGCTTCATTAAGTCCAGGGTCAACGCAGCTGTCTACCAGGAGATTTTGGCGCACTTCATGCTTCCTTCCGCAGACAAGCTTTATGGGGATGCTGACTTCAATTTCCAGCAGGACTTTGCACCTGCCCACACTGCCAAAAGCACCAAAACCTGGTTCAATGACCGTGGGATTACTGTGCTTGATTGGCCAGCAAACTCGCCTGACCTGAACCCCATAGATTCTTGCCAAGAGAGAGATGACATGAGACCAAACAATGCAGAAGAGCTGAAGGCCGCTATTGAAGCATCCTGGTCTTCCATGACACCTCAGCAGTGCCACAGGCTGATAGCTTCCATGCCACGCCGCATTGAGGCAGTAATTGCTGCAAAAGTGGCCCAAACCAAGTACTGAGTACATATGCATGCTTATACTTTTCAGAGGTCCAATATTGTTGTATGTACAATCCTTGTTTTATTGATTGCATGTAATATTCAAATTTTCTGAGATTGTGGATTTGGGGTTTTCATGAGCTGTAAGCCATAATCATCACAATTATGACAAATCACGGCTTGAACTATCTTGCTTTGCATGTAATGAGTCTAGCTCATATATTTCACCTTTTAAGTTGCATTACCAAAATAAATTAACTTTTGCACGATATTCTAATTTTTTGAGTTTCACCTGTATACCATAGTTTGTAAATGCTATAACGTTTACACAAAGCAATTAATATACACGTATTGGGATTTTTTTCTTACCAAAAACATGTAGCAGAATACATTTTGGCTTAAAAGTATGACTGACTCTGCGTTCACTATATATTTTTTATAGCTGAAAGTAAAAAATATTGTTTTGTGTTTTTTTTAAATTTTGTCTTTTTTTTTTTTGGTTTTTTTGTGTGTTTTTTTTGTTTATAGCGTGAAAAATAAAAAGCGAAAAGGTGATCAAATACCACTGAAAGAGAGCTCCATTTGTGTGAAAAAAAGGACATAAATTCCGTTTGGGTACAGCATTGCATGACCACACAATTATCAGTCGAAATAGTGCAGCGCTGTATAGCAAAAAGAGGCCTGGTCAGGAAGGGGAGTAAATCCTCAGGAGGGCGAGTGGTTAAAGTGGTTGTAAAGGCTCGAGGTTTTGTACCTTCACCTTCTTGGACCCCCCAATACCTTTCTGGGCCCCATCTCGATCCAGCAATGTGCACGAGAGCCTCGGCTATCCCGGATCTTTCCCTTCTCAAGGGCTGGGACAGCAGCAGGAGCCATTTGCGCCTGCTACTGTCAATCACAGCTACTGAGGAGAGGGTGGGGTGGGGCCGAGCCACGTCTGTGTGTGAAGGGACTCTGAGTAGTGGCTTAGGAGCAAGCCTGCTTGGGTGCCCCCATAACAAGCTGCTTACTGTGGGGGCACTTGGTAGGAGGGAGGGGACAGGAGCACCAATGGGGGACCTGAGAAGAGGAGGGTCGAGGCTGCTCTGTGCAAAAGCCAATGCATAGAGCAGGTAAGTATGACATGTTTGTTATTAAAAAAAAAAAATCTGCCTTTACAATCACTTTAAGCAATACAATAGGAAAAAGTGGGGAAACAACCTCATGACAGATTGTTACAAAATTAAGAACAAAGGTTGTTGACAAATACCACATTCAGGCAAAATAAGAGGTGATTCTGTTGGATTGTGTAGCAAAAGATGCATAATCATGCTACCAAAATTGTGTGCAATAAATTGCCTCCAGCATTGCTCCTGTTTCCTCTTGCTGGAAGCTGCCATTTTGCTAAAGCCCAGAGCCCATGGACAGCAGTGAATCATAAAGCAGAACTAAACCCATTGACTTATAATGGTTTAAGAAAACATTTACATTTCTGGAATGCTGGGATTGCTAACTAACACATTTGCTTGTGTCCTCAATCAAACTGTCAAACCATCAAATGGGTGGGGTCATAACTGATCACATGTGCAGTACCATAGCAGTTGCTGTTCAAACAGGAGTAGCTTCCTTGAGGGCTCATTCACATCATGGTGCTGAGACGTCAGTTTCCCTGCACGCGTTCTGCAAAGACACAAATTCAGTTGTTCTCGATGTGCCCTGTTCACACCACAACTCTAATATCACATGCAGATTTTTTTCTGTGCAGGAATCTGCAACGTTTTATAAAACTTATTGAAGCACACATGAAAACTGATGTCTCTGCAAGTGAAATCCTCACGTCGGTTTCAATCAGTTTTTCTACACATATGTTGTGAACAAGGCCTGACTAATTCCACTTACGGGCTCGTTCACACCATGGTGCAGAGACGTCAGTTTTACTGCATGCATTCTGCAAGGGCACAAAGAAAACAATTGTTCTCTATGTGCCCTGTTCATACTACAACACTAGCATCACATGCTGATTTTTGTTTCTGTGCAGGAATGTACAAAGTGTATAAAATTTATTGTAGAGCACATGTAAACTGATGTCACTGAAAGTGAAATCTGTGTGTCAGTTTGCATCTGTTTTTTTGCACATATGGTGTGAACGAGGCCTTAAGGCTGTGCCTAAAAATAGAGAGCAACTGAGCATGTGCAGAGCAGGGTGAGACAGTGTATTACAGTATAGGCATTTATTGTTTTACTTAGTTATACCTGTAAAAGGGGCCAGCCTGATGTGATCTAGCAGGACTTATTTTCTGACTAAAGTTCATGATCCATATAATAAAATGTCCATATTTTCAAAAACTTCTCATAGGTATCTGAGGAGATGACTGTTTTTCATTGATTATGGTCCTGTTAAACCGACAATGGATGTCAGAAAAATGTATTACTGAGAACTTCCACAAGTTAGCTATTTTTTGTTTCACAGCTGCGAAAATGAAGGAGATACGTTTTGGCAGCTGAACAAGAAACACCTTCAAGGGTTTTTTTTTTAACAATGATTCGGTTGGGCCTTCACGCAGGTTGTAGCCCAAAATGGTGTTGACCAGGGAGTATGTTCGGATTCATAGCCTATGTACTTTTGGGGATGTCCACCAAATATGTCTATTCTAACGTTTATGCATATAACCGCTAAATGCACAGTTGGAATACATATTTAAGCATACTTCTCCTATGGATCACAGGAGTTCAGTTTGTTCTCACAAAGGCTGGTCCAGGCACTGAAAAGATTTTGACTATATAGTCAGGATTCACCCAGAAGCGTGGACCAACAGCTGGCACAGCCTCTCAGCTGCACTGCTGGGAGACTGAGCCAGCTGCTCCATCCCCTCCCCAGCCCAGTGAGCGTTAGTGTGGCAGAGCAGAGACGATGACTGACAGTCCTGGTTCTCTGCTCAGACCGGTGGGGAAAACTGAGCGATCGATGGTGTTTTATTGTTCAGTTCACATTGTGGAGCTGGCGGGGTACAGATGCAGCATCAGATCAATGCTGCATCCACATAAGTGAGTATAAATGTTTGTTTTTACACCAATATTTCTCTTTACACACATCATGAGGTGGAGCATTGTCATGGTGGTGAATCCACTTGTCAGGCCAGAGATCTGGTCTTTTCTTATGAACAGATTCCCATAAACTTTTCAGAACTTCCAAGTAACAATGTTGGTTTACCGTTGTACTATGTGGACCATGTTCTATGAACTAGTAGTGAACTATCCCCTTGTGATTAAAAGATACTCACCAGCATGGTTTTGAACTGAGAATGAGACATGCGTGTTTTCTTCGGTCAAGGTGAATTCTTTGTTTTCCACTGCTTGCTCTAGCATTTTGTTTCTGGATCATACTCATACTGGAAACACCATTTTTCATCACCAGTAATAACACTATCAAATTGCTCTGCATTAGGATCAGATAAAATTTAAAGACAACGTTCTTTCTGATCTTCTGTCAAGATTCAAGGCACCATCTTTGCGGAAATCTCTCATTCCCAAATCCTTTGTTAGAATATGCTGCTCTGTTTCCTTATTCATGTTCAATTCTTCTGAGTCATTTGTACACTCGATCTTTGATCTGAGTGTACGAGGGTTCATGTTCTGTCCACTTTTTCATCCGTCCTTTGCATTTTTGGCTTCCCATTTCTTGCTTCATCGTGAATATTTCCCACCCTTCCTTAAGCCGCCTATGCTATTCAAAAAAAATATGATTTCTTCTTGGAATTTTCACCATAAGCCCATTGTAACAATGCTAGAGTTTCATTCGCACTTTTGCCACTCTTCACACAAAATTTGATGTCAGTCCACCGCTGCAGATTCCTGTCACTCATTTTCTGCCAACAGCACAAAGTGCACCTTTTATTTCTTCTACTACTCTGTACACAATATTGATACTCTATGTTCCCACAGGGTGGCACTGTGGGAATCTGTTCTAATTCAGCAATGCCTCGTCCAATATATTTGAAAAGTTTTGTATGGAAAAATGAATATGGACTTTTCAGGCATCAATCAAACCAGTTGTTAAAATTTCCACTTTTGATCAATATAAAAAATTTAAAAAATTACAAGACCAAAAACAAAATAGAACTACACAGAATTACTTGCTATTAGGATCATACATTTCAGACACCGTGGTATCTATAAATGGTATGCAGATTTCTGACCATAACAACCATTTTGATATTCGTCATATTATGACAAACAGTCCAAGTAAGCCTCAACCTGGTATATTTAGCTACAGCTGGACATGTGTCGCATATGAATGCTTCTTCAGAAGTTCAATACTAATCTAGAGATACAAAATAGGCATTTTCAGCATGTATTACATAGTTACATATATAAAACAATACATTGGTTTGGTTTAACAATCCCTTACAATTTCTTGAAATTTATCAGAGTGTACTGATGGAAGTATGGAAGGGAGGCATATAGGTCAACAGTATATCCCAATCATGGATGCGGGGGCACATCTGTAAGGGAGCAGGCCAGAGGAATATTAGCAGAACTGGAGGATTATACCGGTACCTCTATCTCAAAAATCAACACGCTATTCATATAGTAGTTACTTCGAAACGTGTATAGATGTCAGGATACATATAAAATGGGAACCCCTTACAGTGTAACAGCTAAAACTGTCCAGCGCTGTAAGGGAACAGAGATCATTTTAGGGAGTTATTACTTATACGTCCCATAGTACAGGGCAATAAAGGGTTGCAGCCTTAATACACTCACCATAGCCCCAATCTATTCATTATAGGCCCTCCTCGGTTCACAAATTAGAATCCCTTCATGTCGGGTGAATATTTCAGAAGTATTTATCTAGAATATAAGATGCGCTATTAACTACTGAGCTCCCCAGCAAGTACCCTCCTGTAGATCAAACGCCAGCCACTTACCCTTACATTCCCCCTGGGAAACACAGCTTTTCTTTGACCATAGCCTTCTCCTATGCATCCACCTTACATCCTTGCTGACCAGGCTCCCGAACTTGAATATGCCCCGACCGGCCAGCATGTGACATCCTCCGACCCGGCTGCAATTACCGCACCTGCGCAAAGGGAGGGAAACCATGGGCTGGTGACACCTTTTGCCTGTGGCAAATGAAGGGTGCCATCAGGGGCCTGCGGTTGCCCTCCCTTTTCCGCAGGTGTGTTTCAGTATATCTTATGTTTTATGCTCGGTCCCGCCTTCCAAGATGGTGCTGCGCATGCACAGTCTATGGATACTTACTTTGATTTGATTTCAGTGATTACTACGACAAATCGTTGGGTAAAAGTATAATTATTCTTTTAGCTTTGTCATCAGCTAAGAAGTTAAAAAAAAAAAAAGCAGGTAAGGCTAATCATGTAAAATAAGTAGGTTAGTCAAAGTTTGTTCTGTAATCTCTAAAAATGATTTGTGATCCGTTAGCAAGATATGATGCTTTATTATGCAGTAGTCACAGGAAATGGTTCCACAGATTTCTAGTCCTAAACATAGGGGAACCTATGACAAGCTGTCATTTAGAGATACAAAATTACTTGGGCTAGGTTCAGACTAGGTAGCAGGTCTTTGAGGCCACACTTGCGCTGGCACCGCAGTTTATTCATTTGAATTGGCTGCTATACCCACAGGAAATGCAGGGAAAAAGTCTCTGGCCCTTTTTCAAAAAAGCAGCTGCACTGGCACCATGCCATTTTGCGCACTTGAACACTTAAAATTGCACTACAGGTTTATGGGATTTATAATAAACGTGCAGATAGATATACACACACTATATTGCAAAAGTATTGGGACACCCCTCCAAATCATTGGATTCAGGTGTTACAATGACCTCCATTGCCACGTGTATAAAATCAAGCACCTAGGCATGCAGACTGCTTCTACAAACATTTGTGAAAGAATGGGTCGCTCTCAGGAGCTCAGTGTTTTCAAGCAAGTACTGTGATAGGTTGCCACCTGTGCAATAAGTCCATCCGTGAAATTTCCTTTCTACTAAATATTCCACGGTCAACTGTTAGTGGTATTATAACAAAGTGGAAGCAACTGGGAACAACAGCAACTTAGCCACGAAGTGGTAGGCCACATAAAATGACAGAGCAGGGTCAGTGCCTGCTTAAGCGCACAATGCACAGAAGTTGCCAACTGTCTGCAGAGTCAATAGCTAAAGACCTCCAAACTTCGTGACCTTCAGATTACCACAACCGTGCGTAGAGCACTTCATGGAATGGGTTTCCATAGCCGAGCAGCTGCATCCAAGCCTTACATCACCAATTGCAATGCAAAGCGTTAGATACAGTGGTGTAAACTGGACTCTAGAGCAGTGGAGACATGTTATATGGAGTGACGAATCGCGCTTCTCTGTCTGGCAATCCGATGGATGTGTCTTGGTTTGGCGGTTGCCAAGAGAACGGTACTTTCCTGACTGAATTGTGCAAAGTGTAAAGTTTGGTGGAGGGGGAATTATGGTGTGGGGATGTTGTCAGGGGTTGGGCCTGGCCCCTTAGTTCCAGTGAAAGGAACTCCTTAAGACGTCAATTTCATGGTCCTAACTTTGTGAGAATAGTTTGGGGATGGCCCCTTCCTGTTACAACATGACTGCGCACCAGTGCACAAAGCAAGGTCCATAAAGACATGGATGAATGAGTTTGAAGTGAAGGAACTTGACTGGCCTGCACAGAGTCCTAACCTCAACCCGATAGAACACCTTTGGGATGAATTAGAGCAAAGACTGCGAGCCAGTGCCTGACCTCACAAATGCACTTCTGGAAAAATGGTCAAACTTTCCCATAGACACACTCATAAACCTTGTAGACAGCCTTCCCAGAAGAGTTGAAGCTGTTATATCTGCAAAGGGTGGGCCAACTCAATATTAAACTCTATGGACTAAGACTGGGATGTATTGTTCATGTACGCTTAAAGGCAGGCGTCCCAATACTTTTGCAATATATTAGTATATGTATGTGTGTGTGTGTGTGTATATATATATATATATATATATATTTATAAAATTTTGGCGGATAAAACCTATGTCCATATAATGATTCTTTTCATTAACAGGTAAATAGTGTACCAACAGACATGATAGATATGTATGAATCACAAACCTTGCTGTTTACATATTTAACCCTGAAGGTGAGTAATGTTTACCTTTCCATGTATGTTACTTCCCAAAAATTTTGTAGTAGTCTCTGATTTTCTTTCACACACTAAAAGTTCACAAAACTTGTCATACAGTTGTGGCCAAAATTATTCAACCCCCACTGAAATTGAGTGTTTTGGCCAGTTTGACATTGCTTTTGATCATTCAGTCATCTTGCTTACATTTACATTAAAGAGGCACTTGTAGGTCAGACAAATATAACATAACAGTTATAATGAAATAACCACAAATGTCTTTTCTGTGCTCACAGCATTATCAGTTTTATTCAACCCCCAAGTGACATTCAATCTTAGTACTTAGTACAGCATCCTTTTACAGTTATAACAGCTTTTAAACGTGAAGCATAGCTTGACACAAGTGTCTTGCAGCGATCTACGGGTATCTTCGCCCATTCTTCATGGGCAAAGGCCTCCAGTTCAGTCACATTCTTAGGCTTGCGCACTGCAACTGCTTTCTTTAAGTCCCACCAGAGGTTCTCAATCGGATTTAAGTCTGGTGACTGCGATGGCCACTCCAAAATGTTCCAGCCTTTCCTCTGCAACCATGCTCTAGTGGACTTGGAGGTATGCTTGGGATCATTGTCCTGTTGAAAGGTCCAACGTCTCCCAAGCCTCAGGTGTGTGACGGACTGCATCACGTTTCCATCCAATATCTCCTGGTACTGAAGAGAATTCATGGTACCTTGCACACGCTGAAGCTTCCCTGTACCTGCAGAAGCAAAACAGCCCCAAAGCATGATTGACCCTCCACCATGCTTCACAGTAGGCAAGGTGTTCTTTTCATCATAGGCCTTGTTCTTCCTCCTCCAAACATAGCGTTGATCCATGGGCCCAAACAGTTCTAATTTTGTTTCATCAGTCCACAGAACACTATCCCACAACTTTTGTGGTTTGTCCACATGGCTTTTGGCATACTGCAGTCGACTCTTCTTATTCTTTGGAGACAGCAAGGGGGTACGCCTGGGAGTTCTGGCACGGAGGCCTTCATTACGCAGTGTGCGTCTTATTGTCTGGGCTGAAACTTCTGTACCCACATCTGACAAATCTTTTCTCAGTTCCTCAGCAGTCACACGGGGACTTCTCTCCACTCTACGCTTCAGGTAGCGCACAGCAGTCGAAGTCAGCATCTTCTTTCTGCCACGACCAGGTAGCGTTTCAACAGTGCCCTTTGCCTTGAATTTGCGAATGATGCTTCCTAAGGTGTCTCTTGGTATGTTTAACATCTTTGCAATCTTCTTATAGCCATTGCCCTTCCTGTGAAGAGAAATCACCTCTTCTCTTGTCTTCCTGGACCATTCTCTTGCCTTCACCATGTTTGTAACCACACCAGTAAATGTCTAGAAGGAGCTGAGTATCACAGTCATTTTAAAGCTGCCTAATTGGTGCTTATTATGCTTGATTGCTGCTCGGTGACATCCACAGGTGTTTTCAATACCTGATGGAAAGCACCTGTATGAACCTCTGTTCTTCAGAGTGGTAGTCTTTAAGGGGTTGAATAATTGTGGCAATGAAGAAACCACATAAGAACCATTTACTACTGTATTACATAAACAATTGATGTCATTTTAGTTGCATTTGGGTAGTTACAACGTCCTTGTAGGATTTGATTCTGAATACAATTCCAAATGTACACTATAGTCCCTAAACCCCTTTACAGCATTGGGGGTTGAATAATTTTGGCCACAACTGTATATGTTTAATAACAGTTACTCTGCTTAGCACATATTAACACACACATGGCTACTCATCCTGCTTGTCGATGTAAATACGCCATATTGTAGTTGTTAGGATCTCCACATGAAATGCATTTTCAGCCAGTAAAATACACAGTTAACAAGCTGTACTTAAAAATTTGCAGCTCATAATTTATATATATATGTCTTGTTAAACTTTTGAGTGAACCTTGCACTTCATGCAAGGTCTGCTTGTTGTTTGTGGGTTTCTCCCCATCTTAAAGTGCTGCACTAAACAAAAAACACTTTCAGGGGAAAAAAGTATTTTAATATAGTTAACTCTTCCCTGCATTCTATACTGTAGTGGAGAATATCCTTCCTTCCAACAGGAGCACATCATCAGCACTGAGGTCATACAGGAAATAGGACAGAACTGCAGTCTAAAGCTGGCCAGACTGCTTGATTTTTTTCTTGTTCAGTCTGTGAGCTGAACAAGAGAAAATGAGTTAGTTTGCCCCATCCATGTTAACAGTGTGGATAGATGAATCTCCACTGCCAGCAATTGTAATCAGACAGATGAGCCTGCCTGAATACACTAGAACAGTCATTGTGACTATATCTGATAAGATGCAGTCACTGTTAGGCCAAACATTTTCCACTTGGCTCAGTCAGTTTTCTAATCAACTATTGTCAAGCTGGGTGGTTCTTGCATGGCCACCTATAGCTCAGATTTTGCCCACTTCAACAGGAATTGGCAGAAATGTGAACCATCTATGGGGGCCTTAATGTGATACTAAACCCAGCACCCTGCATTCCCTATATCTGGTCTCACACAGTACATGGAAATGCAGTTATTTTAGTAAATATAAACTGCTAAATACCTTTTCTCATCAGCAGTTAGAGCAGTCTTGTGACTTCAGCAGAGCACTGGTTAAAGCTTGTAGGAGGAGTTTTTCTGCTGTAGGAGGATGTGGGACCCCTGATCACTGTCTGGACAGTGCTGATTGGCCCTCTGATCACATGCACTCTCCCAAGAAAAAAAAAACAAAACCTCAATACACACCAAACTGAGCATGTGCATGTGATTACGTATATGCTTGACTGCACATACAGACTGATTTCACTGTTGTGGGTTTAGTAACACTTTAATGCTTAGTCAGACATTTTTTCTTTTATTTATTTATTTATTTTGCTCTGGCAGGGAGTGCATACAAGTAAATAGGAAATCAATTAATCCCTTATAAGTCACACTGCTCTATTAAAACTGTTTGAGCAGAGATGCAGTGTGTAACAGGTGCTATTGCTGACCTGATTTCATTAAGGCATTACAAATTTGATATGTTCAGACACTGACATTTAATCTCTGTTTTTGACTATTTATATTAAGATGGATAAAAACATTACACGCCTGGAAGAAAAGGCAGAGCGCAACCTCTTACTAGCAACAGAGGAAAAGAACCAACTGCAAGAAAACGTGCACCAGTTGAAACGTGATCTCTCACTGACCAGAAGTCAAGTACAGCTTGATGATTTGCTGGAAAAGCAGGTAGTTTTCCTAAATTCCTGTAATGTGTCCAGTGTAATATTATAGGAATTCTATGAAGGTGTTTTAAATATGAACACTTTGTCCCTCTTAGTTGACAAGATTCCTTTTTTGTGCAGTAGGCTGCATTGAACTTGCACAGTATATCCAGGGAGAAAAAGTATGTTAAAAATGTGCTTACAGCACAAATCCTTTCAGAATATGAGTAGACATTAAAAGCATGTTTAAGAACATGCCCTTACTTTAAAATATTTTGCCAACCACCAATATTTAGGTTGTGAATTTTCTGAAATGAATTCTATCAGTTCACCTGGTCAGATCTACATAAAGAAACTTGTATCTGCAAAATGTCAGGGAACTGAGAACATTTTAGCACTTTCTTCCTTGGCTTACCTTTATTGTAACTCGCTGCCTATCGAGATTCAGTTCTGGAATCGGGCTCATATACTGCGTAGGACTCTGGTAGGGGAGCCTCCTATACCAGATGTGAATCAGATCTCTAACTTGCGTATTAAATATGATTCCTTTATAAAGTGCCGAAATATTACTCATTGCTTTACACGTATATGTATATAAATCTGCTATTGTAATTCTTGAAGGTATTTACATACTTATTGTTATTGCTTTCAGTAGTATTTTATCATTTTTGCATTAGCTCTCATGGTTTTGGTCTCTAATTACTTTATATTCATTTCAGGCTGAAGGTTTAGTACCCTCTTCTGCAGCTATGAAACAGTTCAAAGACAGCTACACATCATTTGCAACAGCGGTGGATTGCACAAGGCATCAGCTGCCCATAAATAATATCCATGTTGCTGGCACACGACAAAGATATCTAGGTATTAAAATTGCATGTGGTTTTGCACAAAATCCTGCTCTATGCTCCCTTTTGGTCTGTTAAATACATCATTGGCCATAGATGAGACAATGAATATGCAAAATCCTGCGTGACAGGATCCCATAAGTCATGGTTAATAAGACTGCATATACTGAGAATTTTTACAATAAGTAAAGCCTAGCAGAAAAAAGGGAAGTGTGTGTTTATCGTACATCCCAGGACACAAAGCAGGCTATAATCATGACTATGTGGGTTATATGCCATCTATAGGTGAATGGACACTGGAAGATCAATCAAAGAGGAAGTCCTCCCCTATATACCCCTCCTAGGTTTTTCGCCAGTGTCTGTAAGATGGATGTAACTGATGTGCACTCGGAGCATACTTGGAGGTCCGGAATGGTTCTGCTGAGAATCAAGGACTTCAATCGGATCCATTCGAAAAGCTGTTAGCTAAAATGGATGCTACCCAAGCCTCGCTGGATAAGGAGAAAAAAACCCTCTGTAGTGGAACCCAGTGCAGTGTTTGTTCTGACCAAGGTGCTTTCCAGTAGGGTGCTTTACAGGTCCAAGGGAGGGGACCTAGTCTGAAGGTCTTTTATGACAGAGCCCTCCGTGATGAGCGAAGGTTGCACTCTTGTTATGATTGAGAATTCTGCGGCAGAAATGGTAAGGTTACATTTACAGTGTTTCTTTGGCCATGCTCTGTGTTTCGAAAGAAGGATTCGGCTGCAGTTTCTTCTCCAGCCACTAGGGGGCCACTTTGTATAGCCTACTCTTGTGCAGTAGAGGCAGGAAGTAGAAGGGCGGCCATTTTGCTTATGGTTTAAGTCATAGATGAGCTGAAGGATCAGTGAGGTTCCTGTGAGATAGCAGAGACACAGAGTAGTCTATGGCTGGATAATTAAATATAAGTACTACCTGTGGGGGAGCTGCATGACCAGACAGGACACAACAAAACACTGCATTGGTCTGCATAGTCCCGGGGAGCTTGTACAACTGTTTTTTAATACATCCCTGCATAGGTATCACTGCACTTAAAGGAGTTGTGTCTCCAGAGTAGCTTGCATTTGATTTGCAGAAGGCTGCATTCAGGCTGCATTTGATGCATGTGTGCTTGACTACTCCTGCAAAACTAGTATGGGGCCAAGTGCAGTTAATTTTGACAGTTTCTTTGATGAAACCATACTCTTCTAAAAGCAGGGCAGGTGCAGCATAATATTACGTTGCATGCATAGCTCTATAATTGTTGAACTGCATACTTACATGCATAGCTACCAAATTGTGCCAATCTCCACTGTTGCCGATAAATTATGAATACATGAATGTGCAAATTTCATATAGTGCAATTTTACATAAATCCACTGTGAATAGCACAAAATGTCCATATACGACTCTTCACAACTCTCGTGTTATCTTTAAAATACAGAAAATCTGGGCTTCTTCATTCACCTCCAGTGTCAAAATTCACTTAAAAACTTGTGTACCCCCATCGGTTGTGCTCTCACCTCAAATATATGACCAAACCATTAAGTGAGGTCATATACAGCCTGTGTCCCTTTTAATTGGGCCAAGTGTGGATGGGATGGTATCCTGCTGAATGGGATCCCTTTCGCTCATCTAATGGCTCTCCTCCAATGGTGGGTATGTTAAGAGAATAACCAGATCATAGTGCTTTATCCTTAAACAATCATTTATTAATATAAAGTAGTATACTCACATGATCAATGTACAAAAACCACTTTGTGCAAGAAATTGCCCCCTGAATGTTAGCAGTGATGATATCCTGTGTATAGCCAGCTGATGATGCAAGTTCCCTTTACATGGGGGGGCTGTGTTCGCATTGCCTGATAGACCAATGGTGTCAGGTGTATCTGGGCCACTGTGTTTGTTTGGCATGGCAGCTATTCCTGCTGGTGGCATTGGCAGCTGCAGTAGACTGTAGCCGCGTCATCTTGAACATACCTGATCTCTTTTGAGCTTAGAAGCCAAGCTGGGTTGGGCCTGGTTAGTACTCTGATGGGAGGCTGCCTGGGAATACCAGGTGCTGTAAGCTTTCCCTTTTGGCCCTGTTATCTTTGCACTGTTGAGCACCAGGAAGCTGGCTTCAGGGAACTTCCATTACAGGACCTGGAAATCTTATTTGCCTGGAGGAAAGCTAGGAAGGGGCACCCGCGGAAATATATGATGGGGAGATTTTGCCCTTTCTCCAATCAGAAGGGGAAATGAAATTGACCTTAAGTACCATTAAGGTCAGATTTAAGTTCTATCAATTTTTTTTTCCAGAGGCCGTTTGTTTCTCACTCCTTGATTCATATTTTGTGCAAGGTGTAATGTAGACAGACCCCCTTGTGTCCTTGGGACTTGAATTTGGTCTTGACTGTCCTCGCAGAAGCCACCTTTTGAACCAGTTCGAGAGACTCAAGCAGTTCTTTGGCTCAGAGTGTGGCTTCTTTGTTTACTAACACTACGTTAAGAAGGCCAGAGCTCATGGCTCTTTCCTGTAAGGAGCCGTTCCTGGTCTTGCATCATAATGAGGGGATGTGGCGTCTTCATCCACTTTTCTTGCCTGGAGTGGTTTCTAGTTTTCACTTGAATCAGGACAGTGTTTTCTTAGTACGTAGTCGGCAGGGGAAAGATAGCAGCATACTCTAGATGTAGTTCAGGTGGTCAGGATTTGCTTGCGTTTGTCGGTACAGGCCAGGAATCCAGGTTTGGTCTGCCCGAAGGGCCCAGGAAGGGCAGGCGGCATTCATGTCAACTATTTCTCATTGGATCCGCCAGTTAATCATTTAAGCCTATGGTTTTTAAGGGCGAGGTTCCACCCTTTCGGGTTAGAGCGTACTCTACCAGAAGTGTGGGGGCATCTTGGGCTATCTGCCATCAGGTGTCAGTTGCTCAGGTTTGCAAGGCTGCTACCTGGTGTTTGGTTCATTTATTCACAAAATTTTACCAGGTGGATGTCAGATCCGCAGAGGATACTGCCTTCTTCCCCAGCGTATTACGAACGGCTGAGTAGGTTCTTTGGGATTGATGGCAGTGGTTATAATGGTCTCACCCACTCCTTAGATTTTTATTACTTTAGGACACCCCACTCAGTCATGATTATAGCTTGCTCTGTGTCCCATGATGTATGATAAAGAAAACTGGATTTTTTTCTACATACTTGTATGTAAAATCCATTTCCTGCAGTACATCTTTGGACACGCGTCCCTCCCCTCTTTCTGGAATTTCATTGCTTACTACAAAACAAAAGTACTTCATATGTAGGAGGGGTTATATAGCGGAGGACTTCCTGTTTGGTTGATCCGCCAGTGTCCATTCACCTATAGGTGGCATATAGCCCACCATGTCATGATTATAGCTTGCTCTGTCTTTCATGATGTACTCCAAGAAATGGATTTTACAGGTAAGTTTGTAGAAACAAATCTAATTTTTTTAGCTTTTCAGTGAGTGAAAACAAATCTGCTAATTTAGCCAGAAATACAGCATTGTACTGGTTACTTCTCTCCAGCAGTGTTATCAGCTCTGCTGAGTTGTTCTCTGTGAGCTACAGAAAACATCCTGTTATGGAGATGGGAGGAAGGTTTTCTGTCATCATAACACATTTCTGACTTTGGGTGGAAATGCTGCTCTTCCTTAGGTATAGACCCATGAGTGAGTGTTGTCATCTAGAATCAGAAGTATGTTAATGGCAGGATCACCAAATATTGAAAATTAAAGAGGGACATAAAAACTGCAAAAAGAATGAATGCAGCCATGATATCTAACTGGTGAGCACAAATAGATAATTTTTTTTTTCTATCTTGGCCTTGGGTAGAATTGAATTCTGTTACACTCTGCTCTAGTTATATAAGCTATTCATGTCTGTCAGCTGCAGTTTGTGCAAGTTTACTTTCCTTTCTTGAAATGGGTTTGGACTGGGAAAAAATCTGAACATCAATTTTGTTGTCCTTCCACCCAAATGGAGCTGTTAGGGCAGTACAGAGGTATATCCGAAATTAAAAATGGTCTTCCACGCTCTGCACAAAACTTGCAATGCCTTGTTTTTCTGCTCAGTACTTCTCAGCATTTGATAGCTGTGGTTTTTTTATTCTGAGCCTAGATTGCCTGCACAATTGGAGAAAGGACAGTTTTTCTTATATGCAGTTTACTATTTATTGCTTTTATAAGGCGGTGTAAGCAGGAGCCATAGATCCCAGGTACAGTTATTTACAGGAACTCCTTTTTGTTCCTTCCTCATTCACAAAGGCATACCTATCCATACACGTATGCAAAGGGCCTTCTTTCCCCTACACAGGAGTTCCGTGCATCCATATGTAGGCAGCCCCATTCATGTCTATTGGGACGCAGCCCCTATTTGGCAGCCATGCAGGTGCATGCTTTGGTACACACACCAGCACGGTTGACAAAATCGGGTAAATAGTCATGAATGGGGGACTGACTGCGCAGATAAAGATGGCCCTTTGCATGGGTGTACGTATATGTACATCCATGTTAATGGAACCTTTTGTCAACTTTAAAGTAGAATTCTGAGAATATTATACAGGATTTATATAGCGCTAACACTTTATGCAGTGCTTTACAGTATAAATGTGGAGAGTACATTTACAATACAGTTCAATACAGAAGGAATTGGAGGGACCAGCTCATGGAGCTTACAATTTAAAGGGAGTGGGAGTTGGAGGTGGTACAAAAGGTAACCGCTGCCGGGGATGATCTGATGGAGATGACTCAAGTACATTTCATAGGTGGAGGTAGGGTATTGAGGGGTTCCCTGAATAAATGAGTTTTCAAGGATCGCCTAAACATGGACAGGGTAGGAGCTGACCGGACATACTGGGGCAGGGAGTTCTAGTGGATGGGAGAGGCTCTGGAGAAGTCTTGGTGGCAAGCGTGGGAATAAGTAACAAGGGATCAAGAGGTCTTGGGAGCAGCGGAGAAGACGATTTATGCGATATCTGCAGATGAGCTTGGTGATATAGTTGTGGGTGATGTTGTGGCTGGCCTTTTCTTTTGTAGTAAGCTTTTTGAATTTTATACGATGCGGTAGGGGAAGCCAGTGAAGAGATTGGCAGGGAAGGGCAGCAGTTATGGATCAGTTAGTAAGGTGTATTAGTCTAGCAGCAGCTTTCCTAATAGACTGAAGGGGGTATAGCCTGTTTAAAGGTAGGCCAGTGAGGAGGGAGCTGCAGTAGTCAAGGTGGGAAATAACTATGGAGTGAATAAGTTGTTTTGTGGCGGTAGTCAGGAAGGGGTGATTTCTAGAAATGTTGCGGAGGTTAAGGTGGCAAGATTTACCTGGTGATTGTTTTGGGGGGGGGGGGCGAGAGGGAGAGATCATGGTCTAGGATTACACCTAGAACCCTGGCATGTATGGAGGGAGCAGTGGTTGTGCTGTTGATCTCAATGGCAAAGCCATGGAGAGGGGATCGGGGAGGATGAAATATTACAATCTCACTTTTAGATAGACTGAGTTTGAGGAAGTGGTGTGACATCCATACTGATATGTTGCTCAGTAAATTTGTGTTTCATGAGGTAGTTTAGGTGGAGAGTTGAGGATTCGAGCGATAGATCTGAGTGTTGTCAGAATAAAGGTGGTAGAAGCCATGGCAGGTTATCAACTTACCAAGGGAAGAGGAATAGAGAGAGAATAGGAGGGCTCTTGGAATACCCCAACATAAAGAGGAGCAGAGGAGATGGTGTGTGTGACACTGGAAGTGCGCTGAGATAGGTAGGAGAACCTGAAAAGAGCAGAGTCATGGAGGCCAAGGGAGTAGTTTGTTGAGAAGGAGCGGGTGGTCAATTGTGTCAAAGGCAGCAGAAAGGTCTAGGAGTATGAGTGTGGAGTACTGGCTGTAAGTTTTAGCAGTTAGTAGGTCATTGGTCAGTTTTAGTAGGGCAGTTTCAGTGTAATGTAGGTGGAAGCTGGACCGTAGGGGATTGTGAAGGTTGTTAGTGAGGTAGCAAATTATATGGTTGTTGAAAAGTGTGACAAAGGTGTATAAGCAGTGAGATGGGTTTTAAGTTATTTATACAGTGTCAGCATCAGCTGAGAGGAGAGAGTGCTTTGACAACAGCTGGGGTGCCTGAGCTGTGATGTCACCATAGACTGAATATGTGCCATCCCTTGTCGTCGTTCCCTCCTTTTCCCTGAAGCAGCTGCTAGCTGATCATGGGACAGGACCAGAGCAGCTAGAAAATAGTTAAGTAAATGGATCTTTCTTCTACAGGTTACTTGGTATAGTGGACAGGAGCACTTTTAAGATTAATTAGTGATATCCCGGAATTCCACTTTAACTCTACTACTTGGCCATCAAAACAAAATTGGTAAATATTGTAACTTGGTTTTGTTTCTATTTTTTTGTAACAGCTTTTGTACCCCTGTATTTATGTGGAGTTGGATTATATAGTCACTGTCCTTAGGCTTGGCTCACACTTGTGCCGGTAGCTCCCACTGCTGGTACTCACCTGTTCCCAGAGCTGCAACCACCCGCACAGAAAAACGTAGGAGAAATGCGTGCAGGTGCCATTAATCCTAATGGCATCCGCGCGCATTGGAAATCGCAACAGCCGCTTCCCAAACTGGGAATCACACTGCACTTGTGATTTCTGTGCAGGCTGCAATTTAAAAAGTGGAGCAGGGACCTTTTCCCTGCGTTTTCAGGAGGCATGGTAGCCCATTCAAATGAATGCAGCTTGCAGAGCCGCACAAGTTTGAACAAGGCCTGAGTGCTTGTGTTTTATAGCATAAACAAAGCATCCTACATGCAGTGGCTATTTTATTCAATGTTTAAAAACATGAAGGTAAATGGGAGCCATGAGCCATTTCCAGTTTAACCGCTTCCCGTCTATATAAAAACTGCACAGGCAATCAAATACCACAGAAAGAAAGCTCAATTCTTGGAGAAAAAGGGCGTAAATTTCATTTGGGTGCAGCGTTGCATGACCGCGCAATTGTCAGTTAAAGTAATGCAGCACTGTAACACAAAAAATGGCCTGGTTGGGAAGGAGGGTAAATCCTCAGGAGGGCAAGTGGTTAAAGCTACATTCACACAAAACACTTCTGTTTTTGTTTTATTTAAACAGAAGGAAATTTCCCTGAAAAGAAAGTATAAACAAACTTTATATGTCCCAAATCACTTTCCCCTGCATTTGCATGGGTTTCATTGTGTTTAGATGGGTTCAGAGTATCTAATTTGCCCTGCATGCACATATCTCTATTTCAATAAACAAAAGTAACATGAATGCAACTAAACACGGATAAATGCACGGTGTGCATTCTACCATTTAAAGTTATTACCTGAAATTACTGTATATGCATTTAGAAATGTTCTATAAATGAGTGAATGAGACTTTGGATCCATTGTTGACAAATTATCTAGTTTATATAGCCGTTTTACAAAATCTATGCGCTGCTTTGGTTTTATATAGCTCTTGTTGATCCATATGTATAAAATAGTGGTGCATTGTTAACTGCATCTGCACAGAATTTTCACATTTAATTTGTGTTATTTTTAAAGACAATTTGCAGAAACATCTGAGTACCACTAAATCTCTTCTGGAAGAGGCTGTGCCACACTCATGTGATGAAAGCATAGATTTGCTTGCCCCAATTAAGAGTTTGGAAGAAATTGCATTTAAGACAGATACAGAGCTTTCAAGGTATGTGGAGAAATTCTAAATAATCTAGGTGAAGCTTAGCCTGTTGATTCAACCCCTGGCTTGTTTTGGCTTGTCTTAATTCCCTACTTTTTTTTTGTCTATTGAATCTTGCCCCCTTTCGCCCACCTTTTTATCTTTGGTACCTTGATTTTTGCCCTATCAGATACTATAGCTTGTCGTACTTGTAGATACAGTATCTGTAGTTGCTAGTGGTATCACCTCCACTTTCCCATTCAATATCACAGTAGTACAAATTAGTGAGAGATTATTGTGTGTGTGTGTGTGTGTGTGTACTATTTTTACCTTAACCACCACAAGTATGCTACCTTTCAAAAAAATGTGTTTATTACAAAAATGGAATTGGCATGTAAACACATCATAAATCCTGGTCCTATATTATTTATTTTGTATATTGATGTTTTATTTTGTGAAATCAGTATCTAATACACCACCTAAAATTATGCTTGCATCTCCATGTATATTTTATAACATTGTCAAGAAAACTGCCAGGAGAGATCGATGTAGGTTGCCATTCCTGAGCTCTAAGGGCTCTTGCACACTTTTTTTTTTTTTTTTTTTTACTGATCAGGATATAGATGCATTGTTGTCTATGGAACCATACGAGAAAAATGCATAAAATGTACACTAGGTTTATGAATGAGAACAATGAATACTGCTATTGCTGCCCCACTTAAGTCTGCAACAAGCAGGGGAGGGGAAGTTAGGGGGCTGCAGGAATGAATTAAGAGGATCAGAGTAACAGCTATCATGCATTTTCATGAGGTCACAATTGGCTTCCCCTGTATTTCTCTTATGACAGGTTTTCTTTATCCAGAATGCTTGCATAGCACTACAGAAATGAACTCCCACAGTTGTTAATGCAATCAATAGTTGTTTACAGATAAATGGTGAAAATTATGAAGATAATTATAGGGCTATCCAGTAGGAAGGTAGTGCAGATTTTACAGAAAAGCGAAGGGGCATGATGGCCAACCACAGATAAATAGATGATTTATTGGGCAAATTATCTCATGTCTTTGGGTGCTCTATCCACATGCCTGATGAAGGTGTCCTGTAATGTTGCTTTTACCAATGTCATGTGATCACCTTAATTAAACTTTGGACATTGCCTTTCTCCTTGTGTTACAGAAGTTTACACCAGGTCCTGGATTTGTCATACAAAGTGAACAAAGAAATCTCTTTGCGGAGCCAGAAGTCAGTGGAAGAAAACTGCGAAGTGGATGTCATGAAGCAGTGGTATTTTGATCAAGCTGTTGTTTGACTCCGTGTTCCTTATAAATGTGTTCACTTCATCTACAGCACTTTGTCAAGGTCTTCTATAATTTTTCTCTCTAAATTGCATGGCAGAAAAACATGCTGATCTGAATATAAATATAAAGCTGACCAGACATACTGCATTCTGATTGGACAGTCTTTTTGTAGGTTTGGCAACAACTGTGCAGTGACAACCTAAACAATTCCATTTATATTCAGTCAGATAGGCCTCGCATTGCTGGTAAATATGTTTAGGATTGTACAATCCGATTTTGTAATGTGTGACCAGCCTGAATTTGTTAGATTGTTGCATTTGTTCTCAGACTAGTTTCTTATTTTTGTATATCATAGATCATACTTCCACAGTATTTGGGAAGAAGACTGTCATTCATGGATCAAAATTGGACCAGTTCAGCAAGGACTGGATGAATTTCAATCCATGTATGGACATCATGGTTGTACAGAAGTTCAAATAAAATGTTCAAATAATGAATGAAAATTCACATCAGTTATCCAATCATGTGAAAAGCAATTTCCTGTTTATTTCATCTGCACGCGATTGGGTAATTGAAGTGAACCTTCATGTTTTTTCCTTTTTTTTGTCTCAATCGGTTTTAATCTTTAGTAAATCGGCCTCACTATGTCATCCCAGTGATTCTGTTGTAGGCAGCGATTTGAAGTCTTTATTTGCAATGTAAATTTTGTAATGTGTTCTGATTTAAATATAGACTTAAGAGTGCCACAACCTAGTGATTGTTTGAAACCCATGTGCTTTTTTTTTTTGTACATATTTCTACTGTGCTCCTTTTCTGTATTTATTATGGTCCAAATAAATGTGTTTATAATTTTTGCATAATACATGGTGCCACAGAGCATTCTTTATAGAGAGGTAAATTGTTTGTTTGCTATGATATGGTACTATGGATGTTACCAATTCATTACATTTTTTACATTGTGCAGAAATAAATTAGGAGAGCTTGCTAGCACACTCCTCACTGGATAATCCTAACTTTTGTAGTAGAAAATGCTACTTCTGGTCTTCTGGTCAAGGCCTGCACAACATGGTGGACACTGCTTGAATTTGTTTTTGTTTTTTAACCACTTGCCCTCCAGAGGATTTACCCCCTCCCCCCCCTTTCTGTTCAGGCCGTTTTTTGCGTTAAGGCGCTACGTTAGTTGAACAATTGCATGGTCATGCAACGCTTCACCCAAATGAAATTTACGTCCTTCCCCCCCCCCCCCCCCCCCACGAATTGAGCTATATTTCGGTGGTATTTGATCGCCTATGCGTTTTTGTTGGGTGGGGGGGTTTTGCACTATAAACAAAAAAAAAAAAAGGACCGACAATTTTGGGGAAAAAACTGTATTTTGGACTTTTTGCTATTAAACATGTCCAGTAAAAAATGTAAAAAAAATCAAATCTGGTCATAAGTTTAGGCCAAAAGGTATTCTGCGACATGTCTTTGCTAAAAAAAAAAAAAAAAAAATCCCAATACTTGTTAATTAATTGGTTTATGTGAAAGTTCTAGCGTTTACATATGGCTGTATAGATACTGGGATTTTTTTTTGTTTTCTATCGGTAATGGTGGCGATCAGCAACTTATAGCGGGACTGCGGCGGAAATTCTTACGCTGGGGGGGAACTAACTTGGTGTCACTGACATCCCCAGTGACACCAATACAGTGATCAGTGCTAAAAAAAAACAGCACTGACACTGTACTAAAGGCACTGGGCAGGAAGGGGTTAATGTGAGGGGCAATCAAAGGGTTAACTATGTGCAGCGAGTATTTTACTAGGGGGCGGGGTGTGCTTCACAATATCCACACCATCTCGAGCAGTGTGCCAGAGCTGACAGGGAGGAAGACTGTTTGTAAACAAAACATTATTCCGCCCCGTCGGTGATGGTCAGTAATCACTGGGTACCAGTGGGTAATCACCGTCCGGGACTCGGTGATTGACATCCACGGTCGCGAATGGTAGCATTGGTAGAGCGCGCCACCTACCCGGAAATGCAAAGTCATGTATATATACGTGATTTTGCACAACCGTGCCGCCGTGTAGCAGTATATCTGCTATACAGCAGTGTGGAAGCTGAATAGACCTGATGCCAAACCTCTTGAAAAATAGATTTAGGATTTACATTCACTTAAAGTGGTTGCACACCCTTACATATACCCAGTGAAGTGACTGTCCTCAGGCAATACATTGGGAATGAAAAAAAATTTCATACATAAGTTGTACCTGTATATCTGCAGTCTTCTCTTCATCTGTTCAAAGTGCTGAATTTAAACAGTTTGTCTGGGAGTTCAGTAAAAAGGGGACTGATCTGAAGTTACCCTATGCAGAGCTCAGTAAGAGGAGCTCTGAGAGCTGATTGGAGGGAAGAGACACACTCCTCTCCACACAGCACACAGGAACTAGCTGAGGCTGTCACTCAGCTGGAGATTTCTCCCCAGTCACCATTTCTCTCTTGGTGTCAGGAAAATTTTTCAGAAGCAATTCATGTTGATAGCAGAGGAACGAAGCAGGAGACAGAAATTGCACTTACTGCTCTTAATTGAGACAAGTACACACTATAGAGTGATATGCTTTATTCACATTTCATGTCTGAGGTTTACAACTATTTTATGTTACAGTATATTTTAGGCAAACTGACAGTCCAAAATTTTGTTTTAAATCCCAGATTCCAAGTAGGTGAAAACTTGCCGCCTCTTGTCTAAATGCCTCCACTGCAAAAATCAAGCTGCCATGTATAATATGGTCACACTATTTTCAAGAATTGTAGTTAGAATGTATAAACAGACATTTGAAAGGCTAGGAATATATTCTGTTCTGGCTATATACATTTGGCAAACTATGTAGAATATACTCAGGTCTTGTTTGTATTCCATGTAAATATGAAATTATCTCTTTAGAGCTACAAATTAGGTAAGCTTTTCTCCTGAGATTGTTTCTCATCTTGTCTGTAGTTCAACAGGCGACATACCACCCATGTAAGAAATGCACTCCACACTGGGAAATGGTTCCATCATCACGAGAACTTGAGAGGTCCTCTGGAGATGGCATGAGGAAAGTTTTTTGTAGTATTTGTATTTTTCATCAACATCTAAACTCGGCTTAACCTCTTCATGCCGGCGCCTCCCGGCCCTTTAAGGGGAGGCAGGGTGGGGTTTTAGGGTCAGGGTCATGTGACTGCCAGGATTTGCTGTCATGGCGGTCATATGTTCGTAAAAGGTCCTGATCGCAAGGGGAGATCGGGACCTTTCTGTGAGACACCGACATATATGCTGGGAGTGCGCAGGGCACGCGCTCTCAGCGCATATGTGTTTTCAAATGGTAAGCAAATATGCGGCTGCTCGGCGTCAAGGCACAGCCGCCGAGATGCCGCATATTTGCGTACGGTCGGCTTCAAGGGGTAAGGTATACTTTTCTAAGCTATGTAGGGGAAAAATTTAAGATAGAAGCCTATAGATTGCTTTGGGCAACAGCACCAGTTGAGAGAACTTTTCTCCAGACACTTTTTATAAGTTCCCTCTTTGTGTTGCCTTCCCTTTTCACACCAAATACATTTCTCTTCATTGAGTAGATGTGGACATAGCCATCAGGGTTTACTTTTCTGCTGCTTGTTTTAAGTAGACTGATTCCTTCTTTTGTCTTTCAAGAAAGTTCTAAAGAGGTTCTCTGGTTTCTGGATACACTAAGTGAATTTGAGTGACAGGCCTATGAGTTGCGAGATAAATTGCCCCCTTTTCCCACTCCACTTGGGTAGTGAGCATTTCTTGGGCTTTTTGTAACCAGACCTTGGTGTTAGATTGTAAGCTTGTGTCTGGATCTTCTGCGCATTATCTGCATTTTACAAGGTTGCGTATGCTTTTTGGTCAAAAGGTTCTGCAAGCTGCTATTTAAAGCAGAAATAAAGTCCTAATTAAAAAATAAAATGTGAGAGCAGCTGTCACAATGACGGCTCCAGAGGAGAGGAGACGGTAATCGGCTTTACTCAGAGGGGACATATATACACAGATCATCAAGGCACTTATGATCAGTGTGCCCTGATGATCAGTGTAGCCCCAGCAGTGCCATCTGTCAGTGTCCATCAATGCCAGATGTCAGTGCCTCATCAATGCCACATATCAGTGCCTACCAGTGCACATCAATGCCACATATCAGTGCCCATCTGAGCTGCCTTTCAATGTCACCAGTCAGTGATATCTATCAATGCTAAAGCAGGAGAACTCAAACAGCAGGAAGACACAACTACAGCAAGAAGCTCTACTGCATGCTGGAAGACTGCAAGCAAACACCCTGGGAAACCTCTTACATGCCTGAGACCCACTCTGTGTACCTTTATATAATACACCCCTCTTCTCCTTATCATATTACTACCCTCTGTTCCCAAATCTCATTTCTTTACCCCTCTGCTCCACCCCACAACCTGTACATCTCCCCCTCACTGCTATCATCTCCCTACTACTGCTCTCTTCACCTCCCCAAAATGTCTCTTCCACTCCTCCTTCTCATTTTCCTCTCCTCGTTCCCAAAATCCATTCACTATATCCCTCTGCCCCTCCCAAACATTTGTATATCGTGTCCTCACTGCTTCCCTCACCCCTCTATGGCACCCACCACCTCCTCCTATTACTCCGCTCTCCCACTGACCCCAACACCTCCACTAGGAGTTTCTCACACTCCTGCACATCCCGCTCCCATGCCACCTTTCTCACCCTTCTCCTCCTAGCCGCGGGGGACATCTCCCCGAATCCTGGCCCTCCACCTCCCTCACCCGCTCAACACCCTCCCGCCTCCACGTCCTACTGCAACCCCCACAACTTAGTATCTGTCCCCCTGCTCCCTAAAATCTCCCCCCCGTTTTGATGTGCACTCCTGAACGCCCGTTCGGTGTGCAACAAGCTTACCGCCATCCACGACCTCTGTTTCCCGGTCCCTCAACCTCCTAGCGATCACTGAAACCTGGATCCAGCCCACTGATTTCCTGACTCCCCTGCTGCACTTTCCTACGGAGGTCTCACCTGGACCCACTCACCCAGGCATAACGGTCGTAAAGGTGGTGGGGTTGGCCTGCTCCTATCACCGCAGAGCACCTTCCGAGTCCTCCCAAACCCCCCCTCCCTATCCTTCTCCTCCTTCGAGGCCCACTGCCTCCGACTATTCTCCCCAACCCCCCTGAAGATTGCTGTGATATACCGGCCTCCTGGATCCATACCCCGCTTCCTGGATGACTTCTCCTCCTGGCTACCCTTCTTCCTCTCCTCTGAGCTACCCACCATAATTCTTGGGGATTTCAACATCCCTGTCAACCTCGACAACCCGGACACAGCCCGTCTCCTCCACCTAACCTCCTCCTTTGCACTTGCACAGTGCATACAATCCACCACCCAGTCCGACGGAAATATCCTGGACCTTGTCTTCTCCAACCGCTGCGCTCCCCACAACCTCACTAACGCCCCCTTCCCTCTCTCTGACCACAACCTGATCACCTTCTCTATCTCCTCGTCCTCCAACGCCTACCCCTCCAAATGTCACACTACTACCAGCCGTAACCTCCGCAACCTTAACCCTGCCTCCCTCCACTCTACAGCTGCTCAACTCCACGACCGCATCCTCCCCCTGTCCTGCCCCGACTTGGCTTTGACCGCCTACAACAATGCGCTCTCAACAGCCCTTGACTCACTAGCGCCTTTAACCACACGCAACATCAGACCCCGACCGCTCCAGCCCTGGCAGACTGATCACACCAATACCCTCAAACGACAAAGTCGTGCCCTGGAGCGACTATGGCGCAAAACCAAATCCAAACAAGCCTTCACCCGCTACAAATCTGCCTTCCGCACCTACACCTCCTCCCTCCATACTGCCAAACAGGCCTACTTCTTGACCCTCATCAAGGCCCTCTCCTCCAATCCTCGCCGACTCTTCTCTGCCTTCAACTCTCTACTCTCTCCACCCCCACCTCCACCCAGCACCTCACTCACTGCCCTTGAGATTGCCAATCACTTCAAAAACAAAATTGACACAATTCGCAAGGACATTGCCGCAACTCACACACCCTCTCAACCCGTCCACTCTCACACAGCTACCCCCTTATCCCCCCTCCCCCTCGACATAACCCGCAGGGACTTCGTCGCTGCTCAAACTCTCTCCAACCCCCTTCACCCTCACTCAGCTACCCCCTCATCACCCCTCTCCCACAGCCCCACCACTGCTCTGACCTCCTCTTCCACCCCACCCTACATTCCTCATACTGAAGCTCCCCCAACACTCCACACCTTTGACCTTACTACCATCGAGGAAGTCTCCAAGATCCTCTCTGATGCCCGCCTCACCACCTGCCCCCTCGACCCTATCCCCTCACAACTCCTACGACCTTCCTCCTCCTCCATCCTACGCTCCCTCACCCACATCTTCAATCTCTCCCTCTCCTCAGGCACTTTCCCCTCCCCTCTGAAACATGCACACATCACCCCCATACTTAAAAAGCCCTCCCTGGACCCCAATGACCCGAACAACCTCAGACCCATCTCCCTGCTCCCATTTACATCTAAACTCCTCGAGCGCCTAGTCTACACCCGCCTATGCTCTCACCTCAACGACAACAACCTCCTCGATCCCCTACAGTCCGGCTTCCGTCCCCTACACTCCACTGAAACTGCCTTACTCAAACTCTCCAACGACCTGCTAACCGCCAAAGCTAATGGCCACTATTCAGTGCTCCTACTCCTTGACCTCTCTGCGGCCTTCGACACAGTCGACCACCCCCTCCTCCTCAAAAAACTACACTCCCTCGGCCTCAGAGATTCTGCTCTCCTGGCTCTCATCCTACCTGTCACAACGCTCCTTCAGCGTTGCCTATAATGCTACCACCTCCCCCTCACTCCCCCTCTCTGTTGGGGTCCCTCAAGGCTCTGTCCTCGGGCCCCTTCTCTTCTCCATCTATACCTCCTCCCTTGGCCAACTCATACACTCTCACGGCTTCAACTACCACCTCTATGCCGACTACACACAAATCTATCTCTCAACCCCCCACCTCACCCCCTTGGTCTCAGCCCGAATCACACACCTACTGAGCGACATATCAGACTGGATGTCGCTCCACTTCCTTAAATTGAACCTCTCCAAAACCGAGTTTCTTGTCTTCCCCCCAGCCCGGACACCACCCCCCATTGATTTCTCCGTCACATCCAACAGCGCTACCATCAAACCCGCCCTGCAGGCCAGAGTACTGGGTGTCATTCTGGACTCCAACCTATCCTTCCAGCCCCAAGTCCAATCTTTAACAAACTCGTGCAGACTCCACCTCCGCAACATCGCCAAAATCCGCACGTTCCTAACCCCAGAAACCACTAAACAGCTCATCCACTCCCTCATCATATCACGACTCGACTACTGCAACTCCCTCCTCACTGGCCTGCCTCGCCGCTGGCTATCCCCTCTTCAGTCCATCCTGAACACGGCTGCCAGACTCATTCACCTTTCCAACCGCTCTGTCTCCGCCACCCCCCTCTGCCAATCCCTCCACTGGCTTCCGATTGCGCAACGGATCAAATTCAAAATCCTAACGCTGACGTACAAAGCTGTCCACCATACTGCCCCGTACTACATCTCTGACCTAATATCCAAGTACCGCCCAGCACGCACACTCCGCTCCTCACAAGACCTCCTTCTCTCTAGTTCCCTGGTCTCCTCCTCCCATGCCCGCCTCCAGGACTTCTCCAGGGTGTCACCCATCCTCTGGAACTCCCTGCCCCAACCCATCAGATTATCACCTACTCTCCTCTCCTTTAGGCGCACCCTGAAAACCCATCTCTTCAGGGAAGCCTACCCCACCCCCTGCTTGCCGACCTCCTCCACTCTTCCTACCACTCCATCCCCCACAGCTATCTCCTCCTGTGCCACCACCCCCTCCCTCCTAGATTGTAAGCTCGAAAGAGCAGGGCCCTTGATCCCCTCATGTTTTGCATTGTATTGGTATTGTTCTGTCACATGTTCTGTCCCCCTTTGTAATGTACAGCGCTGAGCGAACTATTGGCGCTTTATAAATACTGTATAATAATAATAATGCTGCCTATCAGTGCTGCCTATGAGTGCCATATATGAGTGCTGCCTTTCAGTGCCCATCAGTGATGCCTGTCAATGCCCATCAGTGCCACCTACCAATACCTCCTCATCAGTGCCACCTATCAGTGTCCATCAGTGCAGCCTCATTAGCGCACATCAGTCAAGGAGAAAAATCACTTTATTTACAAACTTTTGTAACAAAAACTAAGATTTTTTCTAAATTTTCAGTGGTTTTTGGTTTGTTTATCAAAAAATAAAAAACCCAGAGGTGATTAAATCCCACCAAAATAAAGCTGTCTCAAAATTGTAAAAATTTCATAGGGGTACAGTGTTGCATGACCGCGCAATTGTCATTCAAAGTGCGACAGCCCTGAAAGCTGAAAATTGGCCTAGGCAGGAAGGGGATACAAGTGCCCTGTAGGTGAGTGCAGGAAAAAAATTAATAAAATGTGCATTTTTTTTCCTTCAAAATATGTGCATTTATAATTTTTTTCTTAACCAAAGTAATGCACTTGCAATCAGTGGATGATTGGAGGAACCTGCTCTCGCACCAAACTCTTCCTTCAGTTCTCTAACCGTACCATTGTATGGTCTTTTAGTTAGAAAACTGGAGGAAGTGTCAATGCAATATGAATGTGCTTATTCTTGTAAATGTGTTCCATTGATAGCTAGAAGTCCTTCTGACACAGATTTCTGTAAATGAATGAAGCTGCTGTGCGGGCAGATCCCTGCTGATTTTAAAAGTGATGTTACCTGCAGGGAAGAGAAACCCCCGCACACTGTTACAGTGGGGGGTGGGGAAGGGGCGGGGTTAGCAATATGTTACACCCAAAACACAGATGTAACTTGTTGCTAAAGGCAGAGTTAGCCTTTCAGGGTTCATGCACACAGACATTTATAGGCATTTCATTATTATAATACAGGAGGTATACAGCGTCAACAGTTTGCTCAGCGCTTTATAAAATGAAGGCAGACATTCAAGTTACAATACAATTTGGTACAAGAGAAAACAGAGGGCCCTGCTCGTTAGAGATTTCATAGACCTAGCATAAATGTCCTGCTTTTTTCCAGCGCCCAGGGAGCTGCAAGTGCTGCGTACAACCTGCCATACAGGTGAATAGTTGTATGTGGCCATACTCTTGTAAATGCTGATGCTGCTTTCCATACTTGCGGAAATATATCGGACACATATGCTGAATCTTTTCTTGAGCTTTTATATTTGTGTAGCCTTACCTTGCAAGGGTAGATGTATGTACTGATATTTACTTGCATTATAACCTTCTCAAAACAGAAATCGTGGTGCTGCATCTGTTTGCAGGAGGGAAAAAGTCAAGTAACAGCATTTGTCTGCACTAAGCTTGGGCAGGATAGAGCGCAGTCTTTCAATTTGAACCTCAGGTAAATGTTTGTACCCTGACAGCGAATAAAAGTAAATTTTTAAAAAAATTCTTTAACCACCTGCCGTCTGGCTGTTGTATATAAACAGTCTGACGGTGGCACTGCAGGGTCAGATGGCTGTTTATAAACTGCCTTCTAGCATCCTGCTTCTGCGCACTCCCTGGGAGTGCGCAGCACCGCGATCCAGTGCCTGCTGTGTCCTCCGGACACCGTGGAACACCAATCGTCAGACGGGACCTCTGTACGAGGTCCCGATCATGTGATCACTGATTGGCCAATCAGTGATCACATGCAAAGTAGTAAGCAAGATGTCACTTGTGACATCATTGTTTACTACATATTAAATCTGTGAATGATCACAGGTCACATGGTACAAGGCTATTCACAACAGCCTTGTACCATGTGACAAGCTGTGACCAATCACTCAGTAGTTCTCAATGGCTGCAAGAATGCAGACAGAGAGAGAAATGATTGCTTTTACATCCTATATGGGTGTAAAAGCAATCAGTATAAAAAAAAAAAAAATCTTCCATCACCCCCCACAAGTAGTACAGTGTCACCATGGTGACACTGTACTGCTAGGGTGACAGTATGTAAAAAAAAAAAACAAATATAAAAATGTTTAAAAATTATAATTTCTGGTTTTTTTTTTTTTTTTTACCAAAAAGATAACGCAATAAATTTTGGCCAAGATTTATGATGAAATATTTATTTGCAAACTTTTATAAAAAAAATACTTTTTTTTCAAAATTTTTGGACTTTTTCATTTACATAGCAAAAAAAAAAATAAAAATCCCAGCGATGAATAGATACCACCAAAATAAAGCTTTATCTGTCTCAAAAAATTCATATGGGTACAGTGTTGCATGACCGCGCAATTGTCATTCAAAGTGCGATAGCACTGAAAGCTGAAAATTGGCCTGGACAGGAAGGGGGTAAAAGTGTCCAGACTTGAAGTGGTTAAAAGAGAAGTGTATCCAAACTATATTTACCTAGGTAGATTCAGTATCTGTCCCCCGCAAGCTAACAGTGAGAACTCAGTGTTCACATGACTGCTGATCTCAAAGCTGCTGTGAGCAGAGAGAGCGGTGGCTGCCAGTCACCACTGTCTTCTCTGATTCACATGAGACGTACAGTACACAGAGCATTGGCTGTACTTCTGCTTTAACCACCTCCCGCCCGCCATATAGTCCAATGACGGGTGCAAGTGGTTCTCTCGTTCTGGGAGGACATCATATGACGTCCTCCCATTCTCACCGCGCATGCGCGGCTCAGGGAGTGCGCGGCAAACGGCAGTGTGCTGTGTCCCTCAGACACAGCGGATCATGATTAGTGTGCCCTGATGATCAGTGTCACCCCAGAAGTGCCACCTGTCAGTGTCCATCAGTGCTGACCAGTGCTACATGCCAGTGCCATATCAGTGCCTACCAGTGCACATCAGTGCCCATCTGAACTGCCTTTCAGTGCCAGTCAGTGCTGCCCATCAGTGCCGCCTATCAGTTCCCGTCAGTGCAGCCTATCAGTGCCCATCACTGCAGCCTCATTAGCGCACATCAATGAAGGAGAAAAATCACTTATTTACAAAATTTTACAATAAAAACTAAGAAAAAACGGGGTTTTTTTCAAAATTTTAAGCGGTTTTTGGTTTATTTAAGAAAAAATTAAAAACCCAGCGGTTCTTAAATACCTCCAAAAGAAAGCTCTATCTGTCACAAAAAAAGATAAAAATTTCATATGGGTACAGTGTTGTATGACCGCGCAATTGTCATTCAAAGTGTGACAGTGCTGAGAGCTGGAAATTGGCCTGGGCAGGAAGGGGGTATAAGTGCCCTGTAGGCAAGTGGTTAAGAAATAAAGCTGCTGTGTTATAAGAGGTTAAAAGTGGAAAGTAATATTAGTACAAATGCCCACTGATGACAGACTACCTTAAACTGGGTATCTTGCGCATGAGACTTACTTCATTTCCATTTTTAATTATTTCTTATTTTATTAAGTACACCACTGCTCATGTTCTTTAGGGTTGATACATTTTTCAAATATGTCTGTAATGATTCATAAATCTGTAGGTCAATTAAAAATTTATTTATTTTTTTTGTATCCTGTAAGAAATATTCAGGCCAAGCAGGAGGGAATAAATGTCTTTTGCCTTGTCATCCATGACGTCTACTCTATCACGTTACCCTGCCAGAAGTATGAACTATGTGACTTCCTCTTTGGATCAGAGGCCAGTCACATGGAGTCTGCTCCCCAGGACAGCCTAATCCATTAAGTTAATAATGAAAGGATCAGCTGTCTCTTTAATGGATCCGGAAACACCCATTTAAGCAGTGTTAACACAAGTCAGATGCAGAGCTATGTTTTACAGTTTCTGACAAGCACACTTGCGCTCTGTCTGCCAAATAGCAAGATTACGCAATATTTAAAGTGTTACTAAACCCAGGACCCTGCATTCACTATATCTGATCTCTCGTAGTACACAGAACATGGGAATGCAACTATTTTAGTAAATATAAACTGATACCTTTTCTCATTAACAGTAAGAGCAGTCTTGTGACTTCAACAGTGCACTGGTTAAATGCAGGACCCCTGGCCTCTGTCTAGACCAGCAATGGGCAAACTACGGCCCGGCGGACCGTTTAATCCGGCCCACGGAGCGTGATAAAAAAAAAAACACGGCCAGGGCAGGCAAACATTGGCTGTCAGGATGTGTGTAGGTGGGCCAGCGTGACGAACGTGAAGGGAGCTAGGCTCCTCTCACAGTCCGCCCTGAAGACCGGAACGGCGCGGGAACACGGCAAGAGGAACGCGCGGAGCAAATGTAAGTGAATTGACACGGGGGACTTGGCTTACTACTTGGGGGGGAATAGTACTGTGGGGGATGAAATACTGTATGAGGGATGAATTACTATGGGGGGGTGAATTACTATAGGGGGGGGTGAATTACTATATGAGGGATGAATTAATATGGGGAATGAATTACTATATAGGGGATGAATTACTATATGGGGGATGAATTACTATCTACTCTTGGTCCGGCCCCCGGGTCCAATATATGAACCTATTGCGGCCCTCAAGTCAAAAAGTTTGCCCACCCCTGGTCTAGACAGTGCTGATTGGTCCTGTGCTGATCACATGCACTCTCCGAAGAAAAAAAAAAAAAAAACTTCTTTAGCAATACACACCAAACTGAGCATGTGCAGAGTTACTCCACACCCTATGTCTTATCAGGAGATAAGAGGAGGACACTGGAAGAAGAGGAGGATCAGAGAAGTCAGAATCAAACAGCCTTCTTGCAGTGCAGAGGATTAACCCCTTAGGTTCCACAGTGAGTATTTTAAACATGCTTTACTGCATATACAGACTGATTTTACTGTTGTGGGTTTAGTAACACTTTAAGATTTAATTTTCCTTGCAGTTAACTGCACACATTTTAAAGTTATTAAAATGATTTTACATTTGGGAGAACTATACTTAGAGACAGTGCCACTTTAACAATACTGAAACCTGCTGACTGGTATTAGGTGTGGACACCTAGAGATACCCACATCAGCAATCAGCACCACCTCCTGTTTCACTCCATTGAGCAACCAGATCAAACCTCAGCACTTCCACATAGTTTTAAAGGTTTTTCAATCCTCCTGTGCATTTCAGTTTACCACTGCAACAGCCCATCATAGAGATGGACCAATAAGGGAGGGGCTTAGCAGCAGACTCTGACACTACTTGAAAGTGTTTTGAGCTTTGCCGTATAAAAACAGCCTGGTGTTCATGTAAAAGAGAGCACAATAAATGCTGATGCACCTCTTGGTGCCTGCACTTACAGTTGCAAGAAAAAGTGATCCCCTTGGGATTACGTGGAGTTTTGCATGAATTGGGCATAAAATGTGCTCTGAACGTCATCTAAGTCACAACAATAGAAGAACACAGTCTGCTGAACATAATACTACACAAACATTAGATGTTGCCATGGTTTAATTGCACATAACATGTAAACATTCACAGTGCAGGGAGGAAAAAGTATGTGAGGCCCTAGCTTAATGACTTCTCCCAGAGCTAATTGGAGCCAGGAGTGAGCCAACATTGACTCCAATCAGTGTGATGATATTGGATGTGTTGCTGACAGCTGTCCTGCCCTTAAACGCACACCTGTTTTGGGTTTACTGGTTTCAAGAAGCACTGTCTGATGTGAACCATGCCTCGCAGAAAAGAACTCTCAGAAGACCTACGATCAAGAATTGTTGACTTGCATGAAGCTGGAAAGGGTTACAAAAGTATCTCCAAAAGCCTTGATGTTCATGTGTCCACGGTAAGACAGACTGTCTACAAATGGAGAAAGTTTAGCACTGTTGCTACTCTCCCTAGGTGTGGTCGTCCTGTAAAAATGACTGCAAGAGCACAGCGCAGAATGCTGCATGAGGTAAAGAAGAATCCCAGAGTGTCAGCTAAAGACCTACAGAAATCTCTGGCACATGCTAACATTTTTGTTGACACATCTACAATAAGGAAAACATTAAACAAGAATGGAGTACATGGGAGGACACCATGGAGGAAGCCATTGCTGCCCAAAAAGAATATTGCAGCACGTTTGAAGTTTGCAAAAGAGCACCTAGATGTTCCACAGCACTACTGGCAAAATATACTGTGGACAGATGAAACCAAGATTGAGCTGTTTGGGAAGAACACACAACACTATGTGTGGAGAAAAAAAGGCACAGCACACCAACATCAAAACCTCATCCCCACTGTAAAACATGGCGGAGGGAGCATCATGGTTTGGGGCTGCTTTGCTGCCTCAGGGCCTGGACAGATTGTTGTCATTGATGGGAAAATGAATTCCAGAGTTTATCAAGACATTTTGCAGGAAAACGTATGACCATCTGTCCGCCAACTGAAGCTCCGCAGAGGATGGGTGATGCAACAGGACAATGACCCAAAGCATACAAGTAATTCAACAAAACAATGGCTGCAACAGCACAGAATACGCCTTGTGGAGTAGCCCAGTCAGAGTCCTGACCTCAACCCGATTGAAATGCGGTGGCATGACCTTAAGAGAGCGATTCACACCAGACATCCCAAGAATATTGCTACACTGAAACAGTTTTGTGAAGAGGAGTGGTCCAAAATTACTCCAGATCGTTGTGCAGGTCTGATCTGCAACTACAGGAAACGTTTGGTTGAAGTTATTGCTGCCAAAGGAGGGTCAACCAGTTATTAAGTCCAAAGGTTCACATACTTTTTCCTCCTTGCACTGTGAATGTTTACATGTTATGTGCAATTAAACCATGGCAACATCTAATGTTTGTGTAGTATTATGTTCAGCAGACTGTGTTCTTCTTTTGTTGTGACTTAGATGACGTTCAGAGCTCATTTTATGCCCAATTCATGCAAAACTCCACGTAATCCCAAGGGGTTCACATACTTTTTCTTTCAACTGTATATACCATGTGCAGCAGTTTTAAACCCAAAAATTTAATATGTTGCAATTTACCAATCAATAGATGTGGTGGCTGCATTAGTTTTCTTTTTTTTTTTGTTTTTTTCTTTTCCCCCTCTGTTTTCACCTGGTGCTCTGGCCAGTTCCCCTGTCAGTGGTAAATTGTCTCAACGCTGTAACTGCTACATTTTCAGGAGAGCTTGTTCTGTTAAAAAAACAACTTGCTTACTGGCAGGATCACCAGATGAAAATAAAGGAAAAAGAGCCAGAACAGTAACCTAATGCAGCCTTCACATCTAAAGATTGCTAAGCTGAAATATAGTAAATTTGCTTTTGGGTTTAATACGGCTTTAAGCATTTTTAGACAAGTACAAGTTCGATGCTAAGGGTTGCAATAATTTGCCTGTTTGCTGTTGGTGCACATCAAAAGCTGCCCCAAGAGATTTTGGAATCTGAAAATGCTGTATGCAAAAAAAAGATTGTATGTTGTCAATGGAGCTAGGGAATTTGACATAGTAAAGTAAAATCTTATTCTAATGAACAAAATAGCAGGTCAGCTCAAATGCTTTTAACCACTTACTGTCCACCTGCTGTAATTGAACAGAGCAACAGCTTAGTCTTGAGGCTGGGCTGCAAATTACAAATGTCATTTATTTTTATTTTTTTTTACAATTAAATGGACTCTGTACCATGTGATCACTGTGACCAATTACAGCAATCGCAAAATCTAAATAATGGCTGTAGTTTACAGCTTTCTCTCCCTTTTAGTCTCACATATACTATTCAGGTGTGAGAAAAGAGGGAGAGTTTTATATAATGATCATCTGCAGCATGTGCACCAGTGTCACAGAGTATCATTTAGAGCTAGAACCAGACACAATCTGTCCTAATTGCCACCCACACCAGTAAAAATTTCATCTAGTACCAGTGTCAGCCTCAAACAGCGTCCTGTTCACCAGCCAATACCAGTGTCAGTCACAATCTGCATCTTGATCACTAACCAGTTCAGTGTCATCTAGTACATGAAATGTACAGCTACTTCTTAAGATGTTAAAAAAATACTAGTAAGGAGGAGTTTTCAAATCTATGAGAAGCGGAGAGACTTCAAAGTTGGATTCAGCGTATAAACCTATTGAAAGCATCAGTTCATAACAGCCACCTCTAATTCAACGGAAAAATAGGTCCCGGCTAAGAGTTATGGGTGTTGTGCTACCAAGCATAATACAGCAGCCAAGCACCAGCAGTGTGGTACATCCTGGTGAAGTGGCAATCACTAGTCGGGGCGTTGCAACATCACCCGTGAAGAAGACAACGCCGTCCATACTGGTGTCCCAGAGGCACTTTCAAATCCTTTTTTAGCTACCCTACACTCCGGTAGTGCCTGTCCACCCATTACCAGCTCAACCAGGTAATTGGGTGAAAATTCAACTGTTTTTTATTAATTTTTCACTTGAGCTAATTAAGACATTTGTGGAGCAAAGTACATTTGAATGCGGCCCAACACAAAACTGTAAACTGATTTTTTTTTTTTTTTTTTCCGATGGGAATTTTTTTTCTAAAATGCATTTACACTTTGCGAACACATGCAGCTGAAGAGAAATTTGACAGTTTCTTTTTACTGGACTTATATAAATTTTTATCTTCCCAAAGAAAAATATCCCACTCTTCACAATCAAACTTTATTCATGTCATCAGTTTTTGGCAGGACCTATTGTATATTTGTTAGCAAAATTTTTCAAGGCTGAGGCACACAAAAGGGCAAAATTAGAACCAACATACAGTTTCTGACAAGCACATTGAGAATTGCTACTGCATCCAGTGAACCAGAAATTGATGCATTAGTTTATTAAAAAACCATGTCAAATATTGCACTAGTTTTATGCAGCCCTTTTATTTTTATAATTAAAAAAAAAATTCTGTGTTATTGCTTTGGTTCATTATCTATATCCGTGATTGTTATCTTGTGGACTGCCTGACCTTTTCTGCTCATCAGCTATCCTTATTGTTAATGTATTTTATGTGTGGCCCAAGACCGTTCCTCTTCTTCCAATGTGGCCCAGGGAAGTCAAAAGGTTGGACGCCCCTGCTTTTCGCCTAATGGTTCAATGCCATCTGTTAGTCCATTTGCAAGGAAGCCTATTGCTGGCTTAGAATTTAAAACCTTTCTCAGTCGGCCTCTAAATATTGGCATTACCACAAACAGCTAACTGCAATCATATTAGCCTACACAAGAGAAAAGAGAAGTACCATCTTGGTGCAGTAATAAATGCAACCTTTAAGTAAGTAGTGGTAATAAAAATTCAGCAGATACAGAAGAGTATCACACTCCTCACAATAGGATGGCACCATCGCTATAACCCTGTCCTGCAGGTCCCGATGGGAGCAGTGCAGCTGTTGGCTGTGTCCACAGAGCCGAGGATGTCGTGTAGGATCCTAGAATTGTCCCTGATCAACTTGGCACACACGTGGGATGGATGTGACATCAGCTGCAGAGAAGGATCAATGCTTGACACGCTACATACTGTGAGCTCACTGCTCCTTCGAAATGCCTAAGGGATTGTCTTCTGTGCTCTAGCATATATAGAGAATTTGGGGTTGGAGGACTACAGAACCCAGCAGTGCTCATGGATCTTCTACAACACAGTCAAAGGATTTCAGCTGCACACATCTACATAACTACAATTAAATACCACAATAATCGACACCAAATGCACAATTTAAAAAAAACATTCAAAATACAATAATGAAATAATAGTAAATTAACAAAATAAAATGTACTTACAGGAATGTCATAATAAAAAGACCTTAAGAGTCCAGGGATAGTATTTTGAGAAGACCATAGGGGTCCCCTGTAAAAATACACTGCTGAAAAAAAGTAACACTTTGGAAACACATCAGATCTCAATGGGGAAAAATATCATGTTGTATATCTATACGGATATGGACTGTGTAATGTGTTAGGAATGTAAGGATGCCCCATCATTTGATAGAAATTAAAATTATCAACCTACAGACGACTGAATTCAAAGACACCTTGGAAATCAAAGTGAAAAAATGATGCAGCAAACTAGTTCATTGTACTGAAATTTCATTGGAGCAATTCAAAATGGTACTCCGTTCCATATGGCTCACACATGCTTGTATGCATGCCTGACAATGTCGGGGCATGCTCCTAATGAGACAAGGGATGGTGTCCTGAGGTATTTCCGGCTAGATCTGGACCAGGGCATCACTGAGCTCCTGGACAGTCTGAGGTGCAACCTGGCAGTGTCTGATGGACCGAAACATGATATCCCAGAGGTGTTCTGTTGGATTTAGGTCAGGCGAGCGTGGGGGCCATGCAATAGTATCAATTCCTTCATCCTCCAGGAACTGCCTGCATACTTTCGCCACATGAGGCCGGGCATGGTCGTGCACCAGAAGGAACCCAGGACCCACTGCACTAGTATAGGGTCTGATAATGGGTCCAAGGAGTTTATCCCGATACTTAATGGCAGTCAGGGTGCCATTGTCTATCTAGCCTGTAGAGGTTGAATATGCCTCTCCAGACCATCACTGACCCACCACCAAAATGGTCATGCTGAACGATGTTACAGGCAGCATAACATTCTCCACGGCTTCTCCAGACCCTTTCACGTTTGTCATGTGCTCAGAATGAACCTCCTCTCATGTGAAAAGCACACGGTGTCATTGGTGAACCTACCAATTCTGGTGTTCAATAGCAAATGCCAATTGAGCTCTATGGTGCCTGACAATGAGCACAGAGCCCACTAAAGGAGGCCGGGCCCTCATGCCACTTTCATTAAGTCTGTTTCTGATTGTTTGGTCAGAGGCATTCACACCAGTGGTCTGCTGGCGGTCATGTAGGGCTCTGGCAGTGCTCATCCTGTTCTTCCTTGCAGAGCAGTTACTGGTCCTGCTGATGAGTTAAGGACCTTCTACAACCCTGTCCAGCTCTCCTAGACTAGCTGCCTGTCTCCTGGAATCTCCTCAATGCTCTTGAGACCTTCTGGCAATGGCACGTATTGATGTGCCATCCTGGAGGAGTTGGATTGCCTGTGCAACCTCTGTAGGGTCCAGGTATTGCCTCATGCTACCTGAAGTGACACTGACCATAGCCAAATGCAAAACTAGTGAAAAATAGTCAGAAAATATGAGAAGGGGAAAAAAAATGTCAGTGGCCTCCACATGTAAAACCATCCCTGTTTTGGGGGTTGTCTCATTGTTGCCCATCTAGTGCACCTGTTGTTATTTTCATTAACACCAAAGCAACTGAAACTGATTAACAAGCCACACCCCCCCCACCCCCACCCCCGCTACTTAACTGACCAGATCAATATCACAGGAATTTAACTGACTTGATGCTATATACTCTGATTAAAAAAAGTGTTCATTTAATTTTTTCGAGCAGTGTGAATAACATGATTTTTTTCTTGAAATTACCATGTACGTAAGGTTAGAAAATATATCTATTATCAATCCCACCTATTATGTAGAAAAAAACACACACAACAAAACCTAAAGTATGAATCTAGCAATCACGTGGATATAAATAACTAAGTAAATAAATAATTGGTGTATACTCTTAATCCCTACATGTACCTAAAAGGATCGAATAAAAGAGATACTTATTATTATAAACCTTATCGTGTCACCAATAATATACCTATGATCATGTATAACTTTGGAATGTGTGAATCTCAGGGAGGAGAGGAAAGAGATTAAGCTGATTGGTAAACAAAAATGCCTCTCGTGAATTATGACCTTCCCATCCTGAATAGGATTGGAGAAAAGATGATAAATATACCACAATCAAATTAAGAGATTTTAACATAGTATGCACCTCTATTTCTCGGTTAAACCAGCGGGAGTCAGGGTGGCCAGTGTGTGGATCCAAAACGTCTCCCACTGGCACAGTGTTTAAAATGTTTTGCTGTGGGAAACAACCTGGGCACCGACTTGATGACCCACACTGCCAGTCCTGAAGATTTTTTTTTTGGAAAATTTTATTAAACTTAATTTAACATTGAACAAGTATAAAAATTCAGCAACCGGCACAGCCAATAAAAGCAAAACAACAAAATGATCCCGCCCCCTCCCCAACAACAGTGCAATGCCTTCATTTAAACAGTCAAAGTGCAGGTGCCCCAACCATACAAAATGTAAACTTCACATACAACATACCCAGAGACCCACAGGCGAGGTAATATTATATATATATATATATATATATATATATATATATATACACAGTTGTGTTCAAAATAATAGCAGTCAGACATCACTAACCTGATCAATCACTGTTTCTGGTAGAAATTATATTTCTACATGGCAAATAATTTACTAGCAGGTGTAGTAGAGTAATAGAAATCCAACAGACCCAACAGTCATGACATGCATGCTGCTGATTCTGTGTAATTTAATCACTAATTGAAAGGGGCATGTTCAAAATAATAGCAGTGTGGAGTTCTATTAGTGAGGTCATTCATTCTTTGAGAAACAGGTGGCAATCATTGCCCTTATTTAGGGAAGGAAGGCAGCAAATGTTGTACATGCTGGTTACAGTGCATTTCTCTCTGAGATTCTGAGGAAAATGGGTCATTCCAGACATTGTTCAAAAGAACAGCCTACCTTGATTAAAAAGTTGATTGGCGAGGGGAAAACATATAAAGAAGTGCAGAAAATGATAGGCTGCTCAGCTAAAATGATTGCAAATCCTTTAAAATGGCAACCAAAACCTGAAAGACGTGGAAGAAAGTGAAAAACTACCATCCATGGATAGAAGAATAGCCAAAATGGCAAGGACTCAGCCAACAATCAGCTCCAGGAAGATCAAAGAAGGTCTAAAGTTACCTGTCAGTACTCTTACAATTAGAAGATGCCTATATGAAGCCAAGCTATCTGCAAGAAGCCCCAGCAAAGTCCCACTGTTGATAAAAAGACGTGCTGAAGACAGTACAATTTGCCAAAGAGCACATTGACTGGCCTAAAGAGAAATGGCGCAACATTTTGTGGACTGTTGAAAGTAAGATTGTTCTTTTTGGGTCTAGTGGCCGGAGACAGTTTGTCAGACGACCCCCAAACACTGAATTCAAGCCACAGTACACTGTGAAGACAGTGAAGCATGGTTGTGCAAGCATCATGATATGGGGATGTTTCTCATACTATGGTGTTGGGCCTATTTATCGCATACCAGGGATCATGGATCAGTTTGAATGCATCAGAATACTTGAAGAGGTCATGCTGCCTTATGCTGAAGAGGAAATGCCCTTGAAATGGGTGTTCCAACAAGACAACGACCCCAAACACCAGTAAACGTGCAACATCTTGGTTCCAGACCAACACGATTGACGTTATGGAGTGGCCAGCCCATTCCCCGGATCTTAATCCAATAGAAAACTTGTGGGGTGACATCAAAAATGCAGTTTCTGAGGCAAAACCAAGAAATAGAGAAGAACTGTGGAATGTAGTCCAATCATCCTGGGCTGGAATACCTGTTCACAGGTGCCAGAAGTTGGTTGACTCCATGCAACACAGATGTACAGCAGTTCTCAGAAACAGTGCTTATACAACTAAATATTAATTAAGTGATTCAAAGGAAAGCCAAATCTTCAAACATTTTTCAGTTTATATAGTGAATGTTTGAGTTTGTGAAGAAGAATACAAACACTGCTATTTTTTTGAACAGTCTAATATTCACTTTTCTTCAATTTTATTAGAGGAACAACACATTTGATATATTTTTCTTCATGTTTTGATTTGGAATAGAATGTGTAGTGTTCCCAATGCATTTGTGTGTATGGAAATAAAAGCTATTAGAAGGATCTTGAGCTTTATTCACTCTTTTCAACACACTGTTATTATTTTGAACACAACTGTATATGCTATTTTCCAACAGATACCAAGAACCAAACATAGTAGCAGGCACATCTGCAACCCCCTTCAATTTTCATGCTAGGGTAGAGGAGGCAGAAACGCAACAATGCCAGACCTTATCAAATTTTTTGGAGGAACCTCTGCTCAAGTAGGTTGCCTTATATATTGGTAATATCTTGTTAACCAAGGATTTCCAATATGAGATCGTGGGAGCTGCAGGTCTCTTCCAATGGAGCAAGATAGCCTTACAAGCATAGAACAGGGTCACTGAAAGGAGGGTTCACTGTGCGCGCAAAGGTGCCAACTCCTCCACCAGTCCAAGAAGGCACACCAATATAGTTTGTGGAATTTGCAATGTTGTGACATCGACAAGAGATCGGACCACCTACTCTAAATGTCTTGAATCTTCGGGCAGGACCAAAAAATATGATCAAAGTCTGCCAAAGATGTACAGCGCCAGCATTCCACCAAATCTGAGGCATATATACGTTCCAGCATAGCAGGCATGTAGTATATTCTATGTGCCAGTTTAAATTGGATGAGTCGATCTATGGCCAATATCAGGTTGTGGAAAGGATAGTCCCACATATCATTCAAGTCATCTCCCTGCAGATCTGGGACCACTGAGATCCATTGCATCTGACATTTCTCTAAAGACTTGGGTCTGGTAACAAAAAGCTCTTTATATACCTCATATAAGGTCTTCTTAACCTCCCTGGCCTGTATTCCCAAGTGTAGCTCGGGGTAAAGTTTCAGCACCACAAGCGGTAACCCCGAGCTACACTCGGGAATACCTTGCAGCGTTGCTCCAGGATCTCTTCTGCACTTACCTTGTCCTTCGCTCCCACAATGTCCCCCCTGCAGCGTCCCCGGCCATCTCCTCCGACCGATGCTGGCACCTGTCTTCGGGGTTCCGTTCCCTGCGACGTTGGGACGTACGGAGGACGTAACCAGCGGGAAATTTAAAAATGTCAAAATGTGCCATTCAGTCAATACACTAAAATCGCACAGTATAACATTACTGTATCAAACCATTTCACATACATTTGTCCCTAGTGCTTTGTCCTGTGCCCTGCCTGCATTTTTACTGTTCTTTCTGCCTGGAAACTGAGAAATGTCCATGGCGTCCAAAAAGCGTCCCTTTAGGTCAAAAGCAGTTTTAGACCAGCTAGAGAACAGCAATAGTAAATTAGAACCGCTTGCAGAATTGAGTGATAATGATTTGTGGGAAAATAATAGTCACTTCCTATTTTGGGGTGTGAACGCACCTGCGCCCCCCGCTGCCCCCCCACCTGTCGGTCCAGGAACAGAACAGAAAACATGGAACCGAGTAAAAGCACTACATTTTACACATACACATACATTAAATTTGCACATTTAACCCTTTGATTGCCGCTATTAACCCTTTGATCGCCCCGTCACCCAGCCAGTGTCATTAGTACAGTATATAGAATTTTTCACTGATCACTGTGTTACTGCCACTAGCGACATCAGATAAGGTCAGGGTCAGTAAGCGCCCCTCCCAGCCAGGGTCAGCTAGCGTTAGATTGCCCGCACACTATCGCACTCACGTTATAGGTCGCTGATCACCGCCATTACTAGTGTTTGTACGGATAAAGATATTGATCATGAACAGAATTATACTAGTGCCTCCTTTGTACAGTGTCCCCAAAAATGCAGTGTTAGCAGGATTGTCCCTGTTCGCTGCCAGCACTAGCGTTTAGCCCCTCCGCTGTTTTTCACGGAAGATTTGTATCAATTGATTGTGGGCCAAAGCAATTTATACGCACAACAATACATCGTCGCCCACCCAAATTCAGCTTTTGTCAGACAATTTGCATAGAAACCTATCACGGACTCTGAATTTAATTGATAAGAGGCATGGTGAGTATTTTTCAGATCTCATTTGTTGCCACATGTTTTTGGAAAACGAAGAAAGAAAACAAAAAATTAATTTTTTCTTTTCTTTTTGTTTTTCTCCAAAACCCTGTGACAAAAATGATATCTGTAAAATACTCAGCATGCCTCTTATCAAATTCTTTAGGGTGTCTGCTTTCCAAAAAGGGGTCATTTTGGGGGGGGGGGTGTTTATACTACCATGGCATTTTAGAACCTCTGAAACTGTGATAGGTAGTGGGGAAGTGATATGAGGAAATAAGCCCTTTGAAAGCCTAGAGGTTGTCATTGGATATTGGAGGCTTGTATGTAGCTAGGCTGACAAAAGGTCTCTCACATGTAGTATCCCCATACTCAGAAGAAGTAGAGAATGTGTTTTGAGATGTTATTCCACATATACCCATGGCATGCATGAGCAATATATCATTAAAGTGACAACTTTGTGTAAAAAAAAGAAACAATTGTCATATTAAAAAAATTTGTAGCAAAAAATTAAATGTTCCATGGACTCAACATGCCTCTGTGCAAAATCCTTGGGGTATCTACTTTCCAAAAAGGGGTAATTTGGGGGAGGAGGTTGACTGCCCTGGCATTTTAGCACCTCAAGAAATGTGATAGGCAGTCAGAAAGTAAAAGCTACATTAATTCCAATATATACATACCATAGTTTGTAGACATTATAACTTTCACACAAACCAATTAATATACATGTATTGAGATTTTGATTTTACCAAAGACATGTAGAAGCAAATATTGTAGCCTAAATTTATGACTAACTTTAAGTTTATTGGATATTTTTTATATCCAAAAGTGAAAAATATAGTTTGTTTTCAAAAATTTCCGGTCTTTTTCTGTTTAAAGCGCAAAAAATAAAAACCACAGAGGTGATCAAATACCACCAAAAGAAAGCTCTACTTGTGTGAGAAAAAGGACATAAATTTTATTTGGGTACAGCATTGCACGACTGCGCAATTACCAGTTGAAATAGCGCAGTGCCAAACAGCAACAAATGGCCTGGTCAAGAAGGGGGGTAAATCCTCTGGAGGGCAAGTGGTTAATGCACCGTAGCATGTATAAACATTCAAGTTGTCAACAATCCATGGCAAAGAGTGTTCATTTTATATTACTATATTAGAGATGTCAAATATTTTTTACAGCATGAATCTTTCAGAAGGTATTTTACACTAACACACACATGCATATTTTTATGCATTTGATAAATCTTTTTGTACTTTGGGGTTGATTGAAAGGTGTAAGAGTCCTTTCCATTATAAAACAGCTGTCTTGTTTGTCTAGATTACATGTGTTTCTGTTTCTCTCTGATCTTTACCTTTTAATTATCTTTTAAAAAACAAACCTCCCTGTTCTATGTGCAGGACCAGTCTTGTCTTCCTAAATGGTAAGGCTTTGTAGTGGTTTTTTTCAGATCAGCCTGTTGGAGAGGTATCTATGGTGTTATGATCCAAGTTGTTATAAACACACAACATAAGGTATTCTCTTCTGGTTGTTAGTGAAGATGAATTAAGAGCATGTAACTGTTATGCGGATGATTCACTGAGAAGAAAATATGTTCCTACACTGATTTAGTGAATGTTCCCATAGGTTTAATAGATCTGTATTCTTAGACCTAGCTACTTGGTTTTTATTTTGGTAAAACATATCCTATTATTATTATTATACAGGATTTATATAACACCAACAGTTTGCTCAGCACTTTACAATATAACGGGAGACAATACAGCAACAATACAGTTCAATACAAGAGGGTTAATAGGGCCCTGCTCCTTGGAGCTTACAATCTAAGATCCTATATGTCTACTCTGCACTTGGCCAAACTTCAGCTGCATGTAAGGTTAGGTTAAGGTTTAACACCTCCTCCTTAGAGGTCCATTGTGGTGTGTTAACAAGTTCCATTAAGACAGCCCATTCATTATGAATGAATGCAGTGGGCCAAACCCCCCTTGGGTTCGTAGAACACCATAGTGCATGTCATGTGCATTTTATTGTGCTGCTGTACATGTTTGTTGGCCGATACTGCATACATACTGTGTTGGAGTGTCATTCACACATGAACACGTGCTGCAGAAATACATGTTTTAAGGTGCAACACATATGATTGAATGGGCCTCAGGCACAATATTCTATTTGTGGAGCATATAATCAAACTTGTTAAGATTTATTTCCTTAAACTGACCATAGATGGATCGAATCTCGATTGGTTCATCAGGAACCTTCTGAGATTCAATCCATGTATGGGCAGGCTAGTTGTAATGAAGTTGATCCATCGATCGACTTCAGTACAATCAGCCTGTTCGATTTTTTTTGCATGTGATTACTGACGGCAACTATAGCCTTCAGCAGTGAACATTGTGTTCTGCTGGCAGGGAAGGCTATCTGCCAGTAGAACCTAATAGCGCAGTGGGAGGGATTCTCCCATCCACACCCAGGAGTGTCTTGATGGGGAAATTGAGAAATTTTCTTTCTTACTATTCGCGGTTACAGGAAAGAGAATCAAATCATCTATGGCTTGCCTTACTTATATGTTGAAATACAGGCGCTAGCAGTCATTAGGCAACTTGTGCTGATCTGGTAAAAAAAAATGTCACTTTTCTTTCATTTAAAGTGGTATTAAACCCAAAAACAAAAATGTAGTATATTGCAGCTTACCAATTCTTAAAATGGTTCTAAAGTCTCAAGGTTTTTTACCTTCATGCATTCTATGCATGAAGGTATAAAAAACCTGTATGTATCAGCCCCCTCAAAACTTACCAGAGCCCCCTCTTGATCCAGCGATGTCCACGACAGCCTCAGTTGTTTGGGAACTCTCACTTCTGAATGGCTGAGGCAGCAGTGGGAGCCATTGGCTCCTGCTGCTGTCAATCTCAGCCAGTAAGTCAATCAGGAGAGAGAGGGGATGGGGCTAGACACAGCTCTGTGTGTGAATGGACACACAGAGCCACAGCTTTGGGAGCATGTCTGCTCGGGAGCCAGGAGCGCCGGCAGGGGACCCGAGGAGGATCTAGTCTGCTCTGTGCAAAACCACTGCACAGAGCAGGTAAGTATAGACATATTTGTTATTTTTAAGGAAATAAAAAAAAATTGGTATTACTTTAAACATGGTGGCTGCAGTAGTTTTTTTCCCTTTATTTCACCTGGTGATCCAGCCAGTAACACACTTCCTGTCTTTGGGTGTCCCCACTATGGATAGAGGAGCAATGGGAAAGTCTTTGAACAGCGGCATTTTCAATCTGGGGAGAGGGTAGTGTTAGATACAATAGTAGATTTAGATGGACTTGACCAGTGGTCTCCAAACTGTGACCCGTGGGCTGAATATGTCCCTTTGCTTCCCTGGATATGGCCCTTGGGGCACTGTTCCTCACACTGATACAAGGCACTATTCCTCCCACAGACAACAATGATGGGGCATTTTTCTTTCCACTGTCAGCAGTGATGGGTCACTGATCCTCCCACCTACATCAACAATGGGGCACAAGTATTCCCTCACCAGCGACAGGGAACTGAATCTCCCACTGACACCAATGGTGGGGCAGCATTCCTCCCACTGACACCAATGATAAGACACCATTCCTCCTACTGACCACAGGTGCTATATAATTTTTTTTTTACTCCCACTGAGCACCAAGACTGAGACATTGTCTGACACTGGGCATTTTCTACTCCAGCTGACCATAGTACGGCCCACCTAAAGTGTGACAGACAGCAAACCGGCCCTTTGTTTAGAAAGTTTGGAGACCCCAGGACTTGACTAACAAATTAAATCTGAACTCCAGCTACCATTTTTAACCATTTCCCATCGGCGGTGCACATATATCTGACCACTTGATGGGACTTGACTAACAAATTAAAGCTGAACTCCAGCTACCATTTTTAACCACTTCCCCCCAAGCAGCCGCATCTATGTAAACACATTACTAGGGTGAGAATGAGCAACCTGTGTGCTCCCAGTACAGTTATCGATGGGTACCGGAAAGCACCCGATGCATACTTGCGATCAGGAGCTTTCCACTATGACTGCCAATCACAGAGGTCACAAGATTTGAATGCCCGCCTTCGCTTCCTGGCATTTAGAACCTCTTAAAGGGAAGGCGGTGGCGGAAAGGGGATAAGTTACAGTATCAGTTTTTTTTTCCTTTTGGGATAAAGGTTATATATAAATAAATAGAAGCTGACCACTGTAGTCACCCCTGTCATTAAAAGGTTTGTCTCAACCCTCTGACTAAGACTTTTGCTAGACAGCTTGGTCTGTTTAACGAACAATAAAAGTAGCAGACTTACTGGCAAGATTACATGGTGAATATAAAGAAAAATAAAGCAGCCACCACATGAAAAAAAATTGGTAAAGCTGCAATATTTGCATTAGGGTTTAGATACTGTATGATTTACCTATAGTGAGTAAATGATTTACAAATATGTGTTTGAAAACATGTAGGCTAGTGGTGCACCAAAATGAAAATTCTGGTGCCAAAACTAAAAACGAAAATTCAAAATGCACGTGGCCGAAAACCGAAACCAAAATGCGCAGTTTTTAAAAATTAATATATATTTTTTTGGAAAAAAATACACTTTGATTAAAAAAAACAATATATACCCCAATTGTTTTGTAAAATATGAAAGAGGATGTTACGGCGAGTAACAACCTCACATGTGTGGTTTGAACACCATTTACATATGTGGGCATGGCCTACATATGCGTTTACCACTACGTGCGAGCATGGGGGGACGGAGGCACTTTAAACTTTTTTTTAAAAATGTATTTAATGTTTTTTTTCTCTTTGTTTTTTTGCACTGTTCCTTTTAAAAAAATTGTAATCACTTCTATTCTTATCACAAGAAATGCATGCATCCTGGTCCTCCAAGGGCATAGAGATGTGTGGTGGCCATCTTTCCTTCACTCATCTGTATGTCTAGCGCCGGGATAGATGGTTTCTCAGGTAAGACTAAACTACCGAGCCGTGGCGGACGGGCGGCAGCGAGGGGCGGGGTTTTTTCAGCACCTGTATCGGTGCTTTTTTTTTTTCATTTCGGCCGACAGCTGAAAGGGGTGTTTTCGGCGTAAACGTTTCAGCCACTGGACTTTCGGTGCATCCCTAATGCAGGCATTACCTAGAGCAGCCTGAAGACAAATACAGTCTGTCTAGGAATGCTCACTTCCCCAGAATTACATCCACCCATCAAGGCATTTTGATATTTTCATAATTCCTCCAAAGAGAGGGTACTGAGACAGGGTGGTGTGATGATTTAAGGAAGCCATGTACAGCATTCTGCCAACCAATACCACCAACTATCATCTGCCTGCTTTGTATAGAGAAGCATGCAGACCCAGTAATGACATTACTGTGTATAAAATAATAAATGTAATGAAAACAGACAGGTTTTATTTAAAATATCATATTGATGGGGGGGAAGTAGGAATCAGGATAGACAAAATATAAGTACATTTAACTTCTGATTTAATTACAAATTGGATAGTTTATCAGGTAAATAGCAAAATATTTGAATAGACAAGGTACAGTTAGAACGAATGTGTTACTTAAATGAGCTTGCAGTCTGAGAAAAACGACAGAATCAAGTAATACGAGAACGATTAGCCCATTTTGCAAAGTGTCTGATATAACTGTCTGGTCTGTGCCACAGCAACCTGGAATGTTTAAAATTGCACTAGAAATGACAGATTTCAGAATACTGTGTGCACTGTAGTTTTGGCTAGTAGATATATTAACTCAAGTGAATGACATGTCAATTGGATGTGCTTTCTTGTCACCTTTATACCTGTAAATTCTTCAGGAACATTTTCAGCTCATTTTGTTCTCACTTTGGAATCCATCTATCCATACCCCTAGGCTGTGTGCTTTAGTATATGCAGTGTAACAAAGTATGGACTAAAGAACATAGACACCAGATGTCGCTGTTGAACTTGCAAAGAAAGGAAACATATATTCTTGTTTTGCTGTTACCATGGAACAAATATATACCGTAGCTTAGTTTCTTTCCTGTAAAGTGTTGATGTTACTACAGACATGGGTATAATAGTGTATAGTATCCAACGTACAGAAGTATGTACATACTGTTTTGAGCTATTCTGTTTATTTATACATGTTATATGTCTTATGTGGCTTTTGTATCATAGAAAATAAATATTTACTATTGCAGTGTAGAGTAACTATACAGACCTCTTTTTTTCTGTTATGTAAATGTTTTTAATAATATTATTGTTCAGAATTTATATAGCGCCAACAGTTTTCACAGAGCTGTACAAAAAAAGGGAGACAGCACAATTACAATGCAGTTCAAGACAAGTGGGTTAGGAGGACCCTGCTCCTAAGAGCTTACAATCTAAAATGAATTAAATTTGTGATTTGTAACATTAGTGAATTACTTATGACTAAATACATATTTTGAAAATCCCAAAATATACAGCACTGAGCTTTATATAGCAGAAAGCAGCAGCTTTATATCACGTTATTTATTTATTTTTAATTATATTTTTTACACTCTTAGGAGCACAGTTTATGTTCAGAGAGTCGACTATACATACATACCAGCACCGCATGTATATATTTTCCGCTCAATGATATACCGTTTGAGAGAGTTAATTACTTATACTCAACTATCAATATTTGGGAGATGGGGGTCAGGAAATGGAAATGGGATCCACTTATAGGTAGTAGAAAGCTGAGTTATCACTACATATTCTACTAGTAAACAAACAAAAGCAAAATGATAGAAAGGACATAGATCGGTGGTTGTCAACTTATGAGCTAAAGGGGGGCCTTGAAATGTGGTTCCTGACATCACCAAAGGGCCGCACATAAAGTTCAATATATGTAATGCTTGAGAGGACTGTCAGAAACTGCAGACTTAATAGAGGAAATGAGGGTCAGAGACTTTGGACATGCTACATTTTTGGCTGGGGATATGCTGCAGAAAACAGTATGAAACTGGGATCAGGTTACATGAGACTAGTAGAGATCAATGTGATTACACAAACCAATGTTCCCACTACAGACTGCTGAGGTCCACACATCATAAACCAAAGGGCCAAATAGTAGGCACCAGGGACATAGAAGGTATGAGGCAGAAAACAGGACTGTTAACTTATGTTTTTTGCCTATATTTAAGAAAAGCTCAGACAGAAGCCAAATCTGACAATTAAGATCACTAATTAGCAGTGATTATCCTATATCAGGAATTTGTTGGAGATTTTTAGTTACTATCTTGAAAGGTGGTGCTTACTGTATCTTTTTCAAAACAATGTCCATGTACAGTATATGCCTGTGGAAGTCACAGAGGAAATATAGACATCATCAGGGTCAGCTTATGGTCAAAATTATCCAGCATGGCTGACTGCAATTTCTCCTCAGGGATCTGTCCACCTGGAGTTTAATTTGCATTTTAAAAGTGGCCACAGATAATATATTCAGTGCAGCCAAAAAACAGCTTATAAAGTGATGACTATCTCATGTCTGTGGCTATACAGTAAGTGTAGCCATATCTTTTCATTCACTTTTAAGTGTATGGCCAAATCTTGTCATTCTCTGCCTGCATTAAACATCTAGACTGCACAGTTAGCCATTAGGGTTAGATTTTACTTGTAGAATCTAAACCAACATAAAAAAAACACAAATTAATGATAATCTTTATTCATCAATACATCATGAATGTATTTTTTTATGTAGGCAGTGTAAATACTTTAGTTTGACTTGGTACCAACCTCTTGAAGTGTATGTACAGCAGAGCTTAGTGGGAGAGGAAAAAGCAGCTCAAGGAACCAATCCCTTAGGGCTCATACACACTTGACTTTATTTCTAACTCTTGCCAAATGCCCCTATAGCATTTGACAGGCGTTAGACAGGCATTTGTGAAGCATTTTTAACGCTCCCAAATGCCCCATGCACGGTTTGAGACAGTTGATAGGCGTTTGCCAAGAGTTAAAACCGCACCACAAATGCCTATAATTAAGTTAAATGGTATTAACGCCCCGCAACCGCCTCACAACTGCCTGCCAGGTGTTTGCGGAGCGGCACCATAGATTTAAATGGGAGGCTTCAACTCCTCCTGACTCGACACGAGGCGTCAGTTTTGCCGCTTCAGTGTGAACAGCACTGTGTGCTGCCATGTGCAGAATTTTCATAGGCGTTTGAGAAGCGTTAAAAACGCTTCCCAAATGCCTGTCTGGCGCCTGCTGACAAAGTGTGAACTGAGCCTTCTTATGCTGACAAGGAGCATGGTGATAGGAGGAGAGAAGAGGACTGAGAGACAGGGGCGGACTGACAACTCATGGGGCCCCCAGGCAATAGGGGATCATGGGGCCTCTGTGTCCTTGCCCAAGCTCAAAAAAGCCTATGAAAAAGGTACCAGGGGCATCTCATGGGGCCCCCTACTGACCCCAGGCCCTTGGGCCATGCCCGAGTTTCCAAATGGTCAGTCTGCCCCTGCTGAGAGATGAGCTTATCAGTGTCCAGTCACAGGCTGAGGACCAAATAAGTGGGTTGAACTATGCTGGGTATTGTTCAACCCCAGACATCTAGGGGAAGAAGAAATACAGCTTGGGATTAGCTCTGTATTACTGGCAAATATTTCAGCAGAAGCTGGCGGGAGTTCAGCTTTAAAGTTCCAAAAATGTAGATTTGTATTCTTAAAGACATACAGTATATTTGAAATGTATTTTTAAACATATTTTTCATATATTTTGTAATAAAACTGCATTTCAACATGCAGTATATATATATATATATATATATACACTTTTTTTTTTTTTTAATTGAAGTATATTTTGAAATATAATGAATATGGCCAAAATTGTAGCATTCCAGATATATGTCAATATTAGAGATGAGCGAATTATTCAAAAATTCGATTCGGCTGATTCGCCGAATTTTCGGAATAAATTCGATTCGATGCGAATTTATTCGCTGCGAATTTAACTTATTAAAAGGGTTTCTAGGCTTCAGAGAGCCTTTATATTAGTGCAGAACACTGTACCTTTAATTTAAATGCCCTTGGAGTCTGCTGGGGAAGAGAAATAATACTGTCAGTCAGTATGACATGCAGATGAGTGCCGTCGATCTTAGAATCACTGCACACTTCACTCATTTGGGCAGTCACGGGGCACGACGAAGAAGATGAAGAAGAAGAAGAAGAAGAAGAATGAAAAGAAGAAGAAGAAGAATGAAAAGAAGAATGAAAAGAAGAAAAAGAAGAAGAAGAAGAATAATGAAAAGAAGAAGAAGAAGAATGAAAAGAAGAAGAAGAAGAATGAAAAGAAGAAGAAGAAGAGGAAGAAGAATGAAAAGAAGAATGAAAAGAAGAAGCAGAATGAAAAGAAGAATGAAAAGAAGAATGAAAAGAAGAGGAAGAAGAATGAAAAGAAGAAGAAGAAGAATGAAAAGAAGAAGAATGAAAAGAAGAAGAAGAATGAAAAGAAGAAGAAGAAGAATGAAAAGAAGAAGAAGAATGAAAAGAAGAAGAAGAAGAATGAAAAGAAGAATGAAAAGAAGAAGAAGAAGAATGAAAAGAAGAAGAAGAAGAATGAAAAGAAGAATGAAAAGAAGAAAAAGAAGAAAAAGAAGAATGAAAAGAAGAAGAAGAATGAAAAGAAGAAGAAGAAGAATGAAAAGAAGAAGAAGAATGAAAAGAAGAAGAAGAATGAAAAGAAGAATGAAAAGAAGAAGAATGAAAAGAAGAAGAAGAAGAATGAAAAGAAGAAGAAGAATGAAAAGAAGAATGAAAAGAAGAAGAAGAAGAATGAAAAGAAGAAGAAGAAGAATGAAAAGAAGAATGAAAAGAAGAAAAAGAAGAATGAAAAGAAGAAGAAGAATGAAAAGAAGAAGAAGAAGAATGAAAAGAAGAAGAAGAAGAATGAAAAGAAGAAGAAGAATGAAAAGAAGAATGAAAAGAAGAAGAAGAAGAATGAAAAGAAGAAGAATGAAAAGAAGAATGAAAAGAAGAAAAAGAAGAAGAAGAAGAATGAAAAGAAGAGGAAGAAGAATGAAAAGAAGAATGAAAAGAAGAAGAATGAAAAGAAGAATGAAAAGAAGAAGAAGAAGAATGAAAAGAAGAATGAAAAGAAGAAGAAGAAGAATGAAAAGAAGAAGAAGAATGAAAAGAAGAAGAAGAATGAAAAGAAGAAGAAGAAGAAGTAGGATGAGGATGAAGAAGAAGAAGAAGAAGAAGAAGTTGAAGAAGAAGAAGAAGTAGGATGAGGATGAAGAAGAAGAAGAAGAAGTAGGATGAGGATGAAGAGGAAGAAGAAGAAGAAGTAGGATGAGGATGAAGAAGAAGAAGTAGGATGAGGATGAAGAAGAAGAAGAAGTAGGATGAGGATGAAGAAGAAGTAGGATGAGGATGAAGAAGAAGAAGAAGTAGGATGAGGATGAAGAAGAATTCCATTCCAGCAAAAAGTGTATCTGCAGAGAGCTCCGCTATTTCTGACAGTTCTCTGACAGTTCCTTCACATTTACAGCGGTTGAAACATTGTATCTATTTGTTTCCGAATAAAAACATCTGTATCCTAAATGGAAACAAATAGATACAATGTTTCAACTGCTGTAAATGTGAAGGAACTGTCAGAGAACTGTCAGAAATAGCGGAGCTCTCTGCAGGGACACTTTTTGCCGGCTGTAGAAGGGATGAAAATCGGCGGATCGGGGAAAATTCGATTCGTGCATCCGAAGTTTGCTAATATTCGGATTCGACGCGAATCGAATTTTTCCTAATATTCGAAACAAATTCCACTTCGCCAGGTTCGATTCGCTCATCTCTAGTCAATATGTTTGGGAAAAATATTTGTAAAATATATTTCAAATATATTTTCTTCCACATGGAAAACGGTGCACGTTTAGGAGATACTTACAGTACCTACCTACCTACCTAAGAGTACCTTATTATAGGCTTACCTGTAGGTACAAGTGAAAAAGCAGACTTTACTACCACTGTAAGATTTACATCAGCTAGTGACACAAGGAACCTCTCCCCCAGACTTTGCCATACTAGGCCTCAGTGGTGACATGACCATCACAGACATGAATATGCATTCACTGTATGATAGATTTTACAGTGTGAGACAATCTTTACCCATGTGTCCCAAATAAGAAATTAAAGTGAATCCGTAGCCAAAAACTTTTTTTCTTTTAATGTTGAGTAGAATAATTTACCTGTCAGGGTTTTTTTTTTGCTTCATGCTCCATTGGAAATATTTCTTCTCTCTTCCTGTCTTGGAGACACATCAGAAAGTGAGCAAAGATCTCATCAATGTGATGAGAAATCCCCTCTTTAAGCTGGCCATACACGAGTAGAATTTTGTTTTTAAAAAAAAAGAACATTTATTTGGTTTTATAATTGTTAGTTGGGTCAAATCAATAATCAACAGTGATTCCCTGAGAAAGTCTCATGACAGTGACAACACGCATAGGGGGGAGCCAGGTGACATGTTTGTGCAGGAGCATAAGGAGGACGGTTTGGGTGATATCCGCAGATGAGGTTAGTGATGTAGCTGGGGGTGATGTTGTGTATGGTCTTCTTGTGGTTAGTATTTTCAATTTTATACGTTGGGCTAGTTGAAGCTAGTGAAGAGATTGGTAGAGAGGGGCAGCAGTCACGGATTGGTTAGTAATCTGTATTAGTCTAGCAGCAGCATTCATAATAGACTGAAGGGGGGATAGCTTGTGTAGGGGTAGGCCAGTGAGGAGGGAGTTGCAGTAGGCATGGCGGGAAATAACCAAAGAGTGAATAAGCTGTTTTGTGGTGCCGTTAGTCAGGAAGGGACTAATTCTGGAAATGTTGTGGAGGGTGAGGCAGCAAGATTTAGCCAGTAATTGGATGTGGGGGCTGAAGGAGAGGATTACACCTAGCACCCTGGCATATGTGGAGGCACCAATGGTTGTGCCATTGATCTCAATGGTAAAGTCATGTGGAAGGGATCGGGGAGGAGTCAATATTACAAGCTCAGTTTTAGAAAGATTGACTTTGAGGAGGTGGTGTGACATCCATACGGATATGTCATTCAGTAAATTTGTGATACATAAAAGGATTGAGGGGATGAGTTGAGGAGTTGAGAGATAGATCTGAATGTCATCAGCATAGAGGTGGTATTGGAAGCCATGGGAGGTTATCAACCATATTGGTCCAGGGAAGAGGTATAGAGAGAGAAGAGGAGGGGCCCAAGGACAGACCCTTGGGGTACCCCAACAGAAAGAGGAAGAGGAGCAGAGGAGATGGTATTGTATGTGACACTAAAAGTGCGCTGAGATAGATAGGAGGAGAACCAGGAAAAAGCAGAGTCACGGAGGCCAAGGGAGTGGAGTTTGTTGAGGAGGAGTGGGTGGTCAACTATGTCAAAGGCAGCAGAAAGGTCTAGGAGTATGAGTATGGAATACTGGCTGTTGGTTGTGGCAGTTAGTAGGTCATAGTTGAGTTTTAATAGGGCAGTTTCAGTGCAATGTTGTGTGCGGAAACTGGCCTGTAGGAGAGCGAGAAGGTTATTGTCAATGAGGTAGCAACTCATATGATTGTGGGCAAGGAATTCAAGCAGCTTGGAGGTAAACAGGAGTAGGGAGATGGGCCTTAAGTTATTCAAACAGGTGGGCTCAAGTGAGGGTTTTTTTTTTTAAGTATGGGAGTGACCAGTGCATGTTTGAGCAGGGAGGGAAAGGTGCCGGAAGATAAGGAGAGGTTTAAGATGTGGATTAGAGAGTTTAGAATGGAGCAGTAATTGTGAGGGGACAGGGATCAGGGGACAGGTGGTGAGGTGGTAGCAGGGTTGAAGGAGGAAAGTGTTGAGTGTGGTGTTGGACTTGGTGTGTTGGTTGGTGGGGAAAGCTGGACGCTGGCTATCTCATCACAAATTGTGTCGATTTTGTTTTTGAAATGATTGGCAATCTACTGGACGGTAAGTAGGTTGCTGGCTGAAGGCAGTGGGGGCAAAGTAAGGAATTAGGGTAGAAAAGAGTTGACGAGGTTTGGATGAGAAGGTTTTGATGAGAGTGGTGTAGTAGGTTTGTTTAGCAGTGTGGAGGCAAGAGTTGTATTTGAAAAGGGCAGATTTGTAGATGATGAAGTCTTGAAGGTATTTAGTTTTATGCCATGCTCTCTCAAGAGCACAGCTGTGTCTCTTGAGACTTCTGGTGTCGTTTGTTTGCCAGGATTGTAGCAGGTGAGGCCTGGTTCTGTGTGTAGAGAGAGGAGTACGTGTGCCCAGGGTGGATGACAGTGTGTTGTTGTATGCTGAAGTGGCCAGGTCTAGGCAGGACAGGGGTGCAATTTTATCATAAAGGCACTCAGTAGCAGGATGAAAAAGGGAAGGGTTGAGGTGGTGAAGGTTCCTGAGGGTAACTGTTTGCAGGTTGGAGGCATGGAAGGTAGGAAACAGGGAGAGTGTGAAACTGATAAGGCTGTGATCAGAGAGAGGAAAGGGAATGTTGGATAGGTTGCAGGAAGTGCAGAGGTGTCCATTCTATTAGGTTGGTGTCCATTGTAATGTCACATATACCACCATAAGATAGATCATAAGGAGGATCTCTCTGCTGATCTGAGCAGGCGGATGACAGGTCTCTGCCCGCTGATTTCAATGGGACCTTCGGTTGTCCATTTCCACTCGATTGTCATCCGATCCATTGGAACATCTGTTTTTGCCGTAGATGATCAGATCGGAAACCGACGGGTGTCAGCGGACTATTGGATGGACCAATCAGGTCTGCCTGAAAAATGGACAGGCGGACCCAATTGGTCTGCTCGTGTGAAAAGGTCCTAACAGGTGCATTATTGGAATGGAGTCTTGAATTGATCCCTGAAGGGGAAAGCGTATTTTGACCTGATTAATACAGGTCCACAGTTGGAGGTGAGCACATAAGAGGAAAGATGGTGGGAGTCACTGAACACAGATTGATGAACTTTTTATCAACCTCTGAAACTACTAAGCAACTTATTCACTCCCTGGTTATATCTCGCCTTGACTATTGTAACTCCCTCCTCATTGGCCTACCTCATCGCAGGCTATACCCTCTTCAGTCTATCATGAATGCAACTGCCAGACTCATCCTCCTTACTAACAGTTCCATATCTGCCATCTCTCTCTGCCAAGCCCTCCATTGGCTTCCCACTGCCCAACAAATAAAATTCAAAACACTAACAATAACATATAAAGCCGTTTATAACTGCCCCAAATTACATCACCAATCTTGTTTCAAATATCACCCAAACCGTACTCTCCCCTCCTCGCACGACCTCCTACTCTCTCGCTCCCTTGTCTCCTCCTCTCATGCTCGTCTCCAAGACTTCTCCAGAGCCCCCCCCCCATCCTCTGGAACTCTCTACCCCAATTTAGCAGACTATCGCCTACTCTGCTTACTTTTAGGCGATCTCTGAAAACCTATCTTCAGGGAAGCCTATCCTGCCTTCAGCTGATAATGGAATCTTCTCTTCCTCCTACCAGTCCATCCCCTTTTGTACCATTAGCCCCTCCCTCTTAGATTGTAAGCTCCAAGGAGCAGGGCCCTCCAAACCCTCTTGTATTGAACTGTATTCTTGCTGTATTTTCTTCTTTTATATTGTAAAGCGCAGAGCAAACTGTTGGCACTATATAAATCCTGTATAATAATAATAATAATACTAATATATTAAGATTATACTGATGCTAAACAAAATAACACTCTTAATCCATATAATTCAGACAGGATATGCAATATATACATGTTCTCATATTTTTTTTATTTCCATCCATTATATTCTATTCCCTTGTAAATCACATTTGTTTAAAAAACAAACATACAAATTCCAGTCTTAACATTTACACCACCCCTGTTTCTCTTTACAAAATCAGGCAAATAGGCGGAGGACTTAGGTATGACATAAATATTTGAGATTTGGCAGCCGCAGATTAAATTCCCTTGTAAAGTGGATTAGCAAGCAACAATCTGAGGGGATACGCCACAATCCATCTAATTTGAAGCTCGGAAATGACTCCTCCATTCAGAACAAATTGTTTTCATCTGCAGCGGTTAATTGTAAACATACTTAAACTTTGAACAAATGTGAGGTCACTTTTTATATAAGAAAATTCCCAAGTGCCTTTGAAACCACATTACCACATTTTCAGTGACGCCAAGTGCTTTCTAGCAAACAAGGCTACAAACTATAGTAGGCTCAGTCAGATGAAGATGAAAGGACAGTGAAGAGATATTAACTTTACGATTACACACAGACAACAATATTTCTTGGTAAGTTAGCCTTAAAGGGACACAACTCCTATTTGCTTTTAACTTTCATAGTTTGGTAAACATGTAATAAGGTATTTAATGACAATAATTTCCCGTCATGAAAGATCATCGCATCTGCTGATAGTAAGTGACATCAGCAGCACTTCTGATCTAAACCCCATAACTCCTAAAAATCTGCCTAGTGTACCAGGGTGGTCCCAATCCTTTTGCCACCACCGCTGATGTTTCTGGCCATCCATCCCTGAGGAGTAAAAATGAATAGAATCCAGTAGCCTCCATTATGTTATGCATAACTAAGGGAGCTGAAAATAATATAGATACAAACATATTACTAAAGCTAAACTTCAGGGGTGGCAAATCTTGCATACGTACATTAGGTGAGCTTTGCACAATGTAGATATGCCTATGTGAAACCTGATCGGCCACTGTGGAAACTGTAAACCAAACTGTAGTAGCCCTTGCTACTATGGTGATAGCTGCAGTCTTCTAGGTGCTGTGACATCTCCACCTTATCCAATCAGAGATCATTTTGCATTGTGAATAATGCAATGCATTCTCTGAATGGTGGCTATACCAAGCAAAGGCTTCCTTGCAAGACCCCAAATTTATTGACACCTTTCCTACTGTGCATGGCAGCTGGAAACCTGGAGGAACTTGAATACAATTCCATAGGAATGGGACTGCGGTGCACATGTGCAGTATGAAAAAGAGTCTGACGAAAGTATTCTTTGTGAAGGCTGTGTGGCAACATGTTGGTCCACACAGCAATTGCTAGATTGGAGCTATAGGTAGGTATGGTACTGGGTGGGCAGCACTCTGGAGGAGGGTGGAGAGAATTAACAGGAAAACAATTTCATCAAAGGTTAAGTTGTCCAACTCCAGTCCTGAGTAGTAATATTCTACTTGTTTTGGGGAGGGGCTGAAACATGGAGCTGTGAGACTGCATTATATGCATTATATGAGCCCGGTCCGTGGTGTGGCCTGTACGCTCATTTGTCTGGTGGCCGCCAACCACCTTGGCATCGGTCGTGGCGGAGGACTTTGCCGTGGTCCTGGCTGTCAGCCTGCCTGTTGGCGGGATCTTCAAGGGCTGGGAGCAGGTGGCCTAGTTCTGTGGGCCTAGCAGAGTTGAGTCAGGAGGTGGCGGCGGCAGAAGAAGGAAAGGACACTGGGAGTGCCCGTGAGACCACCTGTGTGGTGACAATGGTGGCCGCGGGACTGCCTGTGCAGCGGCTGGAGACCCGGGAGTTGCTGGTGAGCCAGGGGACATAGTTGAGAGAGGCGGTGATGCCCACGGAGGATGGCCCCTGTTTTGTTCCTGCCACCCAGAGATACCTCCAGACCCTGAACCTGGGAGACCCTCCGTAATAAGTGCTATGTCATAGTAACCCCAACTGGAAGTTTGGATTGAAATGATGGAGTAAACTGGGAAGGTGATGTCCTGCACTCGTGGCACAGATGGTGATGGTGAATTGCCGTTGGCAGTGAAAAAATCCTTAAAGAACTGTAGTAGCTACTGTAAATAAGAGTCTGTGGGGACTAACTGTGTGGATGTAAAAAAACTTTCTCAGGGGGTCTTGGGGGCCAGCAGGAATATTTTTTGTGTATAAATAAGACACGTGGGGGTACTTGAGATCCCAATAGAAGAAGAAAGAGGGATATGTTGGGGTCAGCAACTTTGGAACAGAGGAAAATTAACTGTAAATCCTCAAACGAAATGAAGAGTAGAGCTCTTAAAGGTGGGGGGGATCAAAAACCCCCCAACCAAATTCAAATGCAAACACAAGCACAATAAGAAAATACATGCCCTTGCAGGAGAAAAGCCCAGAGATCCAATCCATGGAGAAACAGCAGGAAGGAATTAAAAAGTAAGATGGAGATCAATCTAAACTGTCATTTGGGATACTGGAAGAGAGCCAGATTAAAGAGCCTATAAACATGGAACGCGTAAGAGAACAAGGAAATATGGAACAGCAAGGAGCCATGGCACAAATACCTACAAAAATTAAGATGGCAGAAATGTTCGCTAAACTACAGCTATCCATGAAAAATTATATGGGGACATTACGCAAGGATCTGGACAGATATTAAATCGAGTTGAAGAAGTAGAGGGGAGAATGGAGGAATGTATGCATTTAAATAATGAATTAAAAATGCAGGCGGAGGAGATGAGGAGAGAACAGAGAAAGCTCACATTTAAAATGGAAGACCAGGAAAATCGTCATAGAAGAAATAACTTAAGGAATAGGGGTCTACCAGAAGAAGAGGAACAGGAAGAGGATCTATGGGAGATAATAAAGAGAGTCTGTAATCCAATAATGGGAAGACCAGTGACAGAAAAACTGAAAATCGAGAGAGTACATCGGATTAGAAGGCCAAGAGTAATACTGGTGGAAAGCCCCAGAGACGTAATAGTGCGATTTCATCACTTCGAAGATAGAAAATATGGAAAGGTCTGCGTGACTCTAGAGAAATAAAATATAAGGAAACAAACCTGTATATCTTTGCGGACATTGCCTCAGAGACTTTGGCTAGGAGAAGATCTTTGAAACCGTTGCTGGAGCATATGAGAGAGAAAAAAGTTTGATATAACTGGGGCTTTCCACCATGCTTGATTGGATGGAAAGAGGGAAAGCGGCAAGGTTGAGGTTCCCAGAAGACCTCAGTGACTTTTGTGAGAAATTAGATTTACAGAAAATGGACCTTGAAGGGTGGTCAGAGGGGTCTAGAGAGAGTGGTGGGCAGGGGGCAGGAAAATGGCATCGGGTATCTAAGAAGAAGAAATAGGAAGGCATGGTGTGGGGGGAAGGGAGGGTTTAGAGAGAGAGTTGTGCCTTTTTTTTCTTCTTTCCCTTTCTCTACTTACCCCCTGGCCCTTCGTCGGCCGCACTATGGTTCCTTTTCCCCCTCCTGTTCCTTCCTTCCTGGTGGAGATAACAAGGGGGAGGGAAGGGGGGGTACTGATAATATGATTCTGGCGGGTGGTCCGGAGGCCGGGCATGCTGTCAACTCCAATCTGGCAGATGATACGAGCTAAGGAGTGGGGTCGGCATGCGTGTTTTGAGTCTCACCCCAGACTAGGAGTCATTAGTGGGAATAATCAACGGCAGACTCCATTGCAATATGTTGACCAGGGGGGTTTTAGGTGTAAAAGAAGTAGGGGGGAGCGAGGGTGGGAAATGGGGGGTTGGGAGGATAAGCAGTGGGGGGGAGGGATTGAAATAGGGGGTTGTAGCAGGGAGGGAAGGGAGAAAGTCCATATCTCAAATTGTCTGTATCTCTCTTCCCACGATGGGAATTCTGGTAGGGTAACAGAATAATATTTGAAATGAGTGTGATTAAGTTTATGACTTATAATGTGAAAGGGTTAAACTCTCCAACAAAAAGACATAAGATACTGAGGGAAATCCACCAATACTCCATAGATGTGGCGTTTCTTCAAGAGACACACATAACCCATGATACAAATGTTAAGTTATACACTAAGCACCACGCAATGTGGTACTATGCTGATTCCCCAGTTAAAAGGGCTAAAGGCATAGCAATTGGGTTCTCAAAAAAGTAAGTTTCACCCTGGAGGGAAGAATGGAGGATCCAGAGGGTCGGTTTCTATTCCTAAGGGGAAAGTTACAAGGAGTTTAATATACACTAGCTAATATCTACTGTCCGAATAAAAATCCAGTAACATTCTTGGAAGGTGTGTTAAGGAAACTTTCTGAATTTAAAAAGGGTAGTCTGGTTGTGGCAGGAGACATAAATCTGTGTCTGGATCTTCAGATGGATGCGTCTTCATTAGAGATGAGCGAATCGAACCTGGCGAAGTGGAATTCGTTTCGAATATTAGCAAACTTCGGATGCGCGAATCGAATTTTCCCCGATCGGCCGATTTTCATCCCTTCTACAGCCGGCAAAAAGTGTCCCTGCAGAGAGCTCCGCTATTTCTGACAGTTCTCTGACAGTTCCTTCACATTTACAGCAGTTGAAACATTGTATCTATTTGTTTCCATTTAGGATACAGATGTTTTTATTCGGAAACAAATAGATACAATGTTTCAACCGCTGTAAATGTGAAGGAACTGTCAGAGAACTGTCAGAAATAGCGGAGCTCTCTGCAGATACACTTTTTGCTGGAATGGAATTCTTCTTCATCCTCATCCTACTTCTTCTTCTTCTTCTTCTTCTTCATCCTCATCCTACTTCTTCTTCTTCTTCTTCTTCTTCATCCTCATCCTTCTTCTTCTTCTTCTTCATCCTCATCCTACTTCCTCTTCTTCTTCTTCATCCTCATCCTACTTCTTCTTCTTCTTCTTCTTCATCCTCATCCTACTTCTTCTTCTTCTTCTTCATCCTCATCCTTCTTCTTCCTCTTCTTCATCCTCATCCTACTTCTTCTTCTTCTTCTTCTTCTTCATCCTCATCCTACTTCTTCTTCTGCTTCTTCTTCTTCATCCTCATCCTACTTCTTCTTCTTCTTCTTCATCCTCATCCTACTTCTTCTTCTTCATCCTCATCCTACTTCTTCTTCTTCTTCTTCTTCATCCTCATCCTACTTCTTCTTCTTCTTCATCCTCATCCTACTTCTTCTTCTTCATCCTCATCCTACTTCTTCTTCTTCTTCTTCTTCATCTACTTCTTCTTCTTCTTCTTCTTCATCCTCATCCTACTTCTTCTTCTTCTTCATCCTCATCCTACTTCTTCTTCTTCTTCTTCCTCATCCTACTTCTTCTTCTTCTTCATCCTCATCCTACTTCTTCTTCTTCTTCTTCTTCATCCTCATCCTACTTCTTCTTCTTCTTCTTCATCCTCATCCTACTTCTTCTTCTTCATCCTCATCCTACTTCTTCTTCTTCTTCTTCATCCTCATCCTACTTCTTCTTCTTCTTCTTCTTCATCCTCATCCTACTTCTTCTTCATCCTCATCCTCCTCACACTGCTGGTGGGTTCCATTTTGTCATAGGGTGCTGTATGGCCTCCCATTGCTGCTGCCTCCACCGCCACACTGTGGCTCCACACTCTGGTTTTGGCCCCGTGACTGCCCAAATGAGTGAAGTCTGCGGTGATTCTAAGATCGACGGCACTCATCTGCATGTCATACTGACTGACAGTATTATTTCTCTTCCCCAGCAGACTCCAAGGGCATTTAAATTAAAGGTACAGTGTTCTGCACTAATATAAAGGCTCTCTGAAGCCTAGAAACCCTTTTTATAAGTTAAATTCGCAGCGAATAAATTCGCATCGAATCGAATTTATTCCACAAATTCGGCGAATCAGCCGAATCAAATTTTTGAATAATTCGCTCATCTCTAGTCTTCATGTATGTGGTGAGAGGGGAGTAGAAAATCTAAACTATTGAAGAGATTATTATATAAGTGCCAACTGAATGACACTTGGAGAGTAAAACACCCAGGTGAAAGAGATTATACCTTCTTCTCTCCGGTACAAGGTTTGTACTCAAGACCAGATTATATAGTGATTGAGCATAGACAATTGGAGTGCTAACCATTTAGCCACTGTCCTGCTAAATTTAAAATATGTTCCTATTTACTAAAGCTAGCAGCATAAGGATTAAAAATAGTCAATATTGATAAGAAACAGTTTACAATAAAGGCCTGGTGCTGCATTCTGATGCTTTCCCCGGTGGAGGAGCCATTGCAGGAAAGACAGAAATGAAGGCTGCGGTGTTACTATGCACCATACTTGTAGACTGCATTCAGTTTGGGGGTAAAAAGACACTGGGCTCAATTATTAAGTATTTTTTTTAACTTATTATTATTATATTATTATACAGGACTTATATAGCGCCAACAGTTTGCTCAGCGCTTTACATTATGGCCTGCATATTAGGTCAGGTATAGTCCTATCACATTGCTAGGTATAGTCCTATCACATTGCTTGCTATAGCCAAGACTGTTGCTGGAAAAAAAGCTGTTAACAAGCAAATACTGTTTCTCGGACAAGTTTGAAACTATGTCTTGTACATGAATAGGGTTAATGTTAACATAGACCTTGCACTACAATCAAGGTCCCCATATTAGCTCCCCCACCAATCCCTATTGAAAAATGCTGCAAAAAAAAAAAAATAGACAACCTTTTCTCCTGGTGTCCGTACTGCAGGGGCAGACATTACCATCTTTACAACCATAGCCCAAATCTCACAAAATGTTGTTTAAAACAACTGTATTTGAGCACCACAAACCAAAAAGATGATTTAATTCATTTGTAATATTCAAAGCAAGCTCACCCATCCACCCATGCCCCCATGCTTTGTTGAGAATTCACTTTGAAAAACACCCAACAGCATTTATAGACATGACCATCTTGACTAAGGTCAGATGATTCATGTAGTGTTTAATTTCTTGAATCCATATGCCCTTAGCTCAGGCATGCAGACCGGAGGGTGTGCTTATCTAAGAAAACTCCTCCTGTAGAAGAAAATAAAGACTCGTGAGATTTATGACATCAATTTAGCCTAGGCCAGAAACTAGGAAGCAACTGAAGAAATGTAAAGAAAAAGTTTAAAAAGAGAAAATATAATAACACAGTGCAGGAATGTGTGGGCTATTCCCCATTCTCTCTTGCTGGAAGGAGCAAGATTGTCACCCTTGTCTAGGCACCACAGGCAGATTCCTAAGGTCAGTTTTTTTAAACCTGAACTCTGGACACAAATGTTTTAATTTAATTTAATTTACTTGAGTACCAATCTATAATACCCTTTCATTATCTGGCCATTTTTCAGTTTTAAGAATTGTGAAAGTTTAGCTGATACTTACTCCATCATGCAACACTGGACCCAAATAATTTGTATACAATTTTATTTTTGAAACAAATAGGGTTTTTTTGTGGTAATTTTTACCACTATTTCCATTAATCTGTTAACACATAAATGGCAAGTAGAAGTGAGCCTGAGGTGAAAAAGTTAATTTTTGTACTTAATTGTGAGCAGCTAGAAACATATATTCAGCTTAAACCTGCCCAAACACATAAAGATTACTTTTGTTTAATCCAGTGGGTGAATGAGAGTAATCCATATATTTATAGATTGATGAAAGATGAATCTCTTGTTGTTGGTGTAGCAGTTATAGTTATAGTTCCAGGAGGTTGTCCTCGGTTTCTCGGTTACATTGGGCATCCCATACACCCCTATCCCCATCCAAGTTGAAATTCCCCTAATAAAATCAAGAAAACACAAGTTCAAGGACTAGTTACTGACTCTTGGATGCAAGTCTGTGAAAAAAGCATGTTGTCTGGCTGTGCAGAACTATAGGGGGACCCAAATACTCAGCAACTCTTAAGGATGTAGTGCTACACCTGCTATTGCATTCTGAAAGCCAGCATCTGAAGGTCCACAGTGCAGATGTTTATCTCAACTCATCATACATATATCTGTATAGACTTCTTTCAGAAAGTGTTGTGCCTAGTGTGAAAAATGTCAAATTAGAACTTCTTTCTGCTGGGTATTTTAATTAAGAAAGAATATTCTTTAAAGGATATGTTCACCTTCAGGAACATACTAAATGTTTCACCCTGTTTTTAAGGTGGCATGTTCCTGCTCCTGCAGCTCTAAGCCCTGATTCCCCCCTCCCTGTGACAGCGGGTCAGGGATCTTCTCCCAGCACCTACAGTTGCAATTTAAAAAAACCGCGACCATGCAGGGATCCACCCACCTGGCCGCGTCATTCATTCATAGAGTTCTGTGAATGGGAGAACTACAACTACCATTAGCCTTTGCAGCGGAAGGCTAGTAGTTTTTGTTTAATTACCAGGGAGCCACTGAGTTTCCTTGATAGCTCACTGATTCTTCCTGTCATTATGTAACTGCCTACCTGAAAGAGGTATGAGCAGATAGCTTACACTGACAGTCTATAGGAGCCCTGCATTCCACCTGAAATCTGCTGATCGCGGGTGCAATGCTCTTCAAGGTCCTACAAAAAATAATAAATGCACACTTTTTTACCTGCAAAAAGATGTGCATTTATTATTTTTTAAAAAAAGGTGAACTTATCCTTTAAAGCACAGCGTCACCCAAAAGGGGAAGTTCTGCTAAACCTGAGATTCCCCTTCCCCCCCTACTTTTATGGCACATAATTTTTTTCGGGTGGAATGGTATCTGGTTTTCACAGCTAGCCGCTCCCTCTTCGCCTAGGCCAGTGGTGGGCAACCTTTTTTTTCAACTGAGCCAAATCTCGCCAAAACCACGATTGAAATATATTTTGAGAGCCACATTTTTAAAACTGAAAATACGTCCCCCATATAGTAATTCATCCCCCATAGTAATTCATCCCCCATATAGTAATTCATCCCCCATAGTAATTCATCCCCCATATAGTAATTCATCCCCCATATAGTAATTCATCCCCCATAGTAATTCATCCCCCATATAGTAATTCATCCCCCCTATAGTAATTCATCCCCCATATAGTAATTCATTCCCCATAGTAATTCATCCCCCATATAGTAATTCATCCCCCATATAGTAATTCATCCCCCATAGTAATTCCTCCCCCATATAGTAATTCATCCCCCATAGTAATTCATCCCCCATATAGTAATTCATCCCCCCTATAGTAATTCATCCCCCATAGTAATTCATCCCCCATATAGTAATTCATCCCCCCTATAGTAATTCATCCCCCATATAGTAATTCATTCCCCATAGTAATTCATCCCCCATATAGTAATTCACCCCCCATAGTAATTCATCCCCCATATAGTAATTCATCCCCCATAGTAACTCATCCCCCATATAGTAATTCACCCCCCCCTATAGTAATTCATCCCCCCTATAGTAATTCATCCCCCATATAGTAATTCATCCCCCCTATAGTAATTCATCCCCCATATAGTAATTCATTCCCCATAGTAATTCATCCCTGATATAGTAATTCATCCCCCATAGTAATTCATCCCCCATATAGTAATTCATCCCCCATATAGTAATTGATCCCCCATAGTAATTCATCCCCCATAGTAATTCATCCCCCATAGTAATTCATCCCCCATATAGTAATTCACCCCCCCTATAGTAATTCATCCCCCCTATAGTAATTAATCCCCCCTATAGTAATTCATCCCCCATATAGTAATTCATCCCCCATAGTAATTCATCCCCCATATAGTAATTCATCCCCCCTATAGTAATTCATCCCCCATATAGTAATTCATGCCCCATAGTAATTCATCCCCCATATAGTAATTCATCCCCCATATAGTAATTCATCCCCCATAGTAATTCATCCCCCATATAGTAATTCATCCCCCATAGTAATTCATCCCCCATATAGTAATTCATCCCCCATATAGTAATTCATCCCCCATAGTAATTCATCCTCCATAGTAATTCATCCCCCATATAGTAATTCATCCCCCATAGTAATTCATCCCCCATATAGTAATTCATCCCCCCTGTAGTAATTCATCCCCCATAGTAATTCATCCCCCATATAGTAATTCATCCCCCATAGTAATTCATCCCCCATATAGTAATTCATCCCCCATAGTAATTCATCCCCCATATAGTAATTCATCCCCCATATAGTAATTCATCCCCCATATAGTAATTCATCCCCCATAGTAATTCATCCCCCATATAGTAATTCATCCCCCCTATAGTAATTCATCCCCCATATAGTAATTCATTCCCCATAGTAATTCATCCCTGATATAGTAATTCATCCCCCATAGTAATTCATCCCCCATATAGTAATTGATCCCCCATATAGTAATTGATCCCCCATAGTAATTCATCCCCCATAGTAATTCATCCCCCATATAGTAATTCATCCCCCATATAGTAATTCACCCCCCCTATAGTAATTCATCCCCCCTATAGTAATTCATCCCCCATATAGTAATTCATCCCCCATAGTAATTCATCCCCCATATAGTAATTCATCCCCCCTATAGTAATTCATCCCCCATATAGTAATTCATCCCCCATAGTAATTCATCCCCCATATAGTAATTCATCCCCCCTATAGTAATTCCTCCCCCATAGTAATTCATCCCCCATATAGTAATTCATCCTCCATAGTAATTCATCCCCCATATAATAATTCATCCCCCATATAGTAATTCATCCCCCATAGTAATTCATCCCCCATATAGTAATTCATCCCCCATAGTAATTCATCCCCCATATAGTAATTCATCCCCCATAGTAATTCATCCCCCATAGTAATTCATCCTCCATAGTAATTCATCCCCCCTATAGTAATTCATTCCCCATAGTAATTCATCCCCCATATAGTAATTCATCCCCCATAGTAATTCATCCCCCATATAGTAATTCATCCCCCCTATAGTAATTCATCCCCCATAGTAATTCATCCCCCATATAGTAATTCATCCTCCATAGTAATTCATCCCCCATATAGTAATTCATCCCCCATATAGTAATTCATCCCCCATAGTAATTCATCCCCCATATAGTAATTCATCCTCCATAGTAATTCATCCCCCATATAGTAATTCACCCCCCCTATAGTAATTCATCCCCCCTATAGTAATTCATCCCCCATATAGTAATTCATCCCCCATAGTAATTCATCCCCCATAGTAATTCATCCTCCATAGTAATTCATCCCCCATATAGTAATTCACCCCCCATATAGTAATTCATCCCCATAGTAATTCATCCCCCATATAGTAATTCATCCCCCCTGTAGTAATTCATCCCCCATAGTAATTCACCCCCCCCATATAGTAATTCATCCCCCATAGTAATTCATCCCCCATATAGTAATTCATCCCCCATAGTAATTCATCCCCCATATAGTAATTCATCCCCCCTATAGTAATTCATCCCCCATAGTAATTCATCCCCCATATAGTAATTCATCCCCCATAGTAATTCATCCCCCATATAGTAATTCATCCCCCGTATAGTAATTCATCCCCCATATAGTAATTCATCCCCCATAGTAATTCATCCCCCATATAGTAATTCATCCCCCCTATAGTAATTCATCCCCCATATAGTAATTCATTCCCCATAGTAATTCATCCCTGATATAGTAATTCATCCCCCATAGTAATTCATCCCCCATATAGTAATTCATCCCCCATATAGTAATTGATCCCCCATAGTAATTCATCCCCCATAGTAATTCATCCCCCATAGTAATTCATCCCCCATATAGTAATTCACCCCCCCTATAGTAATTCATCCCCCCTATAGTAATTCATCCCCCCTATAGTAATTCATCCCCCATATAGTAATTCATCCCCCATAGTAATTCATCCCCCATATAGTAATTCATCCCCCCTATAGTAATTCATCCCCCATATAGTAATTCATGCCCCATAGTAATTCATCCCCCATATAGTAATTCATCCCCCCTATAGTAATTCATCCCCCATAGTAATTCATCCCCCATATAGTAATTCATCCTCCATAGTAATTCATCCCCCATATAGTAATTCATCCCCCATAGCAATTCATCCCCCATATAGTAATTCATCCCCCATAGTAATTCATCCCCCATATAGTAATTCATCCCCCATAGTAATTCATCCCCCATAGTAATTCATCCTCCATAGTAATTCATCCCCCCTATAGTAATTAATTCCCCATAGTAATTCATCCCCCATAGTAATTCATCCCCCATATTGTAATTCATCCCCCCTATAGTAATTCATCCCCCATAGTAATTCATCCCCCATATAGTAATTCATCCTCCATAGTAATTCATCCCCCATATAGTAATTCATCCCCCATAGTAATTCATCCCCCATATAGTAATTCATCCCCCATAGTAATTCATCCCCCATATAGTAATTCATCCCCCATATAGTAATTCATCCCCCCATAGTAATTCATCCCCCATATAGTAATTCATCCCCCATAGTAATTCATCCCCCATAGTAATTCATCCTCCATAGTAATTCATCCCCCATATAGTAATTCACCCCCCATATAGTAATTCATCCCCCATAGTAATTCATCCCCCATATAGTAATTCATCCCCCCTGTAGTAATTCATCCCCCATAGTAATTCACCCCCCCATATAGTAATTCATCCCCCATAGTAATTCATCCCCCATATAGTAATTCATCCCCCATAGTAATTCATCCCCCATATAGTAATTCATCCCCCATAGTAATTCATCCCCCCTATAGTAATTCATCCCCCATAGTAATTCATCCCCCCTATAGTAATTCATTCCCCATAGTAATTCATCCCCCATATAGTAATTCATCCCCCATATAGTAATTCATCCCCCATAGTAATTCATCCCCCATATAGTAATTCATCCCCAATAGTAATTCATCCCCCATATAGTAATTCATCCCCCCTGTAGTAATTCATCCCCCATAGTAATTCACCCCCCCTATAGTAATTCATCCCCCCTATAGTAATTCATCCCCCATATAGTAATTCATCCCCCATAGTAATTCATCCCCCATATAGTAATTCATCCCCCATATAGTAATTCACCCCCCCAATAGTAATTCATCCCCCCTATAGTAATTCATCCCCCATAGTAATTCATCCCCCCTATAGTAATTAATTCCCCATAGTAATTCATCCCCCATATAGTAATTCATCCCCCATATAGTAATTCATCCCCCATAGTAATTCATCCCCCATATAGTAATTCATCCCCCCTGTAGTAATTCATCCCCCATAGTAATTCACCCCCCCTATAGTAATTCATCCCCCCTATAGTAATTCATTCCCCATATTGTGTTAATTCACTTACCTTTGCTCCGCGCGTTCCTCGCGCCGTTCCGGTCTTCAGGACAGACTGTGAGAGGAGAGGAGTTCGTCACGCTGCCCCGCCTACATCCTGGCTGCCCCGCCTACATCCTGACAGCTGCAGAGTCCTGACTTTAATGCGGCTCTTCTGTGTGCCGGGCGCCCGCTCCCCTCCCTCTTCTCGGGGGCCGCCCGGCACACAGAAGAGCCGCATTAAAGTTTGTAAAGAGCCGCATGTGGCTCGCGAGCCGCGGCTTGCCGACCACTGGCCTAGGCAATCCTCCCTGCCCTCATCCTCCTGGGACATAAAAGGTCACAGAAGGCTGCAGGACCATTCACAAAGCACATTAAGGCTCGCAAATGCGCAGTGGGCAGCCGGCTGTGAATCCGCAAGCAGTTAATATGCTGGTACTGGAGATCAAAGACTAGTGAAGAAACTGAACTGGATGAGCTTAGAGCTGGATCCTGGGATAGGTGAGTGTCTGTTTATTAAAGTCAGCAGCTACAGTATTTTTAATTTTTGTACAAGTGACAGAAGAACAGCTTTAATAAAGTTTCTCAGTGTGCGACCTTCCTCTTGCTGGTACAATTGATTACTTCAGTGGACACGAGCTGAGCCAGCACCTGAAATGTGATTGTGGAGCCTGATCTTGCCTGGAGTGGAATGTGAAATATTTTGATATTTGTATAGAGTTGAGATGTATAACACAGTCATTCATTCAAAATGACTGAAGGCCAAGGTCATCACTGCTGTCTAGTAGCTTGTTGTTTATGTTTACATCACCATACTGGAGGAGGGAAAATGGATCAACACCTATTATGTAAGCTGATTTGGTCAAGCTATCAAGAGATTGGGACCCATCCACTTTCATAATATGAGTATAGTATAGAAGTGTTTTCCTGAAAGCTGTTATATAAGTGGGTGTGTCAGATATTAAATTTAGTACCCCTGCCCTGGGCTGGCTACATTTAGTTATGGCTGTCCTCAGAGGTTTTTTCCATGTTGCTAGGGTCTCCTACACCCTAAACTCTCTTCCCTGCATTTTTGAGAACTTCAGTAAACCATTAAAAGACCTCTAGACTGGAGTCTGAGTTTGTCGATGTGCTACTGGGACTGGAGACAAGGCAGGCAGCCTCTGAGCTAGTAAGGGGGACCTTTGCTTGTAAGCTCACAATCTAAAATGGAGGGGCACACCATATAAAAGCTATTAACTGTATGAGGATGAAGAGTTGATGGTGAAAGTAAAAGCTCAGTTGTTAGGGAGAGGAGGGATAGGCTTCCCTGAAGAGATGAGTTTTCAGGGATCATTTGAAGGTGGGAAGAGTAGAAGGAGAAGTAGCCAAACAAATTGGTCAACTATATGCTACTGATATGTCAGTAAATTACTAATGAGCAAGGAGACTGAAGAGGTGAGAAGAGAGATAGATTTGGGTGTCTTCAACATAGAGATGGTATTGGAAGCCAAGCAAAGTTATCAACTGACCAAGGTAGAAGATGAAGGTAGAGAATAGAAAGGTTTTGAGGACAGACCTTTGGGGGACCTCTACAGAAAGATGAAGAGGAGTTGTAGGTAATGCTAATGGAGCAATTAGAGTGCTAAGATGAAAATAAGAAAAGAGTTTGGTAATATGAAGGAGTGGCGTTTTTAAACGAGAAACAGGTGGTCAACTGTATCAAAGGCAGAAGAAAAGTCTAATAGTATGAGTATAGAGTAGCCATTGCTAAATTAGCAGTTAGTAATTTGTTGGTGAGTTTGTGTAAGGCAGTTTCTGTGGAGTGTTGCAGGCTAAAGCCCGAAGGTTGTTGTCTGTGGGGTAACAGCTCAGATGATTTTAGCAGTTTAGAAGTTTAGCGGTATTTTGGAGCAAGGAGATGGGTTTTATGTTTAAAGCATGTCCAGGAGGCCAATAAATCACAGCAATCATCAAAGAATATGGAAAAAAAGACGGATACAGTGTGTCTCAGAAGAGCAAAGGCATAGAGAGAGAGAGGTGTTGGAATGAACTTGAAAAATGAGAAAGAAGGATTGCAACTCCACCTGAGAGCAGTGGAGGCCACCATCAGAAAGGGCAGTTAGGGAGACAGAGTCAGAATACTGAAGCCAGGTTTCAGTAACGGCAAGAAGGAAAATAGATACTATGTGGATTTTTGTGGACTTCGTGGATTGAGGCTGCTGCTAGAGGAAGGAGGATCTTAGGTGTGGGGGTGAACAGTAGATAGCAGAGAGCCAAGATGAGGGGAAATATTCCCAATCATTAGGAGAAGCAAGGAAATTAAAATTGGGATCCTGCTCCACTGTTCTGGAGTTTATGTTAGCATTCAGGTAGCAAGTGCAGTAATAAAGACAGAACAGAAGTGAGGGTGATATATAAGCTGTAGGGGGGAAGAAGAAGGGTAAAGGAACAAGAATGCAAGGAGAGAGGACAGTATTGTGAGAAGAAAAGCTAGAGGGAGCACATTACAGGGTGGAGAGAGTAGGAATCAGACTTGAAAAGAGCTGGATGGGAAAACAGATTGTAAGCTTTATCATCTTCTGTATCTTTCATTTTATACTATAATAGATTGTAACTTCTTTTGCCTTCAATATCTCTCCCTTATGTTAGATGTACAGTTGGCCCAGGGGCATAAAGGAATGATTTGCATGGCTCTGCCCACTATCCTAAAATATTGATTACACAGGTGAAAGGTGAGGTCCAAAATGGGGGTTGTATGATGAACCAAAGGACATGAAGGGCAGCAATAAAAAGCTACACTCTGCTCTCCGCCGCTGACAGTGATGTTGATATCACAACTAAGAAGTGCCAGCCAGAGGTATTGTCCAATATTAAGAGGCTGCAGGAAAAAAAATCAAAGAAGATATGACAGTATAAAGAAATCCAGGGGACAGTCAGGCAACCACCTAGGACTTCTTGTACATAACCCAGCCCTGAGGTGAACTATAAATATAGAGTATGTTATTTCACAAACAAAATGCAGAGACAGTAATTATAAAGACCTTGCAAGACTGGCAGGCAGGGCGGTGGTCTGGAATCATACATAGGAATGTGATACTGACAGTCAGCAACATGGTGTGTGGGTGGCTGTGTTCTGCCCCTGGCAACCATAATTCCTTAGGCCATGACCTTTGTTGGCTATAGAGAAACATTTTAATTTCAGTCAAGAAAGAGGAATTTTTTTTTCGTTAATTAAACATCTGCCCTACTAATTCATGCAAAGTGTGACTTCTAATGTTAGGTCGTAGCACTAACATCTGTCAACAGCAGGAGATTCACAGAATGACTTCCATTACAATGCTTAAGGTGTTTTACCTGTATTAGAGCACTTATGCAATTACACAGTTGAGTTCACAAAACCTTGTGTATTAGTACTGCTTGGACCTTAGAAGAAAGGGTTAGACTTCAAAAGCTTGTAGTGAAAATATAACTGAGGCCCCTTTCACACTAGCAGTCTGATGAGGTCCACCTGGCAATTTTTCGGGTGGAACTGATTGGAAGCTTTTTGTCATTCCTTGGGCAGGTCTGGTGTAAATGGTCATACATCTGGGTACATCCGACTTCCTCTGAGCTTGCCCAGGTTCAAAAACAAGAAAAGGAAAATAACTGCTTTTTGTGGGTTTTTTTAGACCTAAACATCATGGTTTGGAGGTAGTCTGATGTAAATGGACTCAAGTGCATCTGACCGCCCATAGATCTAGTATGGGTCCAGAAAGCTCCTGCAGTAAAAATATTGAACCACTGTGGATATCACAAAAGTGACATCCAATCTTTTACTCGTATTCAGCAGGAGATCTGATCACGGAATTCCTGGTGATTGGATTGAAAACTACCTGTGTAAAAGGGGCCTTAGGGCAAATAAAAAAAATATAATGATCAGTACTCGGCTATATAAATAATATTAATACTATGCTGCTTCCCAAAAAAAAGATGTAAAAAGATATAGTTAAAGAGTTAGTGTAAAGAGGAATCCACCATAATTAATACACATTTTACATATATAACTTTGATCTTCATTCACCACCAACTTGTGGCAAACCAATTACCATACAGTGCCACCACCATAGGAAACAGCTCACCATGTCTTTTGACCACCAATGTTAAGCTGGACACACGTATAGATTTTCATTCAAGAATTTTCATTTCAAGAATATTTATTTGCTTTTCTACTCGTTAGTGGGGTCAAATCGATGTTTGTTTTAGATCGCAGTAATGGGAAAATTTGAAGAGGCAGGGGAAGGAAAACTTTTCTCAATCGAAAATTTTTTGGCCAGTATACGTGGTTATCGTTAAGAAAATACATTCATTTTAAACTCGAATGATAAAAGCAAAAGACAATTTTATAACGACATTCGGCCATTCACCGAATGTACAAAGAATTTTCGTACTGCTTTTCATACGAATATTCTCGTTCGAAAAGCTAAACGTGTATGGCAAGCTTTAGGCTCACCACACACACATTACAGTTTGATTGTGTATTTTCCTCAGGAGCTGGCGATTACCGAGGATCTCCGACAGGGTGGAGGACTGTTTTGTTTACTAACAGTTCTCCCTGTGCACAGCACAGCTATCCAAAGCAGTGTGCTTACAGTGAAGCACACACACACCGCACCCTAGTAAAACACTCTCTGCACACAGTTAACCCTTTGATCACCTTATGTTAACCCCTTCCTGCCCAGTGCCATTAGTACAGTGTCAGTGCTTTTTTTTTTTTAGCACTGATCACTGTATTGGTGTCATTGAGGATATCAGTGACACCAAGTCAGTTCCCCCCAGTGACAGAATCCGCTGCAGTCTGGCTATAAGTTACTGATTGTCGCCATTACTAGTGAAAAAAAAAAATTCCAGTATCTATACCACCATTTGTAAATATTTGCTATAACTTTCACGTAAACCAATTAATTTATACATATTTGGATTTTTATTTATCAAAGACATGTAGCAGAATACATTTTGGCCTAAATTTATGATGAAATTTGATTTTTGAAATTTTTTTACTGAACACATATAATAGCAAAATGTCAAAAATATTTTTTTCTCAAAATTGTAGGGATTTTTTTTTATAGCGCAAAAAAACAAAAATTGCACAAGCGATTAAATACCACTGAAAGAAAGCTCAATTAGTGGGAAAAAAGGACGTAAATTTCATTTGGTTGCAGCGTTGCAAGATCATGCAATTGGCAGTTAAAGTAACGCAGTGCTGTAACGCAAAAAATAGCCTGGTCAGAAAGGGTAAATCCTCTGGAGGGCAAGTGGTTAATGTAAGTTTAAGTCCTCATGCACACTGGACATTTTTACAGCTGCTGTTTTTGGCTTTTGGCATTTTTTTCTACAACCATTAAATTCAGCAGCATGTTATCCTATGTGTCCATGCACACATAGGCTTTAGGCTCCATGCACACGGGGTGTTTTAATAACACTGGTAATGTTAGCGGTGTAAAGTCACGTTAAAAACATGAATTTTTAAGCGTTTTTCAGCATTTTTGCATTAGCGTTTTGCAACGTTTGTGCTTCTTAGCATTTTTTTGCAAACTTTTTTATTTTTTTTGCTCATAAAAGTAAAAAAATGCCGGTTTGCTGTGTTTTGCCCCATTTTTCAGCATTAGAGCATTTTTACAGCTAAAAAACTCCTCTAGAAACCCACTAGTTCTGGGGTTTTTTTCCAGCCAAAAAAACGCCCCTGCCAAAAAACGCTGATTACAGTCTATGTGTGCATGAACACATAGGATAACATGCTGGGTGGTTTACTGGCTGTAGAAAAAAATGCCAAAAACAGCAGCTGTAAAAACATACAGTGTGCATGAGGACTTAATCAGGGTTTTTTGGCTGGAAAAAACCCCGAACTTTCTAGAGGAATTTTTTAGGTGGAAAAATGCTATAACACTGAAAAAACTTGGTAAAATTTGCCATAACAGCGTTTTTTTTCAGCAGAAATTTTATCCACTTGACAACCGGGCTATAGCTAAATGAAGGCTACAGCGTGGTTGTCCAGTTCTGGGAGGGCATCATATGACTGCCTCCCAGAACGCGCCCTCCCACACACCCCCAGCGGCACGCACCCGGCGATCTCTGTGATTGCTGTGTCTTACGGACACAGCTGATCACGTGATGTGGTAAAAGGCTAATCACAGCTGCCTTTTAACACGTGATCAGCTGTGTCCAATGACACAGCAGATCACTGGGTAAATTAAGTTGCCGGTTGTCAGCTGCACTTTCCTCATGCTGTCACAGTGCGAGGAAAGTACTGCTGATAACCGGCAATTGTCAGAAAACAGATGGGCACTGATGATCAGTGCCCAGCAGTGCCACCCACCAGTGCCCAGCAGTGCCCCCCATCAGTGCCACCCATAAGTGCTGCCCAGCAGTTCCACCTATCAGTGCCATTAGTGAGTGTCCCCCATCAGTGTTGTCCATCAGTGCTGCCTATCCGTGCCACCTAATCAGTGTCCATCAGTGTTGCCTATCTGTGCCACATCATCAGTGCCGCCTATCAGTGCTGCCTATCCGTGCCACCTCATCAGTGCTGCCTATCAGTGCCCATCAGTGCTGCCTATCCATGCTGCCTATCAGTGCCACCTCAGTGGACATCCATCATTGCTGCATATCAGTTCTGCCTATCAGTGGCCATCAGTGCTGCCTATCTGTGCCGCCTATTAGTGCCCATCAGTGCTGCCTATCAGTGGCCATCATTGCTGCATATCAGTGCAGCCTCATCAACGCACATCAATGAAAGAGAAAAATTACCTGTTTGCAAAATGTTATAATAGAAACAAAGAAAAAAATTTTTTGCTATTTTTTTCTTTATAGCCCAAAAAATAAAACACCCAGCGGTGAGTAAATACAACCAAAAGAAATCTCTATTTGTGTGAAAAAAATAATAAAAATGTAATATGAGTACAGTGTTGCATGACCGCGCAATTGTCACTCAAAGTGCGACAGCGCTGAAAGCTGAAAATTGGCCTGGACAGGAAGGGGGAATAAGTACCTGGTAGGCAAGCGGTTAAATACCACCAAAAAAATCTCTATTTGTGTGAAAAAAATGCTAAAAATGTTTTATGGGTACAGTGTTGCATGACCGCGCAATGGTCACTCAAAGTGCGACAGCGCTGAGAGCTGAAAATTGGCCTGGTCAGGAAGGGGGTATAGGTGCCCGGTAGACAAGGGGTTATTAGGAGCAGCCTAGACATAAGTGGAATAGTGTGGAAATTAATAAGTGGCTTTCGGCTGTGCCCACGCATAGAGTATTGTGGGGCTGTGTGGTGGTGAGGAGACCTGTGTGGAAATGAATATCTGTCTTTCGGCTGTGCCCACGGATAGAGTATTGTGGGACTGTGTGGTGGTGAGGAGACCTGTGTGGAAATGAATATGTGGCTTTCGGCTGTGCCCACGCATAGAGTATTGTGGGACTGTGTGGTGGTGAGGAGACCTGTGTGGAAATGAATACGTGGCTTTCGGCTGTGCCCAAGCATGGAGTATTGTGGGACTGTGTGGTGGTGAGGAGACCTGTGTGGAAATGAATATGTGGCTTTCGGCTGTGCCCACGCATAGAGTATTGTAGGACTGTGTGGTGGTGAGGAGACCTGTGTGGAAATGAATATGTGGCTTTCGGCTGTGCCCAAGCATGGAGTATTGTGGGACTGTGTGGTGGTGAGGAGACCTGTGTGGAAATGAATATGTGGCTTTCGGCTGTGCCCACGGATAAAGTATTGTGGGACTGTGTGGTGGTGAGGAGACCTGTGTGGAAATGAATATGTGGCTTTCGGCTGTGCCCACGGATAAAGTATTGTGGGACTGTGTGGTGGTGAGGAGACCTGTGTGGAAATGAATGTGGCTTTCGGCTGTGCCCAAGCATGGAGTATTGTGGGACTGTGTGGTGGTGAGGAGACCTGTGTGGAAATGAATATGTGGCTTTCGGCTGTGCCCACGCATAGAGTATTGTGGGACTGTGTGGTGGTGAGGAGACCTGTGTGGAAATATGTGGCTTTCGGCTGTGCCCACGCATAGAGTATTGTGGGACTGTGTGGTGGTGAGGAGACCTGTGTGGAAATGAATACGTGGCTTTCGGCTGTGCCCAAGCATGGAGTATTGTGGGACTGTGTGGTGGTGAGGAGACCTGTGTGGAAATGAATATCTGTCTTTCAGCTGTGCCCACGGATAAAGTATTGTGGGACTGTGTGGTGGTGAGGAGACCTGTGTGGAAATGAATATGTGGCTTTCGGCTGTGCCCAAGCATAGAGTATTGTGGGACTGTGTGGTGGTGAGGAGACCTGTGTGGAAATGAATATGTGGCTTTCGGCTGTGCCCAAGCATAGAGTATTGTGGGACTGTGTGGTGGTGAGGAGACCTGTGTGGAAATGAATATGTGGCTTTCGGCTGTGCCCACGCATAGAGTATTGTGGGACTGTGTGGTGGTGAGGAGACCTGTGTGGAAATGAATACGTGGCTTTCGGCTGTGCCCACGGATAGAGTATTGTGGAACTGTGTGGTGGTGAGACCTGTGTGGAAATGAATATGTGGCTTTCGGCTGTGCCCAAGCATGGAGTATTGTGGGACTGTGTGGTGGTGAGGAGACCTGTGTGGAAATGAATATGTGGCTTTCGGCTGTGCCCAAGCATAGAGTATTGTGGGACTGTGTGGTGGTGAGGAGACCTGTGTGGAAATGAATACGTGGCTTTCGGCTGTGCCCAAGCATGGAGTATTGTGGGACTGTGTGGTGGTGAGGAGACCTGTGTGGAAATTAATATGTGGCTTTCGGCTGTGCCCACGCATAGAGTATTGTAGGACTGTGTGGTGGTGAGGAGACCTGTGTGGAAATGAATATGTGGCTTTCGGCTGTGCCCAAGCATGGAGTATTGTGGGACTGTGTGGTGGTGAGGAGACCTGTGTGGAAATTAATATGTGGCTTTCGGCTGTGCCCACGGATACAGTATTGTGGGACTGTGTGGTGGTGAGGAGACCTGTGTGGAAATGAATATGTGGCTTTCGGCTGTGCCCACGGATAAAGTATTGTGGGACTGTGTGGTGGTGAGGAGACCTGTGTGGAAATGAATGTGGCTTTCGGCTGTGCCCAAGCATGGAGTATTGTGGGACTGTGTGGTGGTGAGGAGACCTGTGCGGAAATGAATATGTGGCTTTCGGCTGTGCCCACGCATAGAGTATTGTGGGACTGTGTGGTGGTGAGGAGACCTGTGTGGAAATGAATATGTGGCTTTCGGCTGTGCCCACGCATAGAGTATTGTGGGACTGTGTGGTGGTGAGGAGACCTGTGTGGAAATGAATACGTGGCTTTCGGCTGTGTCCAAGCATGGAGTATTGTGGGACTGTGTGGTGGTGAGGAGACCTGTGTGGAAATGAATATCTGTCTTTCGGCTGTGCCCACGGATAAAGTATTGTGGGACTGTGTGGTGGTGAGGAGACCTGTGTGGAAATGAATATGTGGCTTTCGGCTGTGCCCAAGCATAGAGTATTGTGGGACTGTGTGGTGGTGAGGAGACCTGTGTGGAAATGAATATGTGGCTTTCGGCTGTGCCCAAGCATAGAGTATTGTGGGACTGTGTGGTGATGAGGAGACCTGTGTGGAAATGAATATGTGGCTTTCGGCTGTGCCCACGCATAGAGTATTGTGGGACTGTGTGGTGGTGAGGAGACCTGTGTGGAAATGAATACGTGGCTTTCGGCTGTGCCCACGGATAAAGTATTGTGGGACTGTGTGGTGGTGAGGAGACCTGTGTGGAAATGAATATGTGGCTTTCGGCTGTGCCCACGGATAAAGTATTGTGGGACTGTGTGGTGGTGAGGAGACCTGTGTGGAAATGAATGTGGCTTTCGGCTGTGCCCAAGCATGGAGTATTGTGGGACTGTGTGGTGGTGAGGAGACCTGTGTGGAAACGAATATGTGGCTTTCGGCTGTGCCCACGCATAGAGTATTGTGGGACTGTGTGGTGGTGAGGAGACCTGTGTGGAAATGAATATGTGGCTTTCGGCTGTGCCCAAGCATAGAGTATTGTGGGACTGTGTGGTGGTGAGGAGACCTGTGTGGAAATGAATATGTGGCTTTCGGCTGTGCCCACGGATAGAGTATTGTGGAACTGTGTGGTGGTGAGGAGACCTGTGTGGAAATGAATATGTGGCTTTCGGCTGTGCCCACGGATAAAGTATTGTGGAACTGTGTGGTGGTGAGGAGACCTGTGTGGAAATGAATATGTGGCTTTCGGCTGTGCCCACGCATAGAGTATTGTGGGACTGTGTGGTGGTGAGACCTGTGTGGAAATGAATATGTGGCTTTCGGCTGTGCCCACGCATAGAGTATTGTGGGACTGTGTGGTGGTGAGGAGACCTGTGTGGAAATGAATATGTGGCTTTCGGCTGTGCCCACGGATAAAGTATTGTGCGACTGTGTGGTGGTGAGGAGACCTGTGTGGAAATGAATATGTGGCTTTCGGCTGTGCCCACGGATAAAGTATTGTGGGACTGTGTGGTGGTGAGGAGACCTGTGTGGAAATGAATGTGGCTTTCGGCTGTGCCCAAGCATGGAGTATTGTGGGACTGTGTGGTGGTGAGGAGACCTGTGTGGAAATGAATATGTGGCTTTCGGCTGTGCCCGCGCATAGAGTATTGTAGGACTGTGTGGTGGTGAGGAGACCTGTGTGGAAATGAATATGTGGCTTTCGGCTGTGCCCAAGCATGGAGTATTGTGGGACTGTGTGGTGGTGAGGAGACCTGTGTGGAAATGAATATGTGGCTTTCGGCTGTGCCCACGGATAAAGTATTGTGGGACTGTGTGGTGGTGAGGAGACCTGTGTGGAAATGAATATGTGGCTTTCGGCTGTGCCCAAGCATGGAGTATTGTGGGACTGTGTGGTGGTGAGGAGACCTGTGTGGAAATGAATATGTGGCTTTCGGCTGTGCCCACGGATAAAGTATTGTGCGACTGTGTGGTGGTGAGGAGACCTGTGTGGAAATGAATGTGGCTTTCGGCTGTGCCCAAGCATGGAGTATTGTGGGACTGTGTGGTGGTGAGGAGACCTGTGTGGAAATGAATATCTGTCTTTCGGCTGCGCCCACGGATAAAGTATTGTGGAACTGTGTGGTGGTGAGGAGACCTGTGTGGAAATGAATATGTGGCTTTCGGCTGTGCCCATGGATAAAGTATTGTGCGACTGTGTGGTGGTGAGGAGACCTGTGTGGATGGATGCCCCATGTATGTGTCTCCCTGGCACACAGGACTACCAGGGGGATGAAAGGGAATTCCCTTAGCTGTTCACATCCTCCTCTCCCCCATTCTCAGGTCATTCATTGAGCTGGCAGTAGGGAGGAGGGAGATGGGAGCCTGCCATAGATCTTTAAAGGGTCTGTTTGTGGTGATTTATAGGGCCAAGCCCTCTCTCTCCCCCCCCCCTCCTCACATGCCCAGCCCGCCCTAGTCCGGGGCTTGGCTGGTCACAGTCGCCCTCCCATCAGCCCGCATCTGGCTCATTTATACAAGTCACCAGACGGAGTTCAGAGCAGAAGGCTAGAGCGGCGTGGAGAAGTGATGGGCTCCTGAGGAGGAAAGGAACGCCGGGTGAGGAGGAATTATTTCCAGGACAAGTCGGAACAAGGATTAAACCGTTCCCAAGTAGGGGGGAGAGCAGAGCACACACCCGCAGGGCACACTCCCCCCTCCTGTGTTGTGTGTCTGTACAGGAAGACGGTCACCCCTGCAGGGGCACTGCCTGTGGACTCTGTTCCCCAACATGACTCTCCTCTGGATTCTGGGGCTCCTCTGCGGCTGCGCCAGTGCGCACAACAATCCGTAAGTCATCCAAACTCCCTTTCTCGTGTTATTTATGTCCCTGTGTTAGGAGGGATGGAGGGAGAGATGTGCCAGGACATGGAGCTGGGAGATGATTCCACATTCTTCTGTCATGGGACAACCCTCATCACCTCTTCATGTCATTCATGGGGCAGGAGAGGCTCTGCTGGTTACATAACAGGGATAGCACAGAGCAGCTCAGTCAGACACTTTTAAAGCTGTGTTCAACCCAACCTATATGAGGGCTATGTACTAAAACTGGGGAGTGCAAAATCTGGTGTGGCTCTGAATAGAAACCAATCAGCTTCCAGGTTTTATTGTCAAAACATAAATGAACAAACGGAAGCTAGAAGCTGATTGGCTGCCGTGCACAGCTACACCAAATTTTGCACTCTCCAGTTTTAGTAAATCAACTCCAAAGTATTTTTATTTCGGTTATAGTAGTTTTTTTAGCACTGCAGCCTTTTATTTTGGATGGTGTACTGCTGTCATGGGTGTGCCAACCCAAAAGTGTACTTTATACCATACATGCTTCAAGAAATAATCGTTTTTTGTTTTCTTCTAATGGATCTTGTCCTATGGGTATATTATTATTATTATTATACAGGATTTATATAGAGCCAACAGTTTGCTCAGCGCTTTACAATATAACAGGAGACAATACAGCAACAATACAGTTCAATACAAGAGGGAAAGGAGGGTCCTGATCCTTGGAGCTTACAATCTAAAATTGTTATTATACAGGATTTATATAGCGCCAACAGTTTGCTCAGCACTTTACAATATAACGGGAGACAATACAGCAACAATACAGTTCAATACAAGAGGGATAGGAGGGCCCTGACCCTGGGAGCTTACAATCTAAGAGTATAACCAACCTATACTTTAAAAACCCATTTGATGAATATGCCACATACAGGGAAGTGGATTTCGATGGATACGATCGTAATTTACCATCGTAAGTAATCAATCACATCTGTCATCATCACATGATCAATCAAAATACAATTGATGCCAATTGATGCAGACCAAGCGATCGTTTTTTACCCTGGACAATCAAATCTGATGGAAATTGAGTGCAAAGCCCAGTACACGCGGGCTTGAATATAACACGGTTTATTTATTTAGTATAGGTATTAGCCCTCATGCAGACTTGATGTTTTTACAGCTGCTGTTTTTGGCGTTTGACCTTTTTTTCTACAGCCAGTAAACTCCCCAGCATGTTATCCTATGTGTCCATGCACACATAGACTGTAATCAACGTTTTTTGGCAGGAAAAAAAAAACAAAACTAGTGGGCTTTTAGAGGAGTTTTGTTAGCTGTAAAGACGCTCTAACGCTGAAAATGTGGCAAAATGCGGTAAACCGCTGCAAACCGGCGTTTTTGGACTTTTTTTTACATAAAAAAAATTTGGTAAAAAAAAAAATCGAAAAACGCCGCTAAACACTAATGCAAAAACACAAAAAAAAGCTGAAAAACTCACGTTTTTAATGTGACTTTACAAAACTAACATTACCAGCGTTACCAAAACGTCCCGTGTGCATGAGGGCCTATATAGGTCAATATACGCATATTTACATTATTATTATTTTACAGGATTTATATAGTTTATGCAGCATTTTACAACATAGGGGCAGACAGTACAATTACAATACAAATTAATACAGGAGGATTCAGAAAGCCCTGCTCGTTAGAGCTTACAATCTAAGTCTAGGTTCACACCTAGGCAGGTTGCATTTCTGCATTTTGTTTTGGGTTGCATTTTTGCACCTGTGTTCTTGACGCGTTTTTGATGCATTTTTTATTTTTTTTTATTTTTTTTTAAGTTTTTCTTGTTGCTAGGCAGATTTTAATTGCAAAACGCAGCAAAAACACAATACATGCTTTTCTGCAGTGTTCCAATTGAAGTCTATAGGACCAAAAACGCAATGTTTTGTATTAAAAAAATTCCCTTACCCATTCCAAAAAATGCACCGGGTGAAAACGCGGAGATGTGAACCTGTCTCATAGGAATTCATGCTACATGGGCTGTACTGCATTTCTGCAAAAGGCGGCAGAAAACGTTTAGGTGTGAACCTAAGGTTATACATTGTACATTCACAGCAGTCCCTAACCCTCAAGGAGCTTACAATCTAAGGTCCCTAACTCACATTCATTCATACACATACTAGGGCCAATTTAGACAGGAGTCAGTTAACCTACCAGCATGTCTTTGGAGTGTGGGAGGAAACCGGAGTACCCAGAGGAAACCCACACAGTCACAAGGAGAACATGCAAACTCCAGGCAGGTGGTGGCGTGGTTGGGAGGTTCAACAGAAAGCGGTCAACATTCGGCACGTGTGTACACCAGCCTGTCCAACAGAAGCCAGCCAGCTTCTGTCGAACTGGCATTCTAGAAAACCAGTATCCAATCAGTGCTGGCAGCTAATGGCTACTAGTGCTGACCGGTGTGTTTGGCGGGGGGAGGGGGGGGGGTTTGTGGATAGTATAGTGAGCTCTTCAGTTTTTTTTCCATTCAGTTGAATGAAAAGAAAAAACAAAACAAAAAAAACACTGATGTACCAGGCTTGTAGCTCGAATCTCGAAAACACTCAAACAAAAACCTTAGGGCAGCACAGTGGCTAAATGGTTAGCACTTCCCCCTGGCAGTACTAGGGGCGTTGGTTCGAATCCCAGCCACGGCACCACCTGCCTGGAGTTTGCATGTTCTCCCTGTGCCTATGTGGGTTTCCTCCCACATTCCAAAGACTTGCTGGTAGGTAAATTGGCCCTAGTATGTGTATGTATGAATGTGAGTTAGGGACATTAGATTGTACACCCCTTGAGGGGTAGGGACTGGTGTGAATGTACAATATACATATGTTAAGCGCTGCGTAAATTGGCAGCGCTATATAAGTACCTGAAATAAATAAATATTGTTTTCAATAGCACTTGTTCACATCTCAGCACCCTGTCGCTTGTAGCAAAAGCGTCTCTCGCTCAAAAAAGTACATGAGCTACTTTTCAGGCAGAATTCAGTGTTTTTGTCCACATAGACGTCAGTGGAAACACCTGCAAAGCACAACATTTACGAGCTTTTACGAGAGTTTTTTCAAGCATTTTGTCACACATTTTTTGCTCAAACAGCAGCTCTCTGCCCCTTTTTCAGCAGCAATTCACAGGTTTTAGTTGAAAAATTCCTGAAAAAACAAACACCTGGCAAAAGTGGCAAAAACACGCAATTCTGCTAAAAAAAAAACACTCAAAAATGCTTGAAAATGTAAAGTTTAGGTGTGAATGTAGCCTTAAGCTTGCCATACATGGATTGAAATTCAGCTGGTGGAGCAGTGACTGGCTGAATTTCAATCCATGTATGAGCAGACTGGCTGTACACAAGTTGACCTATTGATGGACTTTTTTTACAAACAGCCTTTGGGGTTTTTACTGAACAATCAGTGTCTCCAGCTATTGCCGGCAATACTGATCATTGTATTTTGCTGGCAGAGAAGTTTCCCCGCTGTCCGAATACAATAGCTCCGCAGAAAGGATTCCCCCATCCATCTCGAATGTGAGGACAGGGGAACCCCTGGTTGAATGAAGAACAATGAATAATATATGGCCAGCTGAAGGGCCAGTTCACACTAGGAATCGCACAGAAACGTGATGTGTGTTCTTGTGCAATTTCCATGCAGTTCAGTGCAGTGCAGTGCAATTTGAGCCCATTCATTTTGAATGGGCTCAAATAGCACTGCATCACATGTATGCACTACTTTTGGAAACATGCTGAAACCGAATTACATGGTACTTCTCTACCATGCAATCTAGTGCAGGCAAACGCACAGCGTTTGGGGTGTCATTAACTTAACATCGACACCCGCAACTGTAGTGCATTTTGAACAATGTGCAGGAAACACACAGACCGTAGGTTTCTCGCACCACATTCTGATGTGAACAGAGCCTTAATTATTATTATTATATTATTATACAGTATTTATATAGTGCCAAAGGGTTTGCTCAGCGCTGTACAATAGCAAGGGGGACAGAACATGAGACAAGACAGAAACAATACAATACACGAGGGGTTCGAGGGCCCTGCTCTTTCGAGCTTACAATCTAGGAGGGAGGGATAATAATGTAAAGGGAAGTTTTGACTACTGAATTGTTTGCAGATTTGATCATTTTGATCGAATCACACATTGATTGATTAATGAAATAAAAATGAGCATGGCTATACATGCTTCTTTAAATGATCGACTTTGTTTCCGTTCGATCTCACCCAATAGGAATAATCGATCTATAGTCGACACTGCAATTGATCGATATGCCATCCACATGGGAAGTGGATTTCGATCAATAGTTAGACGATGCAATCGTAAGATATTAATCACATCTCTGTTTTCACCAAGCAATAATCAAATCGATCAAACTACAAACAAACTTATTGACAAAGCATCTCAGTGCTGCTGATTAATGCAACACAATCAATAATTTTTTAGTTTGATCAATCAGAAGGGAAGTTATGACTATTCAATTGTTTATTCATTCAGATGATAAAATCAAAGCGTGTATGGACCTCCTTAGACTTACCATAAACTTTGTAACCTAATTGCACAGTTCCCTTAACCACTTCCAGTCCGGACACTTTTACCCCCTTCCTGTCCAGTCCAATTTTCAGCTTTCAGGGCTATCACACTTTGAATGACAATTGCGTGGTCATGCAACACTGTACCCATATGAATTTTTTAGCATTTTTTTTAGACAGATAAAGCTTTATTTTGTTGGTATTTATTCACCACTGGGAGTATTATTTTTTTTGCTATGTAAATGAAAAAGTCCAAAAATTTTGAAAAAAAGTGTTTTTCTTATAAACTTTTGCAAATAAATCATATTTCATCATAAATCTTGGCCAAAATGTATTCCGTTATCTTTTTAGTCGAAAAAAAAATAACCCAAATTAGTTTATAACCAAAAATTATAATTTTTAAACTTTTATTTACATTTTTATTTAATTTTTTTGTATTATTTTTTTTTTTTTTTTTAACATACTGTCACCCTAGCAGTACAGGGTCACCATGGTACTACTTATGGGGGGTGATGAAGATTTTTTTTTTTTTACACTGATTGCTTTTACACCCATAAAGGCTGTAAAAGCAATAATTTCTCCTTCTCTCTGGCTGCATTCTTGCAGCCATTGAGAACTACTGTGTGAGCTGTGATTGGTCACAGCTTGTCACATGGTCCAAGGCTGTTGTGATTAGCCTTGTACCATGAGACCTCTGTGATCATTCACATATTTCACATGTAGTAAGCAATGATGTCAGAAGTGACATCTTGCTTACTACTCTGCATGTGATCACTGATTGGCCAATCAGTGATCACATGATCAGGACCTCGCAGAGAGGTCCCGTACGATGATTGGTGTTCCACTGTGTCCGGAGGACATGGCAGGCACCAGATCGCGGTGCTGCACGCTCCCAGGGAGTGCGCACAAGCAGGGGGTGGGGAGGCCGTTTATATACAACGGCTGGACGGGAGGTGGTTAATGTTGGTCATATCCACTTCAGTTTTTTTTATAATTTCAATCAATATGTGATTCGATTAAAGACAGTCGAATCCACAAACAAACAGTCATAACTTCCCATTTGATTGATTTAGACTCTATTTAGATTGGATTCAATCAAACTGAATCGTTTAGCCAGGGTGGAAAGTTTCTTAATGACTTTTTGGCCTCATGTACACATGAACTCACCTAGTCGTTAAACTCTCCTGGCAGCAGAAAAACGCTAAAAGCAGCAAAAATGTGTCTAAATGCACTACTGCGTTTAGCGTTTGGATGTTTATTCATGTGATTGGCCAGAGTATGTTCCATTGACATGGATAAACGCCCAAGCACTAAACGCCGCTACCGTTTAGCTTCGTTTTTTGGTGTGTTTAGCTTTTTTGGCCAAAACGTTCCTCTCTGGTACCCGATTATTCTGCTCTCAGAGGAATACTTAACTGCCCCTAAACTCTGCAGCTCCTAAACTCTGGTAAAATGGTATATTTGCATGTACACATAGGCGTTTATTGAGTTGAGTTCAGGGGCTTTGGCAAAAAAAAAGGCCAAATGCTCCTAAACTCATATTTAGAAGCAGCAGTGTACATGAGGCCTAAGTTCAACATTGTATGAGAAAGAAGGGATTTTCAAGGTGCTCAAGAATTTTTTCACACTTAATATATACTACAATCAATACAAAGCTTTATTCCATATTATCATAGAAAAAAACTACATCACTTTAGTAGTCCTGAAAGGTATAAAACCAACATAATACTTCATATTGCTTGAAGTTCACCATGCAACAATTCCAACTTGGCATGTTTTGCCAAATTTCTGGCTTCTTCAGGATATTTACAGATAGTTGCATATAATTGCCACTAAAAAAAACTAAAATACAAACAATAAACAAATTGATTTTACAAAATTACAAAAAATAGTAACAGAGTCATCCATGCAATACATACAAAGTTAATGACAATCTCTACTAAATATAGGTGTTTATGGGGTTAACCCACTGAGGCCATTCTTACCAGGTATGTCTTGATATATGGAAGACCCAGCAAACAAGCATCCACTTCTATATCCCCAAAGGAATCCAAGATGAACCAAAAGATGGAAAAGGCTGCAACTCACCAATGTTGACCTCCCTACGAACAAATAAATCAACATCTCAATACAGCAAGAAAAAAAAAAAAAGCCTACGTTGTTCTGCACCATTGAGATACTTTGTTGATTATATTTCTATCAGATTATGAAACTACATGGTGGAAACAGAGATACGATCGATAACTTGGGTTCATAATCAAAATTAATGGGTTTTCAACTATAGATTATTTCTATCGGAAGAGATCAGTCAGAAAAGAAATTGATTATTTATTGAAGCATATATAGTCACCATTAATCTATCATAAAATATATAGTGCAAAGACCTGCCTGATTTGAATGGATTGTTTAGGTGTACCCTTGAATTACATTTTTGTAAATCTGCATACAACATGTTGCAATTCTTCTCTACAATCTTCTTTAGATCTACTAACAATTGTGTTGTACAAGAGCCTTCCCGATTGGCTGCAGATTGATTTAATAGCTTAGGTAGAGCTTTATATTAGATCATTTTGGTAAATCTAGTTGATTGTAACCTTTAGATGTGGTGAGTTCATTAGTATTATTTATTTATTTCAGGTACTTATATAGTGCTGTCAATTTACACAGCACTTTACATATATATTGTACATTCACATCAGTCCCTAACCCTCAAGGGGTGTACAATCTAAGGTCCCTAACTCACATTCATACACAGACATACTATGGCCAATTTAGACAGGATCCAATTAACCTACCTGCATGTCTTAGGAGTGTGGGAGGAAACCCTCACAGGCACAGGGAGAACATGCAAACTCCAGGCAGGTGGTACTGTGGCTGGGATTTGAACCAATGACCCTAGTACTGCCAGGTGGACGTGCTAACCAATAAGCCACTGTGCCGTCCAATGTTCATCTTGTATGTGTTTTTCCTCTATTTCCGCCTGGTGGTGCGGCCAGTAAATCTGTGACATTTTAACTTCCTTTAACAGACTGAGCTGTCCTACACATGGACAGTTAGGTGGTTGAGACAAACCATTTACCACTGATCGGGTGGTTACAATGATCAGCTTTTATTTATTTCTATAAAACCTTTATCCCAAAAGAAAAAAAAGACTGTTGCTGTAACTACTTAGGGTCGATGCTTAAATCTCTGCTCCTAGGGGAGTTTAGCATTTTGCCTGTAGAAGCTAATGTTATCCTATGTGTCCATGCACATTAGGTCGTTTAGAGGCATATTTTAAGCTCCCCAATTAGAGGTAGAAAAACAATATTCTGTTTTGCATTTTTGAGAATGGTTTCTGGCAGGAAAAAAAATGCTACACGCTCCTAACCACTAATACAAAAACACTCAAAAAACAGCCTTTTTTATTCTGCCAGGAGCACTGGCAATTTTTGAAGCCAGTGTACATGGAGCCTTAAAAAGTTTTAGCTAGAGTTTGACTTAAATTTCTTAGTGAAGTCCATAAATATCTGCAACTGCATCCAAAGCTAGCCACACACTGATTGAAATGTGTCAGTTGAGCGGGGATCAGGCAGATTTTGATCAGTGTGTGGGCTCCCTCACTCAACGAAAGTTGATTGTTTCTTGACTTCTGTCAAAGGGACATGTTGGACAATTTTCCATCAATCAGCTGCTTCAGCCAGTCAGCTTCAGCCACTGATCAACCTATTCTGACAGTGGTAGTTGCTTCGTTTGTGTGTATGGAGGAATGTGTATGGCCAGCTTAACACTACCCTTTCCCCAGATGCTGCTGTCCAAGGATGTCTCTGTTGCTCTTCCACCCAGAGTGGAGACACCCTAAAGCTCCATGTACATGGGACACTTCTATACGATGGAAACTGACTGCTGGAAAATGCAGGTTAAAAACCGCCTGTTTAGCCGCGTTTGCATACCGCGTTTATGAGCGTTTAGAAGCGTTTTTTAAAGATAACCTCAGGAGACCTTCCAAAATGCCCAGAATGCATTGAAAAACAGTAAAAAATTAACTTTCAAACATTTTGAGAGAAATAGAGAGAACAGAAGCAGAGAGAGAGCAGTATGTGTTGAGATTAACTCTCTTTTTTTTGTGGTGTTTGGATGTGTTCCAGCTCATTTCTGTGCAGAAATGATTGCAGCAGTGTCTAACATATTTTCTTTCATGTGAAACCTCAAAGTGTGGTGTACTAGGTCCATTTGAGTGCCGGGAAAACGCTTTGCATGCATTTTTCATGATGAAAAAAAGACTCTGGACAGCATCTGGAATTGGAAGAGTTAAAAACATTTTGCAAACGCTTCTAAACACGGTTAGCTGCGTTTACAAGCATTTGGCGTTTGAAACGCTGATAAAATCTACTCCTGAATGCAAGTTTGGTGCGTTAAAAAAAACGACTGTAAACTCAACTGCCTGTAAACGACTGTAAATGACATAGTGTACATGAACACAGGAAAACATTAGGGAGAGTTCAGGGGCTGCTGAAAAAAAAACGCAGAAAAGCTCTTAAACGTGAGTTTATCAGCTGCAGTGTACATGGAGCCTAACAGGAAATGTGTTACTGGCTGGTTCACCATTTGTACATAAAAGAAAAAAAAGCCTAAAAGAGAAAACAAATGCAGCCACCACACTAAAGGATACATTTTTTGTTTTTGAGTTTAATACAGGATATAGTTGTCTATGTACATACGGAATAAATAGATTTTACATGTTAGTGCTACATATTGAGTGCTGGCAAATAAATTCACAGTATTTGGACTATTCAGTACGTTTTCAGGACTGTCTTTAAAGGAATGTACCTTATTTATGAGGTTAAGCAAAACTTTTTTTGCTTCCTATATTTTCTTTGTATCTGAAATTCACCAACCGTTACTGTATGTTACCTGTCCTGTCATTTGGAAGAGTAGACATTATTACATTCCTACCATTCCAACTCCTCTACATCTGTAACTTTAGTAACGGCTGTGTGAAATAACTTTTGGCATAGTGCTGGAAGATAGATCACACAGAGATGTGATCTGCAGAAAATATGCCAGCATAGAGGGATGAGTAATATCGCACAGTGCTATGGTATTTATGTAGTATGGTACAGTGTATATCATTAGAAACATTCTAGGATCAAATGTAACACTGTCTTAACCACTTCCAGTCCGGACACTTTTACTCCCTTCCTGTCCATACCAATTTTCAGCTATCAGCTCTATCACACTTTTAATGACAATTGTGCAGTCATGCAACACTGTATCCATATGAATTTTTTAGCATTTTTTTGAGACAGATAAAGCTTTATTTTGGTGGTATTTATTCACCACTGAGATTTTTATTTTTTTTTGCTATGTAAATGAAAATGTCCAAAAAATTTTTAAAAAAGTGTTTTTCTTAAAAAATGTTTCAAATAAATAGTATTTCATCATAAATCTTGGCCAAAATGTATTCTGTTATCTTTTTAGTAAAACCAAAATAACCCAAATTAGTTTATAACCAAAAATATAATAATTATAATTTTTTTATATTATTATTTAATTATTTTTTCACACACTGTCGCCCTAGAAATTCATTGTCACCATAGTGACACTGTACTACTTGTGGGGGGTGATGAAGATTTTTTTTTTTTTACAGTGATTGCTTTTACACCCATAAAGGCTGTAAAAGCAATAATTTCTCCTTCTCTCTGGCTACATTCTTGCAGCCATTGAGAACTACTGTGTGAGCTGTGATTGGTCACAGCTTGTCAGATGGTACAAGGCTGTTGTGAATAGCCTTGTACCATGTGACCTCTGTGATCATTCACAGATTTCACATGTAGTAAGCAATGCTGTCAGAAGTGACAGCATTGCTTACTACTCTGCACGTGATCACTGATTGGCCAATCAGTGATCACATGATCGGGACCTCATAGAGAGGTCCCATCTGACGATCCGTGTTCCACTGTGTCCGGAGGACACAGCGGGCGCCGGATCGCGGTGTTGTGCGCTCCCAGGGAGCGTGCACAAGCAAGTTGCGGGGAGGCCGTTTTATAAACGGCCATCTGACCCTGCAGTGCCACCGTCCGGCCGTTTATATACATGGGCTGGACGGGAGGTGGTTAAGCTGGCCAAAGTATGTACTTTTTTTTATAATCTGCTTTATATTAATTTACATCTGTGTAGTGCAAGGGCCAGTCTAAACAAACTGTTTAATTTATATCCAGTGCTGCAGACTCTAATACCGCAGAGCCCATTCTAATTTTTCACATGATTCTAATACCTGATTATAATATGTGTGGTTTAAGGTCAGCCTAGACATGAGATGGGTCTTCCATTGCATTTAAAAAGTAGAGATAAACAATGATAAAGTGGTTGTAAAGGCTCAAAACCTTCTATGTGCACCAGCCCACCTAATACTTACCTGAGCACCGTCGCGATCCAGCACGAGAGCCTTGACTCCCGCTGCTGTCAATCACAGCCATTGAGCCAATGAGGAGGAAGAGGGGGTGGGGCCAAGTCACAGCTCTGTTTGTGAATGGACACGCAGAGCAGTGGCTTGGGAGTGAGCCTGCTTGGGTGCTCACATAGCAAGCTGCTGGCTCTGGGCACACCTGGCAGGAGGGAGGGGCCAGGAGCGCCGATGGGGAACCTGAGAAGAGGAGGATTGGGGCTGCTCTGTGCAAAACTACTGCACAGAGCAGGTAGGTATAACATGTTTGTTATTTAAAAAAAAATGCATTTAATATCACTTTAAAAATGTTACTATCATCCAGATAGAACCTGTACATGTAGTTACGACCTAATCCAACACTTACAGTACATAACTATTAAAACATTTGTAAAGCTTAACCACTTGCCCTCCTGAGGATTTACCCCCCTTCCTGACCAGGCAATTTTTTGCGATACGGTGCTACATTACTTTAACTGCACGGTCATGCAGTGCTGTACTTAATTGAACTTAAATGTACTTAAATGAAATTTATGTAATTTTTTTCCCACAAATAGAGCTTCCCACAAACCTCTGCATTTTGCATTTTATAAATTTTGCATTTTATACTAGTAATGGCGGCGATCAGTGACTTATAGCGGGACTGCGGCGGGCATTCTGACACTGAGTGGGAACTGACTAACTGCAACTGACATCCCCAGTGATCAGTGCCAATAAAAAGCAGTGACACTGTACTAATGAAATTGGGCAGGAAGGGGTTGGGGCGATCTGGGGCGATCAAAGGCTTAACAGTGCGCTGTGTGTGTTTTACATTGTGTGCTGTGTGCTGTGTGCTGCTTTACTTGTGAGACATGCTGCTTCGTATCTCTTTGCTGTGCAAAGCAATACAAAGCAGTATGTCCATGCTGACAGGAGAGAGATCTGTGTTGTTTTCAGATGTTTACACACTGATCTCTCCCCTCTCAGCCCTCCCGACGATCACTGAGTCCCAGCCAGGGATCGCTGGTCGGGACCCTGTGATTGACATTCCCAGCAGCCAATAGCGGCGCGGGTAAGGCGCCCCCTACTCGGAAATGCAGATCACGTATATATACGTGGTGTTGCACAGAGCAGCCCCGAACCTTATCTTCTAGGGTACCATGCTGGGTATCTGGGCTCCTCCTCTTCTTGGAAGCCACTTCCTATGGGGGTTCACCTATGGGCTTGCTCCCAAACTAGGCTGTGTGCATCTCTTGACACAAACAGTGTGGCTCAAATGCGCTTGATAATAAAATCATGAAAATTTTAAGTAGAAAATAAGTTGCATAGCAAGGAAGCCTGCTCAAAATATTAGCATTATGTGGCTGGATACAGTAGCTATAATCATGGCAGAATAATTCATAAACCAAAAACCAGGTAAACAAGTGCATTACAAGGCAAGTACTATAACCTAGTAAACAAAGCTTGGAGAGAAGCCAGACAGATACTTTTAAAATAATGGCACAAAACTTAACCAATTCATCCCCATGCCTATTCTGACACTTCTCTTCTACTTGTAAAAATCAGCATTTTATAGCTTGAAAATTACTTAGAACCTCCAAACGCAGAGACCCTAGAGAATAAAATGGTGGGTGAAATTTTTAATGCGACACGGTATTTGTGCAGCCATTTTTCATATGCAATTGTTTTGGAAAAAAATACACTTTGATGAATTTTAATGCACACAAACACAATATAATACCCAATTGTTTGGTAAAATATAAGAGATGCCGTTACGGCCAAATAAATAGATACCTAACATGTCATGCTTTAAAATTGCGTGCACTTGTGGAATGGGGACAAACTACAGTACTTAAAAATCTTCATAGGTGACACTACTTTAAAAATCTTTACAGGTTACCAGTTTAGATATACACAGGAGGTCTGGTGCTAGAATTATTACTCTCACTATATTATTTGTGGTGATACTTCATATGCGTGGTACACTGTTTACATATGCATGCACAACCTACATATGCATTCGCCTTTGCACGCCAGCACAGGGGAGCTTAAATTTAATAATAATTTATTTGTACGTTTTAAATTTTTTTAAATCACTCTTATGACTGTCACAAGGGATGACCAGCATCCCTTATGATAGCTGGTACATTGACAGGTCCTCTTTATGGAGAGATCTGGGGTCTATTATACCCCCGATCTCTCCTGTGCCCTTAAAAGCATCAGATCAAACCAAGATTGGTTTGATCAAATGCTTTCCCAAGCCAGTAATGGCTTGTTTACATCCTGGTGAAACAGGAAGTGACAAAACACTTGTCACTTCTGGTTTCTTATACCATAGAGAAGATTGGGAGCATTCCGGTCCTTGAACATCTCTATGGTAAGCCGGCGGAACCGCCAGCTTCACACCCAGATTCCCCCAGTGGGACAGGAGAGCTAGGGAAGGCAGCGGGAGAGGGGCCCCTTACATTGCCTGTAAAAGTGTTCCAGCACCTAATAAGCTGCTAGAATTGTTTTTACATAAAAGTGCATCACCACCTAAAAAAAAAAACAGGGACAATACCTGTAGCTGCAGACATTCTCCTAGTTTAACCACTTCAACCTTGCGATGTATGGGTACATCACTGATGCTGAAGCAGTTAAGATATGCCAGACCATACAAAGAAATATTATTAAATATATTTTCCCATTTAGAGCGGTGACACTACAAGCTGTCCCGGTACCCCCTCAACCCTCCTAGTACTTATCCTGCGTTATATAGTTCCGTCAAGCGCACACGCCAGAGGGGTAAAAGTGGGTAAGGTATGAGGTCACCTGCTAATACTGGAAGAGCTGCCCCACATGGCGCACAATGGTGGGTGACATCATCACGTTGTGAGTGCCAGGAGTGTGCCTAAACTTGCACTTCAAACATGCTGAAACTTAGGCCTTTGTGAAGGCCAGCCTGTAAAAATTCCAAGACTTGTGCAGATTCTGGTGATAACAGGTTCCAAGATCTTCTTTCAGCTAAATGAATGAACTCCGTTTATTACTTATGTTAAGTAAGAATCCCCACCCTGCACTTATAAAGCGATAACAAGATTAGTAAATCAAACTTCTAAGCATTAAATAAATATATTATTTATATTATAATGTTACATGTATGAAGCTGCTACATTCAAAAACCCACAGTGTTTAATTAAATGAAAGCATATACAGATACACTATATTGCCAAAAGTATTAGGACGTCCCACCAGATCGATGAATTCGGGTGTTCCAATCACTTCCATGGTCACAGGTGTATAAAATCAAGCACTTAGGTATGCAGACTGCTTCTACAAACATTTGTGAAAGAATGGGTCCATCTCAGGAGCTCAGTGAATTCAAGCGTGGTAACATGATAGATTGCCACCTGTGCAATAATAATACATTTCCTTGCTTCAGATTAGCACAACAACAGTGCGTAGAGACCTTCATGGAATTTCCATGGCTGATCAGCTTCATCCAAGCCTTACATCAAGTGCAATTCAAAGCACTGAATGCATTGGTGTAAAGCAAGCCGCCACTGGACTCTAGACCAGTGGAGATGTGTTCTCTGTAGTGACGAATCATGCTTCTCTATCTGGAAATCTGATGGATGTGCCTGGGTTTGGTGGTTGCCAGGAAAACGGAACTTGCCTTGCTGCATTGAGCCAAGTGTAAAGTTTGGTGGAGGGGGGATTATGGTGTTGGGTTGTTTTTCAGGGTTTGGGCTTGGCTCCTTAGTTCCAGTGAAGGGAACTCTTAAGGCGTCAGCCTACCAAGACATTTTGGACAATTTCATGCTCCCAACTTTGTGGGAACAGATTGGGGATGGCTTCTTTCTATTCCAATATGACTGAGCACCAGTGCACAAAGCAAAGTCCATAGAGACATGGTTGAGCAAGTTTGGGGTGGAGGGACTTGACTGGCCTGCACAGAGTCCTGACCTCAAACCAATAGAACACCTATGGGATGAATTAGAGCGGAGACTGTGAGCCAGGCCTTCTCGTCAGACATCAGTGCCTGACCTCACAAATACGCTTCTGAAAGAATGGTCAAACATTCACATAGACACACTCCTAATCCTTGTGGACAGCCTTCCCAGAAGAGTTGAAGCTGTTATAGCTGCAAAGGGTGGGCCAACTCAATATTGAGCCCTACGGATAAAGACTGGGGTTCCATTAAAATTCATGTGCGTGTAAAGGCAGATGTCCCAATACTTTTGGCAATATAGTGTATGTATACCACCAATGCAGCACTTCACAGATCCATTAGTCATCTAGTCATCTGTCATCTAGTCAGTGAATTGTAACAAAACTGTAAAAGTATAACATCAATGAATCAAAGTTCCAAACTGCAACATAGGTACCATATCTTCTTTTAATTGTGTCCATTGTCTTTTTTTCATAAACACAAATTCTTCACCCAACACACATGGGTAATTGGAATCTCACTCGTTCTTTAGCCTCTCCTTCTCAAGACAGGCTATAGTGCTTTTTTGCAGGTTAAAACCTTCCTAGTTTGGTTGATTTTGGTTCCAGCAACTCAGATTGATACGTGGTATACTCGTAATAAAGTGTTGCAATTTTTAAATATATAAAAAGTTACAATTAAACTCACATAAAATTAGTGCACATCGGCACTATGCAAGACAATATGTGGGAAGCAGTAGTTTGCTCTGTCCCAGCTGAAAGCTGAGGAGCAGCTCACCACTCTGTATCCACATACAACCTAGGTTCCCAGCATGCTGCTGGTCCCCAATGTGTTTCAATATCAAAAGACTTTGTCAAGGGAACATTCCCTTCATACTTTTCTTGATTGCTGGCTAAAACCAGAATGTCATCTAAATAATAATGGACTCTTAGACAGTTACTTCTTAGGATGGCTATGATCAGGGGCGGACTGACCATTTGGAAACTCGGGCACTGCCCGAGGGCCCGGGGTCAGTAGGGGGCCCCATGAGATGCCCCTGGTATCTTTTTCATAGGCTTTTTTGAGTTTGGGCAAGGACACAGGGGCCCCATGATCCCCTATTGCCCGGGGGCCCCATGAGTTGTCAGTCCACCCCTGGCTATGATATATGGTAAAATGACTTTTGTGGATGTCCTTGGAGGGTGAATGGGGGTTAAATAATAAGCACTCTTTGGAGGAATAGAGGCACCATTCCTCTCACTGACAGAGAAGCAACATAAGTCCATCTAACACAGGGTCACCATTCCTGCAACAGACACAGAGGCACCATTCCACCAACTGATACAGGAATCCCATTCCTCCCACTGATACAGAGGCACATTTCCTCAAACTAACACAGTGGTACCATTCCTCCCACTGATGCAGAGGCATCATTCCTCCCACTGACGCAGAGACATCAATCCTCCAACTAACGCAGAGGCATCATTCCTCCAGCTGACGCAGAGGCATCATTCCTCCAGCTGACGCAGAGGCATCATTCCTCCAGCTGACGCAGAGGCATCATTCCTCCAGCTGACGCAGAGGCATCATTCCTCCAGCTGACGCAGAGGCATCATTCCTCCAGCTGACGCAGAGGCATCATTCCTCCAGCTGACGCAGAGGCATCATTCCTCCAGCTGACGCAGAGGCATCATTCCTCCAGCTGACGCAGAGGCATCATTCCTCCAGCTGACGCAGAGGCATCATTCCTCCCACTGACACAGAGACACCATTCCTCCAACTGACGCAGAGGCACCATTCCTTCCTCTGACACAGGGGCATCATTCCTCCAACTGAGGGTGAGGGTGGGAAGCAGTTCACATCCAAACAGCAGCTCTGGGAGGCTTTTCTGACATCTTGCAAACAAATTCAAGCAGAAACTGTCCAAAAACTCACAAGTTCAATGGATGCAAGGCTTGTGAAGCTGCTATCAAATAAGGGGTCCTATGTTAAAATGTAATGTGACCTGTTAAAATGTTTAAAAAGTTAAAATGTTGTTAAATGTTTGATTGAAATAGCTTTTGATTTCAGTAAATATGCTGCAAATACAACAAATGACAATTTTCAGTTCTTTACAACCTATAAAGTGTTTTGAAACTTACTGTGCGTAATAATTTGGAACAGTGCATTGTAAGTTTTTTATGTTTAAAAAAAATACTGTTATCATTAGGAGGTTTGTTCAATAAAATGTGAATTGTACTCTTAATAGTTGATAACATGAGAATTATGCTGACTGTTATTTACATCAATTATTTAGGTAAATGAGAAAAATATCATTTGCATAATAATTTGGAACAGGGTGTATTGCTTCCAGCTGATACTGGGACCACCGACCAAACAGAGGGGTATTTAAAATTCCTGATGACCTCTGAAGCAGGGATATTTATTACTCAGAGGCTATGATTTACTAAAGGCAAATAAACTCTGCAAGTGAGGTTGCTCCAGAGCTTAGTAAAAGAGATAAAGCTTCACTTTGCCAAGAATACCCAATCACATGCAAGGAAAATTAAAAAAAAAAACAGCATTTTTGCTTGTGCATGATTGGATGTTGGAAGTCAGCAGATCTTTACCACATTTACTAAGCTCTGGAGAGTGATGCAGTAGGTGTTCCAAGGGCCTACTATTCTGCTTAGGGTCATAATATAGAAGCAGAGCCCTTAGCTGTAGATCAGAATTGGAAATTGGATTCTGGATATGACTGACTCCGTGCCAGCCATTGGCCATTCGCTAGTTAATGATGTAAAGAACAATGTATGGGGAACAGAGAGGAAGGTTTCTCAATGATAGGGGCATATTTTTCTCAAAAGAAAACAAAGTGCCATATTGCTTGGAAAATTGTCTGAGTTACTTTATTAAATAACACACTTACTTAAGATAGGATTAAACCCCAAATCAAACATTTACTATGTTGTAGATTACCAAATCTTAGATGTGGTGGCTGCATTAGTTTTCTTTCACGTATCTTCACTTTGTTATCCTGTCAGTAATGGTCCCCAAACACTAGATGTAAAACCATTTGAAATTCTGTCATTTAGCTAGTTCGCTTTTTGTCCAGTTATTGGACACAAAAGGAAATAATTTTTTACTTTTCAGAGCCAAAAAAATCGGAACTGGCTGCCGAATGAACGATGAATTAAAAGGTTAATGTGTTTCGCGCCTTGTTAAAAATCGAACTGTCCGCACTGCGCATTTGTTTCAAGACGGACAAAAAAACGATTCATTTATGTCCATTGAATGAATTATAGTGGGAAATTTGGTCATTACATGATGGCACTATTGTTTGCTCTCACACAAGTGTTTGTTATTCTAAAACAAGTTTGAATGATTTTTCAGCTAGTGTATGATTAGCATAAGTTTGTTATTTTTCAACTTCTTTTAACAGGCCAAGATATTCAGCAAAGGTGGCAGTTATAGGGTTGAGACAAACCATTTAACAGTGACAGGGACAATGGTCATCTTTCATAAAACCTTGCTGTAACTGCTTAGTGCATCTAAGGCCGGCCATAGATGGTACAATTTTCATTCCTGCACCACGGGTTAGTGTTGATGGCGAATCCCTCTCGCAAAGTCATTGTGTTCTCCTGGCAAGGATGGGTGGGGGGTGGTGAGCCAACCACAGTGATTCAGTAATCCTATAATAGCCGCTGGCAATGATTGCATGTAAAATCCAACAAGCTGGTTGTGCCCAAGATGACCGATCAATCAACTTGGGTACATTTAGCCTACCTATACATGGTTCGCATCTCAGCTGGTCCCTGCTGAATTGGCCAAGATTCAAACCCTCTGTGGCCATTTTAACACTACCCTCTCCCCAGACTGACATTGCTGTCTAAAAGTGTCTTTATCACTTCTCCATCCAGAGTGGAGACACTCTGAGAAAGGCCACATCAGCAGGGGAAAAAGAACATAAAAAAAGAAAACTAATGTAGTTGTCACATTTGTCACATTTAAGGATTGATAAGCTGCTATATAGTACATATTTCTTTTTGGGGTTTAATACTGCTTTAACTGTAAAAAAAAAAAAAAAACACAGTTATCAGACACAAAATGATATAAAACAGCTGCAAGTTTGGGTCATTGGTAAATAAACAAGCCAAGAAAGTAGAAAGATGACCTTTATGATAATTATTTAACTGTCATAAGGTCTTTTTTTCTCTCTTTTTTTCTTAAATGGTTGACACTGATGCAAATTGTCATGCGATTTGACCGTTCAAATTGCATGACAAATCGCATCAAATGATCGGCAATAAAACCGTTCTAATCCGACTTTGTCAGAGTCGCACCAATCTGAAAAGTAGTTCCTGCACTTCTTTTGCTGATTTCAGGTGCAACTTAGATATATATCTGTGCATGAAGTTGCACAGATGTCTGTCAAGTTGCACCTGAAGTTGCACTGCTATCTGACTTTGAAGTCACACAATTTCAAAGTTGGATCCAGTGTGCTTAATGTCATTACTCAATGGCTGCTTAGTATTTTTGCATGGTCACTGTATTAACATTCCTTGTGTCTGGACAGCCTGAAAACAATGTGATATTCAGTAGCTCAGAGTAAAACCGGCCGTTTAAAAAAAAAAAAAAAAAAAAAAAAAAAAAAAAGAAAAATCGGTTGTTCAATAGGCCGACTTTAACACCAACGGTAAAAAAAAATCAGCCGATTTTCGTCCCGTCTATGGCCAGCCTTTAATTACTTCTGTCCCTGCAGAGAGCTCTGCTATTATATTTGACATGAACAAGTATTGCGGTTGCAACAATGTATCTATTTGTATCCATTTCGGATACAGATGTTTTTATTCGGATACAAATAGATACATTGTTGCAGCCGCTATACTTTTTCATGTCAAATATAATAGCGGACTGGCATTCTTGTTCTTTTTCTTCTTCTTTCCCTTCTTTTTCTCCTTTTTCTTCTTCTTTTTCTTGCAGGTCACGGCTCATGCACAGATTTTTTATCGGTAAAAAGATCGGCCAATTTGTCCATCATTGCCGGGAAAATCGGCCGAACGGCAAAATCGGCTGATTTTTTTCCAACTTCACCGATAAAAAAAAGTGCCAAAATCCCGAAAAACGGCTGACCAATTAACCCACTAACGGTGCAAAAATCCGCCAATTTTTTTTCCGGCTGAAAAAACGGCTGATCTTCCACCCGTCTATGGCCTGCATAAGACTGGCAGCGCTGTTCACAAGGCTGTGTATTGGTCACTGTGGTAGAACATTTCTGCAATCAATGTTTGCAATTGGATGAAAAGTATTCTGTTTGCATAGCTGACATTTTTTTTTGTCTGAGCTATGCTGGTCTTTTTTTTGTACTTATAATCAGAGGTAATTATATTTGCCAGCAGGGTCTGCACTTTAATAAATCCTTTCACTCTTCAGGTAGTTTGAACTTAAAAATGATGTTTTACATAACTGTTTCTCCCTTTCCCATTTTATTGAGCACTGGAAAACTTGCAAATATATTAAAATTAATTCACCAGTTAATAAGAAGGTAGATGTAAATGGGATAAGCTATTGTTTCAAGAAGGACCAATAGATTTTGAGTTCTAATATACTTTTATTAGTCTACTAGCAAAAAGGGTGCCCGTTCATTCACTGCAGGAATGGAACCTAAAAGAGAAAACATACTGTAAGTATTGCTCTGTTAAAGTTACTGTGCCTTTTTCTTGGTGTAGCAAATAATTAAATGTTTTTTAGGTGTGAAAATGTTATGTTATTATGAACTTGCTTTAAAGGGAAGCTACTAAAAGAAATGTATTGGTGCTGCATTTGTTGGCTTGTTTGAAAACGCTACAGGGTTGGTTTACTAAAACCGTAGAGTGCAAAATCTGGTGCAGCTGTTCATAGAAACCAATCTTCCAGCTTCCAGGTTTTATTGTCAAAGCTTAAAGTGTTACTAAACCCAGGACCCTGCATTCACTATATCTGGTCTCCCACAGTACACAGAACATGGAAAGGCAGTTATTTTCATAAATATAAACTGTTAAATACCTTATCTCATGAGCAGTTAGAGCAGTCTTGTGAATTCTATCAGTGTCCAGCAGAGCTTGTAGAAGTTTTCATTCTCCTCTCACTGTCCTATTAGATTGCAGGACCCCTGACCCTCTGTCTGGACAGTACTAATCAGCCCTGTGCTGACCACATGCACTCTCCCAAGAAAAAATTCTCTAGCGATACACACCAAACTGGGCATGTGCAGCTTTCCCCCAAGGCTTTGTTCTATCAGGAGAGGAGTCAGGGACAGTGAAAGAAGGGGAGGATCAGAGAAGACAGGATCAAACAGCCTTTTTACACAGTGCAGAGGATAAACCCTTAGGTTCCACAGTGAGTATAACAAGCATGCTTTACTGCATATACAGACTGATTTTACTGTTGTGGGTTTAGTGACACTTTAAAGGATAAGTTCACCTTTGTAAAAAAAATAATAAATGCATTGCTTTTTTTCAGGTAAAAAAAATGTGCATTTATTATTTTTTTTAACTAGAAAAATCGGTCGTTCAATAGGCCGACGTTACCACCAACAGTAAAAAAAATTGGCCGATTTTTTTCCAACTTTACCGATCAAAAATATCTGACAAAATCCAGAAAAATGGCCGACCAATTAACCCATTAACGGTGCGATCCTTGCCTTATGGCTCTCTTCTTCTGGGGGGCTCCGTGCCCCCCCCCAAAATAAATAAAGAAAACACTTTGCCTTGCGTTACATACGCCGCTGGTGTCAGTGATGACCTTGATGATGAAAAAAATAATGACGGCTTTCAATTTGCTAAGGAGAGTAAAGCTAGCCAAACACAGATAGATTTTCATGTGAACGTTCATAAGGAAATTCTAAAAAATCATTCATCAGAACATTCTTTTTAGCTATTGCCATTTTGCTCAAAATGTGTAATTTTCAGGCCTAAAATTATTTTTTAAACTTGTGCAAAAAATGCAAAAACGGATCTGGCAGTGAAAGGGATAAAGGATAAGCCCAACACTCCCCTTTCCTGACAAGCAGCCAATCAGTGCACTGCAAGATCTTTCCCCTCCCTGCTAGTTCCTGGGTATGGTGCTGGAGAGCAGCAGGGAGGGGAGGAGGAGATATACAGCTCAATGTTAAAATTATTAAACCTTTAAGTCGCTGTGAGAACTAGCATCAAATGGTAGAGCTTTTACAGCACAAAGCAACTTTCTTTCTTCTTTTTTTAAGTGCCTTTTAGCCCAATTTTAAAGGAAAGTTCCATTCCATATGTTTCCCACACAGGGGTATCCACCATCAAAACAAATTAAACAAATATTCAGCCTCCTGGCTCTCTCAGGTATACAAACAATCCTACTCTGGCCTTCCACGTCAGGCTCACATCTGTCTCCTGCAGACTCTTTTCTGAATGGCTGTTTTGTACACAGTTAGCAGCCCCTTGCTGCTCTGGCTCCCACCTCTCCTAGTTGAAGCCCTCCTGACTCCTGGGCAATGACCTCCTGTCTACCAGGGTGGAGACCAGAACCGTGGTTTGGCCTCTACAAAAAGGCCTGCACACAATTGTGCAATTAGTGTGCTGGGGGATATGAAAAGACGGACCCAGGATTGGAGATTTCACCCCTCCGAAATCACTTCGAAATCTCCAGGCCCCAGGTCCCAAACGGCTTTACGAACCAAAGAGGAAACTGACAAACCAGTTTCCTCTGCATTAAGAATCCTGGGTTATAACCTTGATTTTCACCATGGCAGGATACTGCACTGCCACAGTCGCCATGAAGCCCCTTTTGTTTTTAAAAGCCCCAGACATTCCTAAAAAACACCTCCGATTTAAATACGGTTTTGGTTAAAAATTATTATTTTTTTTATCTGGACAAGTAGATTGCCATGAGGGAAAAGTAGATTGGGGCACTGATTTAAGTTTTTTTAAAAATGTCCACACCCCTGGTTTTATACTGCATTAAACCTTATCATCCATATAATTATTTAAAAAAAAAACAGTTTAAAGGTAACTTAGTGGTAAAAAACACTTGTGGGTGTACTCAGTAATTTTTACATATTCTTCATTAAGTGTAAAACTGGAGGGATGGTAGGGGTCTCTTTTTTGCTAACATACAGTGAAGGAAATAAGTATTTGATCCCCTGCTGATTTTGAATGTTTGCCCACTCACAAAGAAATGACCAGTCTAAAAATTGAATGGTAGGTGTATTGTAACACTGAGAGAAAGAATAGCAACAAAAAACTCTAAAGAAATGCATGGCTAACAAATTATGCACTGATTTGCATGCTCATGAGGGTAATAAGTATTTGATCCCCTATCATTCAGCAGGATTTCTGGCTACCAGGTATATTTCATACAGGTAACAATCTGAGATTAGAAGCAGTCTCTTAAAGGGATTGTTGCTAATCTCATTTTGTTACCTGTATAAAAGACACCTGTCCACAGGAGCAATCAAACAATCAGATTCCAAATTCTCCACCATGGCAAAGACCAAAGATCTATCCAAGGATGGTAGGGACAAGATTGTAGACCTACACAAGGCTGGACTGGCCTACCAAACTATTGCCAAGCAGCTTGGTGAGAAGTTGACAACAGCTGGTGCAATCATTCGCAAATGGAAGAAACACAAAAGAACTGTCAGTCTCCCTAGGTCTGGTGCACCATGCAAGATTTCACCTCGTGGAGTGTCAATGATCATGAGAACAGTGAGGAATCATCCCAGAACTACACGTGAGGATCTTGTCAATGATCTCCAGGCAGCTGGGACCACAGTCACCAAGAAAACAATTGGTAACACACTTTCGCCGACAAGGTGCACGCAAGGTCCCTCTGCTCAAGAAAGCACATGTCCAGGCCCGTCTGAAGTTTGCCACTGAACATCTGAATGATGCAGAGGAGGACTGGTTGAAAGTGTTGTGGTCAGATGAGACCAAAATCGAGCTCTTTGGCATCAACTCAACTCGCCATGTTTGGAGGAGGAGGAATGCTGCCTATGACCCCAAGAACACCATCCCAACTGTCAAACATGGTGGTGGAAACATTCTGCTTTGGGGGTGTTTTTCTGCTAAGGGGACAGGACAAAGGGATGATGGACAAGGCAATGTACCGTTAAATCTTGGGTGAGAACCTTCTTCCCTTAGCCAGGGCATTGAAAATGGGTCGTGGATATGTGTTCCAGCATGACAATGACCCAAAACACATGGCAAAGGCAAAAAAGGAGTGGCTGAAGAAGAAGCACATTAAGGTCCTGGAGTGGCCTAGCCAGTATCCAGACCGTAATCTGATTGAAAATCTGTGGAGGGAGTTGAAAGTTCAAGTTGCCAAACGACAGCCACCAAACCTTAATGGCTTGGAGAGGATCTGCCAAAAGGAGTGGGCCAAAATCCCTCCTGAGATGTGTACAAACCTGGTGGCCAACTACTGGAAACATACCCTGCTGATTTTGAATGTTTGCACACATGAAATGATCAGTCTAAAATCGAATGGTAGGTGTATTGTATCGATTTTTAGAATGATCATTTCTTTGTGAGTGGGCAAACATTCAAAATCAGGAGGGTATGAAATACTTATTTCCTTCACTGTACATTATACTAAAAGGTGTCCTTTACTACATCTCGGCTCATAAATTTGGGAGGTGTACATGCAGTTGAAAATATATTTCTCAAACTCCCTTGTTCATTTGCCAAAATGTTAACGCGAAACTAAACTCATTGATCAAACAGACCGAACTTATTAAATGACACCAATGATGAGCCATCATTCCTCCCACTAAAACCATCAATTGGGCACTGTTCCTCCAAATGATACCCAACATGGGGCATTATTCCTCCAACAGACACCAATGATGGGGCATTATTTCTTCCGCTGATACCAACAATGGAGCGCAATTCCTCCCATTGAAATCAATGATGCCGCATGGTTTTTTTCAGGTACTTATATAGTGCTGTCAATTTATGCAGCGCTTTACATATATATTGTACATTCACATCAATCCCTAACCCTCAAGGGGCATACAAGTTAAGGTCCCTAACTCACATTCATACACATACTAGGGCCAATTTAGACAGGATCCCACATGTCTTTGGAGGGTGGGAGGAAACCAGAGTACCCATGTAGGCACAGGGAGAACATGCAAACTCCAGACAGGTGGTGCCGTGGTTGGGATTCAAACCAACAACCCTACTACTGTTAGGCAGAAGTGCTAACCAATTAGCCACTGTGCATGGTTTACTCCCCTTGGCCATAGTCTTACCCCCCCTAAAGCCTGAAGGACAGTAACTGACCCTTTGCTTAGAAAGTTTGGAGACCCCTGCTTTAGAGTATTTTTGCTAGCATTTCTGATTGTAGGTTGATTACATTTCCAATAGTTTCAAGACCTTCTGTGTACATTTGGTTTTATATTTTTGTTCCTTTATTATCCTTATTTAATTAATGTATCTTTTTCTTAAGGGATGGTTCACACCAGATGCAGTCCAGTGTGTTTTTAATCTGCATCAAAAATGCATGCACATTGTTTGCCATGTATTCCAATGGCCCTAGTTCACACCCGTACAGTGCGTTCCAGTGCAGTCAGCAAAAGTAGAACATGCTGCATGGAAAATGTACTGGAATGTATGTAAATGCACCAGAATGCACATGTCCATAATTGAGATGAAGGGATAAAAGGGGGAAAAAATGCATCAAAAACATGTGTAAGCATGCATGCAGAAACGCATCTAGAACACAGAAATTGTGGTGAGAACCGGCAATAAAGGTTATTTCTTAAAGCCTAAGTCCAGGTTTACAAGGATTTTAAATAGTTTGTTTGGACTAAGCTGCCTCCAGCAATGCCATATTTTTGGATGGCATCTGCAACTCTCACTGGTACCATCCCTAACATGGCTACATAGCAGCAGAAGATAGTGGAGGACATGTAGAGACCTGTTGCTAGCTTTGGGCACTGGAAGGAGAGAAATGATGTGGAGTACAGTGCGTTAACAGTGGCAGGGGCTTAAAGGAATATGGTTCGCTGGCTTAGTCCATTTTGTAGCTGCTCTGTAGCACTGCGTACAATCTCCACCCAGGCGTAGGTACATTACTGATGTTCGGTTGCAAGTGGTAACCATATTTTTTGAAATCAAATGTCATAGTAAGTGCAAATACAAATGTGAACAGTCTTTGGCCTAGCAATGTTGTGTAAAGGTATATGTTGCAGTCATTCCTTCTCAATAACAGCTGATGTTGTGTTCATAACATAATGCTACTACTGAACAGACATCTTGTAGTTTCATTGGCATAACTGTAGTCTTATCTTTATCATTTCTCCTAGGGGTTATTTGATAGCAGCTCCATCTGTTTTTCACTCTGGGGTAGAAGAAGCAGTGAGTATAACCATCTTTAACACAGCTGCAGAAACCAAGGTCCAGGTAAAGCTCGTGGTTAAAGGGGAGACAGTGGCTGTTGGCCATGGGTCAGTATTGGGTAAGTGTTTTTTTTTTACCTGTTTGATATAGTGTTCATTTCAATTAAGCCAATAGACTCGATTTACTAAGCCTTATGAGCATTCATGGTAACATCGACCACACCTAATCATTTTCTCAGTATTTATCCCTCACCAGTTTTTTTGGACTTGGATGTTCATGCTAAAGATTGCCATATACTGATTGAAATATGACTGATTGGACTTAAATTAGCTTGTGGGCTCCCCTGCTCCACAGAAGTCCATTGTTTAGCTTGGGTTCACACTGATGCCGTGTGGAATTCTCAGCGTTTTCTGTGCAAATTCCACACCTGATCAGAATCGCACCCCGTTCATGCAAACTGATGTGGGTGTTTATGTTAAGTTAAGAACACCCCAAAATCGGTCCACAAAACTCGGTGCGATGTGCAGAATCAGATCGCATAGGTGTGAATACCCATGCGATCTGATTCTAGTGCAAACCCAAAAAAGGGTCCTGCACCTTTTTGGTGCAGGTGCGGTGTGGCTTGAGCCATACATTATGTATGGCTCCAATCGAACCGCACACAAATTGCATGTGATTTGCATAGGAATGCGGTGCGGTTCCTGTGCGAATCAAATGCGATATACCGCACCGCATTAGTGTGAACCTAGCCTAAATCAACTTCAGTTAGAAAGTCAGCGCCAGCTCCATCATCCTTTGCTTGGGTGGAAGAATCTGTTAGTTTACTGGGGGGGATGAATGGGAAAACAATAACAGTGTATAGCCAATTTAACCACTTGCCCTCCTGAGGATTTACCCCCTTTCCTGACCAGGCCTCTTTTTGCTGCAATAATTCAACTGATAATTGCGCTGTCATGCAATGCTGCACCCAAACAAAATTTATGTCCTTTTTTCACAGAAATAGAGCTTTCTTTTGGTGGTATTTGATCACCTGTGCGCTTTTTATTTTTCACGCTGTAAACAAGAAAAGACCAAAAATTTTGAAGAAAGACGATATTTTTTACTTTCAGCTATAAAAAATAAATAGTAAACTCAAAGTTAGTTATAAATTTAGGCCAAAATGTATTCTGCTGCATGTTTTTGGTAAAAAAAAATCCCAATAAGTGTATATTGATTGCTTTGTGTGAAAGTTATAGCGTCTACAAACTATGGTATAGATACTGCAATTTACGCCATTTTTCTGCTATACAGCGCTGCGCTAGTTTAACGGACAATTGCGCGGTCATGCAATACGGTACATAAATGAAATTTACATCCTTTTTTTCCCGCAAATTGAGCTTTCTTTTGGTGGTATATGATCACCTGTGTGTTTTTTATTTTTGCGCTATAAAAAAAAAGGCTGACAATTTTGAGAAAAAAACCCAATATTTTGGACTTTTTGCTATAAAACATGTCCAGTAAAAAAAAATTAAAAATCAAATTTAGTCATAAATTTCTGCCAAAATGTATTCTGTGACATGTCTGCTTAAAAAAAATCCCAATACGTGTAAATTAATTGGTTTACGTGAAAGTTATAGCGTCTGCAAATGGTGGGAAAGATACTGGGATTTTTTTTTTATTATACTAATAATGGCGGCGATCAGCGACTTATGGCGGTGATCAGTGATTTATGACAGTGATCAGCGACTTATGGCGGGACTATGAGACTGCGACGGACATTTTGACACTGAGGGGGAACTGACTTGGGGTCACTGACATCCCCAGTGACACCAATGCAGTGATCAGTGCAAAAAAAAAAAACACTGACACTGTACTAATGGCACTGGGGAGGAAGGGGTTAACTTTTGTTAGGTAATGAAAGGGTTAACTGTGTGAGGGGAGCGTTTTACTAGGGGGCAGGGGTGTTGTCTTCACAGGAACATGCTGATACCCAGAGATAAAGTCTTCTCTCAGGTTCAGTGTGCTCTGAACTGACAGATAGCAGAGCTGCAATGTAAACACTGCAGCCGTGCCATCTGTCAGTGATTACTTGTAATCGCCGGCACCCAGCGGGAAATGACCCACCGGGAGCCGGTGATGGACACCCGCTGCCATGATCGGCGGGACGGGTAGGGCGGGCACGCGCCTCACGCACGCCCCCTACCTGTTTTGCACAGTGACGTTATAAGACGGCACTGTGTGTACAGGTGCCGCCCTGCCACAGTAAAAACACTGCGGCGGGTCGGCAAGTGGTTAAAGCAGATTAAATCCGTTGATTTAACTGTTTCCTAAGACAGTTACATTTAAGGCATGCTGTGAATGATAACTGTCACATTTGTTTGTGCTGTTAACTGAACTGTCAAGCCATCAAATGGCTGGTATCATAACTGATCACATGTGCAGCACCATGGCAACTATAGATCAAAGACTGGCTAAATCTGGCTATACTTGTTTCCATTTTTTTGATCAGCCGCTGATCTAAAAAGACCGAGCAGACTGCCCCATCCACACATTCAAGGTGGATGAGAAATCATCCCTGCTGTGCTATTATATTTTGACAGCAGGACTCCTCCACTGTCAGAATACACCGATCAGCACTGCATTCGCTGATTGATTGAAAATGCACCAATAGTCCTATTTGGGAGGAGTCTATCATTGAATTGACTCCTTTCAAATGGGAATGGCCATAGATTGATCGAAATTTGGCCAGGCCCCTGCTGAACCGGTTGAATTTCGATCCATCTGTAGACAGCTTAAGATATCAGCTGTCTTGGCTATAAAAGAAAGGAGGGTTTAGTTCATATTTAAGTTTAGCGTCAATATGCATCAGTTAACTTTTGTTAATCTATGACAAATTTTTCATTTTTACACAGGGCGTGAGAATTAGGAACACACACAGTTTTGTATTTCTAGCTCTCTGCAAGGTTAAGTAGCGTTCTCATGTCAAGGGTCATTTTTCATGTGGACTTAAAAATAAAGTGTATTGTGGTCACAAATTAGTTACTGTACGTTTTCTATAGTGTACATTATATCAGTTTAGAGTGTACCTACAGGAAATTTACAAACAAAGGTGGTTTGCTAGTGTCTTAATTGTACACTAGAGCTGGAGTACCTAAAAGAAAAGTGTACTTTGTCTTATCTTGCTGGGACTTTGTGATATCTGAGCTATTTTGTATGTGCATTTTAAGTGGGAACAAAACGATATGAAGTGTGCATTGAAATCACTAAAGAGTACTAAAAATAAAAAAATGCCATAATTCATGCGGCAAAGGGAGTAGTATATGTTAATGTCCTGTAAAACCAAGTGAATGCTTTAACCACAACAAACACAGATACAAGATTTAATATCTGGGAATGAAGAATCTAGTAAATAATACCTGCCCATGAACTGCCTTATTTTCTATCACAGCATAAGATATTGGCCTTTTGAAGCTTTTCCTTTGTTTGGCACATGCACATTTATACTCGTGAGAAATCATGCTGCTTCTCACATTGCGTTTTTATGTTGAAGCAGACTTTTACCCACATTCCTTAGGCTACTTTTACACTGTGGAGCTTTTGAAGTGTTTTTGCATTTAAAAAAGCACTTGAAAAGCTCAAGAAAAATGCTTCCCTATGTATGTGAATATATATCTATGTATGTTTTCACACTGAGGCATTGCGCTTGTGGTGCGGTGTAAAAACTCTTGCTTGCAGCATCTTTGGAGAATGTTTAGTGAATTAAAAAAAACGCCCTAAAAATGCCTCTTCCTATTGAAATCAATGGAAAACGTCTGAAAAGCGCTTGAAAAACGCCTCTGAGAACTGTTTTTGATGCAGTTTTTAAGTCATGTATCCTTTAAATCGTTCAGAAAGCACGACAAAAGTGCAGTAAAAACTCCTATTCATTTTTGCAGCTGATCAGTGTGAACGTTGACTTATTTTTTCTTATCTGAGTAAAAGGCAAAATGTTGGCAATATTTGGATGCAAACTGGGACTGCAGATCAGTAAGGGAATCATGATTAATGGGTGTGCTCACATTTGTTCAGTGAACCTATTCCACTATGTAAGTGTAATTACCGTATTTTTCGCTCCATAAGACGCACCTGACCATAAGACGCGCCTAGGTTTTAGAGGAGAAAAACAAGAAAAAAAATATTCTGAACCAATGGACTGCAGACACAGTACAGGGGATGACCAGAGACTGCGGACACAGTACAGGGGATGACCAGAGACTGCGGACATAGTACAGGGGATGACCAGAGACTGTAGACACAATACAGGGGATGAACAGAGACTGCGGACACAGTACAGGGGATGACCAGAGACTGCGGACATAGTGCAGGGGATGACCAGAGACTGTAGACACAGTACAGGAGATGACCAGGGACTGCGGACACAGTACAGGGAATGACCAGAGACTGCGGACACAGTACAGGGAATGACCAGAGACTGCGGACACAGTACAGGAGATGACCAGAGACTGTGGACACAGTACAGGAGATGACCAGAGACTGCGGACACAGTACAGGGGATGATCAGAGACTGCGGACATAGTACAGGGAATGACCAGAGACTGCGGACACAGTACAGGGGATGACCAGAGACTGCGGACACAGTACAGGAGATGACCAGAGACTGTGGACACAGTACAGGAGATGACCAGATACTCTGGACACAGTACAGGAGATGACCAGAGACTACGGACACAGTACAGGAGATGACCAGAGACTACGGACACAGTACAGGAGATGACCAGAGACTGCAGACACAGTACAGGAGATGACCAGAGACTGCGGACATAGTACAGGGAATGACCAGAGACTACGGACATAGTACAGGGAATGCCCAGAGACTGTGGACATAGTACAGATGACCAGAGACTGCAGACAGTACAGGAGATGACCAGAGACTGCAGACAGTAAAGGAGATTACCAGAGACTGTGGATCTTTGGGGAGGGAGGGGGAACGGGTACCTGAATTTGACAGGTACCCGCTCCCACTTCCGCGGAGTTGTCCTTCCTTCTTCCCGCGGTGGCTTCTGTGACAGCCGGGTACCCACTGTGCATCCGCGAAAAGCGCTGCTCTTTGTGAGTGGCCCAGAGCCTTCTGGGACCTGCCATGTGTCCCAGAAGATGCCGAACCATTCACAAAACGCAGCGCTTCTCGCGCATGCGCAATGGGCACCCGGCTGTCACAGAAGCCGCCGGTGGAAGACTGCAGCGCTGGAGCGAGGAATAGGTAAGGTCCTGCAGGAGAGAAGAGCTGAGCGGCTGGCCCGATATTCTGACATGGTGGTGGCAGAAATACCGGACCGGCCGCTTTATATTCGCTCCATAAGATGCACTGACATTTTCCCCCCTTTTTTGGGGGGGAAAAGTGCATCTTATGGAGCGAAAAATACGGTATCTTCAAAGAAATTTCTTGCTGCCCTTTTGCATCTCCTTTTACTACATCTTTGCTTATGTAACTACAGTTATGGGTAATAGTTGGTGTGTGTTAAAATATTTTCAGGTTCTCATAGTCCTTTTGTCCAATATAACAATAAAAAATATCCACTAATAAGTAATCTCCCAAATGAATACACAGCAAAACAATGATTTTCTGCCAAAATTTATAATTTGTAAAAAACATACATTTTTGTGGAACGGCTTCTCAGTATAAATTAGCTCTGCCAGCTGTCCTGACTACAAACTATTTCAGTGACCTCCAAGATGGGAGTTTGCAGAATAATATATAATACATTTTATGTATATACTCACCGGACACTTTATTAGGTAGACTTGTTCAATTGCTTAATAACACAAACTGCTAATCAGTCAATCACATGGTAGCAATTCAATGCATTTAGACATCTAGATGTGGTGAAGACAACTTGCTGAAGTTCAAACCGAGCATCAAAATGGGGAAGAAAGGAGATTTAAGTGACTTTGAACGTGGTATGGTTTTTGGTACTTGACAGGCTGGTCTGAGTATTTAAAAAACTGCTGATCTACTGGGATTTTCACACACAACCATCTCTAGGGTTTACAGAGAATGATCCAAAAAAGAGAAAATATCCAGTGAGCGGCAGTTGTGTGGAAGAAAATGCCTTGTTAATGTCAGAGGAGAATGGGCAGACTGGTTCAAGATGATAGAAAGGCAACAGTAACTAAGGTATGCAGAATACTGTCTTTGAACGCACAACACGTTGAAATTGGGAGCAGATGGGCTACAGCAGCAGAAGAGTACACCGGGTGCCACTCCTGTCAGTTAAGAACAGGAAACAGAAACTAAATTGCACAGACTCACCAAAATTGAACAATAGAACATTGGAAAAACGTTGCCTGGTCTGATGGGTCTCGATTTCTCTAGAGATGGTTGTCCGTGAAATCTCTGTAGATCAGCAGTTTATGAAATACTCAGACTAGCCTGTCTGGCACCAACAACCATGCCACGTTCAAAGTCACTTAAATCCCCTTTCTTCCCCATTCTGATGAATGGTTTGAACTTCAGCAAGTCGTCTCCACCACGTCTAGATGCCTCAATGCATTGAGTTGCTGCCATGTGATTGGCTGATTAGCAGTTTGTGTTACCAAGCAATTGAACAGGTGTACCTAATAAAGTGGCCGATGAATGTATTTGATAGTATGTGCACACAATATTACTTTGAAACATAATGGACATTGACATAAAGCTTTACATATAAGTAGTTTTTGAAATGAGCAAGACATTTTCCTGGCATCTTGCAAAAGCATTCTTTGAACAGCATGGGTTGTAGTCTGTTTCCTTGGACAACAGGAATTCTATGGAGGTACACCTGGAATTTCTTGAGTCAGCATGAGGTCTTTGTTCTTAGTGTAGATTATAGCTTTCTATAATAAGTTGCATTCTAAAAACTTGAAGTCATATCCATTCCAATTTGAGTTTGCTGAAATATCTAGATATACTGTACATGAACTTCTCCACTGTAAAAATAAAACAAAACAAAAAACTGTACAAATAATGTAATATACTGTATGCAAATGTGTCAATCTTATTCTGATTTGATATTATTATTGCTTAAGAAATGTTGCTTCTCTTTCAGATAAAGGCACAGTGAAAGTCAAGGTGAGTTAGTAAACACAGATGTAGTCATGAGATCTTAATGAAAGAAAGTTGAACTCTAATTGATCCATTATATTTGAATTATTAGCATATTAGACATTGTTATTAAATGCACTCTTAGGGGATAAACTCTATGGCTGGATTCACTTTATAGGTGTGCTAATGCAACTCATTAAGAGCTCATTTACATTAGCGTTGCTCTCTGAAGAGTGAGCCATGTTTGCGGGACACTTGAATGGGTATTGTTTGGCAGCCAGTACTGCCTGCAGAACATTGCAGGGGGTATAATTCTTGCCGCTCTACAATGCAAGTCATCATGGCCTTGACAATTATACAACCGCATCCAGCTGCCTTTGCAGCTTAGGGGGAGGGTACAAAACACTGTTTTTTACTGCCCCCAACCACAAGTGTACACTCAGCCTAAAACTCTCTGCATTAAAGTCATTTTAAAGGGTGCACTTTAAAAAAAGTAACAAACATGGTATACTTACTTGCTCTGTGCAATGGTTTTGCACAGAGCAGCCCAATCCTCTTCTTGGCTTCCCCTTCTGGCTGAGTGCCTCCAATAGCAAGCCTCTTTCTATAGGGGCACTTTGGCAGGCTCGCTCCCTAGCCATGGTCCTGTGAATAGACATTGTTCATTCACACACAGAGCGCAACTCGGTACCGCCCAGCCCCACACTCTCCTCATTGGCTCACTGGCTGTGATTGACAACAGCAGGAAGCAATGGCTCCTGCTGTTGTGCAATCCAGTGGGGATAGAGAGACCTGGAAGAGCCGTAGCTCCCAGGCACATCCCTAGATCGAGATGGGGCTCAGGTATATATAAGAGGAGGGCTGACGGGGAGAGCTGCACCCAGAAGGTTTTTTACCTTAATGCATAGAATACGTTTATAACCATTAAGTAGCCCATTCCTTCTAATCAGAATTTTCATTTCGGTGCACCACTAATAACAAGTAATTCCACAACACATAGAAACAGAATTTTATTCATTAAAAAGTAAAGAATGGGCCAACAATGCACCTCAATGCAGTGAAAAGGAATTTTTTTTTCCTACATTAATTGCACAGTTGGCCCATTCTTAACTTTTTAATGAATAAAATTCTGTTTCTATGTGTTGTGGAATTACTTGTTATTAGTGGTGCACCGAAATGAAAATTCTGGCACCGAAACAAAAAATTTGGAATTTGCTTTGCCAAAAACTGAAACTGAAACAGACAGCTTTGTTCCCACTTAAAATTTTTTTTCAATTTACCGTATTTTTTGCTCCATAAGATGCACCTAGTTTTTAGAGGAGGAAAACAAGAAAAAAAACTCTGAACCAATGCACTGCAGACATAGTACAGAAAATGACCAGAGACTGCGGACATACTACAGAGATGACCAGAGACTGTGGACATAGAACAGGAGATGACCAAATTATGAAAAGACAAACTGGTCTGGGAGGCTGCCATGAGTCCAACAGCAACATTAAAGGAGCTGCAGGAATATCTGGCAAGTACTGGCTGTGTGGTACATGTTACAACAATCTCCCGTATTCTTCATATGTCTGGGCTATGGGGTAGAGTAGCAAAACGGAAGCCTTTTCTTACGCAGAAAAACATCCAAGCCCGGCTAAATTTTGCAAAAACACATCTGAAGTCTCCCAAAAGCAGGTGGGAAAATGTGTTATGGTCTGATGAAACCAAGGTTGAACATTTTGGCTATAATTCCAAAAGATATGTTTGGCTCAAAAACAACAGTGCACATCACCAAAAGAACACCATACCCACAGGGAAACATGGCGGTGGCAGCATCATGCTTTGGGGCTGTTTTTCTTCAGCTGGAACTGGGGCGTTAGTCAAGGTAGAGGGAATTATGAACAGTTCCAGATACCAGTCAATATTGGCTCAAAACCTTCAGGCTTCTGCTAGAAAACTGAACATGAAGAGGAACTTCACCTTTCAGCACGACAACGACCCAAAGCATACATCCAAATCAACAAAGGAATGGCTTCACCAGAAGAAGATTAAAGTTTTGGAATGGCCCAGCCTGAGCCCAGACCTGAATCCAATTGAAAATCTGTGGGGTGATCTGAAGAGGACTGTGCACAGGAGATGCCCTTGCAATCTGACAGATTTGGAGTGTTTTTGCAAGGAAGAGTGGGCAAATATTGCCAAGTGAAGGTGTGCCATGGTGATAGACTCTTACCCAAAAAGACTGAGTGCTGTAATAAAATCAAAAGGTGCTTCAACAAAGTATTAGTGGGAGTGCACACATATGCAACCATATTATTTTAGTTTTTTAATTTTACTTCCCTCCACCTAAAACATTTAAGTTTGGCCTGTGCGAGTTGGAGATAAACATCTGATGTGGGATCTGCGGCAAAGGCTGTGGCAGCCTCGGACTCGCAATTCTTGAGGTGGGTCAGGTGGGCCTCGTGATCTACATGGGACACTTTGATGGCGGAAATATATTCTCTCTGTGTAGTTGCCTTAAACGCCTCCCACACCATTGCTGGAGAAGCAGAGTTCTCATTGGCCGACCAAATCAGTGTCATATGTGGGTAGACCATATCAGCCACCTTATCATCATGTACCCAATGTGGAGCTAGTCTCCATAAACCTGGGTCACTTGGAAACCCCACACGCAAACAGACTTCCAATGCAGAATGGTCAGAAAGACCAGCCAGAAGATATGAGGCCCCAGACAACTTTCACAGACCTGGCATACTGCCAAATGCTAGATCTATATGGGAGCCAGAGCGGTGTGGAGCCGACAGATATGAGAACATTGAGGTACCCGGATGTTTCCACCTCCAAAGCTCAGTGAGAGCAAAGCTATGCCTCCAATTCTGGAGACCAGGGGATATAATATGATGCGGATTGGAGGTGTCAAGGTCCTGGTCGAATACTAAGTTAAAATCACCTCCAATCAGGAGATGTTTAATCTGGTATTGGGCCAATTTCTGAAAAATTGTGTATAGCAGTGAACAAGCCACTGGTGGGGGCAGGTACACATTTACAAAAGCCCAAAGGACAGCGTGAATTTCCAAAAGTAGGATGAGATATCTGCCGCCACAGTCTGAAATTACTTGTTCTACCTTACAGGGGAGGGACTTGTTTAGTAAAATTGCAACACCCCGGGTATATGTGGAGTATGTGGCATGGAAAGCCAGGCAAACCCACGATCGTCATAAAGCTAGAGTTTTGTTACCAGTCAGGTCTGTTCCTTAAAGAAACAAGATAAGTGGCTTATGAGAATTTAAGTACTTAAACATAAGGGAGCATTTGAATTTGTTCTTGAGGCCTGTTATTTTCCACAATATCAACTTAAGTTCCATAATACCTTAGAATATAAAAATATATAACAATAGGGATAAGACTCTCAGACCCGTAGGGGCCTATGCGAGCAGTGAGCAAGGATAGCCATAAGAAAGAAAAAGGAGCGAGAAGCAAGAGAAGGAGAAAAAAGATTAGAGCAACCATGCTGCAGAGACTAGCAGGAAGGGAGAACGAACAGGCATAACCGAACGGAACAATTAGAAATGCCCTACCATCTGCCTGTACCCCCACATTAATTCAGGTAGTGCGGTTTTAGTCCCTAGAATTTAATAGTCTGCTACTCAAAGCAGTTCAGTTTATAACATCCAAGTAGCCTCTTGGAGCTGAAAATCCTTCTGAATAGACAAACTTGGGGGGGGGGGGGTCCAAAATCCTTGGGATCACCTTCAGACCTATGACAGGGAGCATCCTAGGGTCAGGAGAGAGTCCCTTAGCACTTCATAGACAGGAGTATTGTGGCACCTTTCAGAGGTCACCCCGGAGCAATCAGTTTTAGATAATTACAGTAGATGTCTCCAGACTCATAGGTAAAACACAATTTACAAACCGGGTGGCACATATGGAAAATTCTGGTAAAGAGACATCCAACACTCTATAATACTCACTTAGAACTGACGACAAGAGAACAGATCAATAGGGTAGGTGTACAAACTGGAGATCCGTTATTTAAGCTGCAGGAGCCAACCATCAACTTCCTTAGGGGAGTCAAAAAACCTTACCGAGCCTCCATGCATAACCTGGAGGTGACTTGGATAGATCATGATGTAGGGGATTTCCCAAGTATGGAGCTGTTTGCGCACCTCTGTAAAGGTCTTCCGTTTTTTCAGGAGTTCCGTGGAGAAATGCGGGAAGAGATGTATTGTAGAATTCAGGTATGGTAGAGTGGGGTGTTTCCTTGCCTCTCCAAGGATTCAATCCCGGTCTTGGAAATTCAAAAAGCGGACAAGGAAGGGACGAAGGGTCGCCCCTGGTATATGTTTCCCTGTGGGTAACCTATGGGCGCGTTCCACCGCATACGTTGGGGAAACTTTGGATAAGCCTAATAGCTCCTTAAAAAAGTTCTCTGCAAACTCCACAGGTCGATTGCCTTCAGCCCCTTCTGGTAGGCCCAGCACCTTCACATTATTGAGGCAAAGCCGATTCTCAGTGTCCTCAGATTTTGCCACTAGTGTTTGCACTGTGTACTGAAGAGACTGCAGGAGGTGGGAGTGTTGAGAAGTTGTCTCTTCTGTTGCTGAGGTGCGGGATTCTGTTTCCATTAGCATGCCTCTGATCTTATCAAGATCATGCCAGATAAGTTCACACTCCTCCGCCAAATGATCTATCCTCACCAACAAAGAGGTCCTACTTTGCTCTATAGCCTGGAGAATGACCGCTGTGTCTGAGCCCTGCGATGAGGAGGGAAGAGGCGCAGCCCACTCTGAGTACACAGCCAGGTCCATGTCTACAGCAGCGCCTGTAATTTCTGTGCCAAGATGGCGTCGGCACACAGGGCCACTGGGCCACTCTGCTTCTTTTCTGGCGTCGGGGCAGATGAGTGGCTCTTGGAAAGCATATCAGAGCGATCACTGGGATCAGGAGAGACACTGCATCCTCTGTAATGAAGGTCCGGCACCCGGTGCCAGTGTACAGGGAAAGGATTACACAGGAGTCCCTGGGAGCTGCTCAGATGTCCGTCCCGCTCTACATCCGGCCATGCCACCCTGAAATGATTTATCTTTGTTTCATTTCTTTACATCACAGAAACCTGACATTTTTGATCTGTAGACTTTTTATATCCACTGTATGTTGCAGCCCCTGCAAGATTTATTCCACTGCTTGAAGGTTGCTGAATGAAACAAGATTCATACCATGTTTTTTATTCACCCAATGGTTTGTTTAATTATAGTTTTTTCTTTTTTTAACATGGCCAGCTTACCATAATTAATTATGATTGATATATATATATGTATATGTGTTCCATTCCCATAAATCAAATCTTTATGGGTTTAGACAATTGAAAATATTCACAGCATTTGATTTTTCTGCTACCTCCTGTTCTCCACCAGAGCTGCCAAAATTACTTTTTAATGGACATCTGTATGATATAGATTACACTGTTCAACAAATTTTTATTTTTTGCCAGTTTTGGAAACAAAAGGATCCATTTCTTAATGAATTTCACATTCTGAGTTCAAATATAACAATGAAATTTGTCAGTTGGCTCTAGTTTTTCTGTAAACGGAAAGTTTTCTACTATAGGCGTAATGACTACATAATGCACAATAATTATATAGATAGATGTCTTTCCACAAATATAAAGCAAGTGATATTGACTACATAACAAAGCCTAAATGGCATAATATATTGCATAGGATTACCAAGAAAAATTATAGCCATAAGCTAAGTTGAATCATTTTAATACTTAGGATTCTCACTAGTTTTGTCTTCAGTTTGTGTCGGTTTTGCTTCTCTTGGCTTTTCTCTTGTATTCGAGGAAAGGGCTATCTCTTACAACTGCACGTGACTACACGCTTCAGGTTCTTCCTCACTTGACTCAACCACGAAGGATTCTGGTGCTTTAGGAATTGGTAGCCCCTCTCCATGAGGAACTGGACGTATTGCCGATGGAATATTTGGATAGTGCACAGATAACTTTTTCTTCTTATTTAGCCCTTTTACAATTGGAGGCACCATACAAAAGTAACAATTACTAACATGATCTGTTGGCTCTCTCCAAATCATTGGCACAGCGAAAGGCATAGATGCCTTTTTTCCATTCAACCATTGCTCCAGTGCCGTCCCACAAGAATTGCAGCATATATGTGGTGCCCAGCTCTTGTCCTGGTCTCCTATCTTGCAGCCAAAATACAAGTTGTAGGCTTTCTTAATCATTCCTGTTATCCTCCTTTTTTGTGAGATAAAAGTTATTTCACCGCAGATATACCAGAAATTATCTGCTTTATTCACACAAGTTCGAGGCATTACTGAGTAGCCTATATAAGCATAAAACGAAATGTAAAGACGCTGTTGAACTACAATCAGCTACAGATACTGCAGCTTTTATGCAGTGAAGTGATGCAATTAAAGGCTAATACTGCATCATCTCAGTACACATGCAATTTTCTATTGGTCACCAGTATCAATTGCGCAATATGCAGCTGAAGTTGCATCATAATTTTGAATGGCTTACGTCATTAGATGGGTGAATATGTCATGGAAACTAGAGCCAATCAACATTTTTTAGGGTCATTTTCGTTTTCAGCACCCCAAAATTATGTAAGATTAGCTAATTTTATGCCCAAAACTTTTTACCTGTTGAACAGTGTTATAGGCACTTATTAGAGTGCTAAAATTGTGCTTGTTAACTGTATTCTACTTGTGCTTGTCAACTTAGCAGTACAGATAGCAAAGTCTTTGGGCTTCAGTGTGGTCAGTGTTGCAGTGGTATTTAAACTGTAGTTAAAGTGACACTAAACAATATCCTTATTCTCCATACACATCTATTACTTAATGGTCCTGTAATCTATTTTATATTAAATTGTTTTTTACTGTGGTTTTTTTTTCTGCCTCCATGTAAAGTTTTCCATGAGCTCCAACACCTCTCCGTTTCCCGTTCACTTCCATTTGTTTGGAATGAGCGTGCACTTTAGTTAAGGTAATATACACTGCTCTGTGCATACTACAGATCCCATAGTTCATAGTTCATAGCCCTGTTTCATTGTGGGAGCAAGCAAGATGAAGTATGTTCCTACATACAGTGGGACCATGAATATTTGGAGGAGGCTGAGAGCTATAGAATGTACTTTTTTGAGTTAAGAATGCGTATTTGAAAATATTTCTATTAAACCAGAGTTTAGTGTCACTCTAATCTCTCTACAATCTCCCTACAACGCATGCATTTTTCAGTCTTCTGTTTTTTTTTTTTAATCTGAAAAATGTATAAATTTAAAGGATTTTTAATCTAAAATTATGGACATTCATTATGCTGAATAAACCCACTGTTGGATCAAATAGAACAATGTAAAGAGACTTCTGCTTTCACATTTCACACTTCTATTTTCTTCTTGAGGACTTTAGCAATGTACAAATGGTACATGTGAAGAAACTAAGCCTGAGGGAATAACATTTTGTATATATACTTTTAGTACCCACTTATTATCTAGTATTGTACATAGGAAAGTAAATTAACACAGCAATTGCAATAGAAATAAATACACAAATGGAAGAATGTATCAGATTTTCCATTTTTTAGCTTTTTGTGGTTATATTATTCCCCTGTGAAAGGGAGCGGAGCACAGGGAGAGTCATACTGTGAGATGTGACATGAATTTGCGTAGGTGGTGGGATGGGAGCCATGAGAGAGCATGTGTAAGCAGGGGGACGCCTGTATTGCATATTAGTCATTTACACAGGAGTGTCAGCTACATGATGGAGCAATTTGTACAATGCCTGAAAACATTGCATTAACCCATTTATTTAGATATTTAGCCAGTGAATGGTATGGAATATAGTGAAAGTTTTTATACAATGTCAGTACAATCCTTAGTGTTTAAATTACATTTTATACAATCCTCAGTGTTTAAATAAACACCAGATTATTTATTTCAACAGATATCTTCCCATAAGATTATAAATATGTTTAACATAATTTATACATGGTATTTTCCTGTAAAAGCCTCCATTGTTTAGACATTCACAAGCAATGAGACTCTTATTGGTTGCCACCATCTTGGATGTAATGTCAGCAGTCTCAGGGCTGTCACTTAACTGACACTGTAGTATTCCCCTTTGCTTGTTCCCCAGCAGCTACATAATAGGTTATGTCAGAAAGGGAAGGATGAAGGAGCTTGGCTAGCACAGACAGTGTTTAGACACTCCCAGAAGAGGAGGAAGCTATGATGTGCATGGGTGGAGGGGCTGTGCTAGGGAAATGACTAGTCAAATTTTCTAGCAAGTTCAAAGGCATATTGTAAATAAGTGAAAAATCATTTATGAAAAAGAAAAACACTGCAATTAAAAACAATGTAGAAAAAGAAGGGAATGAGACACATATAGCAGCCTTTTCAACCAAGGATGCCTTGGCAAAATGTCTAAAAATTGCCCAAAATATTGTATACAAGCCAGCAGGTGGATCAAGTCTGTCTTTTAGTTACACAAAGCCACAGGTTTTCATTGTGCACCATTACAGCTTTCTAGCCGCTGGTGACATAATAACCAATTATGTCATCAGTTGATAAGAAGGACATCAGGCACCAGCACAGCATCCTTGTTTTCTCCTTCCCTGCCCCTCTCCGTCAGCACTGGGGTTACATTAGCTGAGTGAGAGAGAGAAACTGTGGGAGATGAGAAACATTGGAATTATGCAAAAGTGTTTTTGCTTTGGAAGAATAAATCACCTCTAACGTTGGGTATCCTATATGTCAAGATGTTGCTGCATTTTGTAAAACTATCAGTTTATTTTTTTACATTTTGTAAGGGGTGCCTCAAGATTGTGCAGAATTTTAAAGGGTGCTCGAGAGTGTGCAGAATTCTAAAGGGTGCCTCGAGATTGGAATTTTAAAGGGTGCTTTGACTGAAAAAAGGTTGAGAAACAGCTGTAGAGATAACAGTCTCTACCTTGTCACTGGATTTTACTGGTACTACGTCTCTTATTAAAGAGACACTGAAAAATACAAAAACCCTTACTAGAAAAACTATTGTGACTTCTTAGGTACCATACCAATAACAACACAAACAAGTGTTACTTAATCATAACTTTATTGTAGAATTAAAAAGAAGTGATTTAGCATCGACAGGCTCTATAAAAACATATATACCATTGCATGTTGTAACAATAAAAGCAGTAAGCTTAGTGTATATAGTTTCAAGATTACATACAAAGTACATAAGGGGAATGTGGCGTGTATAACTCCTTTTTTTGAAAGGTATTTATTTGTACAACCCCTGGCAAAAAGTATGGAATCACCGCTCTTGGAAAATGTTCATACAATTGTTTAATTGTGTGGAAAAAAAACTAATCACAGACATGCCATTTAACATTCCAAGCTTCTGGCTTTAGGAAACACTTAAAACAATAAAAAAGAAAGAAAACTGTTGTCAGTTGCAACAATTTTTGCAGATCAAGCAGAGAAAAAATATATGGAATCACTCAATTCTGAGGAACATATTATTATGGAATCATGAAAAACACTACAGTACACCCCTAATACTTTGTTGCACCTCCTCTGGCTTTTGTAACAGCTTGAATTCTCTGAGGAATGGATTTACAGTAACTATCGACAAACAGTATTCTTCATCAATCCTGCTCCAACTTTCTCTTATTGCAGTTGCCAGATCAGCTTTGCAGGTTGGAGCCTTGTCATGGACCATTTTCTTTAACTTCCACCATAGATTTTCAATTGGATTGAGGTCTGGACTGTTTGCAGGCCATGCCATTGACATACAGTACTGTATATATGTCTTTCTTGAAGGAACGTTTTCACAGCTTTTGCCCTATTGCAAGATGCATTATCATCCTGAAAAATGATGTCATCATCACCAAACATCCTTTCAATTGATGGAATAAGAAAAGTTTCCAAAATCTCAATATAAACTTGTGCATTTATTATAGATTTAATGATTGTCATCTCCCCCATACCTCTACCTGACATGCAACCCCATATCATCAATGATTGTGGAAATTTGCATGTTTCCTCCAGGCAGTCATCTTTGTACATGTTTATTGGAACAGCACCAAACAAAAGTTCAAGCATCATCACCCTGCCCAATGCAGATTTGTGATTCATCACTGAATATCACTTTCATCCAGTCATTCACAGTCCATGATTGCTTTTGTTTAGCTCACTGCAACCTTGTTTTTTCTGTTTAGGTGTTAATGATGGTTTTCGTTTTTCTTTTCTGTTTGTAATTCTTATTTCCTTTAGGCAATGTCTTACAAATCCGTCACAGACATTGATTCTAGTTTCTGCCCATTTATTCCTCATTTGTTTTGTTGTGCATTTTCTGTTTTCAAGGCATATTGCTTTAAGTTTTCTATCTTGATGCTTTGATGTCTTCTTTGGCTCACCAGTACGCTTCCCTTTTACAACCTTCCCATTTGATTTGTACTTGGTCCAGATTTTAGACACAGCTGACTGGGAACAACAGCCAACGTATTTTTGCATTCTGTGATTTACCTACTTGAAGAAATTCTATAATCCTCTTCTTTGTTTCAACTAACATCTCTCATGTTGGAGCCATGATTCATGTCAATCAGTTTGGTGCACCAGGGTGTGCAAGCACTCTTTTAACTGCAAGCTAATTAGCAGATGTAATCTGATGCAGATGTTTGTTTTAGAACTGAAAAGTACATAGTGATTCCGTAATATTTTCCTCAGAATTGGGTGATTCCATATTTTTTTCCTCTGCTTGATCTGCAAAAGCAGCTGCAATTGAGTACAGTTTTCTTTTTTATTTTTTTAAGTGTTTCATAAAGCCAGAAGGTTGGAATATTAAATGAAATTAGTTTCTGTGATTGTTTTTTTTTCTACACATATGAACAATTGAATGAACATTTTCCAAGAGTGGTGATTCCATACTTTTTGCTAGGGGTTGTAAACTTTTTTAGTTTACTTATGGTTACAACACAGAAGCCATCTAACAAGGCGATGGCAAAAGGTCGCCTGTGCGGAGCCCAGTAAACAAATAACAAGACATGAAAACTGATTCTGTAATTACAGCTCTGTCATGACCATAAGATATAAATGCAGGAATATTACATACTGTATGTTAGCCAGTACTGTATCTGACCATAAAAGGGAAAAACAACACATTTCCAACCAACAGTCACACATAGTCATATACACAACCATACCCATGCTCTCTGCAGGCCCGGAAAACAGCAAGTAGACAAATAATTCAGACATTAAATAAGGGATTGTGAGATAGGCAGGTCAGCGGTTTGAGAGGCCGAGATATCCAAGCAGGATATCTACACTTTGGTAAATTCTTTTGGGCAGGCACGTCCCTTATATATAATTTTATACATAGGTAATTCCTGATTAATTAAGCGACAAACATATGTCAACGTAGGTGTAGAGTGGTCTTTCCACCACAATAAAATAGCCTTTTTGGCAAAAAAGATCAGATGAAACTTAATACGGTTACAGGTGAGGGGGGACATTTTCAAGAACACCCAGCAGACTCACCACTGGAGTCCTAGGAGCCCTCAGGCCCAGGTGATTCGCCATCATATCAAACAATTCAGCCCAAAATGAAGACAGTTTAGGACAGGACCAAAATATATGTAGGACATTTGCAGAGACCTCCCTACATCTAGAGCAACAGGCTTGATTCACCAATCCTACATGATTCAGCTTAGCTGGGGTATGGTGCAGCTTGTGAACAAACTTAAAATGTACTTAAACTTATCTGAAGTACTAATAACATCTTGCGGGATAGTTTCAGTAACTTCTTCCCAATCCTCTTCAGTGAGGTTAGGAAGGTAAGCATGCCATTTCTTATAGGATGAGACAAGGGGATCTGAACCAGTGGATTGTAGTGCAGTATAAAAAGTGGTCACCAATTTAGTAATATCCGGATCTGATACAAGATGTTCCAAAGGAGAAGCAGCAAGATCAACTCCCTGCAGCCCAATTTGGGCCTGCACGGCGTAGCAAAAGGTACTTAAAAAATTAACTTATTTGTCACACCAGTCCATTTCTTGAGAACATCAAAGGAGATAAAGACACCATCCACATATACTTGCAAGACATTTTTAATTACCTTATTAATCCACCACGGTGCATCTGGATGATGACAGAGGTCCTTAAAGTACCCTCTGACAAAAGCTTTATAGATGCAGACCAAGTTGTAAAACATACATCCATAGGAGAGGATTTCTAGCACATAGATGGTGTCTGGCAATAAACATCATCTTTAAGTCCCCTGGGAGAGCCCCAAAGAGATAACATAAGGCATGTGTATAACTCCTTGATGTAGATAACTCTGATCTGTTTCACAGGTCAAAAGCCCGCTTCCTCGGGGAGATCTAATCTGTATCTCTAAAATCATAAGCAGAACCATAGTAAACAAACAGAAGAAGTAAGAACAAGATACAGTATTACATTTTAAGATAGTACCTCTATGTATACCAAAAGGCAATACCTGTTTTTTAAAAATTATAGCCAAATCGCAACGTCACCTCAACATCACAATTTCAGTAAAACGTATACAAAAGTTAATGTTTGTGCTCAAAAAACAAAATATAATACCCATTTTCTATCAAATATAAAAGGCGAGGTTACATCAAGTTAGTAGATAATAAACATGTCAAGTCTTAAATATTTCATGCACCTGTAAAACTGCAACAAACTTGGCAACGTGTTTGCAGGCTTCACAAGTTATCAGTTTAGAGTTATCTGTGAATGATGGCTCTAGAATTATTGCTCTCACGCTGGTGAGTGTGGCAATATGTATCCTGTACGTTACTTTAATTCTTTTTAAACTTTTTTTTGCTCAATTTTATTGCACATGGAAGCATATTAGCCCCATTATGTGATAGCATATTGTAATTGACAGGTAGTGTTCCAGTTAGAACAGGACTCTGCTTTTTAGGTCAGTTTATCTGGCTACTCTCAAATAACTTGGCCAGAGAGTTATTTGGAACCAGATCTGCAGCAGTCCACCTGTCCCCACCTCTGAAGGCTCACTTATTGTGAGTGGCTGACAGGCTATATGATGGGTCTGTGTTTCCGTTAGGACCAGACTCCACTTTTAGATGAGGCCAGTTTATCTGAGAATTCCTTGCCGAGTTATCAGGACCAGAGCTGTGACAATTTTTCTTCTGTTCCCCTTATCTGAAGATCACTTTTAGTTTTTGGCTAGCAGGCTATATGCTGTATTGAGGCTGGTCTGTGAGTATACCTAATGAGGTTGGGTAGTGGCATCACATGATAAAACGGTCACCCTGCAAATATGAGTATTCTACCCAATCAGGACCTAAATTGCAAAGTCTAGCTTGGCACTTGGAAGAATTGAGGTTTCTGCATTCCCAGTTGGATACACCTGTGACATTACAGCAGAGGAATTTACTTCTGTTCTGCATGGTTTTATGCCTCAGTCGGTCCCACTTGTTGCTCCCACTGGTCATGGTGCTTAAATTGCCCAATATCTCTGATTCTGGAAACCCTTGGGGGAACTCTTTGGCCTCCTGGTCAAACTTTCACAAACCAGTGATTTCTGCTGTGCACATTCCTTAGGGTGGAAAACTGGCAAGGCAGACTTTCTCAGCAGGATATATTTCCTGTCTAATACATGAAAAATCACTTATGACTGGCAATGGTTGTCAGTGCAGGAATTTATCAGAGTGAAACAGAATGAGTTTAAACTTTATCATGAAGATTAACAAGACTGTTCATTCTCTGATTTTTTACAGGTTCCACCAGGACTAAGAGGTCAAGCGCACTTAAAAGTTTGGGGTAATCGTCACCTAAATGATGGAGGACTTATTTTTCACAACTCTACAACTGTTACAGTGGATAGCAAAGAACTGTCACTCTTTATACAAACTGATAAACCAGTGTATAAACCAAAGCAAAAAGGTGAAGAAATGTACACATATGTAGTTTACAATTAAAGTGGTTCTAAAGGCTGAAGTTTGTTTCCCTTCATGCATCCTATGCAAGAAGGTAAAAAACCTTCAGTGTGCATCTTCCTACTCGGCCCCCCCTTTTACCTACCTGATCCCCATATCAATCTAGTGGTGTGCAAAAGAGCAGCATCTCTCCCGGGCCTCTCCCTCCTCATTGGCTCAAACACAGCAGTGAGAGCTAGTGGTTCCCGCTGCTGTCAATCACAGCCAATAAGGGAGCAGGGGCCAGAGCCACGCTCAGTGAGTCTTATAAACACACAGAGGTGGATCAGGAGCGAGCATGCACAAGGACCCTAGAGTGAGCGACTTGTTCTGGCGGCACTCAGCATGGGGGAGGAGCCAGGAGTGCCAGCAGGGGAAAAGAGGGGGATCGTGACCGCTGTATGCAAAACCATTGCAAATAAGTATAACATGTTTTTTATTTGTAATACAAAAAATCTGAACCTTTGGTACTACTTTACTGGCTGAATCACCCAGTGTGAATACTGTGACTGTCTCTTAGCTCTGGTTTTATGCTATAAGTGTTTGCGATACAGTATTTGTCAACTCCAATCCGTTTTGTTAGAGGAATGTCAAGTTTCCAAGATCTGCAGTAACCATACATAGAGTATTTTTGTATTAAGTCAGCTTAATACCTTTTGAAAATATTTGTCAGTTGAGTGCCCTTATCATTACTGCTGTAAAAGATTGCAAAGTAGTATCCCTATACAGACTGGAAAAAAATAAGAAAAATCACAAATTTAAATAAAACCAAATTGTAGGTTTACCAGTTTATGCTTAGTAAATTAAAGAGCATTAAGTACTAATTAAAGTGGAACTCCATTCAGCAGCTTTTCTAGATTCTTATACAGTGGGGAAGGTTTAGAACCTCTGTCAGTTGTTTTATTCAAACCTGGAAATCATTAGGGAAATTTCTCTTTATACCCTGCTCCAGGGACACAACAGGATGGAAGAAGAAAGCCCACCATTGACATTTGTCACTGGACAAGATTTTCCCTTGTCTCCTGTACCTGATATAGCTATAAAAATGTTGTTATTCCCTCATTTTCTTTTCTTTTGACAATGGCCGCAAATGACTAATAGGTAGAATTGACAAGTAAACGCTTTAGGTAACCCTTTCCCAATCTATCCAACTGTAGAATAAAGTTTTAACTGGAGATCAACTTTACATTTATTGATATGTGAATTTGGGCAGAAGAATTGCATTTTTAAATCAAATTTTACTACTTGTGTCTCTGACTTATGTTTCTTGTCTCTGATTTGTGTCTCTATTTGTAGTGATGATCAATATGTATATGGTGACACCAAATCTACGACCTGCAAGTGAAAAGGTAAGGTAAAAGAAACAAATGGCCTGCTTCTTGAAAACGAGAGCTACAAATTGATTGTTTCTGGGAGTGTTACCAGATTTTGTTTTCCCAGAGCAGGTTTGACAGTGGCTGTCAAAATCTGACTGGGTTTGTTTGGCAGCTGCTTTGACTTACCTTTACTCTTATTTTCATAAAGCACTACCAATGATTAAGGAGGAACTTTACACATAACAATTTGATAAAAAATTATGTTCTGCAGCAAGGAACATACATTCCACATTAATAATCATGCCAACATAATTAGTCTGTGCTGTAAATAATGTACTATATATATTATTATTATACAGGATTTATATAGCGCCAACAGTTTGCTCAGCGCTTTACAATATAAAGGGGGACAATACAGCAACAATACAGTTCAATACAAGAGGGTTAAGAGCTTACAAATATATATATATATATATATATATATAAACACACACGTAAATTGATGGTGCTATATAAGTACCTGTAACAATAAATAATAATGATTTTTAAAAAATGGAGAGCAACTGAACATGTGCAGAGCAGGGTGAGACAGTGATCTAGTAGGAATTAATTTTCTGACTAAAATTCCACTTTAACTGTCGTCTGATGCCGTTTCTGACTGACTGCTCTGTTATGCTAAAAGCTGATCTCCATGTTTTTAGTGAAATTTAAATAGTTCTTGTGGACCAAGCTGGTCCAAACAAATCATTTTACTTCACTAACAGATTCTGCAGCTGTGTGTGCTGTATAAATTGTTTGTAGCCTCAGCTACATATAGTAAAAAGTGCTGTGTTCTGGCAATGGGATGGGGATCCCGCTCCCAGAACAAAATCGATTTGGACTGAATGCTGCTCAGCCATTCACAGGAAGCTTTGTATACTGAGAATGAATACAAAGCTTCCTCTGATTGGCTGAGGAAGAGAGGCGAGTGGATGATGTCATAATATCTGACTCAGCCGATCAGAGGAAGCTTTGTATTCATTCGTACAATACAAATTTTCATGTTAATGGCTGAGCAGCACTCAGCCCAAACCAGTTTTGATCTAGTTTCTAACCCGTTGGTGCAATATACTGTATGTAGTTAAGGCTAAATACAGCCCTTTAGAGCCACTTAGTGAAGTAAATAGTTTGTTTGGGCCAGCTTAGGCCAAATGAACTGTTTAAAGTTTACTAAAACCTGGAGAACAGCTTCAAGTAATGCATACAAGCAACACTTTTTCTAAGATGACTGCTTTAATCATCCTAGTTTTTTTAATCATTACCTAAGAGTATGATGTTTCTGATCACTATGTTAAAGTGTATCTATAGCCAAATTTTTTTCTATGATAAAGTGAAGAAGGGTAAGGACCCCTGTCAGGCTTTACTGATGTCTGGATCTACATTGAAGAGATTTTCTCTCACTTCCTGTTCTGCTGACACTTTTTTTTACTAGACAGGAAGTGAAGGGGAATTTGCAACAGGGAATAAGATAAGAAAAAGCTGAAAGGTTCTAGCCTTCCCCTACATTATTTAAATCAAGGGATTTTTTTTTAATTTTTGTCTGTTTTGCATTGGAGAGTTTCCATCTTTTTCTGACTGATGAAGTTTCCATCTTTTTCTGACAGATCACCAGTACAGGAAGGGATGGGTACTCTTACTAACAAAGTCCCGTACAGCAGTAAAATCTGGCAGGGGTTTTCATTCTTCCTCACTCCATCCAAAACTAGATACACTATGAAGTTGACTTCATAATATGAAGATTTGCTTTGTCATAGGGAAAACATCTTCTTGTCTGAAAAATTTACCTTTTTTGACTGGCATCTCTCCTAAAAAATAGCAGTGTACTTCCTGGTATGTGAGTGTTCCTAGGCACTCTTGAACCCTCAGCCTCATAGCTTTATATCTGCAGTGTGAGATCTAAGGTACTGCTGCCTCTGACTGCTAGTCTTGTCAGATTTAAAGTGATGTCACTAGTGTGTTGCTCACTGTTTTCCTTCCTGTAATCTCTGAATAAAGAAGCAAAGGTCTGCCTCTACTAGATTGTAAGCTCTAATGAGCAGGGCCCTCTGTTTCCTCTTGTACTAAATTGCTTTGTAACTGTTATGTCTACCTTAATTTTGTAAAGCGCTGCGCAAACTGTTGGCGCTGTATAAATCCTGTATAATAATAATAATACTAAGATGGCTGCCTCCCCAGAGACACAGTACAGAACAAGACATAATAAGACTGGCTACAGAGAGCTTAAAGGCAATACTAGTGACTAGTCCTTTACCCTTTGCCTGAGTCATACAGGATCTTCTAAATGCATGGGATTCATTTCTTGCTGGCAAAGACCTCAATAGCAATGCATCGACAGGTTTTGGCATTATTTTTTTTTCTTTTGAAGAGGTGTAGCTGTGCTCTATTCTTGACACCTTTTTCTTGGTTTTAATCATAATTTATGCCAGCTTTAACAAGCTTCTACTGCTTGAGGCTTGCTAAAGCTTAGCCATAGTTTTTTTTAAAACTACCGCATACACTAGCATTAAGATCTGTTTTTAGGAATCCCACACTAAACTTGAGAATGCTTTAGGAACTTCTGCTTGAAGCTTGATAAACGCTTTATAAATGTTTGCTATAAGCTGAGATTAAGCAATTGCTGTGTGTTTACATCCTTAGTTAGTCAATCTCATTTATTATAAAAATTATTTTTTGTTTAGTTTAGGTAGAAAAAAAAGCAATTACTCTAGGGTCTCTTTCACATCATACGTTGTGACTCACTTCAATTACAATTTCAGTTATGAACAGGCCTTTACTGAAATTTTGCCAATTTTTATACATTTTACAAGAAGGATCCTTTTAAGAATATTTTTATTATTATATAATAGTGTAGATTTGAATGTAGAACTTTTTAATATTATATTGTTTTCTGATTTTGTTAATGTTCTTGTACTTGCAGGTTAATGCATATGTCATGGTAAGTATGTGTGTTTTTTAATATTTACACAGAAGTCACTTGTTATTTCTCTTCTGTTCATTAACAACTTCAAATTCAGACTGTTTCACCCCCTTTCTGTCCAGACCAGTTTTCAGCACTGTCATACTTTGAATGACAGTTATTCATGCAACACTGTACTCAGATGAATCATATATAATGTTTGAGACCGATAAATCTTTCTTTTGGTGATATTTAATTACCACTGTGTTTTTTTATTATTTGGTAAGAAAAATACCAAATTCGGTGTATATTATTTAGTCTGTGTGAAAGTTAGAGTCTACAAACTATGGTATACTGTATATTCAGGGTTGTGGAAATTCTTTTAAAAACTTCTTGTCCAAGGGACTAAATAAGGGCCCCAATCTACTTGTCCCTCATGACAACCTACTTGTCCTGATAAAATTTTTTTTTTTTTAACCAAAACCAAAAAATTGGTAGAGGCTAGGGGCATGATCGAAGAGATGATCAGAGGCTAGAGGCCTGATCCAAGAGATGGTCAGAGGCTAGGGGCATGATCCAAAAGATTGTCAAAGGATAGGGGCATGATCCAGGAGGTGGTCAGAGGCTAGAGGCATGACATAGGAGATGGTCAGAGGTAATGATCCAGGAGATAGTCAGAGGCTATGGGTATGACATAGAAGATGGTCAGAGGCCATGATCCAAGAGATGGTCAGAGACTATGGCATTGCATAGGAGATGGTCAGAGGCTGGGGGCATGACATAGGAGATGGTCAGAGGCCATGATCCAAGAGATGGTCAAAGGCCATGATCCAAGAGATGGTCAGAGGCCATGATCCAAGAGATGGTCAGAGGCTAGGGGCATGACATAGGAGTTGGTCAGAGGCCATTATCCAAGAGATGGTCAGAGGCTAGGGGCACGACATAGGAGATGGTCAAAGGCCATGATCGTAGAGATGGTCAGAGGCTAGGGGCAATTGATGGACAGCACAGCAGAAAGAATAGTGTGAAAGGATTAAACTAAGCATCTACACAATATTATTCCATCCCTGAGTAACTGCCTAGGTAATAAAAACACAGACTACTCTCTGTAGGCACCTCAAGGGCAGAACAATGTATGCCAATGGGTTGCATGCAGGTCCAAAGCAACAAGATGGGCACCAGGAATCTATCTAAACTACTAGCTCCTCAGCGGTAGATTAGCCACGTCATGGCGCTTCCCAACCGTACTTCGCCTGGAAGCCGTCCAGTAGGTGTGCAGGAAGTGCCACCATGCTGCCTTCCAGTATGTGTGACACAGCCAGTCCCAGAAGGCGCTCAGGACACTCATTGGCTTGGCCAGCATAACCAGATCACGTGACTCAGACACGGAGCCGCCATGACCAATCACAAGCCACCTAAGCAGCCCGCTATAGGTTGGAGGATGCTCCAGGAGAATTGCTCACAAGTGTCCCCTGATCCCTGTGTTCTGCTCCCTAGTTCTCCTTCTTTTCTGCGGAAGACGATGGGAGGGGAGGGGGAAGTTCCCTTCTGCTGCTTGTAAAAGTAATCTAGGGGTTACTTAGCCACTGGGATTTCTTTTACAAGAGAGTCAACTGTTGACTCTGAAAAAAAGGTAAACCTTGTTGCTGGCAGGGTTAAATGTAGAAAAAAAACACCTGCCCAGCGCCCAAAACTACATGTTCTGGGCGTCGGGCAATTTGCACATCCCTGTGTGTGTATATATATTTTTAACCAAATATATATATACAGTGTCTCAAAGAAGTGAGTACACCCCTCACATTTTTGTAAATATTTTATTATATCTTTTCATGTGACAACTCTGAAGAAATGACACTTTGCTACAATGTAAAGTAGTGAGTGTACAGCTTGTATAACAGTGTAAATTTGCTGTCCCCTCAAAATAACTCAACACGCAGCCAATAATGTCTAAACCGCTGGCAACAAAAGCGAGTACACCCCTAAGTGAAAATGTCCAATTTGGGCCCAAAGTGTCAATATTTTGTGTGACCACCATTATTTTCCAGCACTGTCTTAACCGTCTTGGGCATCGAATTCACCAGAGCTTCACAGGTTGCCACTGGAGTGCTCTTCCACTCCTCCATGACAACATCACAGAGCTGGTGGATGTTAAAGACCTTGCGCTCCTCCATCTTCCATTTGAGGACACTCCATAGGGTTTAGGTCTGGAGACATGCTTGGCCAGTCCATCACCTTTACCCTCAGCTTCTTTAGCAAGGCAGTGGTTGTCTTGGAGGTGTATTTGAGGTTATTATCATGTTGGAATACTGCCCTGCGGCCCAGTCTCTGAAGGGAGGGGATCATGCTCTGCAGTAGATGTTGGCATCCATGGTTCCCTCAATGTAGCTCCCCAGTGCCGGCAGCACTCATGCAGCCCCAAACAATGACAGTCCCACCACCATGCTTGACTGTAGGCAAGGCACACTTGTCTTTGTACTCCTCACCTGGTTGCCGCCACATACCCTTGACACTGTCTGAAACAAATCAGTTTATCTTGGTCTCATCAGACCACAGGACATGGTTCCAGTAATCCATGTCCTTAGTCTGCTTGTCTTCAGCAAACTGTTTGCGGGGTTTCTTGTGCATCATCTTTAAAAGAGGCTTCCTTCTGGGATGACAGCCATGCAGACCAATTTGATGCAGTGTGTGGTGTATGGTCTGAGCACTTACAGGATACCCCCCACCCCTTCAATCTCTGCAGCAATGCTGGCAGCACTCAAATGTCTATTTCCCAAAGACAACCTCTGGATATGACACTGAGCAAGTGCACTCAACTTTTTTGGTCAACTATGGCGAAGCCTGTTCTGAGTGGAACCTGTCCTTTTAAACCATTGTATGGTCTAGGCCACCGTGCTGCAGCTCATTTTAAGGGTCTTGGCAATATTCTTATAGCCTAGGCCAGGGCTTGAAATTTCCACTTGCCTGCTCGCATTGGCAATGTACCATCAAATCTTTGGTGAGAACCTTCTTCCCTTAGCCAGGGCATTGAAAATGGATTGTGGATGGGTGTTCCAGCATGACAATGACCCAAAACACATGGCCAAGGCAAAAAAGGAGTGGCTCAAGAAGAAGCACATTAAGGTTCTGGAGTGGCCTAGCCAGTCTCCAGACCTTAATCCGATTGAAATTCTGTGGAGGGAGCTGAAAGTTTGAGTTGCCAAACGTCAGCCACCAAACATTAATAACTTAGAGAAGATCGGCCAAGAGTGGTGAGCAAAAATCCCTCCTGAGATGTGTGCAAACCTGGTGGCCAATTACAGGAAACGTCTGACCTCTGTGATTGCCAACAAGGGATTTGCCACCAAGTACTAAGTCATGTTTTGTGAAGGGGATCAAATGCTTATTTCCCTCATGAACATGCAAATCAGTGCATCATTTGTTAGACATGCATTTCTTTTGAATTTTTTGTTGCTTTTCTGTCTCTCACTGTTACAATACAACTACCATTCGATTTTTAGACTGATCATTTCTTTGTGAGTGGGCAAACATTCAAAATCAGCAGGGGATCAAATACTTATTTCCTTCACTGTATAGTAGCCAATCAGCTTGTTCGATCAAGCTTTGACGATATGACCTGGAAGCTGATTGGTTTCTATGCAGAACTGTACCAGAATTTGCACTCTCCTGTTTTAGTAAATCCCCCCAGGTTGACATGTTATCTTATAAGTATGTTATTATATGGGCTGCAGTCATTCATACTGCACTATACTGTGTTTTATACTGTTTTCTTTATTTTTAGGATCCAAGAGGATCTAGAATAATACAGTGGACAGACCTAAGTCCGGTATGCTGTGGTGAGTTGCTGACCTTGTATTTTAATTAGCCTGCACAAATAACAGCAAACTTATCCTAATAATAATTATTTTGAGATAAAAAGTGAAAATCTGCTTACTATGGGGCAAGAGACAATTCGTATTTCAGACGTATTGGTAAACATAGTCAGTGGTCTAGCAAATTATGTTTGTATACATGTGTTATAGATTATTCACAATATAATTTTTAAGAAGTTGTAATATTGTTTTATACATAGAAAAATGTGTGATACTGGACTCCTAGATTTGGAGCTGGGGACGATGCTTGTGCTTGGGCATTCTATTTTGTATATGTGTTTTTTTCTGATTTCTCCAGTTTCCTCTGAGTAACCTTTGAGACATTGCATAGAGAGTATTCATGTTCACCTAGTTTAGTGCATGAAGTAAGGTTATAGTCACCTTAAGGGCTTTTTCACACTTAACTAAATTTCTAACTCTTACCAAACGCTCCTATAGTTTTAGTATAGACAGGCATTAATGAGCTTTAGTATGGACATTAGACTGGCTTTTTACAAGTGTTAAAAACACTGCCCAAATGCCTTTTGTGCAGTTCTGAAGGATTTTATAATGTATTCCAGGGAGTAAATGCTACATGAATCATCTGCCCTTACTCAAGACGGCCACTGCTAGAAATACCAGGGTGTGTTTTTCAAAATGAATTTTCAGTAAAGTAAAGCATGGAGACATGGTTAGGGGAGTTTGCTTTAAATATTAACAATGAATTAAATAGCATTATTTGCTTGTGCTGCTCAGATACAGTGCAGTTCCACTTTAAGTGTGTCCTTGTCTCTATCTCTGACTTATAGGAATCGTTAACATGAGTTTTCCTCTTTCTGACCAACCTGTGTTTGGAGAGTGGCTGATATTTGCAGAAACGCAAGGCCATATTTTTAACAAATCGTTTTCAGTACAGAAATATGGTGAGTGAGGAGATGAATACACTTTACCCTAACCTGCTAGTGGGTTAGGGGTATTTGTTGTATGCATTTATGATTCTAATTTCTTACATCTATGTGGACTTAATGCTGCTCTTCCTGTCTTAAACTTAAAATCTAGACCTAAGAACAAAAAAAATAAAATATTGCAATACAGAAATCCTTACATGGCTGCATGAGTTTTGTTTTTTTATGGCTTCTTTTGTATAATTTTTACCTGGATAAACCAGCTAATCCTACTCTCACTTATTGTACGTTATATATGGAGGAACAGTGTAGTCACCCAAGGATAAAGATGGTGTTATGAATACAGATCATCACCCCTCATCCCCTTCACATAGTGGAGAGATGTTCTGTAGTTCTATAGTTGATCTTCTGTGTTTCTGATTAGTGTTTTAAAAAGCTAAAGTTTATTACTGGAAATAAAACGTACATTTTTTCCCTAAGTTGTTCTATGTACAATAAAGGTGTGATTCTGACACAACTCACTGCATTTACAAATTAAATACAGGATTTTTGTTCATTTTTTTTTAATGAACAAAACATAAATGGAACAGAGCTAGGTCTCATGCACACTGGTGTTTTTGAGGCTACTGCTACGGGCGTCATGTGTTTTAGTTTTTTGTTTTTCTAAACTCCCCTGCATGTTATCCTATGTGTCCATGCACACAAAGGCTTTTTACAGCGTTTTGTATCTGGAGAGTTTAGTGGAAGAAAAAAAACCTACTGCCAGGGCATCCTGGAGCAGCAGCGCTTTGGCAGAAAAAACACTAGTCGCGTTTAAACACAGGTAAATGTGCCTAAATGCTAGGCGCGTTTAGTGCTTCAGCGTTGATTTATTTCAATGGTAGAATAAATTCTTTATTCTGGCCAATTAAATGAATTAATGCCCAAGCTACTGACGCCTGTAAAGAAGCCCAAACACTTCTAAAGCATTAGACACTTTTACAAGCGTCAGTTGTATTTTTCCTGCTAAAATGATGCTGGCTTCTAGGAGAGTTAAAAGAAAAAGTCCTGTGTGCATGAAGCCTTAATAAAAAAGTTATTCTTTTACTTTGTATCTCGCTCTCTGAACAGTGTTTATAAACACTGTATCAGAAGGTCCACTATTGAAGAAGCTGCTGTATTTACACAGCAACTCCTGGCTGTCACTTTGACAGCTGGGAATTGCTGGCAGGTTGGTGGGGGGATGGAGTGGCAACCCTGTGTACTTTGATTAAAGGGTAATTCCACTTTTGTGGAAAAGAATATAACAAAAAAATATACAATTGCTGCCTAAGCCCAAGCCATGTTGAAATTTAATGTTACAATATTTTTAATCTATAGCACTGACATTTTCTGTAAAATGCAATGCAATATGGCAACCTGGAGTTTTTCAGTACATAGTTGGTGCCTCCAAAAATGTAATTTCCTGTTTGTGTGAGGGGCTCACTGATTTTCCCAGAAGCCTGCATTAACATACAAGTTAGATTTTAGGCACCCCCTGCAATAGAAATGTAAGTTTTGTTTTGATACCCCCCAAGGATAATCACTTCTAAAGGGATGCAGACACTGCAACTTTCCTCATTAGAACACTGAAATTGCATCAGCTGATTATTAATGAACCAGACCCTCCCATTCAGAATGAATATTCCATCAGTCTGGTGAAACAAAGAGCTATTTCTTCAAAGCAACAAATGGTAGGAATGTGCTACAAAGTTTGCTAAAATCCTTGCAATGTATATTGATCATCCAGAAGGGTTTTTTTTCTCAACAAAAGTGGAGTTACTCTTTACATTTTTTTGGGTGTAGCACACCCAGTATCCACAAATGTTTAACAGAACAAAAGAGAGTAAATTAGAGAAATCCAATGTTAGGGTCTACTTTAACTAGATTGTCTTCTTCTTATGAAGTGATGGCTGTCAGTGATCTGATTGAATGCATTCTCCTCATCATGTAACAGGAAAAGGTGACTGATGATAGCAGTATGCAACAGTAGCAGCATGTAATTGTGCATATCATATATGTTTTATTGATTTTTTTTTTTTAGTGCTTCCAAAGTTTGAGTTAATATTAATACCACCACCTTACATACAGGACATAAATGTCTGTGAAAAGGGCAAAGTCATTGCAAGGTATAGTATCTGAATGTGTTTACACATCTTCTTCTATTAAATGCTTTCTGTTTCCACTTCTAGTTTTGTCATACTACATTTCTTTTGATCCTACTGATGTGTCACTCATGATACAGTTAACATCAGTTCCATTCAAAATTATTTATTTTGGTAAGAATTGGAGAGCTTGGTCTTCTTCTGTTTGATTTGAGAGTCTCAAAATCATCCAAAATCTTAAATGACATCTGTCACAGGGGTGGTGCTGTGCTGTTCCATACACATTCAACAACCAGACTGGGGAGTAGATCTTGCCTGCGTCCTCCCTAAATGTTATAGGATCAGTACCCAGATTCATTTTTTTAAAGAGTCTCTCTCTTTTCATGTATGACAAACAGGAAAGTAGGTCTTGTGTGTAGCAGGCATTGTCATTACTGCTTTGCAATTCTGTATTTTACCTTGACAGAAATCATTTGTTCATAGAGGAGATAGTATATGTACTCATGTTACCATAAAGCCCAACAGATTTGTGAGTTACTCAGCTATGTAACTTGGCTGCTTCACTTCAGCCTCACATCAGTTTTTCTCTAATTCTAGATATACTTTTGAGAAACCTGTGAGTGGAATGCTGACTATCAACATGACTGTGTCAGGTGTTGGGTATTACAGACATGAGATTGGACACCAGGTGCTTAAAACCATGGAGGTAAGAGCTTCTGCAACATTTATTACCACCCACCCAAATACAGTCAATACTCTCTGTGAAATCAGTTCCTGATTTTTTGTTTATTTTTTATTAAATAACATACATATTATAGAAATATTTACTTTAGAGTTGCATATAGCTTTGCACAATCCTCAACGATCTGAACAAAAAAAAAGTTCTTGATATTCAACTGAAAGATATTTTCAAATGCTTTTTTGGTAATCAAAGTCGAACCCAGCGTTAAACATTTTTTTCTGGTAATTTAAGAGCTTACAAGTTTGAAGGAAGCATTACCTCAAGTTCCCTATACAGTTGAATGAACAGATAATATATATTTATTAGCTAGTAATTTGTAAGAATGAAAAAAGGATCAGACAAAAATAAGCCTAGCTTGGTTGACGTGTTTGAAATGATCAATAATCCCCAAAAAACACATTTGGACTGCAAATATTATTATACATTGAGTTAAATTGCAGGATGGACAAGGATGAGTGCAACACTGGATAGTTCCTAATGGAATAGTCAAATAAACCAATATATTTCGGACTTTTGAAGATTTATATAACTAGCCTTTCATATCGTATAGGCTTAAAGTAGTGCTAAGTTAGAGAATCTGTATGAGGTTATCCCTAGATGAGCTTAGTGTCTAGAAGTGAGCCTGCAGCCTGCTCCCATCCATGGATTGCTTTTCAGAGGGTTTTTGATAGGTACTGCCTACTGAATTTGACAGGGGGCTTAATTTTTGTGTACAGCCCTGAATGGCTGCAGGTCCTTATTCAGGTGGACAGTCGGGTAGTGATAAAACCATGGGTCAACCACCTTTTCTACTGCCCTTTGGCTGCATGTCTGAAAGAGCCCTCACAGGGAAGTGATATTTTCTTTCCATTTTTCCTATAACTTGTTGAGGTGAGGAATTTTGGCGTTTAGACGTAAGCAATTGCTAAAAGAAATTATTTTCTGGTCTTTTTATGTACCACCATTTTTTACATAAGGTGAAAATAAGTATAAAAAAGCTTAAAAAGAAGACAAATGCAGCCACCACATATAAGGACTGGTGAATAGCAGTTTAGTACATTTTTGTTTTTGGGTTTTGCTATGGTTTAAGGGACACAGGGTCAGACAGAAATCTGAGACATATACGTTACATTATATTGCATCCTCAGAGAAAAGTAACAAGTTTTTTTTATTACTTATTATCAGAACATTTTTTTCTTCAATGGAGCTTGCTAATTTCAGAGCCAAGAGAGCTCACTTTGCAGTTTTCCAAATCCGCTGATCCTCAGTGCTACCTTTTGAGGCTGTATCAGACCCCACTAAAGATGAGGGGGCCTGCTTCTAATATGACCTTTGAGCACTGGGCTCTGCTTGTGGTGCTTTCTAGATACCCAGTGTACAATGGAGCTTGCTAATTGCAGAGCCAAGAGAGCTCCCATTGCAGTTTTCCAAATCCACTGATCCTCAGTGCTACCTTTTGAGGCTGTACCAGACGCCACTAAAGATGAGGGGGCCTGCTTCTAATATGACATTTGAGCACTGGGCTCTATAGCGCTTTCCAGATACCCAGTGTACAGCATTAACTGCAGAGAACTTTATAAGTCCAAGTCCATGAAATATACATCTGGCATAATCTTGTTCCTTAAGACTCCTTTACGGTATGCCCATTTACAGAGCACCACTGCTTTAATTGTCTCCCTTTTTCTATGTAGCTTTACTCTGCCTCCTGGTTTGATCCTTCTAAGAGGTTAGCGCTTTGCAGAGAGAAAGGTGCTGCAACACTTTAATGTGTGGCATGCACCTGGGAGTGTGGTGTTGGTTCCCTGCTGTTCACCTGTGGGCCGATGCTATGGGATCCTGTGCTAAGACACAATATATATATATATATATATATATATATATATATACAGTATCTCACGGAAGTGAGTACACCCCTCACATCTTTGTAAATATTTTATTATATCTTTTCATGTGACAACACTGAAGAAATGACACTTTGCTACAATGTAAAGTAGTGAGTGTACAGCTTGTATAACAGTGTGAATTTGCTGTCCCCTCAAAATAACTCAACACACACCCATTAATGTCTAAACCGCTGGTAACAAAAGTGAGTACACTTCTAAGTGAAAATGTCCAAATTGGGCCCAAAGTGTCAATATTTTGTGTGGCCACCATTATTTTCCAGCACTGCCTTAACCCTCTTGGGCATGGAGTTCACCAGAGCTTCACAGGTTGCCACTGGAGTCCTCTTCCACTCCTCCATGACGACATCACGAAGCTGGTGGATGTTAGAGACCTTGCGCTCCTCCACCTTCCATTTGAGGATGCCTCACAGATGTTCAATAAGGTTTAGGTCTAAAGACATGCTTGTCCAGTGCATCACCTTTACCCTCAGCTTCTTTAGCAAGGCAGTGGTCGTCTTGGAGGTGTGTTTGGGATTGTTATCATGTTGGAATAGTGCCTTGAGGCCCAGTCCCCAATGGGAGGGGATCATGCTCTGCTTCAGTATGTCACAGTACATGTTGGCATTCATGGTTCCCTCAATGAACTGTAGCTCTGCAGTGCCGGCAGCAGTTTTATATTATTGTGTTATTGAGGAACCAATTGTTTTTATGGAAAGCACTATGGTCTCTGCTTATACTTCTCTGAGCTGAAGGAACAAGAAAGGTTTCTACTCCACTTTACCTTACCTTACCCATAGCAAAAGGAGCATTTGTCCCATTTTGAACCCATTTTCATTCAAGTAAAAAAGTTCCCTATGGAATCTTTTTGGTCAGTCATTGCGTCCCTCCTCTGGAATACTTTCTGGGCTATGTGGACATCAAGGATGCGCTTGAACGCCCCCTGTGCTTTGCTTTGGACATGCTAGATTGGGGGGAGGGGGAGTTATTAAAACTAGTGCACACATGATCTGATGCAACTGTGCATAGTAAACAAATCAGCTTCTAGGTTTTTTTTGTCTTAGGTTGTGCTTACTTGAACAAGCTGAATTTAGAAGCTTATTGGTTACTAAGCACAGCTGCACTAGATTATGTGTGCACCAGTTTTAGTGAATTTTCCCCAGGGGTTCATTGCTTTTCCCTTTTTCTATATCCAGTAAACTGTTCAAATTCGCTAGTGGTTTGGTTGGATCCTGAACCTCCAGAAAAAAATCAGTGCTGGAACCGACCCATTGCTTGGAGTATTGATGTCTCCTTCTTGTTACTGCTAAGTCCAGGATTTATCTTCCTGATAGAGACAGATTGCTGACTCCCCTCTCCCTTATTAAGGTCCTGCAGTCCAGGATCTGTCCAACTCTCTGTTTCTGCGTGAAATTTACAAGCTTAATACTGACCTAATTCAAGGTGGTCCCCTTGCCCACTCCAGATCGTTGCAGTTTGCTCTGGCTGTCTGGGACAGGAAGGCACATTCTCTGGATATTGTGTCAGACATCTGGTTATACTTTGCCTGTTTGCTCCCAACAAATTCCAACCTGAGATGTTGGAGAGGAGTACTGGACACTATATCAATGCAAAGTCACTGGAGGAAGTCCTTCTCTGAATTCAAGCCATGACCTCTCAACTGCAAGGTAATCAAGCCCAGATTAATTTGGGAAATGCCCAAGCGGTGGCATGCATCAGCCATCTGGGGGGAACAAGAGGTATTGCAGCTCAAATAGAAGCCGTCCAGATTCTGGCTTAAGCGGAATTTAACATTCTAGCCCTGTCCACCGTGCACATTCCAGGTGTGAGAATTTGCAGGTAGTCTTCCTCAGTAGACAACTTCTGGACTCAGGGGAAATTACCTCTTCACCCAGAGGAGTTTCAAGATCTCTGATGCAGGTGGGGAAATCTAGGTGTGGATCTTTTGATTTCCAGATTCAAGAACAAACTGACCAAGTTTGTCTTTAGGTCCAGGGATCCTCTAGCAACAGCAGTGGATGCTCTGGTGACTTAGCTGGATCAGTAAAACTTGATCCATGCCTTCTATACTTGAAAGATTTTTCTTTGCCTGCTTTGCATATTCGAGACAGAGGTCATTCCAGTGCTTATTATTATACTCTCTGTGGGCTCTCCCAGATCTTTTGTCCTTGGTTGATGTCCCTTGAAGCAAGGTCCTAAAAGATAGAGACTTGTCTGTTTTTGTTGTTCCTGCTCTCCTAGGAAATTTTCTTCTTGCAAGGTTTACCATCGCACTTGGAAGGGGTTCTTTACATGGTGCAAGGCAAGGAATTTCCATTCAAGGAAATACTTAGTGGACCGCACTCTGACCTTTCTCCAGTTGGGCCTGGATCACCATTTGGCCTTGAGTAATATCAAAGGTCAAATCAAAACATTCTATCAAATCTGAAATCTCATCCATTGTGAGACACAGGGGGTTTGATTCACTAAAACTGCATGGTGCAAAATCTGGTGCAGCTCTTCACAGAAACCAATCAGCTTCCAGTTTTTTTTCGTCAAAGCTTAATTGAACAAGCTGAAGTTAGAAGATGATTGGCTACCATGCACAGTTACATCAGATTTTGCACTCTCCAGTTTTAGCAAATAAACCCCAGGATGTCTTGTAGGGTTGAATTATTCTGCTGTCTACAGGAGAATTGTAAACTGGCAAAACCAAAAATGTGGGCTAGCCCTGGATGACCCCTCTTATGTCCAACAGTTTTCAGAGTTTTTTAGTTTTCAGGAATGTTGCATTTTTTCTGCTTTGTTGAGAAAAGTATAAACTTTTGCTGGCTACCTTTTTTTTATGTCATGATTCCTACTACATTGCTGCTGAGCTGGTCTCTATATGCAGCTTTCCAAATCAGTCTTTGAGTACTGTATCCCACCCCTCTGGACTGGATATTGTGGGGCTAGCCTGGAATGTGACCTTAAGGCACTGGGCTGCGCCTTGTTATGCTTTCATGATCTGTGTATGCTGGTAAATATGAACTGCAGAGCATTTTTTAGGTCCAGAGCCATTGCAAAGGCCCAGCGCATGTCCCTGTCTCACTTTGTAAGTAGGATGTGCTGGCCAAGCATCAGGAGCTACCTCCACTAGGACCCTTGGGTGCCTCTATTTTTTTCTGCTTTCCATCAGTCTCACCACTGAAAAGGTTAAAGCTGACGGACTATCTGCTGGGTTGAGTGTCACGTGTACACTCTCTTTCCTGCCATTCAGCACCAGAATTCAAAGGAAGCACCAGGAAGCCAGCTTTGTTTGGCTCTTCCCTACTGCCTGTCTACAGTGACCTGGTCACCTTCAGCAGCATGTTATGTGAATGTCTGAGGCTTAGGTTCGTACCTTGTGCTAAGTTGCCTCTGCCATGTGGTGCAACCTGTCTGACTCTAGACACATAGGGGACATTTCCACGTTACCAAGTGCATCCAGCTCATACTCCACCAACAGTTCCAGTACTGCCTGCAATGTGCTCCCTGAGGTGCATAACACTGAGGGCCTAGAATTTTGCCTTTTTCTAGAGTTTATGCCATCTTTAACAACACGTCCACCATCCCAGTGGATTGTTAGGCAAGCAGAAGCCCTTTCTAGAATACTATTCTCATTAGCAGACCCTGCATTGCAACCTGTCGTGGTAACCTGTTTCATCACTATGGCATTTGATTGTTTTGTTACAGAGCATTTGAAACTGGGGAACTGCATTGTGGTGAGTTGTTGAAGGTCTTCAGCCTAATCTTCTGCATGAGTCTACTGTCATAAACATGACAGGACTCTTTAGTTAAGTGTTGGTCCGCGTAGTCCGCATGCAAAAAGTGCTTGCAAAATAGCAGGAAAATTATAGCTAAGAGGCGAAGGGGACAAATAAGGTAGTTAAGGTAAACTGGGTACCTAAAGAAAAAAAATGTATTAAAAATTATATTAAAAAAAGCAAACAAGCCTTTTTTTTTTTTTTACTTGTCTGGTTCCAATGTGACTTTTTATCTCCTTATCCTCCCATATCTGAATAGTGTTAATAAACACTGTGTAAGAATGCCCATCATTTTGACAGCTGGGAGTTGTTGGCAAATGCGAGGGAAGTGGCTGCGGGGGAGAAGGGCAGGGCATACTACACACACCCTTTGTAATTCTTTTACGTTTTTTTAGGTATGTGTAACATGTCCAATGTCCACAAGCTGCCAACTCTAGGGCTTTCATCTTTATCATGGTTTAACTCCCCAGTGAGTCAGTGGCCTGCTTTTATCTCTGGGTTGCAGTATGTTACAGAAAGTACAGCTTGTATGAATTTTACTTCATCAGTATGCACATGAGAGACCATATGGGGATTATTTACTAAAGCTGGAGAGTGCAAGATCGGGCTCACTTATGCATAGAAACCAATCAGCTTCTAACCTTAGCTTGTTCAATTAAGCTTTGGGAATAAAACCCGGAAGCTGATTGGTTTGTATGCAGAAGTGAGTCGGACTTTGCACTCTCCAACTTTAGTAAATAAACCCCTATGTGTTTACTGTGTTTCAACACATACTATGCACAATATGCAAGAACGTGTAAGACAAACACAGCAAAATCACAAATGTGCACAAAAAATCATTATCAGTAATGCATTATCACAATACACATTTGAAATCAATCCTATAAGGCATCTGCACATAGATGCTATGCTTACAGAGATTTCTAGGGAGCAAGGTATGTGCATGTTTCCTTAGTAAAAGTGCAATATTTCTTGCCTGTAAATTTTATAAAGCTTGGTATGGCAAAAATGCTTATGATCCTAAAGTCAGAGTACCTCTAAAGCAGTGGTTCTCAACCTTCCTAATGCCGCGACCCTTTAATACAGTTCCTCATGTTGTGGTGACCCCCAACCATAAAATTATTTTCGTTGCTACTTCATAACTGTAATTTTGTAGTGGGAGGAGTAGTGCCACATCACTGATGTCAGTGGGAGGAATAGTGTCCCATCGTTGGTATCAGTGGGAGGAATAGTGTCCCATCATTGGTATCAGTGGGAGGAATAGTGTCACATTGTTGGTGTCAGTGGGAGAAATAGTACCCCATCATTGGTGTCAGTGGGGGGGCGGGATAGTGCCCCATCATTGATACTAGTGTGGTGGGGAATTGTGCCCCATCATTGGTGTCAGTGGGGGGGGATAGTGCCCCATCGTTGGTGTCAGTGGGGGGAGGAATAGTGCCCCATCGTTGGTTTCAGTGGGGGGAGGAATAGTGCCCCATCGTTGGTGTCAGTGGGGGGAGGAATAGTTCCCCATTGTTGGTGTCAGTGGGGGGGAGGAAATAGTGCCCCATCATTGGTGTCAGTGGGAGGAATAGTGCCCCATCATTGGTATTAGTGACACCAATGATGGGGCACTATTCCTCCCACTGACACCAATGATACTTACCTTGCTGACTCCTGCTCCAGCCTGGGCTCGCTCCCTCCCTCTCCCATCTACAGCCAGCATACCTGGCTGCAGCAGCACCATCTGCACGCTGCAGACACTTACCTGTCAGCTGTCTTCCTTCTCCGGCCACTCCCTCGCTCGATCTTCTTTGATCTTTGCGCTGCTGCTCGGCTCCTCCTCTCCAAGCTCCACCTCCTCGCCGGTGATTGGCTGCCTGTGTGCCTCTCCTGAGCTACAGTTCCAGTGGCCAATCACTGGCGAGGAGGCGGAGCTGTTGAGTGATCCTGGGGATGTGGCCAGATGACAGGGGCGGCATGTCATCCTGTGCACACATCGCGGTCCAGGGAAATGTGGACGTATCTGCATGTGGGCGGACCCGCATGGAGACCGATAGAGGAGCGGTGTCTCGAGTCTAAGACCATCGGAAATATGTGTTTTCCGATGGTCTTAGGAGACCCCTGTGAAAGGGTTGTTCGACCCCCAAAGGGGTCGCGACCCACAGGTTGAGAACCGCTGCTCTAAATGATCTTTTGTTCTGAAACATCTAGAAATTGCAGTTACATTCTCTGTCACATAAATATTTAAATTGTGATTCTTTTCTCTACTGCAGATTTATGGATCAGGAATGTTTGACATCTGTGCCAAAGATATGATGCCAGTAGATTTCTCAGAGCATTTTCGAGGGACAGTCAACATTTGGGCCACTGTAACTGCTGTAGATGGCAGCAAGCAGGTTACATCTGATGACACTACCCTAGTCCAAAAACAGCTGATCGATATCAAATATAGCAAAGATACTCGGAAACAGTTCAAGCCAGGCTTGCCTTATCAAGGAAAAGTAAGTTACAACAAAGTGCCTATGTACACCATTTCTGACTGACTTTTCTGATGTACCGAAATTGATAACTCATCAGTTTAGGGATGGGGCTTCTCATCTTTCCAAGTAAAATCGAGTGTTAGTGCTACACCTAGGGACAAATCCATTTTCTAAAGAGAACTAAACATGTCTACACGCTTTTGTCAGATGGAGTAGATAGCAGAGAGGATTAAAAGCACAAACTATTTTTTTAATTGTGTGTGCGCTCATGGTCTTGTTTTTGTTGACTTGAATTGCCATTACATCCTCTCTTTGAGGTATTCATTTATGCAATTGGAGGCACCTTGATGGGTTCTGGGCACCCTAGAGTATTTACTGGAATTGTTCCCATTTGGGAAGGATTTTGCTAAACCATAATGTATAACCACTGTTAATCTACTAGTGACCCACCTTAGAATGGAAACACTAGGTAAGCAGAGGTCATCCTCACATTCAAGGATTCTACATACAAACTGGAAGAATTCCTTTTTAAGTTCCCATTGGTGGGCTTTACTGTTTGTCCTATTCTGGCTGCGACCTTCATTTGACAAACAGTAGTAGAATGAGCTAAACCAATCAAAAGAAATATATTTACTGCAGCAGTGGATCCTTTACTGATCACGTGTATGAAGCAGATGACTGGGACTTTATGCTTCAGCTGTGATAGCCTGCTGGAAGCTTTTCCAGTTATCTCCTGTATGGGTCTGTTGTCCATACAAATGCACAGAGCATTCTAGCTAAAATGCTGGAATGCAGACACTGCATCAAAGGATCACCAGACTCTTTTAGTCTTCGAGGGATGGTATCTCTTCAGAGCTACCTTTGTTCAGGGAGATCACTGGAGACTAGAGTGTCCACCTGCCTCAGTGCAAGAAATGGATTTAAAGGTCAGCTAAGCCACCTTTAACTCTCCTACTTCATGAGTAGTTGCTCCCAAGGCTTCCAAACCTGGTTCTTTAGCCACCTGCAAGATCAGAGGACAAAAATCTGCTAAACACTCTGGGAAGCCTTGACTAGCTGTCAAGGTCCTACCTTTTCCCAGAGGTTATGTTACTCCATGTGCTGGCATCCATCTTGGATTTCTGCTGAGCATGATGGGAATCTTTTATGCCTTCAGGTCTCTGAGGTCCATCCCCCAGAGGGGTGTGGCTGAGTACATATAAGCCTGGGATCTGCACATGCCCTTTGCACTTGTGTCTTGTGTCTTTGTCTTGCTACAGCTCTGTGTATACGCTCGTGACTCTTCTGGTATTCTGACTCGGCTTGTGACTAAGACCATTCTCTGTGTTTCCCTTCGATCTGACCTTCCGTTGCTGAACCCAGCCCATGACCTGTGATTCACTGTCTACTGTTCTGTACTGTTTTGTCCCGTTGTTGTTGACCCGGCTTGCCTGACTACGCTATTGTCATTCTCACCAGCTACACGCCATTGGCGGCGGCCATTACCGCAGCCGGGGTGTCTCGGGGGCCGCGACCTGGTTCCTGGCTGCGTCAAGTCCATCCCCACCATCAGGGGCCCTGGTGAAGGGCAGCCTGGGACTTAGACTCCGCGCCCTGAGGGACTTCGGTCTGTTGGTGGTGGTTGTCGTCAGCCAGTGCGTTACCCTGCCACTAGGCCTACCTGTCCGTTCCACAGCCCTGCCCTGACACTAGCATAAAGGTGCATGGTACTTTTTCAAGTGGGGGGGGATATTTGGAAATCCTTGTGGGCTCTTGGGTATCTTGTATTTTAGACTTTCTAGGTTTCCCCTAACAGAGTAAATGTTTGCAACCTTTGGACCATATAAAACCAGCAGTTTTACAGGGGATCCACCAGAACTATGATCTATATTCATTCTCAGAAGGACCCTCTGACTCTCATGGTCAGCCAAGTTGTGTAGAGTTTGCTCATCAACCTCTATCGGCTTTAGTTCTCCCCAATTTCCCAGATTTTGTCTCAGTGCTTTCTGCCCCATTGCATCCACCATATGTCCCATGGCACACACATTGTTGGACTCTCAAATTCCCTCACATGGAGATCATGGTCAACATGGCCTCTAGTAGACAATGCCTACCTGTAGGTCAAAATGCCTCAGAGATTTGGTTGGATCTTTTATCAGCAGCAAATGACATGGGTTATTCTTTATAGACTGCAGGTAGCTCAAGCCACCATGGTCCTGCTGTAGAACACTACAGTTTTCTCGCCCTCATGTTTCTTTCTCTTGATCAGAAGGTTACAGATTTATCAGCTGCAGAACTCTAGGTTGAGGAGTCATCCTCATCATGTCAGTTTTTTTCTCTGTCTCTTTAGACCTTCTGTCTGCTTTTGTGGATTGTGTTATAAGTAGACAAAACTGCCTTCCTATGAGAAACAGGTAGCTCAGTTGTTTAGGATTGGTGAAGGTTGTTTTATTCTGAAAGGTCATGTCACCTTCATCTCCTGATCTGCACTCTGTAGTGCCAGAACCATTGGTACTCTCTGCAGCACGGAATCATTCCCTGGACAGGTCTCCTAACAGAGATATCATCTGACAGTATCACAGTGATGGAGTTCCTCTACCATCGAGGACAAATGGGATCTTGCTTTGGCTTTTGTTTGGATTCTTACTTGGACACAACCCTGTACTCCACTCCTGGTGGTCCTGTTCTTTTCAAAGGTCAGGTTTCCCAAATGTCCACTTTTAGACATGGGGAAGTGGTCCAGGAACCTAGGTGCTCTTCAAGGATGTTGGAGGAATGCTTCGAGATTTCCTGAACTATCTGTGTGATGGGCAAACTAGTTTCTTGTGGCAGGAAATGGTCCAGTGTCTCCATGGGATCTATGCACCCAGGTTTCTGCCATTATTTTGTGTTTGTTTTGCTGACTCTCTGGTGATCTTCCTTACTCTGGTTCTATTCAGTTGCTTGTTCTTTAACATCCTGATAGGTTTCCTTGTTGTTGCTCCACTGACCCTGATGTATGATTGGAATTAAGGAGTCAGGAACAGCTCTAGGCTTGTCACCCATTGAGTTCCAGGGTGGGCAGTGTTTTCAGCAAGTCTTTTTCTTAGGGCTTCAACGTAAGGGTGATTTCTTGCTAATGGGTGTGTTGAATTGGCATTTAATGATGTCAGGTTCCCTGTGATGTTTGAATGTGAGGACACATTCATTTGGTCAAAATATCTCCTCTTAGGGGATTTTTTTCATACCCTGTCATACGGCTTAATGTTCTACCTAGGTGGAACATAATTTACCTTTTCCATGATCTACATAATTCTTCTTTTTTCTTTACTCTTCTTTTCTATCTTTCTCATCCCATTTTTTTTTCTCTTTGTCTTTGGATCCATGATGCACTAGAGAACATCTCTGTTGATTATCTAATATCTTGGGCTCTTATAGTTGACATTGATTGTCTCCTGTGTTTTCCTTTTTTCTATTAGTAACTGCTATACATGATATGTTATGATATGACATGATGTGTTGGAGTGATACCTCTTGTAATGTTTTTTTATGAAGTTTAGCTGTATACTCCAAAACTCTACTAAGCCACTGTTATTGTTCACTAGTAGGTGTGCATCTATATGATTATTCTTCTTTAAATTTACCAAGTCTTTATGCTTTTCTTTTGGTGGCTCTTGATCCCAAGTTTATCTCACTGGTTACTAGGTTGAAGTCTCATATCCAGATGGAAGCCCTGCAGATGGAGTGACTGTAAGAATCAAAGCTGAACTTGCCCCAAAAGACAATGTGTACACTAGTGAGCTTGTATCTCAGAATGGACTTGTAGAGTTTCAGATACCCTCTATACCAACAGCTGCTCAATATGTGTGGCTGGAGGTGAGTTTGACAGCTTTGTATATTTAAGCCTCAACTATCACTCTTTGGTAGTCTTTGTGTTTTGTGTATATAAGATATTCTGCTCTTCTTCCTTTTATGTGTCTGCTCTGTTTCAAAGTCTAAAGTAATAGCCATTGATGGGAAATCCACAGGAGATCAATATTTGCCCAACTACTTGTCCATAAGTAGCTGGTATTCTCCAAGCAAATGCCATCTACTGATTCAGCCTCTGGAAAAGCCATTACAGGTGAGTACTGGGAGTCTGTATAGGAGATTGTTATTTTGACATGCGTCTGCATAGCAAAAAAGTTTAAACATTGGAAAAATGTTAGCTATGTATCATTAGGAATAGCATCTCTGTTAGGAAAAGAACTCTGGATCTAGTGCCAGTATGTCACTAGATACAAGACTACGTGGCTATCTGAGCATGAGCATGAAAACATAATAAACTGTGAGCACTAAAATTAGAACACCAAAACCCTTCAGTAAGTACTACTGTGTGGTTAGAAATATTGACATTAGATTAAGTGATCCACTGTTTTTATGATTATCCTATCATTTGTCATTAGTATCAAGCTTTAAAAGAGAAGCTCAGGAATACAGAAAAATAAAACATTATACTCACCTAGATGGCTGCAGCAACGATCCCAGCTGCAGCTGTTCCTCACTGGCTCTACACAGAAAATCAAGCGTTCTAACACCCGCTGATCGCTCAGTTCTCCCCCTCCAGTCTGAGCAGAGAGTGGTGACTGTCAGTTTCTGGCTCTCTGCTCTGCCCCTCCAGTGCTCACTGGAGCGCTGGGCTGTGGAGGGGGTAAGAGGGTCTGGCTGTTGAAAGGCTAAGCTAGCTTCTGGTCCAGGCGTCTAGGTGGATACTATTTATAGTTATTTATATTTATATTTTATATTTATCCTGACTTTAGCCAGGATCTTTCCAGAGCCTGGCCTACCTATGTAACATCAGCTTTGGCCCGCTATCGGCTGAAAAGGGGTCACAGGAGTGCAGAACAAACTGCTCTGCTGTGATCCATAGGAGAGGTATAGCCAAAAGAGCTTTGGCTATACTTCTCCTTTAAAGTGGTTGTAAACCTGCAGTGCATGCTATATAAAACAAAGGCACCATAGAAATGTTTCCACATATCTAAATGAAATCGATGTAGTTTTACCTGAAAATTCTTTTTCCCTGTGCCTGTATGAGCCCTATGCATATCGGAGATTGGTGGGCATGTCTGAATGCCTGAGCTCAGGAGGCGGAGTGGTGACCTCACAGGCCTCTCCTCCCATCTCTACACTCTCTCTGGCAAGTACACTAGCGTGGTTTAGCATCGCGTGCGGACATTGAAGTTCCCACTGTGCGTGCACGTCACACACAGAGGATGGATGACATCTCCTGGATGACAGAAGGATGGCACAAACCCACGTTGGCTTGGCATGCCCCCTCACGAGTAGTATCCAATCGGAAATCAGGGAAGGTACCACATGACTTCAGCATGCTCAATAATGTTGAGGCACGGAGCAGCCAATCGTGGGAGAGCTAAAAGATGTAGGGAAGCAATCTTTTGCTGGAATGCTGGACACATTCCTACTTCCCTAATGCCCGTGCATGAGAGATATACGTAATATGTCAGTCAGAGCAGCAGGAGTGTGGTGACACCAATTTCTGTCATGTGTCGGGTTTTAACACTGCTAGAAAGCGAAGAGGATTTTTCAATGATGGATTTACACTTCATTGCAAGACTGGGCACTGATGACTTGCGATGCTTTACTGTAAACTGCTTAATTAATTTTTTTTATTTCAGGTTTACAACCATTTTAACATGTAGCAAAAATATATTGGGCCCTTTTCACATGGACGTTCTGATCGGGTCTGCCTGCCCATTTTTAAGACCCGATTAGAACCTCTATTCTCCTCTTTGGAGTGGTGGGTGTAAACGGATATGTGTTATGTTTACACCCACCGACATCCAATCCAATCCACCAAAAAGAGACTGACAGGGATCCATTATCCTTCCATCCATCGGATGGGATGGCAGTTGGATGGAAATGGACAGGTGGTCCGTTTCCATCCGACCGACCATAGAGGACAGGAGGCTGGGGCTGTGTTCACTCTGCTGCAGCAGAGCGAACACGGACCTGTCACCTGCTTACCCGTGTGAAAGGGGCCTTGCATATAGGACCTGTTGCCACTTATTTTTAGGTAAAGCAGATTTACACTTCAATGAATATAGTTAGTGCATGCAGCAGATATGTCAAATTACCTTTAGTATGAAATGAAAAGGGGTCCTAGGAGAACATTTTTAGAGAATGCTGAAAGCTTTAAAACACATCTGTCGAGCCAAGAAATTGCTGCCAGGTGTAAAACAAAGGTGCCTACAGTAAGCTCCAATTTCTGCCAACACACATAAATATCCAGGCAGTCTGGTCAGGTGCAGTTGACGCCTGCCCAAGCCCCCTACCTCCCTCACATTCTTATTGAGCAGTGAGGCAGCCTGTAATGGTTGTAGGCCAATATGAATGTATTTGAGGCAGGACACGGCTGACAAGCTTTAACAATCCCTGGTAGTGTCTTAGGTTTGTGCATCAGAGTGGGGCATAAAAAATGTACACCCTATTTGACAATCATGTTTTATTCACCTTGACAGAGTTGCTTTATGTCACCTTCACCCTATGGTTTTTAGTTAAATATATATTAAATTAGAGCCACAAATAGAGGCTGCTTTAATAACGGAGTTGAGAATCTTTGCACAATAAATTGTGTGAAAATTCACTTCAGTTATCCAATCATGTGCAGATGAAAAAAGTAGCAGCGTTTTGCTTTTCACATGATTGGATAATTGAAGTGAGTATTCACAGAATTTATTGCGTGAATTTTATGAGCTTGTTTAGTAAATCAGCCCTACTGAGTGCCATTGGATTATCTCTATTTTTTCTATATTATAATTATTAACATCATTTTTTTGCAAACTGACCTACCTTTTTAATATGCGCTAGGATTAGGGACTATGAATTTGAACAAAGTGAAGCATGAGTCTTGTCACTTGTTTCGCCTCTCTTGATGGCAGGTGGGTGAGGATGCCCGAATTACCTTGAAGTCCACCTGTCTATGCAATTTCACTTTGCACTATGAAGTGGCATCTCGTGGAAACATTGTGCTGTCTGGAATGCAGTCAACAAATGTCACTCTACAAAGGACAAAGAGATCACCATCTGTTACCTTTGACAGAAACTTTAATGAAACAGAAGATAATGGATCAGGTACCAGGTCATGGATGTATAACTAAAATATATATATATATTACACACACATATACAAACATACACATGCTTTGCAAAAACCCATACCTATACCTATACATTTGCCCAGACAATTGATAAGCAAGAAACTTAGTCTCTTTAAAGCATATCTAAACCAAAAAGCAAAATCCTGATTTCCTCTGTATATTGCTGCACTATACCATCCTTCTATGCCCCTGTAGGTACCAGAATTCTCTCCATACCTGTCAACGATGATATATTGCTGCCTACTGGAATGACTAATAGAATAACAGAGAAAGTCTATGATGTGGGACACTGACAAAGTGGTAGTAAAGTCTTGGTAATAAAAATTATAATCCTAGAGGTCTCTTCTTTCTCTCTGCCTGTCAGCAGGTAATGTGATCTGAGCTGCACATGCACAGCTCAGATCACATTCACGGCCTGCTTTCTGTGGCGCGGCGATATGACTCCTGTGCACATGCACGGGAGTGAAATCGCCGCAGCCCGGCCATTCAAGCAGCCAAACATCTAAAACCTGGAAGGACCACTAGGGAAGATGGAAGCGTTCGGGGATCCTTGACAGCACTGCACTATAGGATTCTGTTTGATGTTAAGTCTGTCATAATGTGCTAGTTTGTGGTCGATCACAATGTCCAATTGCACTTTATTCTTGACGCATCTCTTATTCTTGACGGGTTATACCGGTCACCTGCAGGCACACTGAAAATGACGAGCCAGGAAGATGCGTCTTCATGTGAAGCACTGTAGATAATACTCCCTGTATTTTTGCTAATGCGTATTCTCCCTCTATATTTAGTCAATATTCCTAAATGATTTACAGTTTTGAAGTTCAGGTGAAGAATTACCAATGATAGGCCTCGGTGACTTTAATAGAGTTATGGATTTATTTTGAGACAGCCTTGGAGACACTTTTGGTACTTCTAAAAGCCCACACTGCCAGCAGAGGTCTATAGGATATACTTCTGCTCCTGCAACCTTTCCATACACACAAAGAAGCATGTGTATCATTTACCCCCATAGCATCTACTGGTGAAACTAGAAAAATTAGAATATCGTGCAAAAGTTCATTTTTTTCAGTAATGCAACTTAAAAGGTGAAACTAATATATGAGATAGACTACATGCAAAGCAATATAGTTCAAGCCGTGATTTGTCATAATTGTGATGATTATGGCTTACAGCTCATGAAAACCCCAAATCCACAATCTCAGAAAATTTGAATATTACATGCAATCAATAAAACAAGGATTGTACATAGAACAATATTGGACCTCTGAAAAGTATAAGCATGCAAATGTGCTCAGTTCTTGGTTTGGGCTTCTTTTGCAGAAATTACTGCCTCAATGCGGCATGGCATGGAAGCTATCAACCTGTGGCACTGCTGAGGTGTTATGAAATAGTGGCCTTCAGCTCGTCTGTATTGTTCGGTCTCATGTCTCTCATCTTTCCCTTGGCAATGCCCCATAGATTCTCTATGGGGTTCAGGTCAGGCGAGTTTGCTGGCCAATCAAGCACAGTAATCCCACGATCATTGAACCAGGTTTTTGGCTTTTGGCAGTGTGGGCAGGTGCCAAGTCCTGCTGGAAAATGAAGTTAGCATCCGCATAAAGCTCATCTGCGGAAGGAAGCATGTAGTGCTCCAAAATCTTTTGGTAGATGGCTGCGTTGACACTGGAATTAATGAAGCACAGTGGACCAGCACCAGCAGATGACTTGGCTCCCCAAATCAACACAGACTGTGGAAACTCCACACTGGACTTCAAGCATCTTGCAGTGTGTGCCTCTCCATTCTTCCTCCATACTCCTTGGTTTCCAAATGAGATGCAAAAGATGGAAAGAGGACTTTGGACCACCGAGCAACAGACCAGGTCTGTTTTTCTTTAGCCCAGTTAAGACGCTTTCAGGAGCGGCTTGACAAGAGGAATACAACATTTCCCATGCCCATGTCCAGGATCTGTCTGTGTGTGGTGGCTCTTGATGCACTGACTCCAGCCTCCACTCCTTGTGAAAGTCCCCAACACTTTTGAATGGCCTTTTCCTGACAGTCCTCTCCAGGCTGCGGTCATCCCTGCTGCTTGTGCACCTTTTTCTTCCACACTTTTCCCTTCCACATAACTTTCTATTAATGTGCTTTGATACAGCACTTTGGGAACATCCAACTTCTTTTGCAATTACCTTTTGAGGCTTCCCCTCCTTATGGAGGGTGTCAATGTTGGTTTTCTGCACAACTGTCAGGTCAGCAGTCTTTCCCATGATTGTGATTCTTACTGAACCAGACTGAGAGACCATTTAAAGGCTCAGGAACACTTTGCAGGTGTTATGGCTTATTTAGCTGATTAGAGTGGGACACTTTGAGCCTAGAATATTGCACCTTTTCACAATATTCTAAACAAAAAGTGTGAAGAAGGCGCTTACTAAAGCAGCTAATGCACCAAAAAAGTAACCACAAACGTTCTCAAATAAACAAATCATAAACGTAGTGCACAGCTAAATGAATAATTGCCAATATAATACATATATGTAAGTCAGTGAGCGCACTCAAAAAAGCGACTAATGCACTAAAAGGAACCACAAGGCCTTTCTACTAAAATCAAAACACAGGGAGTGCAGCGCTAAATCAAATATAAAACCTTTATCATAACAGAATATGTGACTGATATAAGTCCACTTATATTATCTTAATAAGAGTTATGTAGTCCACCATAAAATATCAATCTCTGTGAGTATGATCCAATCTTCTGTTGTAGAGGTATGAATAGATTGCCTACTCACCAGAAGCACAATATCATTGCGCATATCTAGATCACATGCATCCTGGGGTCCTGGGTGGAAACAGCCTGGTGCCAAGATCCTCTGGTGATCCCTCAGTGGTATACGGGAAGGATACAGGTCTGATCACAAGGTGCTTAATCCTCAGGTCTGCAGCAGTGCCTAAAATACTGGTGCTGAGGTATGGAGGCTCAGTGCCAGGTATGTGAAATAAAGGTGCTCATAGTGTAGTAATATGAATAATAAATTTATTGTATCAAATAAGAACAATGACGTACATAAGCAACTAAAGAGGTTACAAGAGACTGCTGTGAGCAATCATAAGAAGCACCTAAACAAGCACTGACCAGTACAAATCAAGTGTGGGCCGCCGGACCTCCTGATACGGCGGCGTGACGTCAAGGCGTGCGAGGGCTCCTCCTAGACGCGTTTCGTGTAAACACACGTCAGCAGTAGGGGTGATGCGTCTAATTACTGTTATTTAAAAAATGTGGGTCTTCCTCTTGGAGTTTCAAAATTCCTATTTTTGCTTCAGGTGTGCATTGAAAATGGAATACGCAACTAATATTATCAAACACTTCCTGCCAATAACGAACCAGTTATGGACATATTGCTCCTGTGCTTTCCCCAGTAAGGAACCTCAATTTGGTTTTGTTAGTTCTTCAGAAACCACCATTTGAGCCTATTAGAAATGTTTTCCTGTCTTCCCTTACTCACAAGGTTGTTTTCCTCGTTGCTATCATCCATGTAAGACATGTCTCAGGCTTAACGACCCTATCCTGTGAGAAGCCATTCCTAGTGTTACACAGGGATAAGATTGTTTTGCAGCCTAAGGCCTCCTTTCTTCTCAAGATGGTTTCCTCTTTCCACTGTAACCAGGACGTTGTTCTTCCCCTGCTCTGAAACCTTTCCGGGGAGATTTCTCCATTGTCTGGATGTGGTTCATTCTTTGCAAGTCTATTTCTCAGCTGTAGCTTCTTTTAGACAATTATATTTACTCTTTGTCATTCCTGAGGGTCCAGGTAGAGGATATCCTCCCTCTCATTGCAATATTGCCATCAAGTCATCATTCAAACCTAAAGTCTGATGGATAAAATTCCATAATTTTCTATTAACACACACTCACCAGCTCTATCAGTGCTTCATGGGCTTTTCAAAATCCGGCATCTATTCAAAGATTTGTTAGGCTGCAACCTTGTCTTCTGTATACATGTTTAAAGGAACTTTGTAAGTTCCCCTTTCATAACATGTTAAATGTTACACCCATATTCAGGGTGTAACATGTTATAAAAGCACTGGCCCCTGCTCCCCACTGCTCCCCCACCCAGTTGCGTCACTCTTCTGTGAATGAGAAACTATAACTCCCGACAGCCTTAGCAGCTGTCAGCTCGTAGTTTTGAATGAACTACCAAGCGCTGTGGTAGTTCATTGATTCTGTGCATTTATTATTTTTTACCAAAAGGTGAACTTGTCTTTTACGTTTTACCAGACGGTTTTTAGGCCAAATTTCTGGGGTAGGGGGCTTCACACTGCTCGCTGAGTTATTGAGCCCTCTGTTTGCTCATTTACTGCGTGGGTCTGTTGGTGTTGCAATGCTTTTGGAATGTCACACGGTCCAAGACTAAGATCCTGCACACTGTAATGTATGATTAAGAAAATAGGATTTTTGATTCACCTGTAAAATCCTTTTTTTTTGGAATACATCAAAGGGCCAAGGTTTTTCCCTCCTGTTTCTTATGATTTATTCGTTGTTGCTTGCTGTTAAACTGAGGCTTGGTGTGAGTGGGAGGTGTTTTGCTAAGACTGTCCTTACAGCTTTCTTTACCAGTGTCCAGTCACCTGAAGGTAGCTGCATAATCCATGGTCCAAGATTAAGAACCCGTGTCCTGTAATGTACTCCAAGAAAATTATTTTACAGCTAAGACAAAAATCCTATTATTTGAAGACTATGTGCCACAGAATTGTGGTTTATCAGCTCCCCATGTTTATTGGAGTTGGTTGTTATTGCTAGTATTATACATGATAATATGAAAACAAAGACAACTGCTGTATATTAAATGTAAATGTTATTTTATTGAATATCTTTGCACAATTATTATTGTAACGTGCACCTTGCAACATGATGCTAAATGTTAACAAAGTGTAATTTCTGGTTGTGACGAAGATTTATAAGTTGCAGTATATTATTATTTTGTTTTTGGGTTTAGATAAACTTTATTTTGTTGTATACAGTATGGTGTGCTTGGCAGTATTCATATTAAATGTCCATTTTTGTTTCTGTTAGAGTCAACAGACCATTCACCTCCTGATTCTGAAGTGTGGCTGACATATGTACATTTTCTTGTAACTCATAATATGGCTCCTTTAAGTCGACTCTTGGTTTATTATGTGAGGGAGAATGGAGAGGGAATTACTGACAGTGCCCAGATACCGATTTCACCAGCCTTTGAGAACAAGGTAAAGTGTATGATGATAACATGATGATAACTTAAATATATTTTGATATATATATATACAGTAAAGCTGAACTTCAGGCAGATAAAAATGCAGTTATTAAAAAGGTTATTAAAGTTACAGAAATTCTTGTACGACAGAAGAAAAATTCAGAAGTGATGTAATGTATTTTTAATGTATTTTCGGAAAAAAACTCGTACGTGAAAAATTTTCGTGCTTGTCCCTTCAAATAATTTTGGACTAAAGCTGTGCACTAATGATTGTCGTACGATCGCTTCGAAAGCGGTATTTTTCATACGATTTTCTGATCACGTGTACTAGATTTTAGCTGGGGAGTAGGTCTGATGTTGGTTAAACATGAATATATTCTGTATCAATGGTATAGATAGAGTCACTGAGGTACAAAAAATTCCAAGATGGGAGGAGGCTTGAGGAAATGCGATTCCTATCCTCCTTATATTTTGTAGTTTTATACTGTATTTAATTGTGATAATATGTTTTGGTTCTTTGACCTACTTACATGAAATAGCTAACATTTCTGATTGCTCACTGCTGTTTTATGTTCCACAGGTGTCAGTGTCACTCTCCACCAATGACTCTAGACCAGGTGATGCTGTAGATCTTAAAGTTAAGGCTACCAGAGGAAGCTGTGTGTGTGTATCTATAGTGGATAAGAGTGCACATCTCCTGGGTAATGGCTTCAAGATAACTCCTGAAAAGGTTAGCTACTATATCAAGGCTTACTGAAATTGCAATGTGTTATATAAACAACTTCAAACAGTTATGAACATAATTTTGGTTCTAGAGTCATCATGCTACTGGTTTAGGAGTTATGTTGATATTCAAGGGTTATTGTGACCCTGTTGCTGTGTAAACAAAATTGAAGGAAAGGCAGCTTGTACAACAGGCTTTGTACCTATAGTTCTATAGAGTGGTGTGTTAAAAAAGCCAGAGGTCCCCTTTAAGGATGTGACACAGTGGATCAACCTCTTCTAGGCACTGGGATGGTCACCAAGGAATCTCTGGGGGATTAAGCGCTCAGTGCAGAGCAGTGCCTCCAGACAACTAGACCAGTCATAGCCCTTGAACCTCCAAAAGTGAGATCCTTTGTAAATCCCTCAGGTGCAGGATTTACAAAGGATCTCATTTTTGGAGGTTGGGGGGCTATGACTGGTCTAGTTGTCTGGAGGCACTGCTCTGCACTGAGCGCTTAATCCCCCAGAGATTCCTTGGTGACCATCCCAGTGCCTAGAAGAGGTTGATCCACTGTGTCACATCCTTAAAGGGGACCTCTGGCTTTTTACCATCCTATAATCCAGATGAAGACCGCCTAACTCAGGCTGCATCCGGTACCACCCTAGAAGGGATTCCTGGCAGACCGCCATTTACTGTATACAACGCGCTCTATAAATGCGCATCTGGAGAGTGTGCATTTTACCTATACCCCGCACTTCACCTGAACACTGAATCATGTACAACTGGGTATAACAGAGTCACCTTGGTTATAATCATTGAAAGCGTTGATGTTTATTGGAACTGTGATCACATCCATTTGAACTTTACTTTTTCTATATATTGTATCATCAGAGCAATTCCTTTAACGCACATATTTGAATTATCAATTGGACGCCCTCTTGATTTATTTAGGACATATTTATTCTTGGTACTACTTAAGTGCTGCACAATTATCTTATTCATTGTCCTAATCTGTCAAAATGGGGGTTATAGGTTAGTGAACATCTAATAGCTATAATACATGAGGATATGAAATTGTTATTTAATAATAGTACTAAACATTGTTTCACTTGGCTTTTGCAGATATTCCAGGAACTTGCCACTTTTGATGTTTCAGATGCTTTTGGGACTGGAAAGGATGATGGACATTTTTGGTGGCCAGGTCTGGGTTCTCAGAGGAAACGACGCTCATCAGTTTTTTCATGGCATTGGGATATTACCAAGGATGCTAGGTTTGCTTTCACAGTAAGTGAGGCTAATAGAAGTAAAAATAGGCTGTGTCTAGGCCCTTATAGTTTGCACAAAAAAGTGAAGAAAGCATTGTAAAAACTATAAAACCAGGAAGTAATAAGGAAATCAAATGACAATAAGACTGATATATTGTCTGCGTTTGTTTTTCTTTTATTCATTGTTTAGGTTTTACCATTATAAAAAACAGTTTTACAACAGGAATGCTGTGCTGTATATTGCCACATTATCCAGTACATAGTGCATTCTTCTTAGATTATGACATATACAATGTAGACAATTTGTTGTGTCAAGTACAGTACATCACAAAAATAAAAGCCAAGGAGGAGAGATGGGGAAAGGATAGGCTTTGCCCTACTGGTATGCACTCTTTTCCTAATTCAGCTTTTTATCAACCCTGCCTAAATACATGCCATCCCATGTGGAGTAATGGGGGAGTAGTAGAAAGTAGCCTTCCAAGCTGAGATTTAATGCTGTGTTGTGCACCTATGGGGACAAGCTTGATGTTTATGAGGACAGCAGGAGGTACATATAAAAGGAGAGAGAAGGGAGAATGCTGAGGAAAGAAGGTTGTGAGCAAGGAAAAAAAAGGGGAGGTCTTAAGGTAATGTTGCTATTACATCACGGTTTCGATTTAAATAGAAAAAAATGGAACCCTCATGTCCCTGATCAAAGGTGGTGTCAGCTCGCTCGTGTCCACCAAAGCAATATTTTCTTGTAGTCCTGAGAGTAAATGAAGTATTTCCAGTAGTATCACATTGAATTGAAGGTGTCAAGTCTGTTTTGTTTTTGTGAACATCAGTTCTTCCATCTCACAGATGTATTTAAGCTGATTCATCTGTTTCTTTACGGAACATATATGTGTGGAGAGCAGGTCTAAGTATCACAGCCTGAGCTGTGGTATTTAAATGTATATGGAGAGATTTTGTTTTATGGGGCAGGGCAGAATTGTGTATGAACATGGATGAGATAAAACTCTGGTGAAGGTCTGAAGCTAACTCCTAAACTATTAGTCAGTATATTATGGATATCTTTCCAGAATGTCTGTATGGCTGGGCAAAACCAGAAGATGTATAAAAATATGCCCTTTTCTTTTTGGCAGTTCCAGCACATTAGGGGTATTTGTTGGTTATATTGTTTAGGACGACTAGAATTCTGTACCAGAGGGGTCGATTTACTAAAACTGAAGAATGCAAAATCTGGTGCAGCTCTGCATAGAAACCAATCAGCTTCCATTTTTTTTTGTCAAAGTTTAATTGAACAAGCTGAAGTTAGAAGCTGATTGTCTACCATGCACAGTTGCACCAGATTTTGCACTCTCCAGTTTTAGTAAATCAACCCCAGTGTGTCATGATCTTGTAAGTTTCTCTGGTATGGCTACTGAGCGAACTCTTGTGGTGTACAAGCAAGTAAATATCTTACAATGTTTCCTCCCAAATTCATTATATATACACACACATGCACGTGCACTCGCTTCATCCTCAATACTTGTGTAAGGTGCAGCCTCCGTAGCAAGATAATCAGTTGAAAGGAAAGTCCTGTGCTTCTACAAAGTAGGGGTCCAAGAAACTAACAAATGTTTTTCTTTTCCTTGATGCCTGTCCAGGAGACAGGATTGGTTGTGATGACAGATGTGGTAAGTCTAAATTACAGACAGAGCGATGGAATGTACACAGATGAGGCAGTTCCAGCTTTCCAGCCGCACACAGGAACACTGGTGACATCGTCTCATAACAGAGTAGCACCCCGGTAAGTTAACAGAAACTTGCTTTTTCAGCAAAGAATACCACACCAATTACTGTCAATCAAATAGCAAGGTCCAAATGTACCAGTTTATCTCTAGTGATTTATATTAAAATTGACAAAGGCTATGTATCCTGAGCACTATCTCCAATTATTGTCCAGTGACACTGGGGATAGATCTAATTATCACATTTCTATTATCTAGTGCAAGGGTGTCAAACTCAATTTCATTACGAGCCACATCAGCATTCCAGTTGCCCTCAAAAGGCCATTTGTATCTGTAAGACTATATAAATTTATCTATTCTTTATCATATTAAATGATACCCTCTGCATTCCATTAGTACTGGTTTTAGTAATAACTTAACACTTAGGCTGTGAAGGGCAGGTGCAGACTGGCAGAGAGCCCACTCATACTCCTGTAGGATATGATACAAGTCTAAAAGTGAGGGTTACACACCACTGGTATCACCCACAAGAAACTTTACTGGAGACTGCTCAGACAGAACACGTTTCTGCTATGTTGTTCTGTCTGAGCAGTCTCCAATAACGTTTCTTGTGGATGATACCAAGGGTGTGAGACCCTCCATTTCAGCTGGCATAGAATTGTATTATTCTCATAATATTTATAAGCAGATGTCCAGAGCACCCCACCTCCTTTACATCTGATGTCAAGAGCCCCCCAACAGTGGTGTCCCGAGGCAGGTGCGGGGGGTGCGGTCCGCACCGGTGACACCTACCGCATGTTGTGACACCGGACCCGCTCCACAAAAAGGTAAGCTTTAAAGCAAGCTGACGATCCCTGCAGGATGGATACAATCCATCCTGCTTGGATCGTCGGCTTTCTTTACAACTTACCTTTTCTTGGAGCGGGTCTGGTGTCACCCCGTGTATGTTGCATGCCAAGGATCCTGTGGGGATCGTCGGCATGCAACCTATACAGGGTGACACCGGTGTAGCGGCAAGATGTGTCTCCCATCCCCTCCCTCCTAGATTGTAAGCTCCAAGGAGCAGGGCCCTCGAACCCCTTATGTATTGTATTGTATTGTTACTGTGCTGTCTCGTGTACTGTCTCCCATTATAATGTACAGCACTGAGAAAACTGTTGGCGCTATATAAATACTGTATAATAATAATAATAATAATGTAGATATGTCCTCCCGAAGCAACTGCGCATGTCCCGGTTTCAGACATAAGAAGCCGATCACCGATCACCAGCTGTAGTACAGAGCTGCCACAGTTAACCCCTTTTAGGCTGCACAGCTGATTATTTGGGAGCATAATGGATCGGAGAGAGGACAGTTACATGGGGGGGAGTGACATTGGGAGTACAGACACATGTGGGGCGGACAGTAACATGGAGAAGACAGTGACATGTGGGGGGGGGGGGGGGGTCAGTGATATGGGGGGGCCTTTGTAGCAGCAAGATGTGTCTCCCATGTAGATATGTCCCCCTTGAAGCAAATTGGCATGGAAGGGGTTACTTCACCAGAAGGTACATGGTTGGATACAGTAGTTCTATCATCCATTGATCGTGCCTGAAACCGGGACATGCTAGTTGCTTCAGGGGGGACATATCTACATGGGAGACACATCTTGCCACTACGGACCCGCTCCAAGAAAAGGTTAGTTGTAAAGAAAGCCTTGGTGACACCCCCTCCGACGATCCCGCAGGATGGATCGGATCTGTGGATTGAGCATAATGGATCGGAGTCCGATCCATTATGCTCAGTCTGCAGATCCGATCCATTCTGTAGGATCGACGGAGGAGGTGTCACCAAGTGTTACCGCACCGGGTGACACCAACCCTAGGAACGCCTCTGCCCCCCACCCAGAAGTCAAGAGTCCCTCACTCTCCCTTACATCACAGTGCACCTCCTTACTTTGTGCAGCTGCGGGAAAGAAGCTGGGGGCAGAGATGGGAAGCAGAAAGTGCAGGGTCTGGAGGAGGACCAGAGGAGGGCTGCTGGAGTCTTCTGAATGCTGAGACCAGGGAAGGCAGAGATGTGAGGGGGTGCTGCGGCTGCACAGGAAAACATAAGGTCTGGTGGAGGAGTTCTGTCCTTCTCTCTGCTGATGACTGCTGAGACAAGGTGGGGGCAGAGAAGAAGTGTAGGAGCTGCAGTAGAAGCACGAGGGCCAAAAAAAATGGCCTCATGAGTCGGGTGTTTGACACTTGATCTATTGCCTGCTCTTCTCTGTCTTCACCTCTCTAATATATTAGAAAAGTAGAACAGAGAAGGGCCTGGATCCAAGACATGAGTTTACACAGTGCTAAGTGCCATGTAAAAAAAACCTGACACTTTTTAACATTTGTCTATAATTATGACTGATTTTCTTACAGATTTGAGAGAAGAAAAAGGACTTTCTTTCCTGAAACCCTGGTCTGGCACTGCTTCAATGTCAGGTAAACTAGACTAAAATTACAAAACCTTTCACATTGGATGACAGTCTGTAAAATGTTGTATTATTTTGCTTCCTGTAAACAGTTAAATATGTTTTTCTTTAACTCATGTAAATCATGTGATCCCTTACAATATTGTTTTATGGTAAACACACTCTAATCTCACTCCTGATTGTGGATCATTTAGGGATAATTTAAGAGTCAGTGATAAGTACTGTTAGTGGCAGAAACCATCGCTCGTGTAGGTTTTCCAATTTTTTTTAAATTGAATCATTGGGTGATGAAGCTGATCCTGCCATTTAGAGGAAGGGTAGAAGTGGAAAACAGTGTCTGTGCTGCTTTCTTTTTTAGGGTAGTCTTATGTTTCAGGATCCTCATCACAGTTTGTGACTGGGTTTGTGTCTTTTGTGGATTCATATCTGCCTGTATATAGCCAGCTTTAGAGACTTACAAATTACTGTTTACCCTATAATGTATGCTTTTTGTCAAAATATAATTTCTTAAAAAATCCAAAGTAACCAAAACAAGGAAAACCAGACATTTGCAGAGGTTACAATTTCAGACAATGAGGATTTCAGAATTTTGACTGTTCCTGGAAATCAGGTAGTGGTGGCAGTTATGGAGTTAGTATGATATTATTTTTTAATTGCAATTTATGCAGTGCAGGAACGGAGCATCTTGAGACTCCTTAGTAATCTGAAATCTGGACAGCACAAATTGTAGAACCTGTAGTTGTACATAGTTAACCCTCCATGTTCTAACCAGTTCTAAATTTCTGACTTCTGACTTTGTACAGCAGGGGCCTGCCATCTGAAAAATTGGTCAAGGGAACAAGAAAGGGCAATAAATTATACTGTTATGATCAGGTGTCACCAAGTATTCTATGCAGAGTTGTAGCGAAGACAGTTTAGTTCATTGGGCACTGTCGAATTTCTTATATGAAAGTAGGAGGTGGCAATGTTTGAGTTGTCTTGTATGGGCTTTCCAGAGGATGAAAGAGGAGTGGTGTGGTCAGGGAATGTAACGTGGTGGTAAAGCCTGATGGAATGAATGTATCTGCTAATTAGTTTACTATAAAGTGGGACTAAATATCACAATAGGAGCTATTTTGATTTACACAGATGCATGAACCTTTTCTGTCTTCCCAGTGATACTTCTGGTGAGACTGAACTGCATATAGAGGTCCCAGACTCTATAACTACATGGGTAACAGAGGCCATTGGTATGTCTGAAGAAACAGGACTTGGAGTTGCCAGATCAGCATATCTGAAAACATTCAAATCATTCTTCATTGATTTCACACTGCCATACCATGTGATAAGAGGGGAGCAAGTCAAAATTCCGCTCACAGTTTACAATTACCTTCCCATCACTGTTGAGGTAAGAAGTTATTACTTACCTTCTTTGTTCATCCTGTGGCTTTGTAACTGACATAGCCAGAATCTGGCCAAGGTTATGTGCTTAGATATCAATTTGTGCCTATGAGAAGTGATTTTTTATTTTATTGTTCATTAAAGAACATAGGTATTCAGAAACAGTTGGGTTATACTGCTGCCTACAATTGTTTTTGACACTAGCAAACAGTACAATTGTAAGCTAGTTCCTAGGGCCGGATCTAGCCTTTCTGATCTGTGGGTGAAGTAACAGAACGTTGGGGCATACTGTTAGCACACCTTCATTTTATTCTTTCCATCTAACTCTCCCTGTTTTTCTGTCTAACCAGGTCTCCCCCTTGCATTGGCTGTGTATGAGTTACTGACAGTCTTTCACACAGTGTGACAAAGATGCAGGGAACCGGTATTCTCTATTCACTCTATTCACAGTGCATGTCGGTATCACGAGTCATGATCTAGAAGTAACATCTGACATTGCTTGTGGATAGTGCTGAGGCGATGCAGGAGTGACCATGACAAAATGCACATGCATTAGGCCAACGGTTTTCAACCTCTTTTCAGTCATGGCACCCTTTAAAAGTATGCAAAGTCATGAGGCACCCAAGTTCCAAACTGTATTCATAGGGTTAAAGAACACTGACATCTGCTCAGGAGGATGATGTCACCCTCTCCTTGGCACCACATAGGGAAGTCCTCTTTTCACATCAGCGTTTCACCTTCACATCAAAGTGCCCCATCACATCACAGGCAGCCCCTTTCACATCACAGGTCCCCCCCCGTACATCAGAGATAGCCCTTAACTTCAGAGTCCCTTCATTATATCAGAGTCTATCACACCAGAGTCCCTCCATTCACATTAGAGTCCCCACTTCATATCAGAGTTCCCACAGCCCTTCCACTTCAGGATACCAATGTCACTGGTCCAGGGGGTGCACAACTAAAATCTGGGGGATACAGTCCTCTTTTGCACCCCCCTAGATCTGGCCCTGCCAGTTCCCATATAACCCCTCCTTTACTCAGCATACCTTGGTCCTGTACTAGTGTCCTAGGAGGTTGGACATCTTTTCTTCAGCTTTGCTGAAAAAAATCAATTTTTTGTAAGCCTCTTTGCTTCTTAGCAATTTTTTTCATCTGTGATTTCAACCAAGATTTCTCACTGACACCGCTGCTGCACTAGATGTGTGCAGACAGTCTCAAAAGTGACATTCAAGCACTGGGATCTGCATTGTATCACTCTCTAGACCTGAATGTACTGTGTTAGCCATGGAGCGCTTTCCCAACATCCAGAGCCATGGTACAGCCTCAGCTGTGACCCAGTTTCTGAAAACTTATGGAGTGAGTAGAACTAGGTGGGTTGAAGCATCAGGAGCTACCTCATTGTTTGCATCTTTGGGCATATTTTAAAATTTCCAGCCACTGCCAGTTTGACTGCAGGGTTAAGGCTAAAGGACCAAGCGCTGACATTCATTGGGTGCTGTGTGCTCTTGCTTTCACCATTTAGCCTAAAGGAAGTACCATCCCTCTGCTGTTTCTGCTCCTGAAAATGACATGAATCTCCAGTTTCTAGTTTCTTTTCACTGCCCGCCTACAATCTCCTGGTCATCTACAGCCGCCTGAAATCTTCATCAGCACCAGCTGCCCAGGTTTGGAGTATCTGCTTCACATTGGGCATAGTTACATTAACCCTATCACTGTGCAAATGAAATATGTCTTCACTAAGACATGCAGAGGACAGTCCAGCTGCATGTGTGAGCTCGGCCCATACTTTCCCAGCGGTTCAAGGGGTGTTTACTCGTTAATCATGACTTGTAATCTGGAAACAGAGACCCATATTTCTATAGGTTTGTTACCATCAGAGTCTTCCTCAGCTCCCACTGGTGAGGATGAGTCCTTCCCCATGTCCACAAGGATACTTTATAGCTGTTTGTGCTTAGCTATTGGGGCATTTTGCCTACAGTAGAACGCTGAGCATGCTGTGGCACCATCCCCTGCAGAGTCTGTCTCTGACCCTCCTGAGCCCTAAAATCAAGTAAGGCCCTGCCATTTTCTGACTCGTATTAAGAGTTCCAACAGTCTATGAAGGGAATGTTTTTGAGGCACCATAGTCCTCTGCCATTGACTCGGATTTACAATCTTTATTGATGCAGTATGAATTACCCTGCACATGGAGGATCGGCCTGCTTTTCTAGACCTAGGGTCTTTCAGAGCTCCTACAGTTCAGTGAGGGACTGTTTGTATATCCAGGTGTTTTTTTTAGGTACCATGCCTCCTAAGCATTTGGGTGCTGAGAACACCCCATTTAATCCACAAGCTAACTCCTTGTGTCTAGATCCTCCTACTCCTACAGTTGCCCCTCACTATCTTTCTTTTTGATACTGCACATGCATGTAACTTCTTAGGCCTTCTAGGGTTTCCTGCACCCTGGGACCTTTTGCCCCTGTTAAAGTGGAGACTCAGCTTCTGGAGTTGCACCCTCTGTGGGTACCCACTTCCTCCTATATCCTTGGGTAATGTTGAATCCCTCATGGTACCTGGTCTCGAACTCCCTAACCTACATGGTTGCCTGAGACCAGTTTCTACTTTTCCCTGCCGTAAGTGTCTTTTCGGAGGCACCTGATACTATTTTTCAAGCATGACGCCTTGTTTCCACCCTAGTGCCTTTCCCAATGTGGGATGCTCAGATGACCTTTCCTAAAGAGGGTCAACGTTTTTCAGAACCCTTCAACAAGGTCTAACACCTGCAAGATTCGACTGCATAGGGCCTCACAGGTTCTATTGTGGGTAACAATCAGTTATCAGCAGGTGAGACAGCTAAAACCCTTGCCAAGAAAGTGTACCCTATGCTTCTTTGGATGTAACTTTCCCCCTGTGAAGTTTGTGGGTTTGGTTGACAGAACACACTCCTAAGTTTGTTTCCTGTTCTCAGTCCTGCTGTCAGTCCTTTTCAGCCTCCACCCCTATTGTTGAGGGTCTGGGCTCAGAGAGAGACTTCCATTTTTTTTTTAAATTTAAATATTTATTCATTTTCCATATAAAATACAAATTTCATCATTACTCTCATATAACATACAAAACCTTCAGATATATCCCAACCCTTAATTATATCCCTTTCAATCTTTATCCCCCTTCTATCTTTATTTCCTTCATGCCCCCTAACTAATACCCCCACCCTCCCCGAAAAACCAACCTTTCCCCACGAGTAAAACCACCCACTCTGCATTTCTCATTACATCTTTTCCTAAATAATATGTACTTTCTGCTATCCCACTCTACTACTTCATATTTTTCACCTTGGACACAAAATCTTCCCATTTTCCTCACCTCCTATAGTATAACCCCATCTTGTCTTCTTGCATATAATACAATTTCTCCATCCTATTTATCTGGTTCACTCTTTCCACCCAATCCTCTTCTCTCGGCACCTCTGAACTATGCCAAAAAGTTAGGTATAAGACCCTTTGCCGCATTCAGATAGTACCATATACCCGAATCCTTGTATTTATTCACTGATAGCTCTGAACTATGTAGTAGACACAACTCTGGGTCCAAACCTAACTTTGTCCCAGAGACCATCCCAATCAAATGAACTATTGTCTCCCAGAAACCTTGAATCTTTGGGCACTCCCACCATATATGATATAACGTACCTATCTTCCCACACCCCCGCCAACACTCTGGTGTATTCTCCCCACTCATCTTATATTCAACATTCGGTGCAATGTGCCATCTTGTTGAACACTTATAATTTACCTCCACCTCTCTCATGCTTATATTCTCGTGCGTTAGTCTATATATTTTCCTTTGTTTATCTTCATCTATCTCTATTCCTATATCGCTTTCCCATTTTACTATGTGCATTGACTTTGTGTGTGTGTCTAGCTCAGTGAGAATCTTATACACTTTTGCTGTGCCCCGTTTCCCATCTCCACGTGATTCCAACAGCCTCTCAAACAGATTCCAATCCTTTCTCATTCTCAAAGGTTTCGGAAGATTCCCGACAAAGTGTTTTAATTGGTGATATCTCCACTCATCAATCTTAATAAAAAGTTCCCTTTTATCCTTTTTCAAATCCTTAAGTGTTCTCAATTCCTGCCCTTCCATAATATCCCTCAGTTGAATATTCTCCTTTTTAAACCATTTTCCTGTGCTCTCCTCCCTACCTGGAGGAAAATATTCCGTGTTCCTCAGTGAAATTAATTGTGAATTAAAATCCCATTTCATAAGCTTGTGCAATTTATCCCAAACCTTTAAAACATTTAATGTATAAACACTCGTGGTATCTTTTAATCCTCTGTATTGTACTGGTACCCATATGATTTTACTCAAGTCAACTCCACTTAAATCATTTTCAATCTTAACCCACCTTTTCCCCTCTGGATTGTGTGTCCAGTCATAAATGTTTGCTAGAACTACTGCTCTATAATACCTCTTAAAATCTGGCACTCCCAATCCTCCCCTCTCTTTATTTCTATTCAACCAATCATAAGATATTCTAGGTTTTTTATTTTTCCATATATATCTTGTTAACATCTTTTTAATTACCTTGAAAAAATCCTCCGGAAGTGTAACTGGGATCATCTGAAATTTATACAGGATTTTAGGTACAATTACCATTTTTTGCAGATTTATACGCCCTATCCAAGACGGATATAATTAAATTTATACAGTTTCGTATATGAAGCAGTGAGTTTAACCCCTAGATATTTTATCTCTCTATCTTTCCATATAAAAGGGAATTCTTTTTGTATCTTTTCTTTTTCACTATTCGGAAGATTTACATTTAAGATCTCAGTTTTTGTTGGGTTGATCTTCAAATTTGATAGCTCCCCATACTCCTTTAAGCTCTTCATTAAATTTGGGAGTGTTATCCTAGGATTTCCCACATAGAACAACAGGTCATCCGCAAAGGCTGCCACTTTATGTTCAATTCCTCTCTATCTGTATTCCTTTTATATCCATGTTTTTCCTAATTGTTGCCAGCAAAGGTTCCAATGATAATACATATAGCATTGGGGACAGTGGGCATCCCTGTCTTGTTCCATTTGACATCCCAATAGGTTCCGACCTCTCTCTGTTAACTACAATAACCGTGGAGGGCTCTCTATACAGTTTTCCTATCCACTCTCTCATTCTAACTCCCAATCCTAGGGTTTCCAGAGTGTCCATCATAAAGCTCCAATCTACTCTATCGAATGTCTTTTCAGCATCAATCGAAAGCACCACTGCCGGAGTTTTCCCCTTCCTAGCCTTCTGGATAAGCAACAAAGTTCTCAACCCATTGTCTCTACCCTCCCTCTCTGGCACAAACCCCACCTGGTCTCCCTGAATCCATTCTGGCATTAAATCTTTCAACCTATTTTCTAAAACCTTTGCATATAACTTGGTGTCTATATTCAAAAGTGAAATTGGTCTATAACTAGAGCACTGAGAAGCATCCTTCTCTTCCTTTTGAATAAGCACTACATTGGCCTGTAAAGATTCCCGCCTCATCTCCATCTACCCACCCAGGGCGTTCATATATTTCTTCAATTTAGGTATTAACAATTCACTATATTTTTTATAGTACCTCACAGTATATCCATCTGGGCCTGGACTTTTCCCCGTCATGGTACTCTTTAATGCTATTTGTATTTCCTCCTGCGTAATTTCTAAATCAAGGGAATTTAGTTGATCTTCACTTAACTTCGATAGTCCTGCATTTTTTAAATATACCCTTCTTTTTTCTCTGCTCTCATTTCCACTTTTATTTACTGAATCTTGGGAAGTAATATTATACAATTTACTATAGTATTCCTTAAACACCTTGACGATCTCTTTAGTAGAATAAACTATTTCTCCCTTGGGGTTTCTTATTTTTTCTATATAAATCCTGTTTTTCTTTTTCCTCAAGGCTCTCATTAAATATTTTCCTGGTCTATCTCCCCATCTATACCTCTCACTTGCCACTCTATTAAAAACTCTTCTCCTCTCCTCCTCCATCACTAACTCTAGTTCCTTTCTCTTTTTTATTACCTTCTGTCTTATCTCTTTTGTTATTCTATTTTTATGTATCTGCTCCAGGTCACATATTTCTTTTAACATCCCAGTAAGTTTCTCTCTTCTTTCCCTTTTCTTTTTTGCCCCAGACGCGATCAATATACCTCTTATGTAGGCCTTATGGGACTCCCATACTTTAGCCACCGACACTTCCTCTGTCTCATTCTCCTGAAAAAAATCTTTCGATCTCTTCTCTAATCTTCTGATCAATCTCCTGATCCAGGAGAAGAGCTTCATTCAACTTCCATCCTATACCACCTGTCAACCGCCTCCCCCATTCTAATTTCATTATAACAGGGGCATGGTCTGAAAGAGACCTTTCCTCTATTTCTACTTTAGCCGCCATCTCTGTAAGTTGATGATCAACCAATATATAGTCCAGTCTTGAATACATCTCGTGTGCATTAGAGAAGAAAGTATAATCTCTCTCTTTTCCATGTATTACTCTCCGAATATCTACCAGTTGGCACTCATGCATCACCTTCTTTAAAGTTCTCAAAGACCTACCTCCCTCTCGCTACACAGAAGAAGTCGTATCCATTTGTGGATCCATACAAAAATTCAAGTCCCCTGACACTATCAAGCGTCCCTTTTTGAAGGCCATCAGTTTTCTCAAAACATCTTTCAGATATACCTCCGGTCTCTTATTTGGGCAATAAATATTCGCAATTGTACATTCCATCTCTTGCAATCTACCTTTCAAAAATAGAAATCTCCCCTCAGGATCTATTTCTCTCTCCTCTATCTCCAACCTTATGTTTTTGCAAACCCTATTGCTACTCCCTTAGCTCTCTTAATTGGGGAATCTGCATAAAACCATGTTGGGTAGTTTCTGGAGTTCAATTTAATATTTGACTTAATCTCAAGATGTGTCTCCTGCAGAAAAACCACCAAAGCTTCTCTATGTTGCAACTCTTTAAATAACTTAAATCTCTTCCCCGGACAATTCAACCCATTTACATTATATGTTATAATCCGTAAATCTTCCATATTTCTTGTATTTCTACTTTTACACCTCCTTCTATCATGCAGAGTGTTTTCCCTAAAACCCCACCCAGACCACATACCTTCCGACTCCCCATCCCACCCCTCCTCCCATCCATCACCTCCCTCCTCTCCCCCCCTCCCATCCCACCCATCCCACCCATCTCCCAATCCATTCCCTCCCACCCCCTCATCCCCCCCTCGCTACCCCTCCCATTTTTAGGCTTCCAATTTGCCTATTAACCATTTGTGGTCCTAGTCCCACGTTTGATTTGAACCTCGGGGTTAAACTCCGCCCATGAGCGGCTCTCCCTCTCTCCAACCTCCCCAATTACCCCCCATCTATTTAATTAACCCGGTAAATTATCACCAGACTTTAAGAACTGAGATCCAGGGGAGGTATAGTAAGGTAGGAGCAAGGAGAGAAAAAAAAACACCCCTTCCTCCTCCCTACTTTCCCCCCCTAACAAGCTGCCAGTCCTCTTTTCCCATAACTCCTCTTTCTCTATCTGCTTCTTCCCATCCAGCAATCTCTAGTCTCTGCAAGTCCAATCTATCACAGAAGTCTCTCAAATCTTCAGGGAACCTCAAATAAGCTGTAACTCCATTCTTAAATCCGATTAAGCCCGCTGGGGTCCCCCATCTATAATGCACATTCTGCTTTCTCATCTGCTCTAACAAGGGTTTCAAGAATCTCCTTTTCCATAAAGTCTCAGGTGTTAAATCCGCAAACATCTGAATGTCCATTACTCCATACTTAATATTTGTTCTTTCTTTGATCTTCCTCCAAATCTCTTCTTTATCCCCATATTTATGGAATTGAACAATTATGTCTCTCGGTTTTTCCTTCCCGTTACCTTGTTGAAACTTTCCTATTCTGAAAGCTCCATCCAATTTGATCGACTCTGTATCAGATCTGTCCATTATGGAGTTTACAATTTTACAAACTACTACATGCAAATCTTCCCCTTTTGAAATCTTTGGGACTCCACGTATCCTAAGATTTTTCCTCCTATCCCTGTTTTCCTGTACCTCCATCCTATATAGCAACTTCTTCTGAACTTTCCCAATATCAGTTATCTTTTTTTCTAATTCAGATATGTTTTGGGCCTGGTTTTTAACTTTCTCCTCCGTTTCTTCCACTCTCAATAACAACTGCCCCAAATCATTTCGAATAGTTGCCATTTCTTGCTTTATTGTTTTCTCAAGATTTTTAAACATTTCTGCCATCTCTTTTTTATTCGGTACTTGTAGTTCACTTTCAAGATCTTTCACCTCCATATTTACTCCCATTTGTTGACTACTACTATTCATACTCAGCGATAGTCTAGGACTGTTTTCCAAACTAGTTTCCATTACACCTTGGGTCCTTTCTGGGGTCGCATTTCCCTGGGACGTATATTTTTTGATCGTACCAGTTTGGGACCCTTTGGGCCCACTTCCTTTAACATTTTTGTTCTTCATATCTTCTGTATATCTTAATCTCGTCTACAAAGCTCAGGATAGGTAAATATTAAATTTATATACTGGGAACTCAGACTTGGCTTGATATATATTCCTTTACTCTCGTTTCTAGTTCTCTCAGTCCTCTCTTCTCTCCCACTCCTTCATGACCCCCGGGAATCCCCCCTTCTCTCTTTCGCCTCCTGCTCCTCTATATGGCTCCATACAATATATAGCCTCTTGCAAGCCCCAGCCGCTCACACTCACCCTCCTTTTCTTCTCCTGCGAGCCGGCTCCGGGTTTCAGGTGCCAGTTTCTCCACACAAGTTCAGTCCTTAGGGGGATTCTTCGGGGTCTTTTCTTCTCTTTATTCCCCCATTTTAGTAGGGGTTCCAGCCAGGGAGAACGGGCTAGTGCACAGGCTTGACTCGCCTCCACAAAATTGGCTGGTAAGCGAGCTGGGGAGCGGACCGGCGTCTCCCTCTCTCCTCTGGACGCCGGCTGGCTTCCTCCCCTCCCAGCACTCCTTTGCGGCTGACCACGTGATCCCTCCGCGTCACCTCATCTCCCGGCAACCCGACGCCTCTGTCCTGGGTCCTTGCCGGCGCACTCCATGGAGACCGATCGCTGTCTCCAGCCCTCCTCACCACGATTCCTTCGTTGGGTCCGCAAGACCTCTCTCCTTCAGGTGAGTCCTGCCTGGTTTCTTCCCTACATTAGGGGGGCCCTTGGGGAGGTCGAAAAGTGGAGCTTGTCAGAGAGCTCCTACAACATGCCCTCCACAGCCGCCATGTTCAGGCTCCGCCCCCCCAGAAACTGAGTTTCTGATCTTCCTCAGAGAGAGACTTCCATTTGAGCTTTATGTACCAGAAAGTCCCTGACATGGTCCATCAGTTTTTTTGGGTGCATTGGTTGGTCTTTCCCCTCACCCTCCCTGGGGTTCCCATATGCTGGTGTGCCCCATACCTGGAGTCCCAGTCTCTTTACTGGGGAATCCCACTGTGAGTCAGCTTCCTGACTTGGACTCCATAGGACACCACATTGGTGTTACAGGGTTTTCATCCCCAGGAAGGTCTGGGAACCTTTCAGTGTCAGGGCAAGTGGCCTGGTCCCTGCATTGAATGATGCTGAGAGTACTACTCTTGACCACAGTGACTTCCCTATAGATGCATTAGCATCTGAATCTCTTCATTCAGTGATCCCCGCACCGAAGGGAGATCTTTGTGCACCTGGGTAATCCTCTTCTTCTCTATGGCAGAAATCATGGCTGTAGGATTTCCATGGATTGCCAGAAAAAAGGAAACCCTGGATTCCTGGGTATAGAGGATGTCCAGAGACTTTCGTGGAACTCAACCACCTGGAAATGGGTTCTTCTGATGTGATTGAACTGCAGCCCCTGAAGAAAGTTTCTACAGATCTTTTCCTTGGTTTTAATCAGATAGAAATTGTTAGCCTTATGGCTACGGTTCCTGTGCCATGCTCCACTATGAGTGAACGATTTACTGTGTGGGGGCAGGAGATTCCAAGAATCTTGTTCTGTGCTCAAGGTTAGTTGCTCTGTCTGGCCCCAAAGACACCTCCAGATGTTATTGTTGATGGGTTTGTTCATCCTCATCTTGTTCTGGTGTTCTATTGCAGCAGTCTGGGATTGTGGTATATCTTTTGGCTCTGCCTTTTCTTGTATGGGTACCTCTTCTGCACCTAATCCCCTTTTCCAGTCAGGCTTAGTTCATCATTAGTATACTTGAGTTCTCTATAACACATTGTGATGATTTTCACATTTTGTAGATATCTTGTTTGCGAGATTGCTTGCCTGGCCAGGAAACCTCATTCTTATGGACTCTTCCTTACTTGAATCTTAAAAGTAGGGAGTGTAAAGTTTCGACCCTTGCTGCAGACCTGCTGGTGTTTTACTTTGAACCTATTTTGTCCAAGGTTCACTTTGTGAACATGTTCACTTGGGGGCTTGCCTCTAAGGTTCATGCTTAGTGTTTCTGTGAATGGAGTCATTCCCCTTTGGTGATGATCAGTTTTTTCCTGGTCTTGAGCAACAGTTTTATCCTATGTGGCAATATTTTGGTTGCTGTTAACTTACCTTGGCTTCTCCTTATCTGATCCAGAACTGGGCTTTGGTCCTTGAGGTAGTTCTGAATTGCAGACAGTTTCCAGTTACTTGTCGTGGACCAACTGTATCTGCATTGCTGTGTCCTCCAATGAATGAAAAAGAAAACAATTTTTTGGTACTTACCATTAAATCTATTTCTTGGAGTCCAGTGTGTCCCATCACTTTGTTTTTTTGCTCTTGCCCTTGGTACTACGTTTCCACAAAACTGAGGCATGCTTAGTAGAAAAAGGGTTTTATGGGGCTGACTTACAATTATTCTATTTTTCTGTGTCCAAACCTTCTGTATGCATCAGTTTAACCCCACTCTTTCTGAACAGACATAGATTTTACAGTAAGTACAAAAAACTTAATTTTTTTCTTCCCATAAAATCCTTTCTTGGAATTCATTAAGGGGACACAAATTCAGAAGGATTTAAAAATGTAAAACTGTTATTCAGCCAGTGTAAACCTTCCCACTCCCATCATGATACAGTTTTGTGCAAAAGTACTAGTAGCAGTAAGCATAAGACAGAAGGAACTAAGAAAAGGATTTTACAGTAAGTCTGAAATCCTGTCTTCCTGTTATTTAAGGGACACAGGATCAGAAGGAATTATGAGACAACAGGGATGTCTCAGAGAAGGCCAACCGAGGGGTGGGCAAAACAGCAAACAAAGTGCTAACAAGCCCACAAAGAATAAACCGGGGGATAGCTGCAGCTCAAATTGTCGCCTAAAGGACCTTATATCCAAAGCTTGCATCTGATGAGGCCTGAACATCCATGTGGTAATATGTGAACCGAAGTCCAGATGGCATCCTTGAAAATCTAGGAAACAAATGTCTGATGCTGGAAATTTCAAGAGGCATTTGCCAACCTAGTGGGATGCACCTTGACAGGAGAAGGTGGAAACTTGTGCTTAAGCCTGTAGGCTTGGGTGATGAGTTGCTGAAGCCAGAAATGCTTTAACAAAAGGCAGGCTGTGTCTTACAATGATGATAAGAGAGTCTTTCAGTCTAAATAAAGTCGTAGCTGAGAGATCAACTAAACCAGCTTGTACCACATGCAAACAATGGAGGGAAATCTCCTTGAGATGACCTAAAGCAGGAAAGAGAGATGGAAGTACAATGTCCTGGTTAAGGTGAAAGGAAGAAACCACCTTAGGGAAAAAAGAGGCCCTAGGCCTCTAGACAACCTTATCTCTATGCAGGACAGATTCACTACAAGAGACAACTCAGAAACTTGCTTCACAAAGGTGATGGCAATAAAGAAGGCAACCTTATGGGTAAGTGTTAATGAAGGAAAATCTCTTTTTTTTTGAAGAACCAACAGAAGCAGGTTGAGATTTCAGAGTCATATTTGGATGTACAGGTTGAAATATGTGGACTACACTCTGTATAATGGTCATTACCAAAGAAGGAGGCCATCTTTGAAAGAGCACCACTAGGGTTGAGATTTGACCTTTGATAGTAGTAAAGAATAAATGTTGATCCCGACAGGATTGCAGAAATGTCAGTATGCGTTCCTCAAAAAAATTCCTGGAATTAAACTTCCTTACCTCACACCATGCGAAGTATGCTTTTTAGGTGTAATGGTAGACCTTGTGAGAGGTGGATTTTCTAGCTTTGAGGAATATGGGAGCAACAGAATCAGCTAGGCCCCTATCCTTCAGAACCTGGGCTTGAACGTTCATGGCACCAAAGCCAGCTCCTGTGTAGCAGATGGAATTCTGTAACCTTGGGACAAAAGACCCAGGCATTCTGTAAGAGCCCACAGAGAGTCTGCTAGGAGTCTGATGAGTTTTGAGTATCATCTGAATGCCTGCCTCGATTTTGTGGAGCAGACTAGGAAAGAGCTTCAGTGACGGAAAGGCATAGATCAAGCTTAACTGATCCCACATAGTCAACACAATATTATCTACTGCAATGGCAAGAAGATCCTTGGACCTGGAGACAACCTTGCTTAGCTTGTTGTTGAATCTGCAAGACAGGAGGTCCAACTCTAGCAGGGGTCCTGAAAAAACACTGAGTGAGAAGGTGTAAAGTTGCTGTTGACTGAGGAAGTCCGCCTGTCAATTTTCCCACCTGGAATGTGGACAGAGTTGGAACATTCTACCAAGTTGAATTTCCTCGGGTGATCAAATCCACTGTACCAACAGGTTATCCAGGACTCTCTTTCCTTCGCTGTGGAAGGAAAACCTTGGACTGAAAAGTATCTAGGAGACCTAGATATTCCAAATGATGAGTTGGTTTCAGTGCTGACTTTTTAAAGTTAAGGATCCAACCAAACCTTCGTAGTGTCTTTTGGACATTGACCGACTGGATCTGAGTGGACTGTTTCCTCAGCAGGAGGCTGTACAGATAACCTGTGATGGGAATGCCCTGTGAATGCAGCAGAGCAAGTACCTTGATGGATACTCAAGGTGCGTTGGACTGATCAAAGTGAAAGGCGAAGACTTAGTAGTGTTTGTATGCCCACACCAAACCCAGGTAGCACTGATGGAACTGAAAAGATGAGGACATGCCAATAGGCATTCTTGATGTCCACAGGTGTCAAAAAATCTCACGGATGAAGGGAAGTAATGACTGACCTGATGGATTCCATGCAGAATTTTAACACCCAAAGTAAGGCAAGGAGTCTGTTCTGATCCAGAATGGGGCTTATACCCCCTTTTGCTTTGGGGACTGTGAACAGGTGTGAGTTTAAACCATTTGTTCTGTTTATTTTTCTGGAACAATGGCAGTGATTCCTTGAGAGAGGAATTGTGCAAGAGCAGCATGGAGATTTGTTAGTCTTTTGTGGAGAGATTGGCAAGTTTTGCTGCATAAAGTGGGGCAGAGGTAAGGGATGAGATTCTTGTTTGTAGTCCCTGTATACCATGTTCTTAACCCACTTGTTGTAAATGCTAACAGCTGTCCCCCCACTCTGAAAAGTAGGGGCATCCTTTCATTTTGAGGAGGACATGCTCACAGATTTGGATGGTTTTTGGACTGGGATTTAGAGGTCTGGGAAAAAAGGAAAGGAACTCTCAATAGCTTCAAATGTAGGAGGGTTAGATTTTTTTTGCTGGGACAAAAAGGTACTCTTTCCTCCAGTGACATACTTAATAAGGTCATCCAAGGAAGCACCAAAGAGACATTCTCTGTCAAAGGGCATTTTTTCCAATGTTGTTCTACACACCAACATTGTAGCCAAAGAGTCTCTACATGTGCACAGACATATTATGAATATTTGATGTATGATATCCACAGATCTGTCAATACAGTAGTGTAGGGCAACAGGCATGAGTAATCCTTGTTTCAAAACTGAAGGGTCAGTAAGGATTGACTCGGGTGCATTGGTCTTATTCTTGGTCTGTACTTCCAAGGTGTAGCTAATGGACATGTCATCAATGACATGTTGCCATGCAGAGCCTGTCAGGGAGAGCAAGGAAAGAGTTTCTAGTCTTTTGTATACATTTGAATATGCTGAACAGGAGTAGTAAGTGTTTTGTTTAGGCAAGAAAGGGCAGAGTGCATAATGGGCAAGTTCTGCTTCCTATTAAATGCTCTTTCAATAGATTATTGCTCAGCTAAATGCTTGCGAGATGAAAATAGCCTGCCAGGAGTAGACCAGTTACTGTACAAAACAGGATGCAAAAATGAGTTTATGGGTAAAAGTTTGACAATTTAGGAACTTTTAAGGGAGCTCAGACTAGTAAACTTAGAGAATTCATGTGCAGGTTTTCATATGCAGACATGTGCGCATCACATTAATAAGAGTAATGGGTTCTTTAAGGCCAGGAGTTATGTCAGCAGACTGCATCTCCTTAGATTAAAAAATCATCCAATAAAGATAGTTTACATTCCTCATAATCTGCAACTGAGGTACAGAAGCAGCTGCAGCCGTGGGTATATCAGAGACAGACTGTGGATTCAAGTTATGATTGTGACCCCTGCGTTCTACGCTATCCTGGCAGTGATTTTGGAAAAAAAAAGCTAAATCCACAGAAAATTCCTTACTGGATAACACAGAGGAGGGAGCCACTCTGGATGAAGCTAAAAAACACTCAGAGGTGCATATGGATTCAAGCAAAGGATAACCATCCAGGCTGTTGGCATCAGGTCCTTGAGGAGGGACTCTGCAAGCTTTCCCAGAGCTAATAGTGGATCAGGAGCAGGACCACTTTACTTGCCCTTCCGATCTACCTGGTAGAACGGTGGGGGGTGTGACATGGGGGATGATTAGCTCTAGTGGTAGATGCTTTCCAAGTGAGTCCACGCTAGTCAGAAACTCTTTTTTTAGGGCTTGGTAGCCCACTTTTATTAAAAGTTAAGAAACCAAAAACACAAAAGTCCAAAATAAGATTTTCCACACAGGGGTTCTGTTAGGGATCCGGGTATGACCAGAAATGTGTGGACTGACACAGGGAAACACAGGCTCCAGGTATAGTATAAACAATACAATTTATTAAAGACTAAACAATACATAAATGCAGTGCAAGACTAAACATAAACACAGTGCAACCAAACCTCCAACAGATAACAATAAGAACAATACTAAACGTAGTCGGGCAGGCCGGGTCGGTAGCAAACGGGCAGGCAAGGTACAAGGAGCAGGCGGAAGCGTAGTCAGGAATAGCCGAGGTCAGGACAGGCAGAGTTTATGCAGTTAGGATTAAAGCAGAATCAGGATCAGGCAGGAAGCAGACAGGATGCAGGTACAGGGGCTCATGGGAAACATACACCAAGGCCCTGATCACAGGCCTGGCCATTCCTTAAATACACCTGCTGTAATCAGCCTCAGGTGATGGCTCATTGCAGGAGTGAGCCTCTGGTTGCTGAGAGCACCCGCTAGCCAGCCCTGGTACTGCAGCCCACAAGGCAGGTGAGTCCCACCACCACTGGCAAGTCCATTCCTGACAGGTTCTTCTCCAGTTGTAAATAGAAATGACAAATTACCAAGCCTCCTGGCTACTGCTCATTAGCCCTGCTGATCAGCAGTAACTCTGCTGGTATGGGTCTCCCAGACCCCTGGTTAGTCCCGGCACACAGTCTTGGACTCCTTTAATGCACACAGCATTGAGCTCTTTTGATGCACACAGCTTTGAGCCCTTCAACGCACACAGCTTTGAGCCCTTCAATGCACACAGCTTCTGTCTAACACATAGGCACTCAATGTCAGCCACTGCATCCCCCTGCAACTCTCAGCAAACCATCATTATATGGGCTGTGAGCACCTGGGCCCACACCCTGCTGGTTGACTTCAAACTCTGGACACTGGATTGGAGATTTCTTCCCTCCCAAGGCACTTTGAAATCTCCAAACTACGGAGCCCCATCCAGAAATATCAAAATCTGGAGAAACCTGCAACAGCAGTTTTCTCCACTCAAAATCTACATTCCGCAGTTCTGTACTTCGCACATGTGCAGGCCCTGTGTCCATTACCAGACCACTTCTACCTGCTTTTATCCTATGACAGGGCCCTACGCTGTTACAGGGGGCAGAGTATTTTTTGCAGGCATCCAGGCTGTTGGCATCAGGTCCTTGAGGAGGGACTCTGCAAGCTGGCCCAGAGCTGTTTCTGGATCATGAGCAGGACAACTTCCCTTGCACTTCTGATCCACCGGGCAAAACGGTGGGGGGCAGAGTATTTTTTGCAGGCACACAGGACTTGTAGTGCACAAGTAGATCACATGATACATTTAAAAAAGTGCTAAAGATGCATTTCCAGAAAGTGTTTGCGACACATATTGTATGACAACACAGAATCTTCATAGCTTCAGCCTCATAGGGGAATTGGCTAGATATCAAGTAGCACACTGGGCACGTGCAAGATATTTAAAAAATATTGCAGCACTGGCAAACTTAGGGTACTGGTTACACATACAAGTGGTACAGCATAGAATCCATATAGTATTAACCCCTTAAGGGGATGCAAAAGGAGACAAAGTACACAGGTCAGGCTCCACTAAAAGGGAGGCAAGCTGCCTTATCGCAGTGGTGGTCTGAAGAGCACCCTGCAGCAAACAGACACATCAGTAAGGTGCCAGTGCAGGACCTGGTGAGATATATCACATTCCAGACAGTCTTTGCCCATCCTGTCACCATATTCCCAAAAGAGTCATCAGTGACAGGATTTTGCCAACAGGTATATCTTGACTTTGGACCTGTAGAGCACTCTGTGGCTAACTAACACAACTCACTAGGTGCCTGGATAGGGCCACAAGCAGAGCCCAGCTCCCTAAGGTCACATTACAGGCAGACTGTGTCTTGATCAAAACTACAGTAGGTCTTGGTACAGCCTCCAAGACTGGGGATTAGCCAATCCAGAAATCTGCAAAATGAGCTTTCATAGTTTTGCAGCAAGGAATCCTGATTGCCTTGATAAAACAAAGTCAAAAGTAAAAGGGTTTTGCTTTTCTCTGTTTAGAGAAGATCTCTATTATCATAGGACACTAGCAAAAAACTGAAGCATGATGGCAGTGGGAAGGGTTATACTGGTTGATTAACAATATTTTTGTTGCCAGTTCTCCTGAATTCTTAAATTACTTCTGACTCTGTCCCTTAATGAATGATAAAGAAATTGTATTTGTATGTCCTTAATTTACTGTGTAAGATTCAGTGAGACGGGTTTTCCTCTGCTACATTGTGGCAGTTTTTTAAGGTGTATCTTTAGGTAAAACCTCTTTTTTTTTCGTTTTGGATAGAATGAGGAAGGATTAAACCTTTTGTTAAGTTTTTAGTGGTGTCTTTGCACCCATTGGGTAGATTCACCCCTTTATTTGTATTGGTGATCGTTGTCACAGAAAAAAAAAAAATGGGGAGAAATCCAAAATTTTACAGTTGTGTCTAGAACAAGGGGTATGGGGGAAATTATCCAGTGGGGACACCTGCTTCAAGAAAAACTGCCTAAAAGGGGTATTCCCTTCTAACATCCTGTTGCATCTCTTGCCTTTTGTAAAATTATTGTTTAATGCAAATATCACACCTGTAGGTCTTTTCTGAAAGCCTGGCTATAATACTCCTAATGTTCTTGACTGAAATACTCCTATATCTTCACTTATTCAAGGACATGGTCTACAACAAGATGGCCAGGAGGAGTCTCCATTTGTAATAACTTTGTACCAGAATTATAACACAGGTCTTCAAAAAATTGTTTTCAAGAGCTGTTTTAGTTATTCCACGTAATCTTTATGTTTTGTGGTGCGCTGAATTCGAAAATGACCTCCATTTTGTCATAGGACATCACGTTTCCTGACAATTTAGGTAACTATGTTAAATAAGGCAATACCTCAAAATAAATGGAGATAGACTCATGAAATTAAAGTTTTATTACAATTTTTTCATGAAAATCCTTTTTTGAACTGAAATGAGCTCACCTACACACACTAAACTTGATTTTTCTTCCCTGTGAGGCTCCTCTTGGTGCATTTACACTTGTGAGTAGCATCTGGAATGTCTCTGTGAAGCATCCAACAGTAGTCTGCCATCATTGTAATTCTCCATTTTCCCTGGTATCCTTTCCATCTCTTTAATGTCTTAGTGGAATCGTTCACCTTGTTCCTCACTCACAGCTCCCAAATTTTCAGGAAAGTAGTCACGGTGGGACTGGAGGAAATGCACTTTCAAACTCATCAGGCAACCTAAAGCTTGAAATGCTTTTAGCATTCGTCCGACAATCTTTTTGTAATAAGGATTTTTGTTATTGCCTAAAAATTTCTGTACGACTTCTTTAAATGCAATCCACCCTTCTTTTTGAGGATCCGTCATGGTATTGACAAACTCTTGATCAACTATAAGCCTTCTAATGTCTGGTCCGATGAACACACCTTCCTTCAATTTTGCCTCTGACAGGCCTGGAAACTTGGTGACCAAGTAATTGAAGCATTCTCCACCTCTTGGAAGTGATTTTACGAATTGCTTCATCAATCCCAATTTTATGTGGAGAGGTGGTAGAACTTTATGGGAAGGTACCAAAGTTTCTCGGAGGACATTTTTTTCACCGACTGTTAGCACACTTGGCTGCCAGCTCTTCTTGGTCCAGTGAATTTGTCGGTCTCGACTGTCCCATAGACACAGAAAACAAGGGTATTTGGTATCCCACCCACTGGATTCTTCAGGAAAGATTAACCCCTTCTACCATTAGAAGCACAGACTCAGGACTGAGGCTTACACATACAGCATGCTGCTGAGTATCCCAGTAGTCAGACATGTCACTCAGAGTAGCACTTGTATTCAATGCCTTTGCAGGGGGGGAGGGGTAGAGATTGTTTACCTGCAAATAACAACAAAAGGCCAGAAGAGAACTAGGGAAATGAGGAAATAGCATTTTTTTCCCTAAAACTTGCTTAGCTTAGAAATATTTTGCTGACCATCAGATTTACAGTGCTATATTTTTTTTTTACATAACTCGGACAACCCCTTTAAGGTTTTTTTGGCATTTTATGTCTTAAATGCACTTATGTGAAGTAATTAATAATTAATTTGGACTTTAAATTTGGTTAAAAACCCATAATATAAAAAAAATACCAAAAATTTTAAAGATTTGATAAATTTGAAGACAATTTTGCATTTTGTGGCAAATCATGACGTCTAGGAGTTTTTTCAATATTTTATTTGTTTTCAGCACACCAAAATAAATGGAAATTAGATGAAAATAATCAAACAGCTTTTTAGTCGCAGACCTGTGTAATTGTAGTGCCATGAATGGAAAATTCTATAATTCAATTTATATTTTTATTATTTTCTTTAACTAACACTGATCAAGGCATAGAAAAATACGGCTGCAGGAAAGGGGCCTTAGTGCCCACATGTCGCATATATGTGTTCATAGTGTCTGAGGTTTCTGTGCTAAGAGCTGTCACAGACAACTCCAGGTCCCTGTTAATGTTCAGGAGCTAGCGGACAGGGCTGATCATGTGACCACTATGGCGGCCAATCACAGTGATCATGTGTTCGGGAAGTCTGTCCCAGTGTTAGGATTTGTTAGAAATGTAGGAATTGCTCTAGTCCATAAGGGGTATGCAAGTTTGAAAGCTATAGTGTTATAGTTAATTTTTACTAATTAAATTACTTCACAGGTACACATAAAAATCATTATCACAAAAGGTGTGAAGTTTGTAGGCTATCCTGGGAAACAGTACCTAATCCGTAAGCTTTGTGTGGCACCAGGGGAGACTAAACCCACATCGGCTGTGTTTTCATTTTCTGAACTTGGACAGGAAAATATATCAGGTGAGAATGTTTTTTTTTTATTCGTGTATTTTGAGAAGGGTGACTAAGCAGTTACAAAAATCTACCAGTGTACAGGTATATGCTGCAGTTCAGCAGTATTTAATTATATGCTTATTTGTTACAGGTATTTACAGTATATACTAATGCTGACAATTTACACAACTCTTTAAATACTGTACATTCATATCGGTCCCTGTTCTCAAGAAGCATACTACCTAAGGCAGTGGTTCTCAACATGTGGGTCGCGACCCCTTTGGGGGTCGAACAACCCTTGCACAGGGGTCGCCTAAACCATCGGAAAACACATATTTCCAATGTGTAAAGAGCAGCTACTGTGTAGAAAACAGCTACTGTGTTGAAAGCAGCTACTGTGTTGAAAGCAGCAGTATTGGAGGTAAAACGACACTTCATGAATTATAATTAATGGGTAAATAATTTTATGGTTGGGGGGTCACCACATCATGAGGAACTGTATTAAAGGGTCGCGGCATTAGGAAGGTTGAGAACCACTGACCTAAGGTCCCTATTTCACATTCATACATACAGACATGTACATAATAGGGTCAGTTTTGACAGGAGCTATTTAACCTACCAGCATGTCTGTAAAGTGTGGGAAGAAACCCATGCAAGAAGACTCCATGTATATAGTGCTAGTTAGGATTCAAATCAAAGATCCCAGTGCTGCAAGGCAGAAGCACTAAGCCGCTGTGCATTCTGCTGTGTAAATATGTTCTTGGATTTTATTTTACAAAGGTCACTGCATGGTGCTAAAATAATAAATAATATAAATTATTTTGATGTAAATACTTTACCAATAAATTAGTTTAAATGCCTATAAGTGCAGCGCTGTGATATATATATATATATATATATATATATATATATATATATATATATATATAGCATTCTATTTATAACATCAGTTACTCAGTGTATAACATATATTCATATATTGTGTAGGTGAGTGCTAGGTAAATTATGAAGTATAGAAATTCGAATTGTCGAATAAATGCTCTGAGAATAGCTGTCAGCAATCTGGATACTATCGACAATGATCTCAAAATCAAATTCAAAGGTATAAGTGCAGCGCTATAAATGCATGTAACATAAATACCATATAATAATAAAGTGCAGAGACGTGCATCAAAAGTGCAACTATGTGCATCAGTATGCGTCTGTGACATCTGTAACAATAATTCAGCAGGCAATAAAACCTAATAATGTCCTTTATGGAAGGGTAATTATTCCAAGTGCCAAAGTGCAAACGTGCAGTTATACATGACATGCAGACGTGTAGAAATTCATGAAAGGAATCCACCACTTGGGACTGATGTACACTCACCAGACAGAAAATGTTAATGCGCGTTTGTTTATATCACACATCTGGGGGTGCAGTGGTCTACTGATAGCTCCGGATCTAATGCTGTAGCTCCATCCATCCATCCATTGGGACAGGTCTCCTGTGATCGGGGGGGGGAATCAGCTCAGCCACAGGGGCCAAAATGTGCTTTATATAGTGTAGTATTTATTTCAAATCATGTATCAGACATAAAAAATATCCTCCACGTGGAGTAATACAATTCAAGGAAAAATAATGATGTACCAAGATGGCTGCTGCTTCTCAATAGCGGCGGCGTGACGTCAGCAATGAGGCTCCACCCATATCCTCAGCGGTATGCCCCAGGTTAGCACAGTCCAACTCTGATTGTTTGGCAGCTTCCAGCATGCGTGCAACACTCAACCAGGACTCTTTCTCAAACTGCTACTCTCCAACCTTAGCACTAGGAACTTCCTGCACTTTTGATGCACTTCTCCGCACTTTATCATTATATGGTATTTATGTTACATGCGTTTATAGTGCTGCACTTATACCTTTGAAGTTGATTTTGAGATTGTTGTCGATATCCAGATTGCTGACAGCTATTCCCAGAGCATTAAGTCGACAATTTATGTACTTCATAATTTACCTAGCGCTCATCTACACTATATATGGATATATGTGATACACTGAGTAATTGATGTTATAAATAGATTGAGATATATATATATCTATATCTATATATATATATATATATATACAGTTGCAAGAAAAAGTATGTGAACCCCTTGAGATTACGTGGAGTTTTGCATAAATTGGGCATAAAATGTGCTCTGAACGTCATCTAAGTCACAACAATAGAAGAACACAGTCTGCTGAACGTAATACTACACAAACATTAGATGTTGCCACGGTTTAATTGCACATAACATGTAAACATTCACAGTGCAGGGAGGAAAAAGTATGTGAACCTTTGGATTTAATAACTGGTTGACCCCCTTTAGCAGCAATAACCTCAACCAAACGTTTCCTGTAGTTGCAGATCAGACCTGCACAACGATCTGGAGTAATTTTGGACCACTCCTCTTCACAAAACTGTTTCAGTGTAGCAATATTCTTGGGATGTCTGGTGTGAATCGCTCTCTTAAGGTCATGCCACAGCATTTCAATCGGGTTGAGGTCAGGACTCTGACTGGGCCACTCCAGAAGGCGTATTCTGTGCTGTTGCAGCCAATGTTTTGTTGAATTACTTGTATGCTTTGAGTCATTGTCCTGTTGCATCACCCATCCTCTGCGGAGCTTCAGTTGGCGGACAGATGGTTGTACGTTTTCCTGCAAAATGTCTTGATAAACTCTGGAATTCATTTTCCCATCAATGACAACAATCCGTCCAGGCCCTGAGGCAGCAAAGCAGCCCCAAACGATGATGCTCCCTCCGCCATGTTTTACAGTGGGGATGGGGTTTTGATGTTTGTGTGCTGTGCCTTTTTTTCTCCACACATAGTGTTGTGTGTTCTTCCCAAACAACTCAATCTTGGTTTCATCTGTCCACAGTATATTTTGCCAGTAGTGCTGTGGAACATCCAGGTGCTCTTTTGCGAACTTCAAACGTGCTGCAATATTCTTTTTGGACAGCAATGGCTTCCTCCGTGGTGTCCTCCCATGTACTCCATTCTTGTTTAATGTTTTCCTTATTGTAGATGTGTCAACAAAAATGTTAGCATGTGCCAGAGATTTCTGAAGGTCTTTAGCTGACACTCTGGGATTCTTCTTTACGTCATGCAGCATTCTGCGCTGTGCTCTTGCAGTCATTTTTACAGGACGACCGTGCCTAGGAAGAGTAGCAACAGTGCTAAACTTTCTTCATTTGTAGACAGTCTGTCTTACCGTGGACACATGAACATCAAGGCTTTTGGAGATACTTTTGTAATGCTTTCCAGCTTCATGCAAGTCAACAATTCTTGATCGTAGGTCTTCTGAGAGCTCTTTTCTGCGAGGCATGGTTCACATCAGACAGTGCTTCTTGAAACCAGTAAACCCAAAACAGGTGTGTGTTTTTTAAGGGCAGGACAGCTGTCAGCAACACATCCAATATCATTATACTGATTGGAGTCAAGGTTGGCTCACTCCTGGCTCCAATTAGCTCTGGGAGAAGTCATTAAGCTAGGGCCTCACATACTTTTTCCTCCCTGCTCTGTGAATGTTTACATGTTATGTGCAATTAAACCATGGCAACATCTAATGTTTGTGTAGTATTATGTTCAGCAGACTGTGTTCTTCTATTGTTGTGACTTAGATGACGTTCAGAGCACATTTTATGCCCAATTCATGCAAAACTCCACGTAATCCCAAGGGGTTCACATACTTTTTCTTGCAACTGTATATATATATATATATAGTTGTGTTCAAAATAATAGTAGTGTGTTGAAAAAAGTGAATAAAGCTCAAAATCCTTCTAATAGCTTTTATTTCCATACACACAAATGCATTAGGAACACTACACATTCTATTCCAAATCAAAATATGAAGAAAAATATATCAAATTTGTGTTGTTTCTCTAAAAAAATTGACGAAAAGTGATTATTAGACTGTTCAAAAAAATAGCAGTATTTGTATTCTTCTTTACAAAATCAAACATTCACCATATAAACTGAAAAATGTTTGAAGATTTTGCTTTCCTTTGAATCACTTAATTAATATTTAGTTGTATAAGCACTGTTTGTGAGAACTGCTGTACATCACAAGTCAACCAATTTCTGGTATTCCAGCCCAGGATGATTGGATTACATCCCACAGTTCTTCTCTATTTCTTGGTTTTGCCTCAGAAACTGCATTTTTGATGTCACCCCACAAGTTTTCTATTGGATTAAGATCCGGGGATTGGGCTGGCCGCTCCAAAACGTCAATCTTGTTGGTCTGGAGCCAAGATGTTGCACGTTTACTGGTGTGTTTGAGGTTGTTGTCTTGATGGAACACCCATTTCAAGGGCATTACCTCTTCAGCATAAGGCAGCATGACCTCTTCAAGTATTCTGATGTATTCAAACTGATCCATGATCCCTGGTATGCGATAAATAGGCCCAACACCGTAGTATGAGAAACATCCCCATATCATGATGCTTCACTGTCTTCACAGTGTACTTTGGCTTGAATTCAGTGTTTGGGGGTCGTCTGACAAACTCGGGCCACTAGACCCAAAAAGAACAATCTTACTTTCATCAGTCCACAAAATGTTGCGCCATTTCTCTTTAGGCCAGTCAATGTGCTCTTTGGCAAATTGTAACCTCTTCAGCACGTCTTTTTTTCAACAGTGGGACTTTGCGGGGGCTTCTTGCAGATAGCTTGGCTTCACATAGGCGTCTTCTAATTGTAACAGTACTTACAGGTAACTTTAGACCTTCTTTGATCTTCCTGGATCTGATTGTTGGCTGAGTCCTTGCCATTTTGGCTATTCTTCTATCCATTTGAATGGTAGTTTTTCGCTTTATTCCACATCTTTCAGGTTTTGGTTGCCATTTTAAAGCATTTGTGATCATTTTAGCTGAGCAGCCTATCATTTTCTGCACTTCTTTATATGTTTTCCCCTCTCCAATCAACTTTTTAATCAAGGTACGCTGTTCTTCTGAACAATGTCTGGAACAACCCATTTTCCTCAGAATTTCAGAGAGAAATGCACTGTAACCAGCATGTACAACATTTGCTGCCTTCCTTCCTTAAATAAGGGCAATAATTGCCACCTGTTTTTCAAAGAATGAATGACCTCACTAATAGAACTCCACACTGCTATTATATTGAACATGCCCCTTTCAATTAGTGATTCAATTACACAGAATCAGCAGCATGCATGTCATGACTGTTGGGTCTGTTGGATTTCTATTACTCTACTACACCTGCTAGTAAATTATTTGCCATGTAGAAATATCATTTCTACCAAAAACAGTGATTGATCAGCTTAGTAATGTCTGACTGCTATTATTTTGAACACAACTGTATATATATCACAGCGCTGCACTTATAGAAATTTGATACGTTTATTGGGACTGTTGCCTATGCCCTTTAGTGCCAGCAGCTATCTGGAATTACTACCAACGTTGAGCGTTTTATGCGCTCTCTAGCACATTTATTTTAAATTAGTTTAAATGCAGATGTCAATTTGATCTCCAAATAAACACGTCGAAAATGGCGAATTAAGGAATTTAACAGAGGTACAATTAAATATAAAAATGTATATATGCTTGCATGTCACTCAAGAAATTCTGTTGCTGACAACAATTTGCCACTGACAGAGTCACTAAGAATCCATTCACCTTATTTTAATGGCATCACTTTTCTTGCAGTTTGGTTCTGAGATGTCATTCTTTTACTGCTCACTCATTAATGCTTGGGAATTCTTTCTCATCCATTAAAAGACATGGACATTTTTTAAACTTTCGGATTATGTTGGCGTCTACATGAGAAATAGAAACTGGCATAAAAAAACGGTTGATCAATACAAGATAACCTAACCCACAATTATCATGCCTCAATTTTTTGCTATTGTCCTCAAGAGAGTGGACTTTTTTCCAGCTCTGCTGTTCTATCAGCTGCAGTTCATTTTCATGCCAAATATATTAAATCCTGGATGTCTCTCAAGGCATCCAATGAGTTTTTCCCAGTATTATATTGGTGTTCTCTCTGTGACAGCTCTGAATTTCTAGTTTCTCCAGTAAACTACAGCTACAGGCCAGATGGAAATACTGGGCAGCTCTCCATTTAGCCAAGTGGTGTGGGTTCCCAGTTTATAATCTATACTGGTGTTCTCTCTGTGACAGTCCTGGGTCAGTAGCGACTACCTGTGTTTAAGCTCACACAGGAATCCACTACTTAGATCAGTCAAGTATGTTTGGGGATTCTTTATGGAATTATCAGTCCAGAGCTGTGACAGGCTTCTAGTCCCTGTCACTGTGGTTGGAACCTAGCAGGCTTATACTAGGTTTTTGTTTCCTCTCTTCGGTACTCAGGATATTTGCTATAGAAAGAACTGTACCTTAATGGCCATTTTTGGGGAGTTAAAGAAAAACTCTGGGATAGGCAAAAAAATCAACCGTTAGTACACCACCCTACATAAAACACTAAACAGTTATTACATTTGTGAAATTCCTTTCCATTGAAGAGAAAAGTCTAATTGAATTTTCAGGAGGTTATCTCTGTAGCAAAAGATAACAGCATCTGCTGTGCCAAGGAGGAGATGTAACAGCATGGACTACATCATATTCTCTCCTCTTGGGAAACTACACTTCCCATCAACCTTTGGGAATTGTAGTGAATGTGGGTGGGTACACTAGGCCTGTACATGTTGAATGTGTATTCGCCCACTTCAACAGAAAATATGCCCACACATTCCCCAGCTGCCACTGCTATCCTCACATGTGATCACCCTCCAGTCACAACAGATGAGGAACTAATTGCCCTGACATTTTGTTTTTAATCCCAGAATAAATATGGCCACATACCTGTAATTTTGATTGTTTATCCACTGTTGTCTGCTGTAATTAAATATTAGAATTCCTCTTCCTATTTTTCTAACAGACGCCGCTGCTTTTATGCTTCCATGTGATCACATCCCCTACCACAACAGAACAAAAACAAAGCACCGGGACATAAGGCTCTATTCACACTAATCAAATTGCGGGCAGAATTGCGGTGATTCCGCCCCCGATTTGAAAGCACATTGTGAAAATGTGATAACACACGATTGCGTGTTCAGGTGCCATTCATTTCAATGGGACCTGAAAAGGCGTGGCATTTTTGCCGTGATCGCGGCATGTTTTTCCATGCGACAAACACGCTGTGATCGCGCAAACAAAATCATGGGACCTGCTATGCCCAAGAAATGTTCCAATTGTCCCATGATTGTGTTTGCGCAATTGCAGCAAAAATATGCTGTGATCGCGGCAAAAACACCTTGCGTTTTTAAGTGCCATTGAAATTAATCAAATAAATAAATAATGCAGTTCTATAACATGACAAAAGTGACTATGCAAAGGTGAAGCGCGAAATGATTTAGTGCTAAAGTGACCACTGAGTAAATGGTATCTCGCCAAATATTAACGAGAGTGATTTGAAATATTAGATAGTGACAATAGTGAATAGTCCAAAAAATATGGTGATATACACTGTAAATATTGATGAACAAGTCCAAACTTTTCCGTGAAATATCCGTGCACCTGACTCCATGAGAAGGGATTGCTGTATGAATGCACTAACCAGAAGCGCATTAGAATTGCGCATAGAACCATATCCAAGATCTCCATGGTGAATGTGTGGACACAGGAAAGGAACTCCACTGGCTTAATGACAGCACGAAGGAAAGACCCCAGGCATCAATCACTGGCCCCTCACAGCATACAGGGATAGCTCCACTGGTCCCTCTCCACCATGGATAAATGATGTCAAAATGGATGTATTCCACCTTAAAGGAAATGGCTCGCATCATCATAGTAGTACGCCATGAAGATTCACTCACACAGGGACTTTGCAGGACTCAAGACACACCGGATTCCCCCGGCACCCAAAATTGCAAAACGTTTTGCAAAAAGGACAATATGCAGACTGCAATGGTTTTTGCATTGTTCTGAACCAGGCCTGAAATGCATTGTAAACACAGCAAAAACGCACATATGTTAAATTTTTTATGTATTGTGTGTTTTTAATCTGCCCAGCAACCATGGGCCAAAAAAAAAGAAAAATTCCAAAAACGCCAAACGCTTTAAAAAAGCGTCAAAAATGCGCATGCAAAACCACTAAACACACTGCAAAAAGCACTACAAAAAGGACAAAACTCAAACTGCATTGGTGTAAATCAGGCCTGAAAAGCATTGAAAACGCTACAAAAATGCATCAAGAACACACGTGATTAGGTTTTGGTGCATTTTTTTGAGTCACATGACTTATGTAAAATCATGGTAAAATCGCAGCAGAATTTTGAGTAAAATTGCTGTAAAATCATGGGTAAAAATGCAGCAAAATTGCGCCACAATTCTGGGTAAAGTTGTGGCAAAATCAGGTATAAAAACACTGAAAAACCGTGGGTAAAATTGCGGCAAACTCCCAGGTAAAATCTTGTTTTTGGTGGCTATTATCAGCACCTTTTTTCCTATCGGCAAATTCCGCTACCACTATTTTAGGCCGCCGATATATGCATGCATCCCTAGTATGTATAGTATATATGCTGTTACTAGTGGAGGAGGTGCAGAGACTGGTAGCTGAAGCTATGGGAGGCGAGACAGACCCAGAGTGTCCTGAGCTGTCATTCTTAGATCACTGCCTGGGTGGGAGGTACAGACCAGGAGTCTGACTCCACCCTCTACAGTGAGCAGGAAGAAAATACATCACTGCTTCCTGGAGACAGAACTACAGAGGGGCTGGGCCAAGACCAGAGGCTGGGGGAATAGGAAGCATAACAGCCACTGGTCTTACAAACAGGAAACCACAGGGGATTAATGGTTTTATTTTAAAATCATCAGCTTATTTCAGAGCAACTACTGAGTGAACCAGAAGATGGTGGACATTTTTTATGGGCTTGTTTTGTACTTTATGTACTTTACAAGTTGGCCACATGGGGGAGCTTTGCTCTTTATTTCTTTTGAAGGCTAACAAGGGGAGTCTGTTACTGTTTATTTTTCCTGCCTCTTTCTTCTCCCTATAAATGACTCGCCTCTATCTAGGAGGGTGCGCAGCTCAAGTATTAGGCAGGTGTCTCTACCAATGGCGTGCAAGCTGCAGAGAAAGCGAAAAACAAAAAATCCTGCTGTGAAGGCAGTTTAGGGTGGTCTCTGGCTCAGTGAATATGCCTATAGTTTCTCATACTAATCTTACAGCAGTCATAATTCAACTCTAGTTTACCAAATGTTTATGTTCTGTTGTAACTTCTTTTTGAACAGCCACCGCATCCATGCTTAGAGATCAGAGGATCTATGCTAATGCAGATCACAGTAAAGCCAAGGGACAAAGGTTTATCCATGTATGGGCACCCTGGTTGTACAGAATTCGCTCTATGTAACAACTAAGTATATAAGTATACTAAGTATACTAAGTAAGAAGGCATAGTCCTATTTAAGGCCCCCTCAATGCCTCTGGTATTGTGGTGTATCTGGGCAGTTGGGGGATTAGTTTTGATCTTAACTAGTGATGCCCCGAAATTTCGGCTGCCAAAGTATATTAGCAAAAAATAGCCCTATCAGCATTTTGCCGATAGGAAAAATTTAGCCGATACAGGTGCTGATACAGGAGACTGTGTGTACTGCAGATGTGGTAAGGGGGGAGGCAGCAAAGGAAAGGCAGGAGAGGAGCAGTGTATACAGTGACTGGCTGCCTATATGTCAGTGCCAGTTTTTAAATGTAATTACCGGCGCTTTTTTTTCTTCACTATAGGTCAGAGAATGAGCTGTCATTCTCGGAGGGCTAAAGGAAACAAAGGGGCGGGATCACCCAGTGACATTACCCAATGACCCGCCCCTCTGTTTCCTTTAGCTTCTGGTAGAGTGACTCATTCTCTGAGTAAAGAAAAAAAAAGATGGTAATTACATTTAAAAACCGGCACTGACATATAGGCAGCCAGTTTTGACTGACTATTGGTCACCTATGTGATAGCAATAAAATCATAAGTTAATAAAAATAAATAAAAAAATACATTAAAGTAGAAAAAATACAAAAAAATTGGAGCCTCCCCACCCCCATATACGCAGACATTTCGGTTTGGTTTTCGGCCACATGCATTCTGAATTTTCGGTGTCGGTTTTGGCACCATAATTTTCATTTTGGTGCACCACTAGTCTTAACCCTCAGATTAATTTTGTTTGGCCTTCACTTCTATCTCTGTCATGCAGAAATGTGTTCACTCTGAATATGCAAGTGAACCACAGGTTTTAGTTCTACTTGGCTCTTGTGTTAGGACATTCCTTATGGTCTAGTTCAGCTGTCGGCTGGACACCACCTCAGATCACTGGACTTTTCTGGTTTGGATTCTGTGTCCACTCTGAAGGAAGAATTGTTTTGACCGATTTATTTCTGCAGCTATTGCAATCAAAATAATGAGTGTGTCAAAAGGTCTACCCTTAGTTGGTTACTTCATTGGGAAATATGGAAACACCGCATTCTGCTTGTGTTTGCACATTGTTAAACCATGACTAGCTGGTCATCATCCCTTAAAGAGATCTCTCCACTGCTGCTAATAGTACCCATGGATAAATAAATATAATTTTTCATTTTAGCTGTACTTGTCAATTAAAATCTTCTCAGTTTTACCATCATGCGGTGTTATGTCAGTTCCCATGTGTGAACACCATGGTTAAGGTGCTGTATTGTGGAATTCTTGTATTTGAAGCGTTTGTACCACATAGTCTTCAAGGGACAATGTTTTTTCAAGTCGATTCTAGATACTAGATATCTAGGATGCTACTGGCAGCAAGAGCACCCATCTTCCTCAGTGGAAGACATTTAAGGCAAAGACTGCTAAGTCTTCCTTCCTTATAACTTTTAAGAAACATTACTTTCTTTTTTCTAGTTTCTTGCTTATACCTTCCAAGCCTGGTTCCCTGTCTGGCCGCAAGGTCTGGCACTCAAAATTCTATCAAAAATAACCTTTGCAGATGCCTGGACACTTGCATCTCTGATGCTTGGGTGCAGGAGGTTGTATCCCAGGGCTGCAAACTGGAGTTTCACTACCAGCCTTCTCCTAGGTTTCTCACCATCAAACTTCTTGTGTAGCCGCACAGATTAGCAAATCATATTGAGTCCCCTAGGATTATTTGGATTATGTCACTTCCTATGGCAGAATGATTTCAGGGGTTTTACTCCAATCATACCCAAAGGGGTTATTCACCCCACCTTGGATCTCAAAGCTCTGATTGTCTTCATCCAGAAATTTCCCAGGGAATCCACAATATCTGTCATTTCCACTCTTCACCATGGAGACCTTCTGACATATTTGGCTACCAGTGATGCATACCTGCTTGTCCCCATATTTTGAGCACATCTATGTTTCCTACAGTTCCCTACACTTCCACTTTGTGGCTCTGCACTTCAACCTCTCTTCTGTATCTCGGGTGTTCACTAAGTTGCTAGCCATAGTATTAACTCTGCTATGGCCTCCTTTTGAAAATCGGCTTTGATCAACCAATCCTATAAACTTCTATTGTGTCTGAATGCCTGAATTGGATAATGCTTGAATTCCGGGATATCTGGATATACTGGACCTCCATAAGTATCCACCAGTGTTGTTTGATTACCTCAAATATAAATTGGTTGCGGGCATTAAATTATGTGGAGAAGGGGACTCATTTTGTTTAAGGTGCTGAAGAGTGGATTCAAAAATCCCCTCTGTATTTTCTGATCACTAAGTGATCGAGTATAGTCCCTTTCCAAAAACGTTGCTGCATCTCTTTAAGCCAAAGATCCCTTAAGTGTGTTTCTGAAACAATGCAGCACACTGGCTTATGGACTTAAAATCATGTTGTGGATAAGAACTAGTGTAAAGGAGTAGTTGGTTGCTGTCTGTGGGTTTAGTGTACAAGTCAGTGCCCAACCGATGTCCCAAGGGTAGCCACCACACTCTATGTAGGAGGAAAATTCCCGGGTGCTCATTGTTAGTGCTTCTTGTTGTTTTCGGCATCAAGCAACCTTTCCCAGTTTGCAAGGCTACCACCTGGATTTCTGCATTTGTTTTCCAAGTTCTATCTGATGGATATTCAGGCCTCATCTGATGCCAGCTTCAGGTGTTGTGTCCTTCAGGCCGTCCCCTTACATCTGTTAACCATTTTTCTGTGTTATCCACCCTTCTGTTGGACTGCTTTTTGACCACTAGACAGTCTAAAGAACTCCTATGTCCCTCAGTGGGTGAAAAAGAAAATAGGATTTTTATACTCACCATAAATTCCTTTTTTTGGAGTCCACTAAGGACCCTCCCCTCTATGTTTATTTTTACTGATTTGGTACAAAACTGAGGTATGATGGTTGTGCGTTTTCCTTTACTGGTTAATGGTTTTTATTGCCAGCAGAATTGGTGATTCTGCCACTGCTAAGGTCATCATCAACAGTGCCACCAGTGCAAAGGATAATTGGAAATTTACAATAAACAGAGAGAAAGTAAAATGGGAGGCCTTTTAACTTTGTGTATTTCTATATAGAATTACCAGACTGATCAATAATTTGATTGTGGCTTGGAACATCTGATTAGGTTTTTATTGCTCAATAAATTATTTGATTTTATTAATGGATTGTTATATCCCAGCCAGAGGTCTGGCATTTTCAGGAGTTAGCTGCCTTTCAGAGGGAAGTAACAGTCTGAAGAACAGCAAATATACTGAAGAAGTTCTTAGTGAGAGGAAATCTCCAGTTGGGAGTGATTTTGTCCGCAGAAGTTTGATGGTGGAGGTGAGATCTAATTCCTAATTCATATATGCAGCAATAAATATAATACACTATTTATAATTCATGAATTTTACTTGCTTGGCACATTTCCATGCTTATTTGTTGAATGCATGCATATGCATCTAATGTCTGTTCTATTACTAAAGCTGGCAATACATTATACAATTTTTTTTTTCAATTTCCTGTAGATTTACCTTCAACCTTGTAGTGCAAGGGCCTGCCCTGCCTGATTGCATACAAATTGAAAGTGTTTAGGTTTGACCTCATATTACAGTGCCTTGACAAACTATTCATACCCCTTGAAATTTTCCACATTTTGTCATGTTATAACCAAAAAACGTAAATGTATTTTATTGGGATTTTATGTGATAGACCAACACAAAGTGGCACATAATTGTAAAGTGGAAAGAAAACAATAAATGGTTTTCAAATTTTTTTTAGAAATAAATATGTGATAAGTGTGGCGTTCATTTGTATTCAGCCCCCCTGAGTCAATACTTTGTAGAACCCCCTTTCACTGCAATTATAGCTGCACGTCTTTTTGGGTATGTATCTACCAGCTTTGCACATCTAGAAAGTGAAACGTTTGTCCATTATTCTTTGCAAAATAGCTCAAGCTCTGTCCAATTGGATGGAGAGCGTCTGTGAAGAGCAATTTTCAAGTCTTGCCACAGATTCTCTTGGATTTAGGTCTGGACTTTGACTGGGCCATTCTAACACATGAATATGTTTTGATCTAAACCATTCCATTGTAGCTCTGCTTGTATGTTTAGGGTCATTGTCCTGATGGAACTTGAACCTCTGCCCCAGTCTCAAGTCTTTTGCAGACTCTTAACAGGTTTTCTTCTTCTAAGATTGTCCTGTATTTGGCTCCATTCATCTTCCCCACAACTCTGACTAGCTTCCTTGTTCCTGCTAAAGAAAAGCTTCCCCACAACATGATGCTGCCACCACCATGTTTCATGGTGGGGATGGTGTGTTCAGGGTGATGTGCAGTGTTAGTTTTCCGCCACACATAGAAATAAATTGATTAATTTAATAAAAAAAATAGGAAAGCAAAAAAAAAAATAAGAAGGAAACCACTGCTGATGCAGAAAGAGGAGCACCTGTGCCACAGAAGCACCTGTGCCACAGAAGGGGGAACACTAATGACACAGCAACAGAACCTGGTGCTGCAAAAAAAAAAAAAAATGTAACAAAGAAAGAAAAAATGGGAACAGCGGTGACTCAGAGGTGCTGTAAAACACACTGACACATTACTGACACCACTACACTGCTCTTCACAACACTGCCCTACACTAAATTACACTCCTAACGCACCATTAACTATCCACTAAACTCCAGCAACACACTACACAATGCTGCTATGTAAGCAGCCTTATATAGTGTGGTCAGGTGCATTGCTTTGGCCAATCACAATGCACTGTGAGAGCACAGTGCATTGTAGGATTATCCCTAGTCATCGGTGTGTTTACCTGCTTTGTGTCCAGAGTAAATGAATAAAAAGATAGGAAAAAGTGTGAAAAGTGCAAGGGGAATAATTTCCTAATCAGTGTGAGCATTGCCTAATCTGCATGCTGGAAAGGTAAGCACACCGATGATGATGATGATGATGATTAGACTTCTGCAGCCAGCATTATAAGTGTGACACAATGTTAGTGATGATGTTCAGCCGTTTCTGCATAACTCTCTGTACCAGCGTCCTGTGCACTGCATGTTGTGATATAAATGGCGCCATACCTTCTTCTAAAAGCAGGTCCAAGTGTCCCTCTCTCCATCCACCATCCAGCCTGGCTCCATCCATCTTCTCCTGAGTCAAATGTTGTGGGCTAGGAAAGAGTCAGCGAGAGGCAGAGCAACTCATCAGGAACTCTCCCACCCAGATTAGCAGTGCTATTGGTTGCTACGCTGCTCATCTAGAATTATAGTTTGTGGACATATGTTTGTGAACCCACGCGATAGAACTTGAATGCACTTAAGTAGCTGTCCGTGACAGACTATGGGGTTAATTTATTAAAGGTAAATAGGCTGTGGACTCCAAGTGCACTTGTAAGTGCACTGCAAGTGGAGTTGCTCTAGATCTGAGGGGAACATGCAAAAAAAATTAAAAAACAGCATTTTTGCTTGCACATGATTGGATGAAAGAAATCAGCAGAGCTTCGCCTCATTTCAGAGCTTCCCCGCGGATTTAAAGCAACTCCACTTGAAGTGCACTGGCAGTACACAGTATATTTAGTTTTAGTAAATCAACCCCAATGACTTTCTAGCAGCCCAGGAAAAGGTCGTGTTGGGACAGCTGCTGAAAAACGTGAGTGTCCCAGACAGATCAGGACACTTGGCAGCTATGTGTTTATGCTGTTCTTTGAGTGGGCAAATGAATAATCATTTTTTGAAAAAAGTAAAAAATTTAATTACAAAGTCATTTTAGGACCATTCCTACTATTTATCTATGTTTTAATTTAGTTATTTTGGTACTAATTTTATCTCCTAAAATACTTCTCAGTCAAAATCACAAGAGTGATACTGTGGTGTTTCCAGAAAAATAACCGTGAAACATTGGAAATTTACTTACCATTTCAATTAAATACATAACACACTGCAGAAAATAACTAAATTGCTATAACATTTTATAGTAATGTATGTTTACTATAGTAATTAGTGTTTTTTTAGATTCCTTATGGTAATTTTAGAAGCAAGAAAGCAAGCATCAATATTATATGTCAAAAAATGTGCTCCCTCTCTTTAAGTCAAGTCTTTCTACCCATATACAAGAGAGGAACTGCAAAATATTAACCAGGTGGTATAGGTGTCCTGTGGGGCTGCATAGGATGCTTCTGATCTTTTTCTTTTCTCTTTCTTTTTTTTCTTAGTTATTTCCCCTCTTATTTTTTATTGTGCAGCTTATCGGACAGACCCTTTTTTCTCTCTCTTTAATGGGCTGTTCTCTGCATTTGGGAAACACTGGTCTGCACATTGCATATATCTTTGATAATTACATGTTTGACATGTGTCTAGCACTAATGTTGGTGATCTTATCTTTAGTTTTCAACTACCTTACTGTAGGATTGCCACATTTGTGTTTCATTTCTGTAATATTGTACCTGGATGGTATATGATGTCTTATGGTCTGTGCTCTCCAAGTGTATCCCTGTAGAGTTGCCCATTAAAACCTGTTATTAAAAATAATTGTGTGCACTCAGTCTTACAGCACTCATGGCATTGCAATAACATTTTTGGAGCTTTTCTTGCCTGAATGTGTGAGTCTAAAGTTAAGTTGTTCTGCTGGAAAAGAATATGTGGCAACTGCTAAACCTTTCCCTTAATGGATCGTTACTGTATGTACAATATATCTGTATTAATAATATAAATGCAGACATTTAGGTGTTCATCTTGCATTAGCGAGGAGGTCAAGAGTAATGGTTAAGATGAAAAATCATTGTCCCCAGATCCAATTCTTATGCAACTTTTGACAAATTTTGGAAATGCTGGGGTGACTGGTGCATTCGGCAGGCTTGCCCCCCACTGATTGCTACATGTTGGGTCAATTTAGCTGCGGTCGTAAAGAGAATCATCTCTTTAATTTTTCAGTGTCAGGTTAAGTGATAGGATCAGTTATAGATGGGATAGCATGGGTGTTAACAGTGCAATTCACATATGTTATGGAGGTGATAGCCTTTCACTGAAATGTACACCTAGTATGTCCTGCTCAACATTATGCTTCTACTCATTCATACAACTTCAACCCCTTTAAAATTACACAGGCTCCAATCAAATTCAAAATCAAATATTGTTGTTCTTTTTTTCCAGCCAGAGGGCCTAGCCCGAGAATACACATACAGCGTGTTTTTGTGCCCCAATGGTAAGTGAATTAAATAAAATAAACTATTCAAAAACATTAATTTGCTAAAGTTTGTAATATTTGAAACAATATCATATTATTGTGTTTTTATGTTTCTGCATGTTTGTGAGTACAGTGAGTTTAAGGTTCAACAGTTAATCCCAGATGGTATCGTTTAGTTTTTAAGGATTATGTCCAAAGATACAGTATTGTAAACAACCATGTACAGAAATCTTGCTGCCCACCATGCTACATAAAGTTCTCTTTATTGAAAGGTTGCTCTTTCTCTACAAAATAATTAGCAGTAAGGTTGATGCAACAAGGTTTTATCCCTATAGATAATTGGCTTATTTTGAAAATTTTGCTCTTCCCAGTTTTACTCTTTTTAGTTCTTATTGGGCATAGAAATGACAATGTAACTTTACTGTGTAGAACAGGGGTCGGCAACCCCTGCCACATGTGCCAAACATGGCACGCAGCTGCTTTTGTGATGGCACGTGAGGGAAGCCTGGGACACCCACCTCCCACATCAGCAAAACCGGCCGGTGGTTGCAGCTGCTTTTAAGGGGTTAACATGATCGGTTCTTTCCCAGTTCATATCCCACCTGACTCCATTCCCGCCCAACTCACTCTGCTTGCCTGCATGACACTGAAGCAGTGTTGAATGGTGAGCACAGCCCAATCCCCTCCTCCAACGGAAGCTGAGTCTGCACGGGTCGATAAGTTAATGCTCCCATCCTCGGAGTGCACTCATCCTCTTCATTGGATTGGACATGTAGTGGAGTTGCACACTGTACACAGCTGACACCAAATTGTTTTACAAACACATCCTCGATCTGCACAGTGAGACTGTAGCTGGCTCAGATTAGAAAAGCAGAATAGCTACAACCGCCAGTTACAGTCACACTGTGCAGATTGAGCATGTGTTTGCAAAACAATCTGATCTCAGCTGTGTGCAGCGTGGGAAGGAAGAGTTCTGTTGAGTGTCCTGCCATCAGTAACCCCATCCACTGACCTGCTAACCCTGTCCTATGCCCTGTGGACCTCGTCCTACCTCTACTCTGCGGACCCTGTCCTGTGCCCTGCGGACCCCATCCTTTGCCCTACTAACCCCTGTCCTCTACCCTGTGGACCCCGTCCTATGCCCTGCTTACTGCATCATATATCCTGCTGACCCCATTATTTGCCCTGCTGACCCATCCTATGCCTTGCTAACCCCTGTCCTCTGCCCTGTGGACCCCATCCCATGCCCTGCTGACCTCATCCTATGTCATATTGACCCCTTTCTTCTACCCTGCAAACCCTGTCCTGTGCCCTGTGAACCCCATCCTATGTCCTAGAGACCCCTGTCCTCTACCCTGTGGACCCCATCCTGTGCACTGTAGTCCACATCCTGTACCCTGCTGTTCCCATCCTATGCCTTGCTAACACCTATCCTCTGCCCTGCAGACCCCATCCTATGCCCTGCTGACCTCATCTTATGTCATACTGACCCCTGTCCTCTACTTTGTGGACCCTGTCCTGTGCCCTGTGGACCCCGTTTTATGCCCTACGGACCACACTCTATGTCCTACTAACCCCTCTCCTCTACCCTGCGGACCCTGTCCTGTGCACTGTACACCCCATCCTATGCCCTGCTGACCCTTGTCATCTACCCTGCTGACCTCGTCCTATGCCCTGCTGACCCCACCCAATGCCCTGCGGACCCCAACCTATGTCCTGCTGACTCCATCCTGCGTCCTGCTGGCCCCGTCTTATGCCCTACTGACCCCTGTCCTCTGCGCTGCGGACCCCATCCTATGCCTTGTTGACCTCATCCTATGCCCTGCTTACCCTGTCCTATGCTCCGCTGATCATCTCCAGTGCTGGACCCATGCTTTTTCCTGCTTACCCCTTCCTCCACTGTGCTGACCCCATCCTCTGCACTGGTGACCCCCTGTCCTATGCCCTGTTGACCCCTCTACCCTGTCCTGTGGACCCCATCCTCTGCCCTGCTTACCCCTGTTCTATGCCCTATTGATTTCATCCTCTGCCCTGCTGACCATTGTTTTTTGCCCTGCTGACCCCTATCTTATGCCTTGGTGAACCCATCCTCTGTCCTGCTAACCCTTGTCTCCTGCACCTCTAACCGCTGTCTACTATCCTGCTGACCCCTTGTCCTCTACCCCAGTGTTTTTCAACCTTTTTTCAGTCAAGGCACCCTTTTAAATTATGGACAGTCTTGAGGCACCCACATCTAAACTGTGAAAAACTATTTTAATAGTTTTATTTAATGCAACAACATCCACACACATAGGACACCCAACACTAGAGGTGATTTATTCTTCCAAAGCAAATACACTTTTGCACACTGGTACTGACTAGTATTCCAGGGTTTCTCTTCTTCCTCAGTTGTTATCCATCACTGAGCTAATGCGACCCCAGCACTGATGGAGAGGGGCAGGGGAGGGTCAAACTAGGATGCTGGGCTGGCAGCTGACATCCTCCTTAGCAGCTGATGATGTCATTGGTTGTCAGGACACTGGCAGCTAGAAGGTCGTAATGGTGCACAATGAAAACCTGTGGCTTTGTGTAACTAAAAGGCAGGCTTGTTTCACCTGCTGGCTTGTATACTAGTTTTGTGCAACTTTTAGACACTTTGCAATGCACCCCTGAAGAAACCTCAAGGCACCCCAGGGTGCCTGGACACCCAGGTTGATAAAGGCTGCTTTACCCTACTAACCCCTGTCCTGTGCCCTGCTAACCCCTGTTGCCCACCCTGCTGGACCCTGTCCTCTGTTTTGCTGACCCCCTGTACGTTCCCCTTCTGACCTCCCATCCTCTACCCTGCTGCCCTCTGTACACTGCCCTAGAAACTGCTGATACTATCTTTTGCCCTGCTGACCAACCAATCCTTTGCCCCCTGACATTTTATACTGCACCCCCTCATCAGACAGGCTAGGTACAATCCTGGAGTCAGATGCCCTAAGCAGCCTGCTCGCATTTTGGACACGTAATTAACTAGCTATTGGGAACCACTAATTTAGAGGTGCAGGAATTGGGACTGATCTGAGGTGTGAAGGTTCAGAAATTGCTGATGATCTGAGGTGTGAAGATGTAAGAATTGGGGTGATCTGAGGTGTGGCGGTGCATGAATTCGAGTGATCTGAGGTGTGACGGTGCAGGAATTAGGGTGATCTGAGGTGTGCAGGTGCAGGAATTGGGGTGATCGAGGTCTGAAGGTCTAGGAATTGGTGTAATTTGACGGGTGAAGGTGCAGGAATTAGGGTGATATGAGGTGTGAAGGTGCAGGATTTGGGGTGATCTGATGTGTAAAGGTTCAAGAATTGGGGCTGATCTAAGGTGTGAAGGTGCAGGAATTGGGGCTGATCTGAGGGGTGAAGGTGCAGGAACTGGGGCTGATATGAGATGTGATGATGCAGGAAATGGGGTGATTTGAGGTGCAAAGATGCAGGAATTGTGCTTATTTGAGATCTGAGGGTTAAGAAATTGGGTCTGATCTGAGATGTAATGGTGCAGAAATTGGGTTTGATCTAAGGTGTGAAGGTGCAGAAATTGGGGTGATTTGAGGTCTGGTGGTGCAGGAACTGCGAAGGTCTGAGGTGTGAAGGTGCAGGAATTGGGGCCGATATTAGGTGTGATGGTCCAGGAAATAGGGTGATCTGAGGTGTGAAGGTGCAGGAATTGTGCTTATTTGAGATCTGAGGGTGCATATATTGGGTATGGTCTGAGGTGTAATGGTGCATAAATTGGGTTTGATCTAAGGTGTGACAATGCAGAAATTGGGGTGTTTTGAGGTCTGGTGGTGCAGGAATTGAGAAGGTCTGAGGTGTGAAGGTGCAGGAATTGGAGTGATCGAGGTGTGAAGGTGTAGGAATTAGGGTAATCTGAGCGGTGAAGGTGCAGGAATTGGGGTGATCGATGTGTGAAGGTGTAGTAATTGGGGTAATCTGAGGTATGAAGGTGCAGGATTTGGGGTGATCTGAGGTGTGAAGGTGCAAGAATTGGGACTGAACTGAGGTGTGAAGGTGCAGGAATTAGGGCTGATATGAGGTGAGCTGGTGCAGGAAATAGGGTGGGACAATGCAGGAATTGGGGTGATTTGAGGTGTGGTGGTACAGGAATTGAGAAGGTCCGAGGTGTGAAGGTGCAGGAATTGGGGTGATTGAGGTGTGAAGGTGTAGGAATTGGTGTAATTTGAGGGGTGAATGTGCAGGGATTGGAGTGATCTGAGGTGTGAAGGTGCAGGATTTTGGGTTATCTGAGGTGTGCAGGTGCAGGAATTGGGGTGATCGAGGGGTGAAGGTGTAGGAATTGGGGTAATCTGAGGGGTGAAGGTGCAGGAATTTGGGTGATCTGAGGTTTGAAGGTGCAGGATTTGGAATGATCTGAGATGTGAAGGTGCAAGTATTGGGGCTGATATAAGGTGTAGGAATTGGGGCTGATCTGAGGTGTGAAGGTGCAGGAATTGGGGCTGATATGAGATTTGATGGTGCAGGAAATAGGATGATCTGAGGTGTGAAGCTGCAGGAATTGGGGCTGATCTGAGGTGTGAAGGTGCAGGAATTGGGGTGATCTGAGGTCTGATGGTGCAGGAATTGAGGTGATATATGATGTGAAGGTGCAGGAATTGGGGTGATCTGAGGTGTGAAGGTACAGGAATTGGGGCTGATGTGAGGGGTGATGGTGCAGGAATTGGAGTGATCTGAGGGGTGAAGATGCAGGAATTGGGTCTGATCTGATGCTTAGAGGTGTAGGAATTGGGCTGATCTGAGGGGTGAAGGTACAGGAATTGGGGTTGATCTGAGGGGTGAAGGTGCAGGAATTGGGGTGACCTGAGGGGTGAAGGTGCAGGAATTGGGGTTGATCTGAGGGGTGAAGGTGCAGGAATTGGGGTTGATCTGAGGGGTAAGAGTGCAGGAATTTGGGTGATATGAGGGGAAAAGATGCAAGAATTCGGGTGATCTGAGGGGTGAAAGTGCAAAGTTCAATATTAATTTCAATATTAATTTCTTGCTAGTATTCAAGTCGTTTACAGCATTTCCTCAATAACATTTTCTTTTCATGATTGAGAGTGTGAAGTTGACTTTTTTTTTTATACTACCGGCACTCTCAATTTCTTTGAAAACATTTTTTGCCACACAATGATCAAAAGGTTGACTACCCCTGGTGCAGAGACATCTCTCTTTGTGTCTGTTTTACGCTGTAGTTCTAGTTGTTTTTATATTGAGGTTCATTGAACAAGTGTAAACACTGGTACATATAGTTCAAAATCACATTGTACAAAAACTGAAGTGAAGAAAAGAGAACATGTACCAATAACAACTGAGCAGGATTTAAAGTTTTAAATGTAAATATCCATAAATAACAATGAATGGGAACTTTGTGCTGTTGTGTAATTTGTACATGCAACTAAAGTTGATTTATGAAAGAAAATCTTTCCACCCATTGCGTTTTAAGTGCCATTTGTAGGTTTGGTCTAAAGAGGCTGATTAAGGGAATATTGGGGCCTATGTGTTTGAGTCATCTGCAATTAAGAGGGTTTAGAAGGAGCCTGGTGTCAAAACAAGAAATCCACTTGTCCCAAATGTAAAACTTAGTCAAGGTGCCTCTTTCTTCATAGGTGAGCCTATAGAGACTGTCTATAGTTCTAGTTTAGTTGAAACTGGTATCGGTTACTGATACATTTGTGTGCTCCAAGTTGTGTGGATATACACATTACACCACGCATGCTTTAATTTCTTTTGTTTACTCACATGGGCTTATTCATTATGGCAAAAAGAACAAGGCTGAAGGGTAATGTGCAGCGATCTTTAACAACTAATCTGAGTTCTCTTATGCCCATCATCTCATTATCATGCAGACTTTGAAAACAGTGTATTACACCACTCTTCTTTCTCTCGTATACTACTTGCTATTTTCTCTTTTTCTTCATTCTGTAAAAATGTAAAGTCTGTGTAAATTTATGCAGTATCTTTTTTGGCCTAGAGAAAATTCAGATTTCTACTCCCAACAAATTTGAATATCAGTACGTTCAAAAACCTCAACGAATGACGCACTTTGATTTGACGGTGAAAGCCCATAATGATGCCCATGTGGCACTGTCTTCTGGACCTCATGACATGGCTGAAATGATTGAGATTGTGTTTGGTGGACAGCAGAACTCTAAAACATGGATAACAACCAGCAAGATGGGAGAACCCATCACCAGTGCAAATACTGCTGCTATCTTGTCCTGGGATGAGTTCCGTGCTTTTTGGATTAGCTGGAAAAATGGACTCATCCAGGTAAGCGTAAATAAAATACCTTGAATTGTTGAATTCAGAACAGAAATTTCAGTTACAGTCATGATTTTAATATATTATAATAACAGGCCATGTTACTAAGCAACGTATTTCTGTTTTATATATCTGTGTGTATCAGTATGTTCATGTTTTTACACTAAACTCCAGCCAATTTTAAAAGTACAAAAACTAATGCAATTATGTATTTGTCAAAATATCATGAAATGTATTTTTGATGCAGCTAGTGCAGCTACCTGAATTTGACTTGATAGCAGCCACCTGCAATCTCTTATAAAGCAGCTTTTAGACTCTTTAGAGAGAGGAAGAGGTATTACTATGAGAAAATCCAGTGTTCTGGACAGGAGAGAGATCAGTATTCTGCTGTTTCTTCACTGCCCAATCACAGACTGTGTCAGGAAGGTGATCAAGCTGTATTGCTTAACTGTAGTAGAACAAAGTCAGGTTACCAACCTGTCTCTGTAGCATGGCAGGACTGGGTCAAACTCTTTTGGCAGGCAAAATAGCTCCCATATACAGAAAAGTGACGGAAGAAAAAGAACAAGTGGTCCATTGAGTCTGCCCATTTTTTTAATATGCATTGTTTGTCTGGAGTTAGACTTTAATTTCAAAGGGTGTTTCCTATTTATTTACTAATAATTTAATGGTAAAAGTTTTATGGGTGCAGACCACCTACCTCCCTTTCTTCTCTGTCTCCACCTTCCCCAGGTAGGACACGGCACCAAAGGCTCCAATGACTCTATTATCGTGGAATGGGCAGCGGCCAAGCAGCCGGACGTGAAGTTCATCGGCTTTTCGACTGGCTGGGGTTCCATGGGGGAATTTAAAATCTGGAGGAAGGAAGAGACAGATGAGAACCACAATGAGGCTTTCACACTGGGGGTCCCACACAATGTCATCCCTGGGTCTGAAAGAGCTACAGCTTCTATTATAGGTTAATATTCTTGATCAAACAGCTTTTTTTTAAGGATAGAAGGCTAGTTTTAATGCTTAACAGGACTAACATATCAGAGTCTTCAGCAAGGAGCAAATGTACAATACTGATGGTATTGGAGTAATATATTAGGAAGGCAATGCAGGTAAAGGATGTTCTATTGAAAATATAAAGTAATAGTTTTGTGTTAATTTGTTGAGTAGTGCTCGTATTGTGTGTGGTTTATTTATTTATTCTTAGCTTATAAGTCCTATAATTACCTGTTATTTTGACATGCTAACCACCAATACGTTATGTTCTTATACTAGTTGTAAACTCTAAAATTAGATTTCAGAGGCTATAGTCAGACTAATTTATTATGTGGTGGCTGGTTTCTGTCTAATACAGTAAAGATGTAATTCCTTTACTAAATAATAATTTTGAATAATCTGGCACTCCTAAAGATCCTGAAGAATGCAAAATACAATATTTGTTAGTAATTGCATTATTATTATTATTATTCTGTAGGAGATGTGATGGGTCCGACTGTGAGTAATTTAGATAACCTCCTCCGTCTGCCATTCGGATGTGGAGAGCAGAATATGATCCACTTTGCCCCTAATGTATTTGTGCTCAAGTATCTCCAGAAAACAAAGCAATTGTGTCCAGAAGTGGAAAGTGAGGCAGTCGACTACCTTCTTCAAGGTGGGTTAGGCTCAACATTGCTGTGTTGTTTTATCACATAATGTGTGTTTAACTGTTATTTATTGTACCTTTGCCTCTCATGTAATCAGAATGGGTGACAGCATGCCATACATGAGAAAAATTTATCTTGAAAACGGATGTTTTTTAAATGTCTTTTCCATTTGTTCATGGGAACAATTCGACGATTGTTTTTGACCGCCGTGTGAAAAAAAAGTGAAAGATGGAAATTTGTTCTCGTTTCTTATCTGAACAAACAATAATCTAACTGTGGATGTGATTTCTGTTAGGGAAAAATCATGCTTATTGTAGTGCACATGTGCTAAGTAAAGTTTGACTGTTGAAAACCCTTCATTCATTTTCTACATGGTATGTTGTAGGGTCACAAACAAACATTTCATAATGTCCAAGCATTCTGAAATTGGACTTTAAAATTCAAACCATTGGCATGGCAAACAAATGGGATTTTTAAGACTCTTTCTAACAAAATTGTTGTCATTGATGGTACCATTGCATGGCATGATGAATGATTTTTCAGAATTTCCATATGAACATTCAAATGAAAATTCTATCTGTGTATCGCTATCCTTACTTAGCCTTAGTCTCTGCATCATTGCTTTTGACCTTCTTCCTAATAGTGCCTGATAAACATATCATACATGTGCACAACAGATGAGCAGTGTATGGCATTTGTATATAAGACTTCATCTCTTATTTTTGGATGCGGAAGACCTTTGCCCCTTCATATTTTTCACTTTCATTTGACAAAGTTATTTTTAATCTGTCAGTACAACAATTCCATGCTTCTATAAACCTATTAATATTGGAAATTGGGGTTTATTATGAATTAAGACATGAATTTATAAACATAAGAAAAACAAACCTCTGATTAATCTTTCCTGGACCAAAGAAGTCATAATGTACCCCAAAAACTGTACAGTCTCTGGATTGAAGATGCATATTGCGATAATATGTTTTTCTGTTTCAATTTACCAAAAAAAAAAAAATCTTACCATGTTTGCTGTTCTATGTCATTTTTGCCCTTTTATCTGCAAAAATGTGCACAATACATTGTATATTGTAATCTATGGGTCGTAAACGGTACTTACTTGGGGTTAGGTGGGTGTACATTATGCTTACCTCTGTTCCTCCAATCCAAAAACTTTCATGCATAAAATGTATGCATTGGCTAGCTTCCATTGCCAGTGCTTAACTTTGCAGGTGCCAGTTGCTGGCAAAATCCCTATAGACATTGTATGCATGCAACAAGTAATTGTTTTGCCTGCAGACCAGATTTCCAGGCAAAACAATGGGATAACAATATGCAGAACTAGTACAAGGCTTATTGTGGTCATCTCCCTGTTAAACAGGCTACCAACGTCAGTTAACGTACAAGAGACAAGATGGGTCCTATAGTGCTTTTGGAGAGAGAGATTCTTCTGGAAGTATGTGGTAAGAAAAAAGTCAGACTCACCCAACATGAACTATCCTGTTGATAATGATTTGCATATTTTTATACCACTCTTTGATCCATTAATTAGGCTTACAGCTTTTGTGCTGAAATCTTTCGCACAGTCCCGGGGCTTTATCTATATTGATCCATTAGAACTTTCTGCAGCAAAAGACTGGATTATTCTGCACCAGAAGAAAGATGGCTCTTTTCCAGCCATGGGTAGAATCTTAAACAAGGATATCCAGGTAAGCAGCACACATCAAAAAATCATTGCAACCATATCTATGAGAAAATGAAGGTGGAGGAACACCTGAGAATGGGGGTCAAAGAGACACAAGTAATGGCAAGATGGGGATTTCCCCAATGGGGAATTTTAAGCCAAAAAAAAATGTTAGTTTTTTAGGGCTCCTCATGCAACAACAATCTTGTCAGGAAACTCCAGTAAATAATACAGTGGAAACAATGTATTGTGCTCTTTTATTCAACAGTGGTTTTAAATTGTATCCAGCAAGCCCATGTCACAGAGTACTTTGACAGTCTATCCTGTGTTATATGTATCATCTCCTCTATACACGCAACCTTATTGTTTCATGTGAACAAATTATATAATGTAGGGGTCTGTTTAGAATGCAAGTGCATCAGGAGGTACATTCTGGCAGCATTAATCATGTGCATGACTAAAGATTCAAAATAATGTTTCTGGGGGCTGGTAGTATAGTGCATTAGATAATGTGTAAACATGAAGTCATAAGCATAGCTGGACAGAATCAGAAAAGTGTATTGTCAATTTAAAATAAAAATCTTAAAATTAAATGCAGATGCAACCCCTCACAATAAATAAATTCACATACCTTACCGAAAACACTATCTTCATAAAAACAACACATACAGGTATATCGCATAATAAATACATACTGCACATTTAATATAACCCTAAAAAGCCTTTAGCATTAAAAAATTGTATGGACCATGGAAGGAAGCTGTTTTACTGCCTGGTGGTATGGAAATAAATACTCCTAAACCTCCTCCAGAAGGCTACACTGTAAACAAGGCATTGTCAGGAAGGGAGCTATCCTATAGGATATTAATATTTATAGGATATTAATAACTCTTACTTAATAACGAAGACACCTCCCCTCCCTCAGTTCTTCAATACTCTGTAAATATGCCCCTTTAATAATCTTCTGCACTGTTGTTATCAACCTCTGTAAGGCATTTCTGTTATGAACCATGCACATCCCTTGTCACAGAGAGATATGATAAGTCAGAACATTCTAGATGGCAGCATTATAGAAGCTGAGTAAGCCTTGCTTGGAAAATCCTGCCTTCCATAGCTTCCTCAAGCAGTACAATCCCTGATGAGCCTTGCTCACCAGTTGGAATATATTCCCTGGCCATGACAGATGCCTAATTATTGTTCCCAAGAAACAGAACTCTTGAACCAAACACCACTTAACTAATTCTTTGTATGTCTCATCAAAACCCTTGCAAGGTCATATATTCCTGCCATATGTGTAATAATGGATTCTCAGTGCACATTCTCCAACTGCAAATATCTTCTGGAGTATGAAAAGGATTCAATAACAGCATGATCTCAGTTTGTACCCATTTTCCTGATTTGAAACCTTAAGTGATCCTTGGGTGAGTGGTTAGTAAATGTGTTCAGGTAGATAACTGAAATTAGATGCTTCTGAGGAGAGTCTGCCAGGAACAAGGGGTTGGTTTCTGGTGTACAGGAATTTGACTGAAGGTTGATCTAGAAAATGCCTGATCTGAGGATAGATCTATATGGGCATTAAGTCCTCTGGGTAGCAACTTGCTACAGTTGTAGAATTATCTGTCCTGAAAGAATTGTCCTGCTCACATCCTAGAAGACAGCCAGCAGTTAGCTGAAAAGGAACTGGACATGATGGTAGGGTATCCCAGATTCAAACGTGAACAGGAGAAAAGATGCAAAAGTGGGCAGTCAATGGAAGCATGGGGGGGGGGGGGGAATCTATAAGAATGCGATCATTCAAAACTTGCAGTATGAATCAAATGATCTATGGAATGACTACCTAAGGGCTACTCTAGAGTTATAACTAAAGAACGAATGACTGTTCCAATCAGTAAGATTAATTTTGTAATTATTATAATATAACCTATACTAATTTCAAATTTAAATCTATCCATCGACATTAGATTATGAATAATCTTTAAATAAAAATCTATGTCACGGTCAGGGGTCAGGCTCGGAGAGCAGTAGCTATAGCAGTAGAGTAGCTCCCACTGACCAGCTGGAAAAGTACATCAGCTGGTCACCCTCAGCACCAGGTCACAGTCCTCAGGATTGCCGCACTAGGAGGTGAGCAAGATGAGGTCCAGTAGCAGATATAGCAGGTAGGGATCAAGCAGAAGCTGTAGTCAGCAAACAAGCCAAAGGTCAGTAACAAATGGTCGCAGGTTGGGGTCAAGTAGAAGTGTAGTCAAGGAACAAGCAAAATGTTGGTAATGAGTGGTAGTGGAGATATGGATGGTATCAGGAGTGACAAGAGCGAGATATTGGCTGGAGAGAGCACAATAATCTGGCAAACGGGGAAGTGCAAGGCTATAATAGGAATTTTATGCAAGGAGCAAAGGGTTCACGTTTCAAAAGAAACAAGGTTTAAGGCAAGATTGTTCAAGGAATAGTCCAGGAAGTTTTACAGCATCTCAGCTGGCAGAGGAAGAAGAGACATCACCAGACAGAGCAGAGGTTGCAGTTTTAGACCCAGATCTTAACAATCTGACCTTTACACAACCCCCCAACATTAACCTGTACATATACAGTTTGCAGCAACGTTCTACATATGGATCTTTCTTGAGGTTATCTAGACTAGCCATTGGTATACCATGCTGTGACTGAACTGAAATGTATATGACCACATAAAGTATGGCTAACATATTTAATACTTTGAATAGATCACTATTAGTACTAAGCTAGACAGCAAAGGATGTGAGTAAAAATGAGGCTAGAAAGGAAATGTATGTGTATCTATTACACATATTTAGACCAGCCTTTCATAACCAGGGATCAATGGAGCCCTATGGTCCCTCCAGAGAATGTTGCCGGTTCCTTGAAAAAAAGAGCAATTTCTGACTTTTAGATAAATAACCACTGACAAAAATGATCTTTTTTATCTATCTGTACCTGCATTCTTGCTATTGATCACCAGTGTAAAGAACATTCTTTCCACTGACAACCAGTGTAAGGGGGTCCTTTTCCACAGACCACCAATGGAAATAAGATACTACACTAACCATTGATGTAAGGGTACATTTCACTGACTACTAGTGTAAGGGGGCATTTCACTGATCACAAGTGTAAATGGGCTCTTTTCCCATGACTAGCAGTGTAAGGCTGATTTTGCCCTGGTTCACACTGGATCTGATTTTGAAATCATGCGACTTCACTTGAAGTCGCACAATTTCAAAGTCTCATGTCAGTGTAACTTCAGGTGTGACTTAGCAGACATCTGTGCAACGTCATGCACAGATGTCAATGCAAGTCGCACAAGAAATTGCCCGTAGTGCAGAAACTACTTTTCAAATCGATGCAACTCTGACAAAGTCAGAGTCACGCTGATTAGAAAGGTTCCATTGTCGATCATAGGGTGCGATTTGACACTGTCAAATCGCACAAGTCACATCCGTGTGAACCAGGACTTTCTCTACTAACCACCAATATGAGTTATGAATACAATCTTCATTCTCTTTATTTCGTTTCCAGCCTTTTACTGAAAATAAATGTGTTTGGAGCAACCCTGGGTGTCAAATACACTAAGTACACTCCATTCCTTATACTTTTAATTATTCTTATATCTCAGCTTACTGTTCATGCTAATGTACCATGAGCTGTAGATAAAAATAAATATATATAATGTATATATAAAGAGTATTGCTGTTGTTACAGGGTGGAAATCATGGAAAAATAGCTCTAACTGCTTATGTCGCAGCCGCTCTCTTGGAGACGGGAATCGCTTCTGAGGTAACACACACTGTGCAGACATACAAATAGTAATATGTTTAAGGGAAAAACTTGGTTTTGGGTCAGAAAAAGGGATTGATGCCATTTTTCTGGTTGCCGTTTTTGCCATATTTGTATGTGTCTTGCAATTGCAGAGATGTGGGTAGCAGGGATGGTGGCGAGCCTCCACATTTGGGATTCCTGCAAGTTGCCTATAGGCTGCCGGGTGAACAGCTCTGTTATAAAATATATACAGGATATATTGGTCCCATAAATTTGTGGTCCTACATTCGTCACCTTAAAATAAGTGGCATAGGGCACGCACAGAAAAAAATTCTGGCAAATATACTCATATCTAGCTCCAAATTATAGTTGTGCAAGTCATGGAGTTTAAGAGAGGAGCTGAGTATTCTCGCAGTATATGACTACCATGACATATTTTGCTTGTCTGCAGTTGCTACCTAAAGCAATATATTTCAATACTGTCAATTTTTGTAAGTGTCGAATAGATGTAGAGAACTTTAATCTTATAGAGTTTTGCTTTTACCATATAATGTTTTTTCTGTATTAGAATTTTTTAATGAAACTTATACCTTTCTTGTCCGATGAGGGGCACATAAATTCAAATACAGCAACTTGGTTATTTGGACACGGAATATCCTAGAAGGTCGGACACCTTTTCTGAAAAAAAGTCTAAATATATTTTGCTAGTCTTTCTTTATCTTTTATTAATTTTTTTCTATTAACAAAATGTTCTTACTGTACAGCTGCTTGAGCTGGTCTCTGCATAACAGCTTGTCAAATTAGCATTTCCTCTGCCTCACTTTTGAGCCTGTACCCGGATCATGCTGGACTGGATGTGTGTGGTCAGACTGGAATGTGACCCTCAGGCACTTGACTGTATTGTGACACTTTCCAGACCTGAGTGCGCTGTTTTAGATACAAAGCCCTTTCCGGGTCTAGAGCATGGCGCACACCTAGATGTGACATGAGTCTATGAACACTTGCTTTGAGAATAAGGCTGTTTAGGCTAAAGCACTGGGAGATACATCACTGTTTAAACTGGTGTATGCCTTTCAAAATTCTCACCATTGCTTACCACTGTCTACAGCCGTAATGGGTTAAGTAGATGTAAAGTCTCTGCACAAAAAACATCATAAACTTTCTCTTGTAGGTCAGTATAAACTGCAGTGTGCGTGTGTGTTTTTTAAAAATTAATTTGCTAAATACCTTTTTCTAAGCAGCACTTCTGCACTGTTTTCCTTCTCTTATTCCCGATCTTTTATTAAGAGAAGTATGGGCTTTTTTTTCCCCCCATTATACTTGCCAGGTGGATGCAACATTGGTCCAATGCTGCATCTGTTCCCTGCTGGCCCTAAGTGTGAGAACTCAGCGATCACATGACTACTGATCGCTGAGTTCTAACAGCCGCTGTGAGCAGAGAGCTGTGACTGTCAATCAGCTGAAAACAGGTCACAGAAGTACAGAACAAACTGCACTCATGTGATCCACAGGAGAAGTACAACCAAAAGAGCTTTGGCTGTACTTGTCCTTCAAGTCCAGTACCAGAAAGAAGAGGAATCTGTGCCTTCTGACCTAGTGTCAGCACAGCGCTGATTGGTGCTGTGCAAGTCACATGCAAAAAGAAAACAGAGGAGGGGTGGAGCAGCTGCTGTGGAATGATAAGTTATTTAAGGCTGGGGTGGAGGGGAGTTGATCAACTTCACACAGACACAGACCTCAGAAATGTCAGGGAGGGAGGAGGAGAGGGATACAGATACAGTCACACTGAGGAGAGAGCCCGATGATGGAAAGAAAACTGACCATGATATCATGGATCAGCAGCCATGATTAGCATGGTCAGTTTACAGAGAGGAACACAGGGACAGGCAGGATCAACCAGATATTGTAAAATACTGCATGGACTAAATAACAATACAATATTACTATGCACCTTAGTGTCCCTTAAAGAGACAGGAGTATCATTTTTTTGTTAGGTTTACAAACATTTTAGGGCTAAGGGGCCAAGTGCTGATTTTTTCCACTGAGTGGTGCAATGCATGTATGCGCTCTGTGCTCTTTTTCCCACCATTCAGCCTAGATAAAGCACCAACCTGCAGTTGCTGCTGCTTGTGCTCCTTAAGCACCACATGGATCTATGCTCTGTTTCCACTGGTCACTGGCTGCCTAAAACCCTCATCACCTTCAGCTGCCCAGGATTGTGAGTATCTGATGTTTCGCCTCACATTTGGGCCTTGTTGCATTCCAGCTGATATGCACACAACATCTCCTTGCTATTATGCAGCTGGGACAGTCCAGCTGCCCTGGGTGGCTGTAATCCATTGTACACCCCTTGAGGGTTAGGGACTGATGTGAATGTACAATATATATGTGTAAAGCGCTGCGTAAATTGACGGCGCTATATAAGTACCTGAAATAAATACTCCCTCAGTGGTTCTGGGAGCAATCAGTATCCTCAGAAACATAAGACACCTATTATCTTGAACCTCTGTCCCCTAATGTTATATGGTTGTCATTATCAGAGTCTTCCTTAGTTGGTGAGGCCCAGTCCTCTCATATGTCCACAGGGACCTCCATGTCCACACAAGACTTTGAGACTTCATGCTCTGCCTGCAGAGACTTTAATCACTCTCCAGCACTGGCAGAGCCTATCTCTAACCCTCCTGTACCCCTACATCAAGCTGGGTCTTTAGACCCTGTCACCATCTTTGACTCACATTTAGAGAACCTGCAGTCTATCTCTGATGAGACTAATTGATGTGAGGGCAACTCTGATGGGGACTTTGATGTATGGGCAGACTCTGATTGGGACCCTAATTTAAACAAGGGCTCTGATGTAAGGGGGATTCTGATGGGGACCCAAATGTCAAGTTCAAATATTCAGCAAATTTATTTGATGAGCCTTTGAAGTCCATTCTAATGATTGGCTCCCCAATTTTGAATCCTCCATTCATTGATATTGAAATTAAAAAATCTTTTCCGTATTTCAAATTAATCTTGTCACAACACAGATTTTTATCTTTCATATTTTGTGGTTTATGAACAGAGAGTGATTTAAAGAACTCCCAAGAAAAGGATTTTACAGTAAATACAGAAATCTGATTTGTAATATAGCAATAGTTATTTGTGCATAACAAAATTGAGATTAGCTCAGGATACTGAAATGATTTCCATCAAGGCATATGTTTTTCATTTACATATGTTCTAAAAATGTCTTGAATGTGGTATACTGATTAGTACACAGTTAGTGTATACACTAATTATGCTCAATGATCACCATTTCACAACATACCAAACATTACAGCTTTACTATAGAAAATGTTAAAAAGTGATTATAATACAGAAGTGTGAGTGATGCTATTTTTTTCTTGTACATTAATATTCAGTTATTAAGAAGTATTTCAGACTTTAAACATGTGTTATAGTATACATACATGTTGACTGATTGACTGACTGACGGCATCTCAGCTCTTTACTGCCCCAGTCTTATATTGACAACATTACTATTTTAAAGACCTCTCCTAAATTTCAGCAAGCATCAAGGTCATTTTAACTGCACAAAGCTGATTTTTGCTAGTTGAACTGAAAAATCTTTTCATGACTTTTGAAGCAGTCACATCAAAGGTAACTGAGAACCACATGTGGCTGGCTATCCACTGACTGGAGAGAATCACTATCAAAAATTTATTTTTTATTGTTCTGGTTGTCTTACTGCTGTTTTTTCTTAGGAAGAAAGAGTTGCTGTATCCAAAGCCAAAGAATACTTGGAGTCAAATTTGTACTCAGCAGATGACCCATATACCACAGCTCTCACAACATATGCTCTGACTCTGCTGCGTAGCACCTATGCTTCTGCAGCTCTTAGGAGGCTGAACAGCATGGCTATAACACAAGGTAACTGGACCATATTTTTTAACAAATATCACAACAATTAAAAACAAAAATAAGAATGTATATATTTTTTTACCATAGATGGGTTTACTCACTGGAGTTTAATTGGCTCAATGGCAAAAGAGGAGGACACTTTCATGAGTTTCAGTGATGGCCTCTCTCAGTCTGGTAGGAAAATATACATCCACTTCATGGTCTTGATTTGCTTGATGAAATTTATTTTTGCGCTAAGAAAAAGGACTATTGTGAAAAATATGATATTCTGATAAATGGATGTGGTTGATATGTGTATAGTATTCATTATATTAATTTGTTTTTGTTTAAAGTGCCTGAATTAATATTTGTCACCACAATTACATGCAGATCAAGCTAGAAAGCAAAAGTGACAGTGACTACAATTGAGACAAACTGCACTTTTGCACAGCATTTTGTGACCCTGCCAAGTTACATGACATGTTAAACAGGAGAAGTAGCCATACAAAGGCCAATTTTAAAAAGTGTTTTGTAAATATATAAAACGTAACCTTTTAAAATATTAACAATTTCAGGCTAATTTCAAAATGACAATGATATCCTCTTATTTGAATACAAAACAGATTTAACTAAAGATACCATTGGATTGTTATGAAGACAATGGGGTTGATTTACTAAAACTGGAGAGTGAAAATTCTGGTGCAACTGTGCATGGTAGCTTCTAACATCAGCTCGTTCAGTTAAGCTTTGACAATAAAACCTGGAAGCAGATGGGTTTCTATGCAGAGCTGCACCAGATTTTGCACTCTCCAGTTTTAGTAAATCAACCCCATTGCACGCTAAAAACGCAAGTTGCCATATTCATCAGAATACCCAATGCCATCACTGTAAAAATACATAACACTTGGTTTTAAAAAACACACTAAATTACTGTTGCCAAGAAGTTTATACATATTTCCTAGCACACGTTCCTAACCAATCTTTAATAAACACTACTGTTTGATATACCAAAAATGCCCTGTCCATATCTTGTCTACCCTTCTGTTTGATAGCAGTGGACTAGCTTGAAAAATTCCCCTTAGTTTGAGTTTCTCCTTCCCTGGTGGCTCATGAGTGGTATTATGCTGAACCACATTGAGTTTTAGTTTATATATCTTAAACCACATACATAAATCCAGCCCATGACCTGTCATTATGGATTGCTATGTAGTTGATTTCTGTCTCTCAAGCCAATACTTTACTAGTAGGTGTCAGTGTATGACATAACCACAATAATTATGGTGCACTGGAGCCTCAGACAACAGGGCAACCAGTGCTGAATCTATTGTTTGCGATTATTTAGAAACATAAGACCACAATCTACAGTATAAAGTTGTATTTGCTTAAAATTAAAATGTGTTCATGGTAATAAAAATGTCACCCATATAAACTGATTTTTCTGTACTCGTTGACTAAAATCAGTTGATGTTAAATCAGTACAAATTATTATGTTTAGTTCATGACACTGCAGTGGAAATGATATTAATGTGATCCTTGAAAAAAAAGTAATTTCATTGTTTTTAAATAGTGATCTCAGCTGAAGTTGAAATGACAGCATATGCTTTGCTAACGTATACCCTTCTTGGAGATGTGGCCTCTGCACTTCCAGTAGTAAAATGGCTTTCCCAGCAGCGCAATGCCCTAGGTGGATTTTCATCCACACAGGTAAGATAGCAATCCCTAATATACAAGCCAATATAGGTTGTTAAATTGTACTAAATAGCTAAAATCATTGTTAAATGTTTCTGGATGTCTTATAGGTAAATATTAAGGCTAGATGTATATACAGTATACTGTATATCTCTCATGAGTGCAAGAAAGTTGAAAAATACTTTTTAAAGTAGTAGAAAAATGAATATGTATGTCTTTATCATTTCTTTGGGACTCGAGAAGTGCAATTTTACAGAGGCCTGTTGAGCAGAATCACAAATTCATGATGCTACTTGTACAACTTGTAACTTATTCCTCTTTTCACTATGGATGGGGAAGGAAATCAAGTACATTTAGTGAAAAAACACATCTTTTCTCATTGCTTGCCACATCATCAGTTATTTGTACGATGAGAGTCCTATAACAGCATACACTAATGGTGGATATTAAGGTGGTATAGTACTCTAAAAATATTTGTAGGCACTTGTAAAAATGCTATAAAGTGAGAATGCTTCAAAAGAATAATGTAATTGATATATTTAATTAACAATCTCCAAATCAAAGCAATATTTGTTGTGTTCATTCTCAGCCTTTAAAACAGCAGTAACTAACTTCCACACAGTAAGGGTCCTTTCACACAGGCGGACTCCTCCAAGTGGATCTGCCTGTTCAGTGGGAGAACTGTTTGCCGATCTCTGCTGAGCAGGCAAATGACAGGTCTGTGTCCGCTCTGGTTGTGCAGAGTGGACAAGGACACAGCCCACTGTTCTCTGTGGGGGATTGGATGTAAACAGACCGCCTGTTGTCATCCAATCTGACCGCTAGACGGATGGGGAATGATCCCCATCCATTTGTTTTAGAGGATCGAATCAGATGCAGGCGGGTGTAAACAGACACATACAGTTGTGCTCAAAAGTTTACATACCCTGGCAGAAATTGTGAAATTTTGGCATTGATATTGAAAATATGACTGATCATGCCAAAAAATACTCTTTTATTGAAGGATGATGATCATATGAATCCATTTATTATCAAAGAGTTGTTTGGCTCCTTTTTAATCATAATGATAACAGAAATCACCCAAATGGCCATGATCAAAAGTCTACATACCCTGGAATGTTTGGCCTTTGTACAGACACACAAGGTGACACACATGGGTTAAAATGGCAATTAGAGGTTAATGTCCCACATCTGTGGCTTTTTAAATTGTGTCAGTGTATAAATAGTCAATGAGTTTGTTAGCTCTTACCTGGAAGCACTGACTAGGCTAGATACTGAGCCATGGGGATCAGAAAAGGACTGTCAAAAGTCCTGCGTAACAAGGTAATGGAACTTTATAAAGATGGAAAAGGACATATAAAGATGTCCAAAGCCTTGAATATGCCAATCAGTACTGTTAAATCACCTATTAAGAAGTAGAACGTTCGTGGATCTCTTGATACCAAGCCAAGGTCAGGTAGACCAAGAAAGATTGCAGCCATAACTGACAGAAGAATTGTCTGGGATTCAAAGAAAAACCCTATATGCGCCCAGTGGTTATTCCAGTCTGACAGCTTTAATCCATTGTGCTAATATGCTATAAGCCCCTGGCACCCAACCTACAGCCTAGGGGACACATGCGGACCTTTGACACTGTATGTGAGCACTTGAGGATTGTACATACATTAATCTGTGTTTCCTATCACCCTGTAATAGCTGTAATCTCTACCAGTCTCATATAATGTGTCCCTAGTGTTTGACAACTTCCTGATGCATGTGCCCAGTTTCTATTATAGCTTGTTTACAGTCTTCAACAAGTCCTATAGCATGTTGGCAGTCTCTAACTGTCTCTTGTTGCATGTCTGCACTCTCTGAAAGCTTCCTGTAGCATTACACTATTGACTGTTATGTGTGGCCCTTTGGGGATGTGAGGGACCATGTTTGAGGCCTCCTATATCATGAAGGTTGACCACCACTTCTATAAGCTCTTCTTCCCTATTGTCACTTTTCCTAATACTAATCAGCTGCATAATCTTTCTAACATGCTTTTGCAAAATGTAGTTACCTGTTTGATATTGTAAAAGGTTCTTAAGTACTGTATATTTATTACCTGTCTCTGCTGTTGGTTTCTAATATAAATATTTCCTGTAATACAGTAAGTTACAGTAATCCTTCCATTACTAGGGCCTCCTCCTTCCTGCTGACAATGATCTGCAGGCATACAGACCATCTACAATGTTGCTACCATAGTGCGCATGCTTCCCTTTTAGCAAGTAAGCAAGTCATGTATTACTCTACACAGTGTGTTACATGTCATGTAACATCGCTTTAGCTATTACATGCCCTCTCCTCCAGACCATTCAGAGTGGAGTACGGTGTCAGTCAGATATGTGTTCTGCCTCGTAGCTGTTCAAATGCTTGACTGACAGCACACTCTGATCTGAATGGTATGAAAGGGAAGTGGGTGTGATATCTGAAGTGATGTCATGGGACATGGGACGATGTGTGGCTTAGCTCCCTTGCATAGTAATGAAACACTTGTCCTTTAATATTTCTCCCTTTTTTGTATTTTTTCCTGCTACTATATGCTATCCCATATACTGTATGTAACTTCCTGTTATGAAGAGCATTGTACTGTGGATGTGGAGAGGTTTACAGATGTTCAGTAGGCAATACTGGCTGCTTAATGTGACATGCCAAGTTAAACTGGCCACAGCTGCAAAGGAAAACTTTGCAGCTGCAGCAGTTGAATAAACCCCACCAACTGCTATGTTAGGTTATAGGTGGGCACTCAAGGGGCTAAATGTAAATCAACCACCTGTTTTTACCACCCCTCTTTCCACCCATGTGAATTAGACATTACGGTTACTTCTTTTCTTTCCAGTACCCTTTACCCATCACTACCTTCTCTTTTTTATCAATTAACATTGTGTTTAAATGTAAATATGAACAGTCTCCTTATTGCTGAAACATACAGGCATTTACTTATCCAACATCCAATACCAGGTATTTGATTCATTCTACAGCATGACAATGACCCTGATTATACAGCCAAAGTCATAAAAACTATATTCAGCAAAAAGAAGAACAAGGATTTCTGGAATTGGAATGCCCCAAACCCCTCCCCCCCCACAGAGCTCTAATCTCAACATCATTGAGTCTGTCTGGGAATACATAAAGAGACAGAAACAACTGAGACAGCTCTAATATATAGACAACTGTTTAGGTCTCCCAAATGTTTGGAATAGCCTACTTGCCAAATTCTTTAAACTTTCCAGGTATACCAAGGAGAATTGATTGGCAAATGGTGGACACCTCAGGTATGTTGTATCTAAATGTTTTCCTGTTTATGCACTTTGTAGGTGGTTGAAAACTAAAGCTATACTTTGCTTTATTTTTGAAGGCATTCTCATTTTATGGCAGTTATTCATAGGTGCCTAAAACTTTTCCAGTACTGTATGCAAATAAGATAATGGAACGACAATGCACTGAAGGGGTGATTCCTAACTTTTTATACCTGTAAACAACTGATAATTTTAAACATTGCTGGATAAAGAAACTATTAAAATATATACATAACATGGTCTTCTACCTAGGACACCTGTGTGGCCCTTCAGGCTCTGGCAGAATATGCAATCCTCTCCTATATTGGTGGTATGAACCTCACAATATCATTGGCATCAACCAACTTGGACTATCAGGAGACCTTTGAACTGCACAGGTTGAACAAGAAGATCCTACAGAAAGCTGTGGTATGTTCAGAGCAGAAGATGACAATACCCATTTGTTACTATGCTAAGTTGCTCAATAAAGGGGGAGCATCCATCATAGTAATTAAGATCGCCTGTCTGACATTTTTTAGTTTCTACTACTCATTTTCTTATAAATAAAATAGCTTTGTATGTTTGCAGATCCCCACTATCCCAACTGGGTTGTTTGTCAGCGCAAAAGGAGAAGGTTGCTGTTTAATGCAGGTGGGAATAAGAAAATAAGAAACATTTACTGGAAAGTAGGTCTTTGTTTAACTGTGAAGTCGATGTCCATTTAATTGTATCTTCTTTCATTTTAAGGTCAGGACATCCACCAAATAGTAAAATACATTAGCATGTTAAATGTTGAATACATAAATAACCATGGCCATTCAAATCCCTTCAAAAGTTATACTGTGCATAGACATATTCTCAATGTTAATGTTCCTAAATGATGGCATGTATCATGTACACCCATGATCTAATTTTATATAATTAACAACACCACACTGTTCAGTTCATGCATAAAAAAACAGTAGCTATAGATAAACTACATGTGTACAATATAATTACGTACACTAAGTAATTTTATTTGTGTGATAGTGAACTGATATGTGTGGAATTTCTGCACATATATTCCATCTTTGCTGAGTTTTTTCAGAAGACAATAAATCATTCTTAAATCCAATTTTAAATACAAGCATATTAGGAATACACTATTTTGGGCACTACATACGGTTATTCTTCTCCAGTGCTGAGAAAATGGCAATTGAATCATTCTAATACCTCCTGTCCGCATGTTACCAATATCTATGCTTTTGCTTATGTGACGAGCAGCAATCTTTGCACGCTTAGATCAGGCTCTGTTTAACCATGCCCTCTTAAAACTGAAAACAAGGAAACAAATACATTAATTATTGCATGTATGTATTTATTAGAAATCATTACGGTACTTTTTTTTTTAAAGCTGAGAAAACCCTAAAATGTTCCTTTGTAGTGCTGCTACGCTTGCACTGTAAGAGTTAACTGCTCGTTTATGTCTAGGGGATTTGGTAAAGCAGATTTGCTTTCCTGATCCTATGCGCCTGAAGGCTTCTCTTAACGCAGCTGCCTCTTCTCCCCCTTGCTAAGTGGTCCTCTGATGTCATCAAGACCAATGCAAGGTACATATACCTGCATTAAATGTGAAGTCGCTGAGGAACAGCCCCCTGCTGGAGCATGGGGAGAGTGCCTTCTGCTAGGGGAGCAGAGGATTAGGTAAGTAAAAGATCTTTTTAATGCCTCTAGATAGTTACAGGCAGGGTGGATTTTTATATTTCCTGGAGGTGGGCTTTAAAAGCAAATAGTATATGTGCCTGATTTTCCACTTGTGGTGCCCTGTACAGCAACATTAAGAATGAGAGGGGGTTGCACAGCATGTGTTCTACATGCATATGTGCTGACGAGGAACATGCTGATAGGAGCGAGCAGAAGAAAGACACATCAGTATAATGCATTTACTGTCCAGTCAAAGGGTGTGGGCAGGGAGGTGATCAAACTGTATTGCCCAATAAAAAAAGTGAGGTCAGCAAACTGGCTTTGCTGTCTGGCAGGGCTGTGTACATTAGGACAGGCTGAATAAAGATATAAATCTTTTGGTAGGAAAACAAACTGCCATGTATGCGTTGCACCTATGTATTTAGCTATTTGCCTGGAGTTAATCTTTAAGTTGCATCCGATCAGATGCTACAGCTCTTTTAGAATACTAGCAATATTCCTTGCCAGTGGTTTCCACTCATTTGCATGAGGCTGTACTGGTCAGGTTCTGCATTCCGGTCTGGCTCCATTTTGAATTCTGTACACGTGGTCACACTTCAAATTGCAAATCACTAGTGAGACCATGTTTGCCTAACTCCAGATTACTGAGAGAGTGACATATATAATTTAGCTGTATTTCTTGTAGAGTACTGAGCCACAATTGGAAGTATAGATATTGTTTATTGCAGTCAAATTATGTAAATTCTGCTAAACCCTAAAGCTGGCCATACATTTATAGAAATTCGGCCAGTCCACCACTAGTCGGTCGAATTCCAATCCATGTTTAGCCCTATCTGTTCAATAGAAGCTGGTTGTTAGACCATCTTCTGCCGAACAGTCTTGGAGGAAAACCAGCCTTCGCTCAGCACATGCAGTCAATGGGCGGCAGAGCTGATCCATGTGTTCTGACAGCAGGGAAGTCCCACTGTCTGAATACAAAGACACCTTGGGAAAGATTTCCCCATTGACCTTGAATGTGTGGATGGGGAAATTGCCTCAGTTTTTTTTGGTGTTGGAATTCCTCTGTATAAACCCTGTGCATGAATCACCTTGATTGTTTCTCTCCAGATTGATGTCCATTACAATGTTCCTGACCCAGTGACAAAACCAGCCTTCCAGCTTCTAGTCCATCTTAAAGAGCCAAGGGCAGAAAGGAATCGACGGCAGGCTGGACTCCGAGAGAGAGCTCTTCCTGATGATGATGATCCAGGATCCCACCAGGACCATCAGGAATATAAAGTGATACTGGAAGCTTGCACAAGGTGTGAATCCTCTTTTGTTTGGTAACAAAACTTTTATTTTAGCATTTTGTAGAGTGGATTAGGATTTGACACCTGTTATTGCTGTCTGTAACGCCAGCATGGAGATCCAGGCTGTGAGGTGAACATCCT